>NC_138204.1:175997724-176597724 GCF_964194415.1 Vipera berus | reverse complement strand
CTATTGGTACAACTATTGATTTCTATTATTATTATTTAGTGTGTTTTATTTGTAATGCTGGTCTGTAACCATAATAAAAATTATTCTAATTCTAATATAAATTAACAATATGCTAGAAGTAGTTGGAAAGATATATAGTGTGGAGGTAAGCAAAAGTTTTTTTAAAAAAACCTCAGTGAATAAAATAGATAATTGAAATAAAAGTAATACTAGAACAATTATCTTTATACTATATGTTTCATTTACAATTCAGTTTTATATATTTATTATGGTATCAGAATATTTGTAGACTCCATTCTTGAGTCAGTTGTTTACATAAAAAATCAGGAACAATTTCCTCCTTTAATCCCCCTCCCCCCACAATTGGGTTGACTGCAATAATCTATATGGGAGTTAGATCTACCCAAAGTAGCACTATTAAACATTTTGATTTGGTTCTTAGAGGAAATACTAATGGGAAGAATCAGTAGCTAGGAACCTTTGGTTACAGTTATAATTTCCCTATAATTATATACATTTATAAAATCTCACAGAAATGTATTCTATCTACTGAAGTGGATTTGTTTCACCAAAAGAACATATGAGTAAATGAAATTCATATTTAAAGTGGCACCATAAAACTTGTTTTTTTTAAAAAATAGAATATAACTCATCTTTTTAAGATTTCTTAACAAAAGTTTTCTAAACTAGGACAGTGGAAAGCTTAGAATGAAAATGCTCTGATTTTCCTCTGGTTATATATTTTTCTTCTCCAAATACAAGGTGTATGCTGATACCATTTTTAATGAGTGAATTCTTTGGGGCAATCTAGAAATACGATATATTTAATTGTATCTGAAATTTTTACTAATGAAATAAATTTAAAGGGCAAAAAGTATAATCTACTGAGATTAGGATCAATTGGTTTTCCTAGATAAAAGTGTCCATACAATGTTAATATTTTCTAATGAAAAGAATAATTAAACAGCACTAATGTTCTGTGGAATTGATTGATTTTAAAGAGCACTGATTTCTCACTGAGACTGGCAGAAAAAAGAATATTGCAAGTTGCTAATGGGTGTCCTATTTCTCAATAAACACCAGCTTGGAATAATAATAGTTTTCATCCCTCAAGCCCTGTGGTATATTGATTTTGTTATAATAGATTTTACTTTTTGTGATGGTAAATCTGAATCTTGCAAAATGCTGAGTCAAGGACACTTAAATTTGTTGACACTCAGAAATATTTCACTTAGCTTGAGTTCATTTCAGGACAAACTGGAAATCCCTATACAACCTATATGTCAATACTTTAACAATAATGAAATGAATTTACTTTTACATAGTTACTCCATATATATTAAGTTCACAACAGCAGTGAGAGATGTTATTCCTTACAGCTTAAGAACTTGATGTTGAGAATGCCTCCCTACCACTGGATCATGTTGGTGGCTGAAATCTGGTTCATGTTCGTTAGAGATTCATTTTTATTTTGAAAAAGTCTTCAGTGGAGATGCTAGGAATATGCTTAAATGCTCAGCACTGTAATTGTTCTGCTTTTCATTTAGAACATTCATTTTTTGAACAAAATGGGTGGACTGCCACGTAGTGAATACAGCTTTACATCCTGTATTTAATTCTGGAACTATTGTCTTTGTTATATGTAAATTACAGATTTCTCTTTTTGTTATATCTTTTGATTTATTTTGAAGAGACTAGAACTGACTTGAGTAGAAGGTCCTACTGACCTAGCCCTTCCATTTCATTTACTTTTTTCACCCTTCCTTTAAGATAACTGCTGCAGATAGCTTTTACATTCAAGTGTTCAGTAATATAACTTCAATTCCATATCCATGTCTGTTACTAGTCCATATTGTGATGATGATTTCTGATGAAATAATGTGACACTGACTCAATCTTTCTTAGCAAAAAAAGATCTGTGCAATGACAGTATAGAGCAGGCATGTCAAACTCGCGACATCACATGACACCACGCAACGTATCAGGACTTTTCTCCCATTTCATTTCATTTCATTTATTATATTTGTATACCGCCCTTCTCCCGAAGGACTCAGGGCGGTGAACAGGGCACATATAAAAATACAGAATACAAAAATTAAAAAAGAATTAAATAAGGGCCCGAGCTAAAACAGTAGAATAATATAAAAATCCACAATAAAAACCCCAGCACATCCCCCATCAGGCCAGGCCGGCTTGTTCAAATAGGTAGGTCTTCAGACCGTGTCGGAAGGAGCGAAGGTCCGGTGCCATCCGGAGCTCAACCGGCAGCTGATTCCATAAAGCCAGGGCGCCCACAGAGAAGGCCCTCCCCCTGGGGGCCACCAGCTGACATTCTCTGACCGGTGGCACCCTGAGGAGGCCCTCTCTGTGGGAACGCACAGGGCGGAGGGAAGTTGACGCCGGCAGCAGGTGATCCCCGAGGTACTCCGGACCCATGCCATGTAGGGCCTTGAAAACCATTACCAAAACCTTGAACCTCACCCGGAAGACAACTGGTAGCCAATGCAGCTCGCGGAGCAAAGGTGTAACATGGGAGTACCGGGAAACTCAGAAGACAACTCTCGCGGCTGCATTCTGTACCAGCTGGAGCCTCCGAGTGGTCTTCAAGGGAAGCCCCATGTAGAGAGCGTTGCAGTAGTCCAGACGAGAGGTCACGAGCGCATGAGTGACCGTACACAGGGCATCCCAGTCTAGATAGGGCCACAACTGGCGCACCAGGCGAACCTGGGCAAAAGCCCCCCTAGTAACAGCCACTATATGATCTTCCAAAGTAAGCTGCGAATCTAGGAGGACTCCCAAGTTGCGAGCCCTATCTACGGGGGGTAAAAGCTCACCCCCCATGGAAAGAGGTGGAATATTCTGAATATCCCGGGATGCCAGTATGCACAGCCACTCAGTCTTGTCGGGGTTGAGTTGAAGTCTGTTCCTCCCCATCCAGACCCGAACTGCCTCCAGGCAATGGGGCATCACGTCGAGGGCATCACTGGGGTGGTTTGGGGTCGAAATGAAAAGCTGGGTATCATCAGCATACTGATGATACCCAACTCCAAAACCACGAATGATCTCACCCAGCGGTTTCATGTAGATGTTGAACAGGAGAGGCGAGAGGACCGACCCCTGAGGAACTCCACAAACAAGAGACCTCGGGGTCGACCTCTGCCCCCCTGCCAACGCCGACTGCGAGCGTCCCAGGAGATAGGAGGAAAACCACTGAAGGACCGTGCCTCCCAATCCCCTGAGACGCCGCAGCAGGATACCATGGTCGATGGTATCGAAAGCCGCTGAGAGGTCTAATAGGACTAGGACAGAGGAATATCCCCTGTCCCGAGCCCTCCAGAGATCATTCTTGGTGGAGCAGTGGGCTAATGCCTCCTTAAGTAACACCATCTGCCTGCAATTAGTGCAGGTTCGCATCCCACCAGGCTCAAGGTTGACTCAGCCTTCCATCCTTCCGAGGTAGGTAAAATGAGGACCCAGATTGTTGGGGGCAATAAGCTGACTTTGTAATAATGCCGCTTGGGGTGTGTGAAAGCCCTAATAAGCAGGCATATACATAGAATGAAGGCTACTGCTAAGTTTGTAAAGCCGCCCTGAGTCTTCGGAGAAGGGCGGGATATAAATGGAATTAAAATAAAATAAAAAATAAAATAAAAATTCACCAGAGCGACCAATGCTGTCTCCGTGCTGTACCCGGGCCTGAAACCGGCAATGGGGTAGGCGTTGTTTTGGCGTAATACATCCAGCCCACAGGCCGGCAGTTTGACATGCCTGGCAATAGAGTACTGCCTTTATATTTCTTGTTTTATTTAGTTATAAATAAATGTTGTAGTCAAAATATTCTTTCAATTAATTGCAGTTTTTTGTGTGATTGTCTGAACAAGATCCACTATACCAGGCATGTCAAACCCGCGACGTCACGTGTCATCGCGCAACGTATCGGAGCTTTTTCCCCATTGCCGGCAATGGGGTGGGTGGGGTTTCATCGTGACACGTCCAGCCTGCGGGCTGGCAGTTTGACACCCCTGCATTATACTGACTTACCTCTAAGTATGTGTATTTATAGTATCTCAATATTATAATTTTATATTATTTTATATATCAATAATTTACACATTTTTCTGAGCTTTTAAATAGAGGGACTTCCTCTCTCGTTCCTTTAATATTTATGAAATTTTATATCTCTAAACTGCAGTGTATTTTGAGGAAAACTATATACTTATTTGAATCTCCTGTTGTACTTATGTAATAGTGCCTGGAAAGTATTATTCATGTTGTCACTATACGTTAATATGGATTTGGTAGCAGTTTATCAGTCGTTCAAATGGTAATAGGGAGGGAGAATGAGAACCAAAGTTATATCAAGAGATACTTTCTTCTGTGCAACTCAGAGCAATAGTGTGGAACATGTTTTCTTGAGTTATACAGTTACAGTTGATTTTATTTACAGACTAAGGTAATGGAATTTATGGTCACAGGTGAAATATCAGCTTTGTTCTGTATCTTCTCCCTTGGCATTGTGTGGTGATGGCTTGTAAGTTTTCTTTTTTTAAAAAAATGGGTTAACATGGAAAAATAAAACACAACTTCAGCTTGCTGCATTGAACAGAAAAGTAAATTAGTATATCTGAGTATTTTGTCCCAGTGGAGAGAAGCCTAACAATGTTTTTGTTTTGCAGTCCCCAAGTGGGAATACTGATTATAGGCTGGAAAAGAAGAAAAGTAAATCTACTCTATTCTATTTTAATGGATCTGTTTTTTAATACAATCTGATTTTTTTACTTCATGAGGGGTATAAAAGGCATTCACAGAAAATTCATAATTAAATCTATTTCTGAAAAAGGGAAAAAATAATATTTAATTTATTGCTATTTGCTAGAGGATACTTCATACCCAAAAAGACCAGTTATTGAGGAAGATTTGCATGTGTTTTTAAATTAATGTAAATAGGATGGTAAAGATTCGGTGAACTTTCTTCTACACGTACTTTTCAATCATTACATATATTTGACTTACAAGTAATTATTTTAAGAACATTTTTAAAACTTTCTTTGTAGATTTAATCAAAGTATAATAGTGAATATTGCTTTACTGAGTGAAATTTACATAATCCTTTCGTTGCTACAGAATTTAGCTCCACTTTCTTTCATAGCTAAAACAAGTAGTTCCTACTTTGTGTATGTGAAGATACAGTGCATACAGTGATTAAGGATGAAGAAGTATGCACAAGGCATGAGGTTCAGCTAGATAGCACAAGAAAGGTCCTGACTGAAATGTGAATTGGTAACAGGCTGCTATAGGTAATCCTTGACTTACAATCACAGTTGAGCCCAAAATTTCTGTTGCTAAGCAAGACAGTTGTTAAGTGAGTTTTGCTCCATTTTACAATCTTTCTTGTTGTTGTTGTTGTTGTTAGCTGCGAAGTCGTGTCCGACCCATCGCGACCCTATGGACAACATTCCTCCAGGCCTTCCTGTCCTCTACCATCTTCTGGAGTCCATTTAAGCTCACGCCTACTGCTTCAGTGACTCCATCCAGCCACCTCATTCTCTGTCGTCCCCTTCTTCTATTGCCCTCGATCTTTCCCAGCATTAGGCTCTTCTCCAGTGAGTCCTTCCTTCTCATTAGGTGGCCAAAGTACTTGAGTTTTAGCTTCAGGATCTGGCCTTCTAAAGAGCAGTCAGGATTGATCTCCTCTAGGACTGAGTTATTAAATGAATCACTGCAGTTAAGCTAGTAAAATGGCTTAAAAGTGAATCTGCTTCCCCATTGACTTTGCTTGTCAGAAGGTTGCAAAAATAATCACATGACCCTGGGACACAGCAACCATCATAAGTATGAGTCAGTTGCCAAGTGTCCAAATTTTGATGACATGACCATGGGGATGCTGCAACTGCCATGTGACAAACACTCATATGTCACTTTTTTCAGTACCATTGTAACTTCAAGCAGTCACTAAATGAATGGTTGTAAGTCTTGGGCTACCTTTCATTAGGGGCTCTTCAAATGGGCTGTTGAAGTTTCCCTAACTACCTGTACTGGGTAGAGAGTTGTACTGGTTGGACTATAAGGTCCCCTTCAATTCTAATTCTATGGCCAACACCACACAAGGTATTCTAATGAATCGATACTTAAAGCTGTAAATATATTCTGGTGTTGCTGGTGAAACTGCATCCACACCTGGAATACTGCATCCAGTTTTGGTCACCACGATGTAAAAAGATGTCAAGACTCTAGAAAGAGTACAGAGAAGAGCAACAAAGATGATTGGGGGACTGGAGGCTAAAACATATAGGGAACGGTTGCTGGAATTGGGTATGTGTAGTTTAATGAAGAGAAGGGTGAGGGGTGACATGATAGCAGTGTTCCAATATCTCAGGGGCTACCACAAGGAAGAGGGAGTGAAGCTATTCTCCAAAGCACCTGAAAGCAGGACAAAAATTAACGGATGGAAACTAGTCAAGGAGAGAAGCAACCTAGAACTAAGAAGAAACTTCCTGACAGTTAGAACAATTAACCAGTGGAACAACCTGCCTCCAGAAGTGGTGAATGCTCCAACACTGGATGTTTTTAAGAAGAGACTGGCCAGCCATTTGTCTGAAATGGTATAGGGTTTCCTGCCTGAGCAGGGGGTTGGACTAGATGACCTCCAAGGTCCCTTCCAACTTATTATTAAGTAATATACATTTCTGCACAAATCACATAGTTCTATTCTGGTATTTGGGTAAAATTTTAAAGCAAGATTAATACCAATTCTATGAACTCTTAATAGCAGGAAGTAATTATGAAATAAATGTAAAGCTATTCTTTATTAAGGATGTTCAGAGTTATTAGTTTTTTATAATGTATGCATTCTTTAAAATCCCAGGCTGTTTTCTAATTTAAACAGTGGAACAATTTTCAGAGTTCCCCCCAAATCAGTTGGAAAGCAAGATTTTAACAAGTTCTATAGTTAACAAATTGATATTCTTAGATTAAAATGGCTTCCCAGTTTATGAATATTTAAAACTATGATTGCTGTTTACATAACGAAAGTAGCTGAGATACATATTGGATGCTTAATTTAGAGCAGTAATTACCAAGTTCTCATGTGTTTTCTATATCTTTTCTAGAAATATTAACAATCATGAATTCAGTAATAACATGGGTTGACATCTCTTCAGTGCCTTTTTTTGTTTGTGCCTTTTGCTTTGCTTTGTTGTTAGCTTTGAAATGCTCTCATGCTACTGATGAAGAAATGGTCATGCTACTCCTGACATTACGTTTGTAAGTAAAATTTGGTTTTTCTTTAAAAGAGAAGTGGATTATTCTGAATTCTAAGAATAATGCCTAAGCTGAACTTTTTGTTGGTAGAGAGAAAAATGAAGGAAATCAGTTCTAGAACTCAATGCAAGTTGTCATATAAGCATGAATAAATTATTATGTGAATATGTCTATGGAGATTCTCAGTCACCCAGGTCATGGTTTTCCCAAAGGTGCTTTTTTCAAAAGGCAACTGGACTTTGTTTTTCCTTGAAGACATTACACTTCTCATCCAAGAAGCTTCTTCAGTTCTGAAGCTTCTTGGATGAGAAGCGAAACATCTTCAAGGAAAAACAAAGTCCAGTTGCCTTTTGAAAAAAAGCCCCTTTGGGGTTATCGTGAATATTTCAATATCAAAGCAAGTATTTGCTTAGTACAGGGCAAAGTAATCATTTCAAGTAAGTTTTACTGAGAAAAATTTTCAGAATTCATAGAAATCCTCTTAGGCTTGGTCAAAGATTCCAATTTTGGTAAGCTTTCAGTAAACAAGCATTAT
Organism: Vipera berus; assembly: GCF_964194415.1. Classification (NCBI taxonomy): domain Eukaryota; kingdom Metazoa; phylum Chordata; class Lepidosauria; order Squamata; family Viperidae; genus Vipera; species Vipera berus. The sequence continues at coordinate 176,589,929 of NC_138204.1, read as the reverse complement.
TGTTATACAAATTAAACTTAAAATGTTTTATTTTATGTAAGTTTTAAGTAGGTTTGGCTAAATCAGAGATCCTGACAGATAAAACCCCAACAGCCATAAGATTTCTTGGATTTTGTTGTCCAACATCAGTGGTAAGGCTCTGGAGGACAAAATTCAAGATCAGATTTTTCCTTACAACTTTGTAACAGCTTTGATATGAGTTGCTTTAATATTTGAAAGATCTTATCAGTGGCATAGTATGGATTATACAATGAGCAGAATGGAAAGAACTGACGCCTGTTTGATCCAAGTAGTTCTTTTATCCTTTGCCATACCCTGATGTAGGAGAAAACTTGAATCAAGCATAATAATTCATTTTTAAAATAAAAACACTGGGAAGAGTGTTCCAGTCTCACTGACAGGACACCTGGATAGTGAAGTACTCCAGATAGATCATGGAATTGTCATTTAAAAGCTGTATGAATTTCTGAATTTTACTGCAGTGTATGTTCCTGCTGTTAACTTTTCTTATATATCTTCCATCAGCATATATAATTTAGGCAGAACTACTTAAAATTCAGGAAATAATGTGAAATTTTAGAATGTGTAAACTTTGGAACACTGTTACCATTGCAGTAACAGCAGCATACTGTAGATACACTTGTTACTGAATTACTGTTATGTAATCAGCTTGTTGATTCTAAATCCCATATTAATGGATGATAGACCAAAGTTTTATTTGTGTAGGTAGGTAGTTAGATGCAAAATAATTCATTTAAATTCTATGGTTCAGCAGGTGTTTGAAAATGTGACACAACTAAGTCTTTGTAAATAGCAGAGTTCACAAACCGAGGGTAGGAATCTCTGAGCATCAACATATAAACTTGGAATTGTGCTTCATCAAAAGTATGTATTGATGGTTCCATTATATTCCGGTTAATAATTCCTCTTACCCTGGAGTCCAGACTGACCTGTTAATAAATGAATTTATTAAAGTGTTCAATAATATATTTCCTCAATTCTGTTGCTAACAATGAAAACAATTTGATAGTATCACAATGGTCCTGAAAATTGTGTAGACATTTTTTATAATTGGAGGACATTCTGTTACCACTAAAACATTTGACAATGTTCTACTTTCATCTTATTTTAAAATCCATAATTTTTGGTTTTCCTTGAAGAAAGAGAAACAAAAAGGTTTTCTTCAAATGGTTAGCATTTGAAGCATATCCAGGATGGATTTAAAACAGACATGGACATTTTGGAATCCATCATATTAAGGTATATAAATCTCCATCAGGGATTAAAACAATTTTCCATCACAAATCAAATAAAACATTCAAAGAGCTTTCACAAGTGCAATCCCTTGTCTTCATGAAATATAAACACTTGTTTTAAAAATTTTGTATTGAAGGATAAGAATTGTATGTTAAAAATCTATTGTATGATTTTAAGTGATAATTGTTTATTGGAATATTACACAACTAGTATTTATCAATACCTGAAAGGTATTCTAAGGCATTGTATAATTGCAACAAGGTTAGATTTTAATAAATCTATGTATGTAGCAATTTACTATGTAGATGGACTTCATTAGCAATGAGAAAAGAATCCAAAAATAAATCTTTTGAAAACTTATCCTATGAAATTGAGCTAAGTTAGTCTTCTAGAAAGAAAAGTTTAAATTTTATATCTGTCCCCTACTTATGCACTTATCCCTATCCTTGTTTGTATGCTTAAAGATAATTTATTCTTTTCAGTTAGAACAAATATATTCTAACATTTTAGTATTTCAGTTTTTAGTCCAAGAAGAACTCCCACTCAAATCACCTCACAAAATAAATGTTTAAATCTTATAAAAAAATAATTTTAAAACTATCAAACTTTAAAAATCTTAACAATCTTGTAACAGTCTTAATCTTTAAAATATGCCATCTGAGCAGGATCAACTTGGAACAGTTCATCGTACATCTTTGGTTGACTCATTTAAAATCAAGGGTATTGCAAAATGTTACAAACCTCTCTTGGAGAAAGAATAGAAACATAATCTTCATATATTCGCCTGACTTTTTCCTCAATTACATTCTTGTTGGATTCCTGTTTTAAGTCCTCACAGGCCAACCAGAAAAGCATGTTTTCTTCACTGTATTCTGTCCGAAGGAATTCTCTGAAAGCATTTCGGCCTGAAGGTGTTGCCATCAGTTTATCAAAGGAATGCCTCCAAGCACTTGCTTCTTCCAAACTATGTATTGAGCTATAAATGAAATAAATGAATGAAAAATAGTAAATGTTGTTACCACTGTATGAGAGGAAAATGTGGAATTTGGGAGGTTTTTATGCATTGATAAATCTGAAATTTGAAGCAATTTAGTTAAAACGTGAAAAAAAGAACAAAAGTAGTAATGGTATCTTATGTTGTTAACATACAGTCAGTATTTTTCCCATCTATTATGTTATTATAGTATGTTTATTACTTATCCAACCACTGCTATTATGTACTATATATATTTACTCAGTATGACCAGTATTCTCATATTCTCTGTTATATGCTATCCTGTTGCTGCAGTATAAGGAACTAAAGTAAAAAAAGTCTTATTCTTTTAATGTTTTCATAAAGTAAAATGTTAAAATAGAAAAACACTCTTACATTAATTTTTCATATTTTCATAGCCACATTTTAACTAGACTCCGTTTGCAGGTGAATGTATACAGTGATCTATATCTTGGTAACTAAAATATGCTAAACTGGTATAAGGTTAGTAATAACCTTATCCATTGTGATGTGCAATGTGGTGTGTTATGCAGTTAGCTCACATGGTGTAACAAGATGGTGGGTTTGTTGTCACTGTGAATTGTGGGGGCACGAAGGGAGGCTCAGCCAATCTCAATGTATACATGGTTGTACTTTGACAATAAAGGTTCATTCATTCATTCATTCATTCATTCAAATATGTAATACTACAACTACCATCACTCCCAGTCACCATGATCATGCTGTCTGAGAATTACCAGATCTTTAAATCCACACAATGGTTTTATTCCCCAGTTAATCCTTACCTTTGATCACAGTACGGAATCATTTCTGATCCAATTTCATGTGCTACTGCTCTTTCATCTTGATTCCTAACAGTAAGACTGTAATAAAACAGAGTGGTAAAACTGAAATAAACAATTTGCTGAGATTTTAAATTTACCACTAGGGTTGATACCTGAATATAGATTACATTCTATTTCCCCCAGTAAAAGAATTGCACTAAAGTACCACACAATTTCTTCTAAATGTGATGTGTTGAACAATAAGGCATCGTAGAAAAATATTGGTTCATATAATACATCATTTGTCTGTGCTTTATTTTAAAAATATCGGACAGAAGAGAAAACAATATTTTAGCAAATGTGATTTCTTGTAGAAAATCTGCAGAATACAAGAGGACAAGAATGGCAAAATGCTACACTGGGAGTTTTATCTGAAAGCAAAATAGCACTTTGATGTCCAGCCACTCAGGGTTATTTATGTGTACTCCCCACACTGCTATTTGTTCTTATGTTGAGAAGATCCCTTTCTCGTAATTTTATTAGACTGCTTCCTATGCTTCCTCTTTTGAACTCATAAATCTACAGGGAATCTTGCATTGGAAAGAACTGCTCTACCTTCTTGCCTTGAAAGAAATTTTATGTTTGATTTAGAATTAGATAAATGTTCAGTGGGATAGACTGTGGTAAGTCTTGGCTTTCTATTTCTTCCCAATTTGCAATACTAGATCATGTAAATAGACAGTGTCTTTATAGTTGTCTTAATTTCCTTGTCTCTACAAAACTTTTGTTCCAGTTCCTGACTCGTTTATCTCAAAGTTCTGGATGAAAGGAGTTGCAGTGTCAAAAATCTCTAATTGGACTATTTTATTTTAAAAAAAAGGGGGGGGGAATCTGATTTTGATAGGAGTAATGATCTTAATAAGGGGTGCAGTGGCTTGGCACTTAAAGATGCTGAGCTTGTCAGCTGATAACCCAGGTTCAAGACCTGAGCACTGCGCAACATGGTGAGGCCCTGTTCCTACCCAGGTTCTGCCTGCCTTACAGTTTGAAAGCATGGAAATGTGAGTAGATTAATAGATACCACTTTGGTGGGAAGGTAACAAGTGTTTCATGCGTCTTTGATGTATAGCCATGCTGGCCTCATGACCATGCAAAATTATCTTCAGACAACGCCAACTCCCTTGGCCAAGAAACGGAGATGAGCGCTGACCCTAGATTTGGACATGATTGGACAGGGAAACCTCTATCTTTAATAATCTTACTACAGTATATTTTAGCTTTTCAAAGTTGTAATGGATCTAAGTCAAGAAAACAGCATATGGTGCTGAACATGTCTCACTGTTTATCCACTCAAAGATTCCCTTCTCTTTTTTCTTTAAAAACAATTTAATTAGGAAATTCAGACTTCAGTCCTGTTGCAACTAAGAGTCTAATGAGTATTTATATACTTAACAGTTAGATAAAGGTTGTTTTCCTTTAAGGTAACCTTAGTTGAATATGATGCTTACTTCAAGTGTCAGTAATCTGGTGGATATCATCATCATCTGAGATACACTTGAACCCATCCCACAAAACTTAATGGGAACAAAAATGTAGAAACATTTTCTCAAGAATTTCAAGGACCACAAAAAAGCTGTCTGGGAATCAATATACACCTAAATTGAAAAGTTATTCCACCAGTCAAGGGAGGGCTGTTAATGGAGAAAAAATAGAAAATAAGAAAGCACCAAGAGCAGGGCATGTAACAGACTTCAGAGCAAGCATTGGAGCAGTTGACCAAGTTAAAAAAAAGAAAGAGTTAGACAGCCTTAAGAGGTGGCCCAGATGAATTTAGATAGGCAGTAATGAGACAGACAGGTGGTCTTAGTAGGTATGTCTAAAAAGCATACTAGATTTGTAGAATATGTTTTAGGCTCCTTCAGTGACGAGATGGGCAGCATATAAATTTAATAAATAATTTAATGGAAGATTTCCCCCAGGATTCGGGATGGAAATTAAGCGTTTTTGTGGGGATCGGCATGTGTTCTGTTCTCTGCCTACCCGGTGGATGCCTTTTGGAATGATAAATGAGAACATAAACATCATTAGATGCTACTCCCCACCCCCTTGTTTGCTTTTGTTTTGAGTGCAGTTATCTGTACTGGCTTTTTCAAATACTGCCTTTGAACTTATTTATTATTTGCCAGATTTATATTCCTCTTTCCATTCAAGAGCTCAAAGCAGCACAGATAGTATTTCCTCTTACATTTTTTCTGCGAGAACAGCATAAAATGGATAGGTTGGGATAAAACTTAGTGACTGGCCCCAAATCACCGTGTAAACTTCCATAACTGAAAGTGGACTTGAAATAGATTTTCATGTCTTGGTTGAAACATACCATACATCTTCCATTTCTCGATCAATATGACATTGAAAAATTCCTTACTGCCTTCCACCTTTATTGCCAAGATAAGTTTTTCATAGTTGTATTATTTATATGCTACCATATTTAAAGGTAGAATGCAAATGAACTTAATAAATTTATAAAGCAAGATTATCTGGATCAACAATGAGTGGGAATAAGTCAGCCTAAAATCCCTGACAAAACCATGAGGAGACATCATTCCTTCTCCAGATAAATAAAATTGTCATGCCTCAGACTAATGGATGTGATCTTTTAATGTAGACGTTTCTTCATGGAAGATTTATTATAGTTGTAAACTGTTTATAATTTCATCTAAAAAGTATTGATTCTAAGTTGTTGAAATGATAGAGCATAAGTTATGGCTTCACAAAAGTCTAACTGGTTGTCTCTTCTCAGTTTATGCTTCAAATATTGACGATTCTATACTTAAGGATACTATTCTTATTCATTTTTTCTTTCAATTCAGATTATTGGAAGAAATGCTTTTTTTGTAAACTTAGGAGTATAAGTAGAACATTCATTTGTAGCTTGTTTCACATCAGTATTTGTTCCCAAAATTGTTATTCCAAAGAAATAAACCATGTTCAGATTATTCTATTTCTAGTCAGATTCCAAGCCACTAAAAGTGTGAGGACTTTTTTTGGCATCACAGTTATCTGATGATTTAACAAGTATTTTTAATACTTAACTGAGCAATTGTTTCCATCATTGTAACTATATTTTAAAAGTAAAAAAAATATAACTATTTATATGAAATAAAAAGGAAAAGTTTTATTATGCAGAAATTGATTTGTATTTTTCTTTATACCTGTAATAGAAATAAATGTTTGAAACTATTAAGAACTTTGAAGTACTGTATATATATACTTATTATTTGAAATATATGCCTTTCAAGTCAAAGAAATAATTAACTGTCCAAATTGATCTGTTCTGGATTTCTTAAAGTTACCATATATATCTACTCAGTAGATTGTCAGTCTCAAATTTATGGGAGAATAAATTGTGATCATTTAAAGTTTTCCTGCAAATATGGAACCAGTGATAAAAACAGCTTTCAAGCCCATTGAGCAATCTAAGTATTATTGTAAATATAATGTTTGAAAATGAAATCCAGAACAACTAGCGGGCACTACATGGACTGGGCTATTCTTAATGTTGATATGAGTAAAAGTTCTGTCTTACAATTTATTGACGAAAACGTGAATAAAATAGACTGGTGGGTAAGAAATAAGACAATTTTTCTAAAAATATGTTAACTCAGAGATATCGGCACACTACTTTAGGTTACAGATTCTATGTTATCCCAATTGGCTGCAGTGTGTTTGTGGCTGATATTTTGTACTTCACATAACTTAAACACAAAGAGTGGTTCCCTGTTGGATAGGTCTTCCCTGTTGGATAAGTCTTCCATGTTGGATAAGTCTTCCATGTCTTTTGCAAATCAAGCTTGATTCCTAATGACTAGCAACATGGCCTGTTTGATTTCTTTAGCAAGAATAAGGAAGTGGTTTGCCACTGTCATTTTGGGGGCATTTTCTCAACTTCCCTGTCTAGCTGCAGCACTGTATTTCCTTGACATTTTTCATTCAAGTGAAGACTGCTTGGCTTTCAAGCCCAGGTAAGGCCAGTTCTCAACAGAGCAAGCCCCAAATGTATCAGCAAAGAATCTTAAATTTGTTCTGTTCAAAAGAGATTGCTTTGACTCTGGCTTGTTGAAGAATTATGAGTGCCTTTGTGTATAAATAGTTTTACAGTACTATCTTCTTTTCTGCCTCACAGTTGCATTTAGCAAATATTTTCAAATACTAATTTCAGGTTGAAGCTATTTTCTTCATCTACCAGCACTTTTGCAGAGACAATAATCTAATTTTCTTTCTTTCAAGAGTGCTGGTTAAAATAACATTGTTTTATCTACTATGTATCAAATGATTCAAGGTCTTCTGAAATGCTTCTGTACTGAAGAACCTACCATTCACAATATAACAGCTACATACGGCCATCTATGAAATGCATTTCATGCTACTCCATGTCTGGATTTTATGTACTGTGTTGTAGGAGCAGGTTGGCAGAATCCTGACTGAGTACTGGGTAGATTTTCTTCTTTCCAGGCTTTTTAAAAAATCCATTCCCTGGTGTTTTGAAAAATTCCAATAGCACCATTTTTTTTACCTACAAGCATTGCATATACATTTATATTTATCCCAATAAATAATTCACTTCCTGAATTCAATAGCCTATTGTACTTGAAATAAAGTAAAAAAAAAGTGGAGCACTAAGCAGTGCAATTCACATTTTATGAATAATCTAATTTAACCCTGAATCAGATTATTGGTCCATTTAGCCCAGGCATGTCAAACTGCCCGCCCACGGCCCGGATGCTTCATGTTGAAACCGTGCCCACCCCATTGCTGGCAATGGGGAAAAAGTCGCAATACGTCACGCAACATCACATGACATTGCGAGTTTGACATACCTGAGTCAGCCATTTAAGCCACTTCCAACTTTATAGATCTAAAATGTATTTGTGAATGAAGTTTTCCTGTTTAGAAAATTAAATGGGAAACACATAATGTATGGATAGCATCAATCCTGCATCTTGGTCCAACTCTGCAAACAGCATGATTTTGTTTTCATCTCCACACAGCTGTTGCCTAGCTTAGTCTAGGTATCTTCCTTTCCTGCTTATCTGATTACCCAAGGGACGTATGTCTATGTTCCTATGGTAACTAGCTGTCATCTTCCCTGTGGGTGGATTGAATATATTGTAAAGACATACCAGGAACAACTGCAACAGCAGCACCAGCAGAAGCAACAGGGGTTAGAGCCCTGAATCTCTACCCCAGACTGGGCAAGTAGGGAGCTTGGTATCTCCTGAGATGCAGAGGTCTGCCTTTTGCGCATTTCCACCTGCTCTGATCCCATGGGCTGCAAAACAGAATATTAGGAAATAGGTTAAACATGCCAGAAAAATGTATATGCTGGATTGCTGATAGCTGCCATGCTGCAAGGGCAACCAGTAGTTTTTCTAATTGCTGTTTGAAATGCAAACAGATCTATGTTTTAACAAATGGAACACATCGGCTTCCTCATTTCCCTGACAGCTGCTTTGTCATTCAGCAAAAATCCTGTGAATGAGGCAGAAAGAGTGTTGTTGAGTCTGAAAAGCATATTTTCAGGATTGACAAGAAGATTAACCTAATCATTATTTCCAAAAGTTCTTTGGCTTGCATAACAAATGAAAGCTATAATAAAACAGATGGTATATTATTACATACTGCTTTATTCCGGCTTACTATTGTTCCCAAATTATACCAAAACTGAACTTGTATTCCTATTTAAGAAAGACTTGTTCTAAAAGAAAAGGGAGGAGAAAATACTACACTTTATTCCAGAAATACAAAACCTATTGAATGCTCTAACGTTTCGGGTTATTTATTGCCTTTTCTGTTTTAGAATTTCTGGATGAGGTTTTTTTCTCCTCCTGTGTCTTCTATATTCTTGAAGATGTATTGAAAAAAGGTGGTATCATGTAAATGTCCTGGCTTTTTTGTAGAAGTAAACAGATAACAGATAATTTCATGTTTTCTGGCTAGGAAAAAAGTGTTAAGGAGGGAAAAGCAGAAATAGCTGTACAGCATCTTTCTGTTCTACAGCACTAGGAGTCATGCATCTAGTAGCACCTAACAGCAAAGGCAGTATCTTTTATATGGCCAAATAGCAGTGAGAAATGCAATAAAACCCACCAGAAACACAAAAATGCATCAGAAACACAAAAAGCATTGCAACTTAGTAGGAATGAATGAATAAATGAATATGACAGCTAGATGGGAGAATTCTAAAAATAATATACATTATTTCAGCCATAGTGGATAACTCATTTAAAAAGCATACATACATACATACATACATACATACATACATACGCACACACCATATTTAAAGGTGGAATGCAAATGAATGTAATAAATTTGGGTTATCCACTTTGGGTGAATTAAGTATATTAGCTTTAGAATTCTCCCATCTAACTGTCATATTCATTTATTCAACGTTTTCACTATGAAGCAAAATATAGCTGTCTGCAATGTCCATCTGACAATTTATGATGTGCATAATAAATTACAAGCTAATGTCCAAAATTAAGCTACTTCATAGCCTACCATGTTGTATTATTATTATTTTTGTTGCTTAGGTTCCCTAACATTGATTGGTCAAATGATTGAACATCAAGATTCTTTGCTTTGAATTTGATATATAACAAAGAAGAGGCTTTTGATATTAAAAGAGGGCAGGAGAAAATAAAAATGCAACTTTAACCTTTTTTTGCAAGTTTCCAGTGACGGAGTATAAAGAGGAGTCTGGTGGCACCGTTTTCCAACTAACACATTTTATTAAAAAGCATAGCTTATGCCTTTTTTAATAAAAAAATTTAGTCAGAAAAGGTGCTTTCAGATTCAGGATTTTTTTGGCAATATAGTGTAACTCAATTATATGACAGAATACTGAGTAACCAAATGTTGAGTAGAGAATGGGAGGTATTTTTATTTCATTGTGCTCTTTGTGCTTTATTTTCATCTTCCTGAAATAAATGTCATTTATAAGAACATACTTCTATAAACATCAAGTTTCAGTTTATATCTGTTTCCAGTTTACTTGTTAAGTCTACTACTAGTCCCTGAATCAACTGAATATCATTTCTTGGTCAGGTTATTTGCATAATAATGATATTTTAGAATAATAATTAACACAATCAAACAACAAAAACTGCTGATCCCAGATCTTTGGGAAGGAGTCAATAGATGGATAAAAATGCCAAATCATCTAAACATCTTGGTAACTGTGTGACCAATCATAATAATAACTGATACCTTTACACCAGGGGTGTCAAACTTGTGACTTTTTTCCCATTGCCGGCAATGGGGTGGGCACAGTTTCATCATGACACATCTGGCCCATGGGCCGGCAGTTTGACACACCTGCTTTACACCATCAACAAGAAGATCTGCCTATTTCAGGCCCTTGGGAAGAACTCAGTAGCTGGATAAAAATGCCAAGTCCAGTCTAAACATCTGGCCGACTGTGCAATGAACTAAAATAGCTTTAATAATGATAGTAATAACCCCCAGTGAGGTATTACTTTGATATGGTTGTGGGGGTTGCATGCTGGGAGAAAGATGAGAGCTGTGCCATGCTGGATAGGTCTCATTAGAGCAGCCAGACCAAGTGTGTCTCTCCCATAAACGATATGATCAGACGTAACTTTACTGAAGCCTATATTGGATCAGTCAATGCCCAGGTTAATAAGAACCAAACTAGATGTTGGAGTTCCTAGAGATCTGGTGACAAGGGGGCTACAGATTCAAGATTATTGACTGAGCAACCAGGGTCAGCAGCTATTGGAGAAAAAATTACTTACGCATCGCATAAACAAAGACTAAAAACATAGATTGCATGCTCGGTACATTAAAAAAAACCTAGCAGACAAAACAGATAACTCTGGCAATAGCTAAGAGCAGGGAAGTTGAAGAAAGAGTCAAAAGAGCTAATTCTAGCTGTACAAGACCAAGCTTTAAGAACAAATTGCATATAAAACCAGAAGACAGCAACAGACAATAAATATTATCTCTGCAAAGAGAAGAAATAGTGGTGCCGCAAGAAGATCCCACAGACCGATTACAAATAACAGCATGGCAAAGAAGCAACAGTGGTTCATTGAAACAGCTGCAAAAAATATCTCTCACCTGCAATCAAGAACTGGTGGGACTACAAAATAGACAAAACAATCGAAAACGAGGAAGCTAAAGTGCTTTGGGACTTTAGTATTCAGACAGAGAAACATATGCCATAGAACACCCCATACTTAACAACTATTGATAAGAAAGACAAAGGAAGTCTGAATAGTAGACATTACAATACCTGGAGACAGCAGAAGAGAAGAGAAAGAACTGGAGAATATATATATTGACACAATCACTTTACTTGGAACAGTTTACCTCCTGCAACGATACCTTTCATATTATAAAAATAATGTCTGGCTATCACAGGTCCTTGGGAAAATCTCAATGGGAAGACAAATGTGCTAAATACAGTCTAAACATGTGGCTGATCGGGCAACCAACTACAATAATAATAAAACAATGACACAAACTGGCTATTATGGTCCCAGTGGTTATTGATACACTGGGTGCCAACCAAAAAATCTTGCACAGCGCTTAGAAAATGTGAGCACTAACAAAATTTCCATCTGTCAGTTGCCATCTTGGTTGGATCCGCACATTTATTAAACTGATGCGTTACATCAATGTAGGTTCTTGGGGAGAACTTGATATGTACAAAGGTCAATAACTGCTAAAGAATTGGAAGCTGTAATTTCACATTGTTGTGTATACAATAGCTAATCTAGCCACAAATTTGATCATGTATTATTTGCAAGCATATGTTGACTTTTTAAAGCACATGCTGGTCTAGGTTTAAGCAGTGCTTTTTTTGTAAAAGAAAAAGGTGCCGGAACTCACATGTGTCATACAACCCACCTTGCCTACCCTAGAAGGTTCCATCCAAAAAAGGTGCCAGAACTCTGTTCTGAGCATTCTATGACAAAAAAAGCCCTGGTTTAAGTATTTCTGAGAGTTCTTTTAGTCTGCCTTTTGAGATCAAAAGGATCATCTTCAATGGAGCTTAGAAAATAATTTCCCCAAACACATAATCCTTCTTCCCTAAGCAAATAAGCTCTGCAGAACATTAAAATAGCACCAGCAGTGAAAATTAGAACTATCCAGTTACTATAAACAGTCTAAAACCTTTTAAGCCTTTATGAGATATTTATAAAGAATCTTTCTGAACTGGAATTTCATCCAGACATTATGATCACTTATCTATCCCACAGAGCCCCTCCTTCCAAATGTCTTTGTCCACAACAGCCATCATCCTCAGCCAGTTGCAAAGTTGAGAAATGCAGAAGAAGTGTGCTAATTTTGTTCAAGAAGAGGTAGGTCCTAAATTCGGGAATTTGTGAGATCAACCAGCCAGATACCTCTTTTCTTTTTGGCAAATCATGAATATGTTGATGGGCTCATCCCATCTACCTGAAAATATATTTATTGTTCTATTTTATTATTCTTTTTTGAAGTTAGTTTCAAAATTATTTTAGGCTTTTAGGCTGGCAATAGAAAGTTTGCTAACTTTGGATCACTTGTAGTGTCCTGCCTGCCTGCCTGCTCTTCTCGCTAGTTCGAAATTGCGCCCTCTCGTGTTAAACTGCGAAAGATTTGGCTGACTGAAGGCGTGTGTTACTTTCCGTTCGTTTCCTGTTTTTGCCTCTTCAAAAATAACGTGTGTTCAGTGTGTGTGTGTGTGTGTGTGTGTGTGTGTGCGTTTGCTAGATCGAATCTATTCCAGCAAGGTTTTTTTTTTTAGCTTGGAAGACAAGAATAAACGCAATACTTTCTCATCCACCCATCCACCTCCTTCGAATATTTCTTATGTGCAAATACAGGTATTTCCCCCCCCCCTGGTTCGTACTGTACAATTCTTTTCCAACCCATGTTCGTTCTTCCTCAGTTCCGAATGAATCATATTAAGTTTTTTGATGCTGACCTTGCCTGGCATTTTTTTCCCCAGATTAACGTCCAGTCGGAGTTGGCAATGCCGTTAAATTTTCCTCTCCCACCGTGCCTCCTTAAGGTTTCCTAGGAAAACCAGAATAATCGCAAACGTCAACCTGACAAAACTACCGCCCCTACTTTCCACAGCCCTCCAAGGAGAGCGACCTTCTGATTGAACACGCTGTTCTTTCTTCCCGCCTGGCTTCTCGCGTCCGATGCGTCTGTTTCTGAGTCTCATCAAGGATCTGTGACATCTGAACCTAGGAGTGGAAACCTTTGTATTCCTAACTGGAAAACTCAAGACACATCTTTAACCGTTGTGTCCCCAGCGTCTAAGGGCACGGCAAGAGCAAAGAGGTGAATGCCATTCCGATAGATTTCCGCAACCCGTTCTAGGGTAGTGATTGAAGTACTTACAGCTTTCTCTTCGATCTCCGGAGTCAGGTGGAAATCCTTGCCTTGCTCACCTCTGTTGGCACTATCACTTGCACGGTCGCGATTGATTTATTCCCCAGTTCTTCTCGCTCAAAAGCCCTCCCCCGTTTTTTTCAGTTACCAAACTTCCCGAGTCCTTTCGCTTATTGCGTATTTTTGTTGCCCGAAAGCGAAGAGACTGGCTAGAAATGTGGCGAACTGAAGGCTTTGGGAACCAAAGAGACCGCCCTTTACGGAGGAAGCGTCACTTGCTGTCCTTTCAGGACCTCGGACAGTTCCCGAAAAGTCGCTCAAATGAACCGGCGGCGGCTGAATTGATACTCCTCTCTCTTTCCCCCCCCACCTTCACTCTCCATTCCCGGTCCCGTGAATTACTTCGGCTGGTGGAAACACCTGCAGGCATGTGCGTGTATAAATGCCAGCTCGGTTAGTTGACATGTGAAGCAATAAACAACACACAGAGGGAAAATAAGCCTGAAGAGAGGGGCGGGAGAGGGAGCGACGCCGTTTCCTGCTTAGGTCTCCCTCTGGGAAGATTAATAGAGGAATAAACAAGAGTGTTTGTCGGAAGGAAAGAAAAAAACAACAACCAACAGAGTAGCTTTCACTAACCCGATGCCCTCCTAGTGTCCTGAGCTTCCATCCCTTTGCTTTCAGGCAAGGCCAGGCCGATGGCACTGGTAGTCCAAAACATTCGGGCGGCGCTGGATAGGTCTGATAGAGGTCAGCCGTCCTCTAGCAACTAACGGGGAAGCTGGTTAAAGAAGCGATTTGTGTCGTTCCGAGGATGTCTTTCCTCTCTGAACCTCAGCGCTGAAAGGAAGGATGGCACCGCCTCAGATTTTAAAGGGTTTGTGGGAAAGAGAAAACTGGCTTTTCCACCGGATCAGTCAAGACGGATCGATAGAGGGGAGAAGTGTCTAAAGGAAATTCTTTCTTTAGATTTCCTAGCAGGGAAATGTGGAAAAGCATTTTGCTGGGCTGTAGAGCTTCTTGATGATTTCTGCCTCCTCCGTTTCGAAGTTCTGTTTCACACAGCCACCCCTTGCCCTTTCTGGAGAAGGCAATGGAGCAGCTTCCTCTCCCAGACACTGAAAGTGATCAGTTACAGAAATAACCTTGGCCTCACTTCCTTCTGCTTCTCAGGAGCTGGATTCAGGATCCCCTGATTACTGGGAAAACAGAGAGCCTTCACATTTAGTAGATGTTAGACAGGCTGCTGATTTTACTGCAGAATTCGAAGGAAGCTCCCAACCATTCCCAGTTCTCTCCCCTACCACAAATCCTGCTAAGTTGCTGGAATGAGAGTTTCCTAAGAGCAGAAATAGAGTTTTAGAAAATTCTATTTCTAGTTGAAACAGGACTAATTTTTAAATGCTGTTCTCTTATAATAATAGCTTGACATCAAAAGGAATGATAGAAACTCTAAGCATGTGAAGAATGCCCCTCCTAAAACTCAAATGAGTAAAGCCCTGTTGGATCAGGATCAGGCCAGCCAGTCAGCATTTCATCTCACTTGGTAGCTCATTGGTTCCTTTTAGCAAGTCCACATTTCAGAGATCAGCACAACCCTCCTATATACACACACACACACTTTTACTGGAGTATTTTTCAATTTTATTTCTGTTTTCAACAATTTTATTTTTAAAATTTGTTTTAATTCTTAGCTGCTCTGAATGATATGCCTGCATTAGAAAATTAGACACACAGTCTATAGATAAATAAGGATGGAATCAAATGAAAATACATGACCACCAGTGTCCCTCACATGCAGTGATTCAACCAGTTTACTATAATTGTGTCAGTGAATGAATTGCATTACAAGGATCTGCTGATATCCTTGCCTAAAGCTGGCTCACATTCAAGGTTCTGTAAGTAGAGATACCTAAGCCTAAGATTTCTTCTACATGTCACAACCTCAAGACAGTCGTCATGTGTCCATTACTGCAGCCTTATGCTGCAGAAGGATTTTTCTCATATTAGGAAATAAAATAACACATATTTTATGAACTATTTTTTTTTAAAAAAATAAGTTGGTGATGATAATTAATGTGGTTGTCTGCCACCATATCCATTTCTGTCAAAAAGAAAACAAAATGGGACAGTGGTGCCTCTACTTCTTCTAGGGAAATTTCTTTGCAGAATTAGTACTCAGTTGATTGGGTTGTTTGCAGAAAGCCTTGTTTAGCCTAGTACCGCTGCTTTACATTTAGAGCATCTCAGGAGCTCCCGGGAGATGTGATTATGTCATGCCAACTCTTCTAAGAGATCTGCTCGTATGCTATCAAGACGAGCCAGAGACCACACTTCTACCCTAAGCTGAACACTTGTTTGAAAGCCTGAATTACTCCAAGAAAAGGCAGCAGGCACAGCTGGAAGGAATAGCTGATAAGAAAAAGAAAAGAGGGACCTTGGGAAAAAGAAATGTTAGGGATGGGAGAATTTAGAGATTTGGATGACAACATAAAAGGAGGGATGCAGGAAAAGAAAGAGAGAGAAACAAAATACATAATACTTTGCAAGTTTGCTCTAAGCATCCAGGATTCAAATCAGAAGCATTTGATCTAAGTGCTGGATTAACATAGAAGACACTGTATGTCTTTTTTCTCTTTGAGAATCCTCTTTTACTTAGAAGAAGGTAGCTGGATTATGCAGCAAATTATTTTTGATGGAGCAGGAACTAGATGGAGATGTCATTTTTGCTGTTTCTGGCTACCCTTTCCTGACTAGTTATACTCTAGATCAGGGGTCGGCAACCTCGGCTCTTTTATGACTCGTGGACTTCAACTCCCAGAATTCCTGAGCCAGCTATGCTGGCTCAGGAATTCTGGGAGTTGAAGTCCACGAGTCATAAAAGAGCCGAGGTTGCCGACCCCTGCTCTAGATTCACTGGGCTATAATTCATAAAATCTTTAGATATTAATCAAATATTGCCTGAGAATTCTGGGAGTCATTGTCTAATGCTTGGCTGAAGGATGGGAAAGTTGCTTTAATACTTAATCACAAATTCAGGAAGAGTAAATTTTGAAGTAAGAAGTGAGGTGAAAAAAAACCTGAAAGAAAACATACATATCTTCCTGTTTTTGTTATACCTATGTTTATTTATTTCATATTCTATTTTTATAGCCCACTTGAATTTGGGGCAGATACAACAGAGTAAATTGACCAATCCATTTTATCAGTTAAGGGCTAGCTAAACAGTGTTGGACAGTTCTTTGTTAAAAATATTTTTTTCTCATTAAGCAAACTGTTGTAAGTCAAGGACAACCTGAATTAGACCATCACTGCCAGTATCTTGAAACTGAAAAATATATTTGCTCAATGGGCAGCAAATGTTGAGAGCTTTGAACTTTCTCTTCTACTGTTCTTTGGCTTCCAGGCTACAAACCTAGATCAACCACCAACTGATATGCTAAAGGCTGGAGAGCTAGTAAACATAATTTATTATAATTTGGAAAGACTAATTTGGAAAAGATTAATGTTAGAAGAGAAATTCCATATTGATTTAAACAGTTTAATCAGAACTTTTTCAAAGTTGTCCACTGCCTTACATGTAGAGTCAAATCATAGGGTGAAACTGGGGAAAATGTTGCCATAGAACATCAACAGTAAGTCTTGGAAAGCAGTTAAAGTTTGCCACTCATACTTTAACATCCTAAAAGTATAGTTCACGTTTTCCAGACATATTTACCCACAGTTTTCCCTTATTCAATCAATTTTCTGGGCTTGTATAAAACCTGAACAAGAAACTAGCAGACAGTCTGAGCTCACACAATAAAGGCTTCACACACATTATATTGAGCTATAATCTGGATTGTCTTCTTTTGCTTTAGTATGGTATGTGAATTCAGATTATTGTGATATAAAATATAGCTATATTAGTAAATATTGGTTAACCAAATGCAAGGATTCATGATGTAATTTTGTCATTTTATTATTAAATTAAAATCGTCCAGCAGGTGTCACTATAGGCTCAATGTGAAAAAAGATTTTTGCTGAAAGCTATATTTGTTTTAAAATGAGGTATTGTCCAACTGTTTTTTGCATAAGATTCTTTAACTTTCTTAACATTTATATATTATTATCATCAAATAATAACCTAGAATGGGACAACAGAGAAGAATTGATATGCAATGCAAATTAGCATCTGAGCTAACAAACAGGCCTTATACTCCCAACTTATTGAAAAAAAAGTGTGAGAATATTCTCATTTTCCTCTAGAATATATTTTAACAACTCTTCTTTAGTATGCAAGTAGAAAAAACTAAAAAAGAAAAAATATATCACAAAATATATAATATTTGAAATCCTGGGTTTTTTAAAAATTAATTTATTTCTTTTGTCAATAAGAATAAAATATAAAACAGAAAAATGAACATCCAACACTAACAATGAGGAAAAAAAAATCTTGTGTACAAAAAAAGCGCGGGGGGGGGAAACTAAATGTCAAATAGATCTAACAATGAACATAAAAAATCCATCCCGGTTCGATGCTGAAAAGTAAACAAAAAAACCTCTTCAACATAACATAACATAACATAACATAACATAACATAACATAACATAACATAACATAACATAACATAACATAACATAACATAACATAACATAACATAACATAGGGTTTTCATGGCAAAGATACTGGAGTGGGTTGCCATTTCCTTCTCCAGTGGATCACGTTTTGTCAGAACTCTCTGCTATGACCTGTCCGTCTTGGGTGGCCCTGCACGGCATAGCTCATAGCTTCATTGAATTACACAAGCCCCTTCGCCATGACAAGGCAGCAATCCATGAAGGGGACATAACAGGTGTACAAATAGTTATAAACTTTTCCATCCTTATTTAACAATAATACTATATTAAATAAAGTAATATTCCAAATGAGGATGTCTAATAATCAAATCGACCCAACATCTATTCATAATATATATGTAAAAAAAAATAAAAAAAAATAAACAGGTTAGCCCAAACATATTAATCTTCAGATCCTTCTGTTAACTATCTGTTATTGTATTTAACATGTAGAAAGTCCACAAACGGTTTCCAGTCCCTTATAAAATGGTCTAGTCCATTGTTTTTAATCAAGGCAGTTAATTTTGTCATCCCTCCTAATTCAGTCCATTTTAAAATCCACTCTTCAACTCAATTCATCTCTTTTCCTTTCCAATGCTTAGCAAGCAGAATCCTCACAGCAGTCACTGTGTGAAGAAATAGTATCCCAAACTGTTTTTCTACTAGTTTGTCCATAATACCTAAAAGAAAAGCTTCAGTTTTCAGTAGTATTTGTATCTTAAATATTTTCTGCAATATGATTATGTTTATCCAGTATGATTTTGTGTTGAATGGTTGCACGGTATTTTTTTTAAAAAAAACATGCAAACATATATTTTGAAAACAATACTGAATTGCAAGGAAATTATGGGAGGTTGATGTGTTCGGTCCTGCTTTGTCAGAAAGTATGGAATTGCCTTTCTCTCTTTATTAGCTGCTAGGGAGTTGTGATGTGCAACTCTGTTTGGAATATCATGATTGTGTTAAAATCCCTATTAGTTTGATGGTTTCAGAAGACCTCAATGGGTTAGTCTTGGCTGTCTTAGGGGAAATGGCCATAAACTATTTTTCTTAGCCACAGAATGGCCTAAAATTAATGAATATAAGTTGAGTTAAAATATGAACAAATTGGAAAGTAGCTGTTGGTTACTTTCTAACATTAAAATATGTACAATACTGGAACAAGCCATCTCTATGGATTTTTAAGAAGATGCTAGGCAGCTACTGCTCGAGGATGGTTTAATGAGTGTTCCTGCATGTTGAACTGAGCTTGAGAGGATTTACAAAGAAGAATGGCAGAAAATTCCCCAATCCAGCTGTGCAAAGCTTGTCGTGTCATACCCCAAAAGACTTAAGGCTGTAATTGCTGCCAAAGGTGCTCCAACGAAGTACTGAGTGAAGGGTCTGAATACTTGTGCCAATGTGATATTTCTGGTTTTTTTCTTTTTAATAAATTTAGATATTTCTAAAATTCTGTTTCCACTTTGTCATTATGGGGTACTGAGTTTAGATTAATGAGAAAAAAAATGAATTTCAACAACTGTAGAAGCAGGCTGTAGCATAACAAAATTGACAAAATGAAGTGGGTCTGAATATTTTCCGAATGCAATTGTATCTCTGAATTTGCCATGTGTGACCATCTCAGCTGGCTTCTGACAAGCAAAGCCAATGGGGGAAGCCAGATTCACTTAATGGCTGCATGATTCATTTAACAACTATGGCAAAAAGGTTGTAAATCAGGCATGATTCACTTACTAACTGCCTTGCTTATCAATGGAACTTCTGTCCCAGTTGTGGTTGCAAGTGAAGGACTACCTGTACTGTATTTTAAATGTTGTTGTTCATTCAAGAGAATTAAATATAGGATAATACAGCACTGATCTGCATGATCAAGTTGTAGCAGACCTCAGTGCGAGCTACTGTTTTCTGAGGACAGGAATATACAACATTGCTTTCTATCTGCTCTCCGGCCCAATAAGAAGGCAACACTCACCTTATTTACAGTCCTTCCTTCCTTCCTTCCTTCCTTCCTTCCTTCCTTCCTTCCTTCCTTCCTTCCTTCCTTCCTTCCTTCCTTCCTTCCTTTTCACAGGGATATACCAAACTGTGTCAAATGTAAGGAGAAATTAATAGCTAACTCCTGCAAAAGTTTTATCACTTTGTTCTCAAAAACTTGGCCATAGAAAGGAAAACTTTCCCAACACAGATGGGAGGAATAGGGAAGCAGGAAAATGTATAAATCAGGAGCTGTGGTGAGTATGGTTTGTATAAAACATCATTCTTTATCACTGCTACCAAAGTGGTGGAAGGAATTGAAATTATGAAGGTGATTTTTTTTAACACCAAGTTCATTTCCACCCAATTTATGCATAGCATTCAAACACTTTAAGGCTGCAGGCAGAAAAGCCCACAGTCCGGCTAAGATCAATAATATTTATTAATTATACATAGCTTATCAGTTAAGCAGATAGCCTTTAGCTAATCAAAATTAAAATTATGCTAATGGCAGAAGTGATCCCATATGAGAAATCTATTTGAATGGACTCACATCATGTATGTGAGAAAGGGTAGTCTTTTCAATGGCTGAGTATATTCTTTTTTGTTTTTTTTTAATAGAAATATGCCTTTTTAAGGGTTTACTGTCATCTGTTTTCCATTTCACAACGTAGGGAAATTACAGGTTTTCAGCAATCTTGGACAGAGGGAAGGTCAAGAATTGAAGAATGGAAACCTGGGCTTGTATGTGGCCCTAGGACCCCTCCTGATTTACACGTAACAGGTAGATCTAGTAGGTTGCTAAGCTTGCCTTGAATAGTTCTTTATTTGTTACACTTCTATCTTACATATTGTGAGCTATAGGCATTCAAATGTAGCTTGCTATAATTAAATTAATAGCAGGAAAGCATACTGTTCCCTGTGAGGTTTTCCTTTTAACAAGAGTAGATTAATTGGCTTCACACAATCACTCTATTTAGACTATAGAGATACATAAATTTTTCAGCATAAAGTTGAGAACAAAAATGGGGTAAATATGAGTTTAAATAGTAGCTAATTACATTCTGCTTATGATATGGCCACTTCAGTCTGTTGGCAATTTTTTCATGATTGTATTTACGACAAAGTAATGATCGTTAGTTTCATTCAGCTATATAATCCAATTATTGCTGGGAGACTTTCAGATTTGATGTTGCACATGTATAATCCTTGTTAGCTAGGCTTTTGAAACTGAATGAATGCATTATAATAAGCACACTTATTATAAGAGAGCTTGTTTGGGTAGTTTCCCCCAACCTTCCTTTTCCAGATGGGTTGGAACTTTAATTCCTAGAATTGCCAGTGATGCCAGTCAACCATGTTGGAACTTGTTGTCCCAGCACTTCTGGAAAAGACCAAGCTGGATACATTTGAATGAGAAAACTGAACCTCTTCATAGATCTGAATTAACAATAACACTGTTCCCAAATTTAATTGACAGATTATAGCCAAATAGTGTGTGTGTGTGTGTGCGCGCGTGCGTGTGTGTGTGTGCGTGTGTGTGTGAATCGTGTGTGAATCCTTTACTCCCTTAGAATGCAGCTTCCTGAGTTGTACTGGGTGCAGTTTGCTTTCAGGTCCAATTCAGGGTTTTGGTTATCACTTTTATGCTCCTCATGGCATAGGAACAGGATACCTGAGGAACCATCTTGTTATGTATTGGGCTTAATTGTAACACCACGTGGTAAGCTGGAGCTAGCTAACGGCTCCCAGCAACTCAGACACCCCATCTCCAGTGCTGCTATTGGCTGCCCCTAGGCGGCAATGGGTTGCTTTAAACCTATTGGCTGCCGCCTAGGGGCCAGGCTATAAATTGCTGCAGGCTGCAGCTCAGTTCCTCAGTTCAGATCCTGCAAGCAAATAAACATGACCATTGCTGAACTCACCTCGTTTTCATTCCTGTACAACAAACTCACTACACAACACATCTTATCCCAATTATATCAATCCATCCCACCTGATCAAGTAGGAGAGGCATGCTGCATGCCCCCCAGGGAGTTTCAACTGTCAGGATCTAGGAGGAGGGTTTTCTCAGCTCCTGCTCTTACCTTAAAGGTAAAGTGTGTTATACAAACTGCTACACAAACCGGGGAGAGAATTGGGCCACGCTGATGGACTCAGCAGACTTCCCTTGCAGGCAGTAGACCCCGACCCGGCCCCAGCCGGGCACATTTTAGCAATTTCAGAACTGCCAGAGTGCCCATTGTCAGCCAAAGACATAGCCTCCAACACAGCCAGGGACAAATATCTTAGCAGGGTACTGCGGTGGGTCACTGCTGGGTGGCCTGCAAAGTGCCCAGACCCGGAATTCCGCCCATTCTTCACTAAACAGCAGGAACTAACTTCCCATTTGGGGTGCCTTCTATGGGGAAACAGAGTGGTGATTCCAGAGAAACATAGACCCCAGACATTACGCACACTGCACGAGGGACACCTGGGAGTTGTGAAGATGAAGTCCCTAGCTAGAAGCTATGTGGTGGCCAGGAATCGATAACAACATCGAAAACCATGTGGCAGGGTGCTACCCATGCCAATTAGCTAGACCGGACCCACCCCAAGCCCCTGTCCACAGATGGGAAACTCCAAAAAACCCATGGTCACGGGTACACCTAGACTTTGCTGGGCCCCTTCAGGGACAAAATTTTCTAATAGCTGTAGATAGTTTCTCCAAATGGCTCGAGGTTGTTCCGGTCAATAGCACCACCACAACCGCCACTATTCAGGTTCTCAGAGGGCTTTTCGCCACTCACGGCCTCCCCGATGTCCTTGTCTCTGATAATGGACCCCAATACATAAGAGCCTTGGTGGAGCAGTGGGCTAATGCCTCCTTAAGTAACACTAGCTGCCTGCAATTAGTGCAGGTTCGCATCCCACCAGGCTCAAGGTTGACTCAGCCTTCCATCCTTCCGAGGTAGGTAAAATGAGGACCCAGATTGTTGGGGGCAATTAAGCTGACCATGCCGCTTGGGGTGTGTGTGAAAGCCCTAATAAGCAGGCATATACATAGAATGAAGGCTACTGCTAAGCTTGTAAGCCGCCCTGAGTCTTCGGAGAAGGGCAGGATATAAATGGAATTAAAATAAAATAAATAAATAAAATAAATAAATTCACCTCTCATGAATTTCAGATATTCACCATGGAGAACTCTATTAGACATGTCACGTCGGCTCCGTTCCATCCCTCGTCTAATGGCATGGCAGAAATTATGGTGAGGTCCACAAAGGAAGCTTTAAAGAAATTCATCAAAGGGAACTGGCACCGGCGACTAAGCCAGTTCCTTTTAGCCCAACACACCACCCCCTGCACAACCACGGGCAAATCACTGGTGGAACTAAGGTGGGGAAGGCAACTAATAACCAGACTAGACAGAATGCACCCAGACAGAACGAACATCGACGCAGAGCAGCCTCTCCGGCCACGGTCCTTAAGGAACGGACAATCCATCTGGGCGAGGAACTACGCAGGGGGGCAAAAGTGGGTGCAAGGGGTTGTGATACACCAAACCGGCCCCTTGTCATATCTAATAGACGCTGGCCCTAACGGGCACCTCCGACGGCACATAGACCAATTAAGGGAACGGAGCGCCCAAAATGTACCTCGACAAGCAACCCCTAACATAGGGGAACTTGAAACCCCGCAAGAAGACGACCAGGAGCTACCCAACCCAACACTACCCAACACCGTCGACTTGCAACAACCAGAACATGGGGAAAGGGAGCTGGGCGGCGAAACACCCCTACGCCGCTCCAGCCAAACTAGGAAAGACCCAGCCTACCTGCAAGACTGTGATTGGGCAGGGAGCAATCTGCAACAGCGGGGGGAAGGAACTGATCCAGGGGAAGGGTAAGGGGTGTGTTATATGTTAAACTAATGTTAAGAGTTAAAAGAATGTTAACGTTGTATGAGGTAAACACGGTGACAGGAATACACGCGGGAGCTTTTGACAGCTGTCAAAAGCTGCCGCCAGCAAAGCGCATGCGCAGCCGGCTGACAGCTCTCCGCTGTCAAACAAGTTCCCCACCACGCATGCGCCACCGCCACGAGGACGCGGAGCTGTCAAATACACACCGCAGCTGATTGGCTCAGCCATCCCGGCGGGAGAAGTACAAACAGCGGATTGGCGCAGCCGACCGGCTGCCGGCTATAAAAGAGCTGAAGCTGAGCACCTACTTGTCCGGTACCTCAATAAACCTGTTAGACCAAGCCAGCTGTCTCCGAGTGGTCTGTGAGCCACTTCATAAAGGTTCCCCCGCACGTCCGTGCTAGTAATTTCCAACTCTAGGGGCTGGTGCTCATCTCCGTTTCAAAGCCCAAGAGCCAGCGCTTGTCCGAGGACGTCTCCGTGGTCATGTGGCTGGCATGACTAGATGCCAAAGGCGCACGGTCCACGGAACGCTGTTACCTTCCCACCGTAGTGGTCCCTATTTTTCTACTTGCATTTTTACTTGCTTTCGAACTACTTGGTTGGCAGAAGCTGGGACAAGTAACAGGCGCTCACTCTGTTACGCGGCACTTGGGATTCGACCCATCAAA
Source organism: Vipera berus (assembly GCF_964194415.1). Taxonomy (NCBI): domain Eukaryota; kingdom Metazoa; phylum Chordata; class Lepidosauria; order Squamata; family Viperidae; genus Vipera; species Vipera berus. The sequence goes on along the minus strand of NC_138204.1, from coordinate 176,565,356 downwards.
CTGCTGACCTTCTGATCAACAAGCTCAGTATCCTAACCCACTGAGCTACAGCGTCACCGCTCTTGCCTTACGGTACATTTACTTGCAGAGGTGAGGTGACTCTCTGCTCTTCTGGTTTCCAGAAAAGCATTAAGAGCTGGCTTTGCCAATTAGCATGGGGGTCTAAAAGTATAATGCAGCCCTGGGAATGGCCAGTGGCTTGAGGACACTCCTGCTGCTTTTTTTTTTTTAACTTCGCAGCCTTTGAATTTTAATCTGATTTTTTTTACTTGTAAGTTTTAACCTGTATTTACTTCTGTTTTTAAAGCTATGCATTTTTATGGTTTCTTAAATGTGGCTTTAACCAGTGCTTTTTTTGTAAAAGAAAAAGGTGCCAGAATTCACACATGTCATACAACCCGCCTTGCCTACCCTACAAGGTTCCACCCAAAAAAGGTGCCGGAACTCCGTTCTGAGCATTCTATGACAAAAAAAGCCCTGGCTATAACCATCCATAATCACTTAGCTAAGATGGGTGGCATAGAAATTCAATAAACAAATAAAATAAACGAAGCTCATCTCTACTGCTGCCCTGGCACCTGCTGTTTGTACTGAAAGTACAAAGTCTCTTTTAAGCAGATAGAAGTATTCATTTCAGATATTGAAATGTGTGTGTCTTTTGGAAACAGAATTCTCCCTGAATTCTCAGAATTCTTAGTTAGTTCCTAGTCTAAAGCTGGGTTTTTCCAACCATGATCCTATATTACTGTCAGAACCCACCCCAATCCACGTCTTAGGAAAGAAGAACTCTTGGAGACAGGATTGTCCAAGCAGGAACTTTTACTAAAACATGATTGTCAGTGGAAAATCTAGACAGGATCTGGAAACTGTGTTGCAGATTGATATTTTTAAAGTGTCCCCGAGTAAAAAAAACCTCCACTCAGTCCATTTGGTCAGTCCCGGATCAATTAAGGTTCAGGTGTCAAAACCTTCCATGGGAAAAGGGATCTTCCATGCCTTTACGACATTTACTTCCTCCCCTTCAGATTCCAATCAGAGATACAAACCAGAATCTCTCTCCCCTCCCCCTTTCTTTGTTCTTCTCAGTTCAAAGGTTCTTTCCCTGGTCTTTGATGACAGCCTCCAGGCAGGCTGAATAAACAACCTTCCATTTGATAGATAGGGATGGCCAATTAACATCTTCTCTTCTCCTCCTTGAGAATGGCAGAATCCAGTGAGGGGTGAGATTTAGGGGTATACAGATAGGGATTTAGGAATGGGATATAAATGGATTCTGACAATTACACACCAAGGAAAGCTGCTGCTCTCTGTTTGTTCCAGTGGCCTGAAAAACCCTGAAGATCATTCTCCAACCATATTGCTAGAGGAATCAATGTATATAGTAAGTTGACATAAATTGACAAAGTTCATCTGTGCAGTAGTTGTGTCCATAGCTAGGGGTATCAGACTGGGGCTGACAAAATATGGACGATCTCTAAATAGCATCAAAGAATTTTCTGTATTGTTTTGCTTCCATATAACAGTCATCTGGAATTTTGTAATCCATAGGTTAGCCATATGCAAGCTCATGATATCTGAATACCATCCAGAATGTTAGTTGGTAGAGAGTAATGAGGCTGGTAACTAGGACAACTGGAATACACATTTCTTTATTGCCGCTTTATACTTTTCGCTTCCTAAACTAAAATCTTGCAATTGGGATCAAATAGGAGAACCACTGATAACTATTTTTGACTGGCTAGATTAGTTAATCCCCATATTGAAAAAACAAACCTACAGAGGTAGCAAATATTTTTTTCAAAATGAAAGGAAAGGAGGAGGATGGTTTACCTGATTTGAAATTCTAATTTGCAGCTTGTTGTTTGGTTTGGATGGAATAATGGGTATTGCTGAAAAACAGAAGAACTTTGGAGATTGAAGAATATGAACCAAGTTTTGGATGGCTTGGATATTTGTGTTATAATAAAGTAACAATTAATGTGCATTTTGAAAATTATGTTAGAAATGCCATAGTGAGAATATGGAATAGATACAAATCCAGGTTTTGCCCCTGAACACCTACATGGATGTCAGCACAAGAAGCATTTTGTAGATCTTGATAGGCAAGGACAAATGATTTTAATTGAAATACTAGAATTCTGTCAAGGGAAATGTAAAATAAAATTAAAGGATGAACTGGTGGCATAGGGAAATAGTTGTCAATGCTTCTCCTGTTTACAATTTTTAGAAAGATTTAAAATAGAAAACAAAAGAATTTCTTGGTTTTGAACATTGTAACACTGAGTTTAAAATAAAATTGTGTACAAACAATGAACACATAGCTATTAATGTCTATGGAGATTCTCAATCATCCAGGTCATGGTTGTTGCAAAGGTGCTTTTCAAAAGGCCACTGGACTTTGCTTTTTCCTTGATAATGTTTCACTTCTCATACAAGAATTCTCAGAAGTGAAGAAGCTTATTGGATGAGAAGTAAAATGTTTTCAAAGAAAAAACAAAGAAAGTCCAGTCGCCTTTTGAAAAGCACCTTTGGAATGTAATTATTAAAATGTATAAACTTTTATTGAAGTTTGAAACAGAAGAACAAGAGAAAGAATGTATGACAAAGTGGGCTAAATTTTTGGTTACAATATACAGATGGAACAATGGGAAAATATCTGGCTAAAATGACTGAAATTTATGTTATAATCTTAAAGAAAATTCTTACTTGATGTACCATTGGTATACAGTATATCATTCAGAGAAATTGTCTAAGAATGTTTAAAGGTGCTCCCTATTTATGTTGGAAATGTGAACATCATATTTTTATCATATTTTATCATGTGTTTGCACATCCAATAAACATATAATATTTGATGGATGTGCAAAGAAGCTAGAAAATTTTGAATTCAAATGCTATACACTGATTCAGAAGGTTTTAAAGATTCATCTGCAACTGAGTACAGCAGTTTTTCCTTTGGAATAGATGGACAAACAGCTGGAAAAAAAGTTATGGAACTTAGTACATGACAACTTCAGCGAGATTATTTTATATACAAAGTTAGAAAGATTCAGCATTATCCAGAACGGAGGAGTGGTTGGTGAAGATGATAGAGCCTGCTGAGAAGGCTAAGTTGACTTCACTGACGAGAGAAAAGACCATATCTATGTTTACTGCTGATTGGAAACCCATTATAGACTTGTTGTTTGAGACAGTAAAAATGTTTTGATAATTAGACAGTATAGATTATAGAAAGAAGAGAGTTATGTTGTAAGCATATAGTAAGGGAAGAGGTAAATTTATAATTGTACTCAGGGCTTTTTTTCTCATAGAACGCTCAGAACGGAGTTCCGGCACCTTTTTTGGATGGAACCTTGTAGGGTAGGCAAGGCGGGTTGTATGACATGTGTGAGTTCCAGCACCTTTTTCTTTTATAAAAAAAGCACTGATTGTACTTATAACTGGTGTAAAGAAGATCGGAAGCTACTTCTTTGTATCTTTCTTTCTTTTTCTTCTTTAAAAAAGTCTTTAATAAAAATGAGAGAGAGAGAGAGAGAGAGAGAGAGAGAGAGAGAGAGAGAGAGAGAGAGAATACTATATTTCTTATGGATGCTAGAAGTTGCGTTCACAGCACCCAGACAGGAAAGGGTTACGGCTCTCTGCCTAGCACAGGGGTAGGCAACCTCGGCTCTTTTATGACTCGTGGACTTCAACTCCCAGAATTCCTGAGCCAGCTATGCTGGCTCAGGAATTCTGGGAGTTGAAGTCCACGAGTCATAAAAGAGCCGAGGTTGCCTACCCCTGGCCTAGCACCTAACGTAGTGCTTTAGCGGAGCTTGGGCCGCCCTCGGAGACCTTGTCGGCATCCGTAGCTCGTTCAGTGGGACTGTCAGCTGAACTGTGTCATATGATCGTGAGTGTCGGTTCTCCTTTCTCCGCTCGGTGGCTGACTGCGAATCAGTCGTCGTCGCGTCTGCCGAGTCCGGGGGGGTTTCGTTGCCGGCTTGCAAAGAGAGGTGAGATTCATAGCTCTTTCTCTCCTCAAGGGCCACCCAGCAGGTCGGGGCCATTCCTGGCGTCTCTAGAGGGAAGCTTGGAATTGGCGGGCAGCGAGAAGGCGCCTGTGCTGTCATTCTCCCCAGTCGAGCTCGGATAGACGTTGCTGTCGCCGGGACACTCGGTAGAGGAAGGAGAGGTGAACGGCCTCGCTCCCAAGGAGCCGTCGGAAGAAGGGCCCTGCGGAGACGCCCCAATTCAATGGTCTTGCTTCCAAGAGCCGACCCTTTCTAGACTTCACAGGGAATGTCACACAAGGCGGTGGTTCTTTGCTACCCTGCTGCTGTCAGACATGTTTTTTCCTTTCCCTATTTTTAGGAAGAAAACCTGTTATTAATATGATTTTCATAATTTCTTGGATCTATAATATTCAGACAGCGGGCTGTCTATAGAAAAAAATATGTTAGATAGGTCAGATGATTTAAGCCAGGGGTCTTCAAACTTGGCCCTTTTATGACTTGTGGACTTCAACTCCCAGAATTCCTCAGCCAGCTTTGCTGGCTGAGGAATTCTGGGAGTTGAAGTCCACAAGTCATAAAAGGGCCAAGTTTGAAGACCCCTGATTTAAGCAAATAAACTGGGTAGATGTAATAAGTCTTCCATATACAGATTATGAGAAGGAAACTGCTTGTTCCAAATATTTTAGCTTTTTGAATCTTTTATGTCCTTGCGTTTGCTAAATTGTTATCGCTCATTCCATCGTTTTGTTAAAAGTAGGAATGATTTTTTTTACCACATTACTTTAGAGTGCGACAGATTATTTGCAGGGTGATATAGCTGAACTTGGCTAGATTTTTTTTGAACAAATCATAGGCTAGATCATTCTTGCAGATGCCTTTCTCTGAATTAAACCTTGCTTTTGTTAGCATGCTTTAACCAAAAAAAGCAGTAATAGCTGCTTCGTCCAATAATAGATGTGGGGAAGGGAAGGAAGGATTAATCTGGTTTTTTTGCATATGGTTAAATCACTGTAATACAGTTTCAGCTGGTTTGGTCAGATAGAGTTGGCTAGTACTGATCAACATCCTGCCCCAGTCATGACTTGATGCAATAAAAGCTAAATAGTTGTTTTGGCATCAGAAATTCAGAGTAGGACAGAAGCTATTTGAGGAGAAAACTAAATGGTGAAGGTCATTGGTGCGAGGATATTTAGCTGTGCTTCTGCTTTTTTGTGTTAGCATAAACAGTTGATATTACATTGGGACCTTAAGTACAATTTGTCCATGTGTTTTCAAAAATAAGCTGTGTTCTGTGATCAGTTGCACTTAATGTAGGAAAAGCATGTGTAGAACTTTAGTTTGAAATGCAAATTTTAAATTATGAAACAATAGGAAGAACCAAAGCCTATAGCTGCTTTCCACATGGAATTGGATGTGGAAACTGAATTGAGATTTTTTTCTTTCATAAGGGACCTCTGTTTAATAAATAACAGGAATTCTATTTTGGTAACTGATGTGTAATAATTTGTAATAATGGGGTGCACATTATTTTGTTTCCACAAAGTAAATTGTTACTTGCAATTTACAGAGATCTAACCAAGAAAAAGTAACCACATTGTAAATAATACATTGTAAATAATAAAAACAATACTCCCCCAATTTACAGCTATTAAAAACCTAGTTTAAACAAGCCATGCTAATTATGTATCAATTATTTCAGAGGGAGTGCATTTTTATACTAATACTTTAACTCCAACTGGGATTCTGTAAGAAAACAAAAATGTTTTTTATTAAAATGTCCAGAAAATTGGTGCCATTACATTAAGTCTGGTTCTCTTCTTACTGAATGAGGTATGAGCATTTGTATGGTCAAAAATATTTTTATAACACACATAGTATGGAGTTTTGTCAATCCAGGTCTGTGAGTTAGTAATACAGCATAAACACAGGATGATTCATTTTGTGAGGTGTGTAAAATTTTTATGCTTATAAGAACTTTTGAAAATAGTTCAAAGTTGAATAATTGAATTAAATAGATTTCTTGATTTGTTTTACCCCAGCCAAGGAATTGTTTTGATTAATTTTCATAATTTATATATGAAATTTATATATATATGTGTGTGTGTGTGTGTGTGTACGTGTGGTGTTAGAGATTGTTTGCTTGGGCTGCTTACTGTTGGCTCTTTGGCAGTTTCTTGATTGGAGTATTGTTTACTTGATTGTTGATTGTTGATCTGAAGTTAATAAACTTAGATGACATTTAAACTGGAAGCTCTGCAAAGGTATTGAAATTTAGCTTTTCAGATCAGTGAAAGTAAATTGATTTCAGTGTTCGTGTATTGTCTGAAGCATTGTTCAGGTTTATTGTAAACTCATATTTATCTTTCTTTCCTTAATAGGATTTAAATTACAGTAATTATGGATATCCGGGGTGCTGTTGATGCTGCTGTCCCAACCAATATCATTGCTGCTAAAGCAGCTGAAGTTCGGGCTAATAAAGTAAATTGGCAATTGTATCTACAGTAAGTTTTGAAATGGGTACAAATGATTATAAATGGCATAATTTTTCTAAAATAGTTGCGTATTTTAGAGCAGGGGTCTCCAACCCCTGGTCTGTGGACTGGCACTGGGCCATGGCATGCCAGAAACTGGGTCACGCAAACAAGCGAAGCCCCATCTGTGGGAAGCAGGCAGCATGCAAAACCACGCCCCCTCTGCTCTGTGGAAAGACCTCTCTCCATGGAATCGGTCCCTGGTGCCCAAAAGGTTGGGGGCCACTTTTTAGAGTAGCTGTATTGGAAAGTAGAGCACTGTTTAAGACATGGAAAAATCTTGAGTCAGTGGAAATTGGGGAAACTGATTTGTCAGTTATTAGTAATAAGATATTTCAGTGTAGTAGTATATATTATTGTGAACCATGCTTCTAGTAACATATTAAATGTTAGCTAAAATCAGGTTTTCAGAATAGCAACTTGTCCATCTACTTTATTTTAATCAATTATATATTGAGAAAGATATATAGTCTGGGTATAAGTATTTTTTGAGAGCTAACTATATCCTTTTCCATATCTTCTCATCCCACTACTTATGTTAATAAATTATTGCTTCGTAGCAAAACAAGTTTCTATTGTTGGCTTCATTTTTCTTCTTGAAGATACTTGAAAATTAAAGCTTATTGGGATAAATAGATGGACAAGGTTTTTCATACTCTTCTGTATTCTGCCCCCTCCCCCCATGCCCAAGACATTGATTGTATGAACCTGTTTATTTCTTTGTACCAAAATATTGGCTTGGCGATATCCTTCCTGCCTATGAAAGTAATGTTATTCCTTCTTGTTTTTTTGTGTCTTAAGTAAGAAATTATATGATCTTATGATAAAAGTGTCCAATTCAAATCATTTCAATTTGCTTTTGCCTAGTTGTCAATGTCAGTTCAGTTCATTTTGTCTTTTAATACATTTGGCCATTATTAATTGATCATGTATCACAAAGTTGATGTTGATACTTAGCAATCACATAGATTTTCTCCATGATAATCTGTTCCGAGCTTGATCTTTATTAATATTAGTTCTACTCTTCTTAAACTGGGTTTGCCAAATGTGTTAGGAATAATAAATCTATTATTCTTTAAACAATGTGTGTGTTGATGGAAAATGTCATAAGAAAAATGTTATAAAAAGATAATGGAAATGTACTTGGAATTGTTTGTTGTGGTAGCAGCATAAACTGCTGTGGAAAATAGATGTAAAATATAAAATTTAAACCTTCAAGTAATACAGAGGAGCCAATTTGTCTTGAAACATTAACTTAACTTTGACTTAAAACATACATATTGTAACAAATTTGGGGAGGCAGGGGCATAATGTATTTTCAGAAGACAGCCAGGACATGGCTTACATAAAGGACACATGTATATTTTTAAACAAAAGAAAAAGATGCTCACATTGTCTAAGGAGCTTTTAAACAATTCTTGAAACTAAGTCTCTAAGATGAGTGGTAAATACTTTAAATGTGAGACATAAAGCTTTTGTTTATGAGGTAACATTTTGTCGCCAAGATAGCCCACCCAGTTCATCATTTCATATAAATGATTTTAGAAGCAATTGTGGGAGTTCTGGGGGCACAAAAGAATGAAGGCTACAAATCAGAATTGCTAAAGAAAGATTCTTTTTTTCTTTTACAGAGGGCTAATGATTTCAGGAGAAGACTGTGAATTCATTCAAAGATTTGAACAAAAACGGAGTCCAGAAGAAAAGCAAGAATTAATACAAGCAGAAGGCAATCAAGTAATACCATTTCTGTGGGGCAAATAATTAGTCTTCTGAATTGTTTTGGTTTTATTTTTTTATTTGTTATTGTAATTTATTTGGTTTGGAAAGATCTGTTCTTGTATGCAGTAGTCACAGTTTTTTCAAACTACTTACATTATTAATGTGACATACCTAAGTTATTTTGACAGTTTAAAAATAGTGTGTGCCCCAACAAATATTCTCCAGGAAATAGCAGTTAATCCCTATTATATTACAGTATATTATTTTACAAACTTCTCAAATTAGAAATAAATCCTATTGACCTCTGTGGGGTTTTGCCACAATAAAATTATTCAGCAGTATAATATGTTTATCTGAGTACTCTTTTACAAATTATTTGCTATTATTAACAATCAATCTTGAAACAGTATTCACATTTTGTTATTTGATATGGCTTTCTAGAACAGGGCTTTTCAACCTTTTCACCGATTGCACCCCTTTTAGGATAAGGCAATATTCGAGTACCACCAGTTGCCTAGCAAGGTGTCAAAAACTTTATGACCAAAAAAAGGAACAAAGTGATAAAGTACAAGCAGTCCTCAACTTACAACAGTTCTCTTAGTGACTGTTCAAAGTTACAACAGCACTAAAAAGTGACTTATGACCATTTCTCACACTTACGACCATTGCAGCATTCCCCTGGGTCACATGATTTACATTCGGATGCTTGGCAACTGATTCATATTTCTGATGGTCACAGTGTCCCAGGGTTATGTGATCCCTTTTTGCAACCTTTTGACAAGCAAAATCAATGGCTGTGGGGCGCTTGTGGGGGGTGGGTGGGTGGGGGGCTGTGGGGGGATCCAGGGGTCTCCAGTGGAGGGGAGTAGGACTGGGGTGGGCACCAGGGCATAGTCCATCAGAGGAGTCTCACCGTCCCTCTTGGGCTGCACGGAAGACTCACAGATGGTGGTACGGGCTGTTCAGAGCCCTGGGCAGTGGAGGGCAAGCGCCCAACCTGGCCCTCCCAGGGCACCAGGACCCTGCAGCTCAACCCAGTCCAGCCCCACTTTCCTGAGGGGGCGCTGCTGCTGCTGCTGTGCTCACTCCTTGGCCAGGTTGCTCATGGTGGATGCAGAAGGGCAAAGTGCGTGGGTCAGAGGGAGGCCCACTCCCTCTCCATGCGAGGAGACCTGGCCTTGTAAACAAAGCATCCTTCGCAATAGGATGGGAGTCCACCAGGTTAGACCAGGAGGAAGGGGCAAGGGGATGGCGAATGGGCAGCAGGGCTGCTGGTGGCCAAGTGCTAAGGCAGGACTTCCCTCAGAGCCTCCCTTCCTCTCATTATAACCTTCCTTCCTTCCTTCCTTCCTTCCTTCCTTCCTTCCTTCCTTCCTTCCTTCCTTCCTTCCTTCCTTCCTTCCTTCCTTCCTTCCTTCCTCCCTTTTCTTTTTTTCTTTCCCTCTTCATTCTCCTTTCTCTTTTCTTCTTTCCCCTCTTTCCTTCTTTTTTCCTTCCTTGCTCTCTTCCTCTCTTTCCTTCTTTTTCTTTATCTTTCCTCTTTCCCTTTCTCCTTTCCTGTCCCTTCTTGGATGCTCAAATGCAAAAGGGGAAACATTTCTCGATGCCTCCTTGCCTTGTGATCAAATGCCACTTTTGCTAGTAGTTTGTGGCCACTTAAAAGATTGAGAAAAACCAGGCTCACTTTATCCCGTGCTTGCGTTTAGTGGGGGCGTCCACAGACAACAGTACAGCAAAACTGTCAAAATGGTGGCTGTGATAGTTGATTAGAGCTCCTCCGTTTTTTTATGTGGAACAGCTTTAGCATTTAGGAACAGAGGTAGCTTAGCTGCTTTTCTATTAATACATAATCCTTAAAAGGGCTCTCTTGTAGGGACCCTGCCTTGGTCTAATTTAGACTGGAAATATAGCAAATGAAAATATTTTTCCCACTCTGCTTTCTCCTGTTTTCTCCACTGGAAATGGCTGTTAGCAACAAACAAGGAAGGGATACTTTCCTAAGAGCTCACAATTCAAGAATACCAATGTTAACTTGGATTGCCAACAAAGTTCTGTCTGTGACAAAACGGGACCCAAAATTGCTTTTTCCTTTGAACTGAGGCATTTCCAACCAAATTGCCCCTTCCTTCCTTCCTTCCTTCCTTCCTTCCTTCCTTCCTTCCTTCCTTCCTTCCTTCCTTCCTTCCTTCCTTCCTTCCTTCTTTCCTTCCTTCTTTCCTTCCTTCCTTCCTTCCTTCCTTCCTTCCTTCCTTCCTTCCTTCCTTCCTTCCTTCCTTCCTTCCTTCCTTCCTTCCTTCCCTCCCTCCCTCCCTCCCTCCCTCATCCTTCCCTTTCCCCTTTTTCTTCTTTCCTCCCTCCCTCCTTTTTCCTTCCTTCCTTCCCTCTTTCCTTCCTTCTTTCCTCCCCTTTTTCGTTCCTTACTCCTTCCCTCCCTCCTTTTTCCTAACCTTAACCCACCCTCCCTCCCTCCCTCCTTGCCCTGCTTTTTTTTTAAGCTGCCAGAGGCTGTGGGCAGAGGTGGCAGCAGGCAGGCAGCAGTGGGTAGAGGCTTCACATTTTGACTCCTCCCCCGTTGTTGCCTTTGCGTTGCTCTCATCTCACCTATCCCAGACCCGTGTGTGTGTGTGTGTGTGTGTGCGGGCAAGCGGGCGGGGGGGGTCTCACCCTTTGCAGCTTCTGCGATGGCAGGCTGCAAACTAATGAAAGCTGTTTTTTTGGAGTACTTGTTTCTTTTTCTCAACTATAGCTAAACTTTATATATATATATATAAAATCAGAATAAATTTTTAGAATCTGAAATGTAACATTTTGTGCAACCCTTATGTACACAATTATTTCTTGCAAAGGAATCTAGAGGGATATTTTCTTTTCCCTTCTCCCCCACTTTAGTGAAATATTTATGAATATTCTAAGAAAGCTTGTGGAGGGCAGCATAGGTGAGAGGGTGTCAGGAAGACTTCTTTGCATGGGTATATATTCATAGTTCTATTTATTTAAGTTATTTTATTATATTCTCCACCAGCCAGTAAAATCCATTAAGGAAATAGAATGAAGGCTATTGCTAAGCACATTGGTTTGTGCTTAAATTGTAAGCCGCCCTGAGTCTTCGGAGAAGGGTGGGATATAAATGGGATTAAAATAAAATTAAAAAAACTGTTTGAAGAAATATCCATTTTAATATAATGGTGTGTAAATGCAATCTTGTTTCTCTTAATGTTCAGCTGTTACAGTTCTAATCTTTTGGAAGAGTGAAGGAAAAAGAGGCAAGCTTCCAGAGCATTTGGTTACAAATGATTTTGTTTATTTTTTCCCAAGTTACTTTTGAAAATCAAGTTGGCATTTCAGCATATTTCCATTTGGTTAATGTGGTTTAACATATATAATTTACTTTAGGGGCAAGTCTTTACTATTCCTCATACAAATCGCAGCAAATATTTGTATGAATCTGAATTAGAAGTAACAGAATATATGCAGTGTTTATTTTTATATAATGAAGAGAAGAATAAAGCTGTTGTTGCTCCTCCATATGAAGTCCAGTTGTTTCAGTGATAACTGAAAGAATGGAGTTTGTTCAATAATAATGTGCTTCATGAAAGCATTGTAGCAAATCAACATCTAAAAAATTATTTTTTTCCTAGTGTGCTAAAACATTCATAAGTCTGATGACTCATATCTCCAAGGAACAGACAGTTCAGTACATTTTAACTATGGTTGATGATATGCTACAGGTACGTTCATTAACTATTTTCATGATTAACTAATTGATATGCAGGTTTCTTACTTCAGTATAGCTGGCTTTTTACTTTATATCCACTTTCCCAGTAATGCTGGGCAGATAACACTTCCTGTGAGTACAGTCTTTTAGAAAATACTTTAGCCATTCTTTACATTTTGGCATGATTATATTTATATCCTGAAAACAAATAATGCATCAGTTGATCTACTTGCAGAATGTATCAAAGAAAGTTTAATCTAATTGTTAAGCTGCTTCTCAATAAGCAGGACTTTCATCATGCTATACAATAAAGAGTAGTCAACCTAGTATCCTCCAGATATTATGGACTATGGCCTGCTATCTCATTCAGCTGATAGTTTTGGCTAATATCTGTGAGAGCTGGTTCAGAATTATTTGGGTCTGGATTGGTGAAAAATGCAGATTGGTATGCCATACTTATATTAAAAGAAATGATTGCCTGTTGCTTTTCAGGAATAATATAAAGTCATGGTAATCTGGAAATATTATTTACTCTCATAAGCATCTTCATTTCTGATACACATGGCCAGAGATATTAAATTAGTTTTGCTTTATCAATTCCTTCTCTTGGCTTGAATCCTATAAAACAAATAATGTTTACTACTGTATTTATAGCATCTGAATTAATAAATGATCCTTTTATTCTTAGGTATTATTCCAATGAAGTTTGTGTCTTGCAATTTAACTTAGAATACTTTTTGTAGTTTGGCTTTGCTAAATATCACAATTATTTGCATTTTTAATGGTGTGAAATTTTATCAAAACATTAAATTGCAGGGAGGGGCTGTTTTTCGATCTAGCACTTTTATATGCCTCATTGAAGATCTTTTTAAGTGCTATGATAATGGATACATTGCAACAGCAAGGGAATCAAATGGCAAATGGACTGCAGGATGTGTCGATAATGGTGCATTATCATCGGTTTTGATCTAGTTTACTATTATCACCTAATCATAGCACTTATGCAGGATAAACATCAAAATGTAATTCTTTGTATGTGTTATATGCATTGCCTATCTTGCTGGAACCATTTTGAATTAAATCCTATATAAGTATCAGTCATGATCTTTCGACGCTGGTATCAGTATAGTTCATTTAATCTGTTTCTTTCAACAGGAGAATCACCAGCGGGTTACTATTTTCTTTGACTACGCAAAGAGGGACAAGAACACTGCATGGTCTTATTTCCTGCCAATGTTGAATCGTCAGGATCTTTTCACTGTGCATATGGTAAACTTTCAATCAATAAAAACCCCAAATTTGCCAAGTAGTATATTCTTCTAGAAAGAACTGAAATGCTGTTTTCTCTACTGTTTTTCAGGCTGCCAGAATTATTGCTAAACTAGCAGCTTGGGGACGGGACCTGATGGAAGGCAGTGACTTAAATTATTACTTCAATTGGATTAAAACTCATCTTAGTTCACAGGTATATGTAGTCATACTTAAAATATCTGTAAATTAAATTACTTCAATTAAAACAGAAATTACTCTGCTATTCTGTGCTGCATCTATATTGGTGGAATTATGTTACTTTCAATGAGACATCTTTTTAAAGTGATGAGCCTACAAACATTCACTGGGCTTCAATAAAGTTGGTCAATATGGGGTGTATGGACATATCATTGTTGCTGGCCTTCTCCTGAAAAATGCATGAAACTAATCTGTGTATTTGAGTACCACCAGGTAGCATTACACAACTAGAAAATTTCCTACCAGCTTTTATGCTAAGAAAAATTACTGGTGTATTACAACACAGAAGTCATGATTATATTTTACTATGACGGTAAGCTCTAGAGAAACCTGTAGACTTCTGTTCTATTGATTAATGAAACACTGGAAGTTTTTAAGAAGAGACTGGACAACCATTTGTCTGAAATTGTATAGGGTTTCCAACCTGAGCAGGGGGTTGGACTAGAAGACCTCAAAGGTCCTTTCCAACTTTACTACTACTATTACTACTACTACTACTACTACTACTACTGTTACTGTTATTAAACAAAGCAGAAGATTCCAGTATGAAATATTTAAATATGTTCCTGAAGTCCAAATGACATGAACTTGACTGAATTCTGGGTAATTTTGTGGATATTTTCAGGTTAAAAAGCCCATACATGAGAATGAAATAAAAAGAACATACTGTACCCATTATTCTTTATGAGTCTTCAGAACATAACTTGTGTTTGTAATTGATGCAAACATTGGAATTGCTTCTTTAGAAACTTTCTATTAACTTTGTTTTTTTCTTTTGCCTTTTTATTTTTTCCTACTTTTTCTTTTATGTTTCTGTAGTTTTTTTAAAAATCTGTGTAAATTTCCTTTAAATAAAAATAATTCTGAGTGGTATCTTTTTTGTTTTATGCCAGAAACTACGTGGTACTGGAAGTGCTAATGAACCTGGAACTGATGTAAGTATCTATTTCTTCCAGAATATAGGCTGGATCTGGGTTAACGTTAGTTCTTTTTGGTAGCAATAGGAAGCTAGCCTGGTTTCAGCAGGATATACTAAATTATTTTTTAGTAGGAAGCTCTTGAAATAATACTTATTTAAATTCTCTTTCAATTCTCTTTTTATTCTAAAATCTTACTCATTCAAGTGTCTAAGGCTTCCCAGTGAAGTGTCTACTAAAATGTGCCTGATGGAAACCTATCAGCCAGAATTTGCAAAACTAGGCTGTTAGCTTAGAGCAGGCAGGTCTATCTCGCAACATCATGTGACATCGCAAGACGTGTCGTGACTTTTTCCCCATTGCCGGTAGTGGAGTGGGCGCGGTTTTAGTATGATGCCTCTAGCCTGCAGACCGGCAGTTTGACATGCCTGGCTTAGAGAATCTAAGGATCCAATGTAATAGCACTGCATACAGCACTGAAGTATTTAGGAAATCATGTCTAGGATATTCCTAGCTCTTCAGTCAGTTTTGTTGAAGAGGAGGATGTGTGGATGATTGAAGGATGGTATGTTGTAATGAGAACTGGGACCCAGTTGAAATGCTGGCATCCTCAAGCTAGAAGACAGGTTGTGGTAAGCTGCTTTGGTAGCGGCTTGTGTGTAGATAGTCATAAGAGAATGCAGTAACAGTATTAGTAACGTTTAGTGAACAACCAGCTATAGTCAGCATAGCAACCCAACAAAAGAGCACTGCTTAGCTTTCAAGCCTTGAACATGGCATCTCTGGAGAGGCAGCAGTTGGGACATTTTGAAATCAAATGGAAAACTGATTAATAGGGAAACTTCATTGGCTCTGCTGTTCCCCGAAGAACTTCAAGCTTATCCTTCTTTAAGTCACATTTGATAAATTTGGGGAAACTCAACAGTTTGGGTACACATGTTCTCTTAGTTAGTCCTCATAAAGGGATTGACATAATTAGCTACCTTGTGGAGACTTTTTGACCCTAAATATGATTAGTTAAAAGGAATAGAAGCTGGAATTTTGATGGATTCTTCAACAACTTGCTGGCTATGTTTTTGCGTGTGCATAGATGAAGAAGCACAAGAGCTTATCAGCTTACTAGATTTTTTAATACAGTACTTGCTTGTGTAATATTGTAAGACACATTGACTGTTTTTAGATACTATAGCTTCATTTTAAATGTTCATTCAGAAAAAAATATACGTTGATTCTATTTTGGAATCTTAATTGTAGGAAAAGAATTAATAATAATTAAGAAAAATTCTGCTTTGTGTATAAAGGTTGAAATACTTTTGTTTAGTTTCCTGTTGCAAAATAAGATATATCCATCACAACTGTCTGGGTTAGTTACTGTGTATATGAAGCATACTACATGACTACTTATTAGATGTTCTTTGGAAACAGTGTAGTAATATCGCTTGGTTGCATGCTGAACATTTTGTAAATCAGTCACTGCTATGAGTAGGCATGCAAGAACTTGCAAGTTCTACTTCAGAACAGATCTGGGCCTTTTTTATTTGACTAAATTCAATCTTGGAAAGGACCTAATGCACTTAGTTCTGATGAGTTTCTTCTGAAATCATAACCTATTTTGGTTTAAGTGCTTTGTGGCACCAGATTTTTGTTTATTTTCTCTTTATATAAGGGTATGAAAGAATGAAATAATCCACATTCATTACTGGCTTGGAGTACTTCTTGCTTTTTAAGTTCAAACATGAATATTTTAATCAGCACAGAATGTGTTTTCAGTGTTGTTACTCTATTAATCGTTTTGAAAAAAATCAGCCTTACACTCCATATTAGATAAATAGGGTTTTTTTAAAAAAATAAATCTTATAAATATATTTGTATAGATCGTAGGAATCTATAGAAAAACAAGACAATGTTGTTAACATGCATTGTCTATAGGTACTGTAGAAGGTCTTAGTTCAAAAGGATATTGCAACTTACCTAAGAATCTAGTATTGAGAAAGTTATTGTGCATGTAACCCAAAGTCTTAATAAACCAATGAACAGCCTGATATATTTGATGAATTGCAGTGAACATTTTGTTTTGTTTTTTAAATTGGGCTTCCTCCAACTTGAAAGTAGTAACAGGCATTTCTAGTGTTGGGCCAGATTCTGCTTTCAGGATCAATAAATATTTGAGAAATTCTTACTTAAATCATATTATGTACATATCTTTAGGGAAGTATATTCTTCTTTCATGTAGAGTTCACAATATGTCCAATGTGTTGCTGGGTGTTTGCAGTTGATGCTCAGAGTCAATGAATACCGTTTTGCATGGGTAGAATCAGATGGAGTAAACTGGTAAGTATTTGTAAGACAAATATCAGTGTCTGCTGTTTTAGTGGACTATCTTCTTGGGGCATATTTAGATATCTGATTTAACGGAATATCATTGTAATGTCTTTTAAAAGAGACATTCTCTGTTGATAAGCAGACGATTGTACTTAAAAGAATAATGGGGACTGCATTATATTATGGGCAGGAACACTGGCATAATGGATGATAAACACAAATCTAAATTCATTTAAAATTGCTATTCTGTTCACAGTAAACTTGAATTAAATTGCATTGAATGTAGAGGAGTTGCTGCAGGACATTTAAGTTAGAGGAAAATATTTGTTGTTGTTAGTTGCGAAGTCATATCCGACCCCTCGCAACCCCATGGACAACGTTCCTCCAGGCCTTCCTATCCTCTACCATCTTCTGGAGTCCATTTAGGCTCACACCTACTGCTTCAGTGACTCCATTCAGCCACCTCATTCTCTGTCGTCCCCTTCTCTTGCCCTCAACCTTTCCCAGCATTAGGCTCTTTTCCAGTGAGTCCTTCCTTCTCATTAGGTGGCCAAAGTATTTCAGTTTCAACTTTAGGATCTGGCTTTCTAAAGAGCAGTCAGGGTTGATCTCCTCTAGGACTGACCGGTTTGATCGCCTTGCAGTCCAAGGGACTCACAGAAGTCTTCTCCAGCACCATAGTTCAAAGGCTTCAATTCTTTGGCGCTCAGCCTTTCTTATGGTCCAACTTTCACAGCCATACATTGCAACTGGGAAGACCATAGCCTTGACTATATGCACTTTGGTTGGCAGGGTGATGTCTCTGCTTTTTAGTGTGCTGTCTTGGCTACAGTCCCCATCTGCAGTGATCTTGGAGCCCAGGAAAATAAAATCTGTCACTACCTCCATTTCTTCCCCATCTATTTGCCAGGAATTGAGAGGGCCGGATGCCATGATCTTGGTTTTCTTAATGTTAAGTTTCAACCCAACTTTTGCACTCTCCTTCTTCACCCGCAACAAGAGGCTCTTTAGTTCCTCTTCACTTTCTGTCATTAGAGTGGTATCATCTGCATATCTTAGGTTGTTGATATTTCTTCCGGCAATCTTAATTCCAACTTTTGATTCATCTAGCCCTGCATTTCTCATGATGTACTCTGCATATAAGTTAAATAGGCAGGGTGACAGTATACAGCATTGCCAGACTCCTTTCCCAATTTTGAACCAATCAGTGGTTCCGTGTCCAGTTCTCACTGTTGCTTCTTGACCCGCATATAGGTTTCTCAAGATACAAATAAGATGGTCTGGTACTGCCATCTCTTTAAGAACTTGCCACAGTTTGTTGTGATCCACACAATCAAATGCTTTAGCATAGTCAATGAAGCAGAAGTAGATGTTTTTCTGGAACTCCCTAGCTTTCCTCTGCCTCTTCGAAATCCTGCCTGTACTTCTGGTAGTTCTCAATCCACATACTGCTGGAGTCTAGCTTGTAGGATTTTAAGCATAACTTTACTAGCATGTGAAATGAGTGCAATGGCGCAATAGTTTGAACATTCTTTGGCATTGCCTTTCTTTGGAATTGGAATGTAAACTGATCTTTTCCAATCCTGTGGCCGCTGTTGAGTTTTCCAAATTTGCTGGAAAATTGAGTGTAGCACTTTTACTGCATCGTCTTTTAAGATTTTGAATAGCTCAGCTGGAATACTGTCACCTCCACTAGCTTTGTTGTTGCTCAGCTTTCCTAAGGCCTATTTCACTTCACATTCTAGGATGTCTGGCTTGAGGTCAGTGACCACCTCATCGTGATTATCAGGGATGTTAAGCTCGTTCTTGTATAGTTCTTCTGTGTAATTTTGCCACCTCTTCTTATTCTCTTCTGCCTCTGTTAGGTCCCTGCCATTTTGGTCCTTTATCATGCCCATTTTTGCATTAAACGTTCCCTTCATCTCTCCAATTTTCTTGAAGAGATCTCTGGTCCTCCCTATTCTATTGTTTTCTTCTATTTCTTTGCACTGTTCATTTAAGAAGGCATTCTTATCTCTTCTAGCTATTCTCTCGAATTCTGCATTCAATTGGGCGTATCTTTCTTTTTCTCCCTTGCCTTTTGCTTCCCTCCTTTCCTCAGCTATTTGCAAAGCTTCCTCAGACAGCCATTTTACTTTCTTGCATTTCTTTTTCTTTGGGATGGTTTTAGTTGCTACTTCTTGTACAATGTTACGAACCTCCATCCATAGTTCTTCAGGCACTCTGTCTATCAGATCTAATTCCTTAAATCTATTTGTCACCTCTACTGTATATTCGTCAGGGATATGATTTAGTTCATACCTGAGTGGCCTAGTGCTTTTCCCTACTTTCTTCAGTTTAAGCCTAAATTTTGCAATGAGAAGCTCATGGTCTGAGCCACAGTCAGCTCCTGGTCTTGTTTTTACTGACTGTATAGAGCTTCTCCATCTTTGGCTGCAGAGCACATAGTCGATCTGATTTCTGTGTTGACCGTCTGGTGATGTCCATATGTAGAGCCGTCTCTTGGGTTGTGGAAAAGAGTGTTTACTATGACCATCGTATTCTCTTGACAAAATTCTATCAGCCTGTGCCCTGCTTCATTTTGTATTCCAAGGCCAAACTTGCCTGTTATTCCGGTTATCCTTTGGCCTTCTACTTTAGCATTCTAATCCCCCATGATAATAAGGACATCATTTTTTGGTGTTAGTTCTATAAGGTGCTGTAGGGCTTCATAGAACCGGTCAATTTCATCCTCTTCAGCACCGGTGGTTGGGGCATAGACTTGGATTACTGTGATATTGAATGGTTTGCCTTGGATTCGAACTGAGATCATTCTGTCATTTTGGGGATTGTATCCCAGTATTGCTTTTCCTACTCTTTTATTGACTATGAAGGCTACTCCATTTCTTCTGAGGGATTCTTGCCGCATCTGAATTAAATTCACCCATTCATGTCCATTTTAGTTCGCTGATTCCTAAGATGTTGATGTTCAGTCTTGTCAACTCTTGTTTGACCATGTCCAGCTTTCCTTGATTCATGGATCTTACATTCCAGGTTCCTATGGAGAAAAAATCTTTACAGCATTGGACTTTCCTTTCACCAACAGATACATCCACAGCTGAGCGTCCTTTCGGCTTTGGCCCAGTCGCTTCATTCTTTCTGGCGCTACTAGTACTAGCCCTCTGCTCTTCCCCAGTAGCATATTGGACGCCTTCCGACCTGAGGGGCTCATCTTCCAGCATCATATCTTTTTTTCCTTTTGGTACTGTCCATTGGGGTTTTCATGGCAAAGATACTGGAGTGGGTTGCCATTTCCTTCTCCAGTGGATCATGTTTTGTCAGAACTCTCTGCTATGACCTTTCCGTCTTGGGTGGCCCTGCACGGCATAGCTCATAGGTTCATTGAATTACACAAGCCCCTTCGCCACGAGAAGGTAGTAATCCATGAAGGGGGAGGAAAATATACTCAGGTTGAATGTTCAATCAAGCCACTCCATAAGTGCAGTTCAGCAGTGAAATTAATAATAGTTGTGGCTGCCAGGAAAACATGTAACTTCATTACCCAGAAAAAATACAGATGCCTCCCATGGCCATTGCTGTTTAAAAGAATTCTAAAAAAGGCTCTACAAGATTTCCCCTTACCTTTATTAAAAAAAAGAGAGACCAGCTTTTCAAGATCTTGGGAATAAAGGTAAAATGGAGACTGATCAGATAGAAACTGTATTTTCTATATGTCTTTTTTCCCTTCCTCCAGTATAATGGGAGTATTGAATAACAAGTGTGGTTTCCAGCTTCAGTATCAGATGATTTTCTCTGTCTGGCTTTTGGCCTTCAGTCCTCAAATGTGTGAACACTTGCGGCGTTATAATATTGTTCCTGTTTTATCTGACATCCTTCAAGAGTCTGTAAAAGAGAAAGTAACCAGGATCATTTTGGCAGCATTTCGGGTGAGTGGATGAAGCACATTGACTAGATGAAACATTTGTTGGCAATACTTAGTAGGTGACAAGGTGTCTCAATTTTGATTAGGGGGACTATTTGGGGTGGAGGTTATCTGTGCCAAAGCCTTGAATTAGACTTACATTGCCTATTAAAAAAAGAGAGACATGCAGCATTAAACTGCGTGGTAAATTTTGTGTCTGCCAAACCGCTTTTTCTTAATATTTTCAGATTTTAAATTTGTGAAGCCAAATCCACTATACTCGCACACTCAGAATCTCCTTCCCTTCATGCAGCTTTCACAGGCAAGGAAGCTTATTACTCCAGAGTAGAATTTGGGGGGCGTTTCAGTAGCTGTAGAAGGAAAAGGAATCTTCATTTTCCAATTCTGCTGATAAGAGTTTTGATAGAAAAAAGCCATTGAACACCATTTTCTCTAAATTGTTTTAGAGAAACTGAAGGTCTGAACAAATGTTGTTAATGGTGATTGATTGATTGATTATGTGCTGTCAAGTTGGTGGTGAATCTTTGCAACCCCTTACAAACATTTTTCTCCATGATGATCTGTTCCTAACTTGGTTGTTTCCATTTTCTAATGATTCATCCGTTGCCATTGTAACGGCATCCATCTACTTTGCTGCTGGTCATTGTCCTCTCTTTCATTTTATTTTTCCCAGCGTTAGAGTCTTTTTCAGAGAGGAGTGTACATTATACTTCACATAATGTATCAGAAGTAGGATAATTTGAGCTTGGTCCTTTGTGTTTGCAGTGAGTTGATTTGTATGTTGATCCTTTTATTTGTTTCCTTGGCTGTTGTTAATGGTATCATTTAAAGTAAAAAAAAACTTGTAAAATTGTCCTTGTAAGCTTACTGGAGGGAACAGCTTAGTGGTGTTAATAAATATTAAAATATATGGGCACAAATCACAAAACAATCTATTTTTCATTTATGATAGATGACATTTTAAAAATTCCTTATATTTTTTCCCCTAGAATTTTCTAGAAAAATCTACTGAGAGAGAAACCCGTCAAGAATATGCTCTTGCCATGATCCAGTGCAAAGTACTGAAGCAATTAGAAAATTTGGAGCAACAGAAATATGATGACGAAGATATAAGTGAAGATATAAAATTTCTTTTGGATAAACTTGGGGAGAGTGTCCAGGATCTCAGGTAAATTTTGCATTTAGAATCTTAAAATGGCATAATAAAAGTGTTGGTCAGATTTCAGTTAAAACTGTTTTCCTCACAAAATCATTAGTCATGATCAGATATAAATTTAGACATTAAGTAAACAGTTAATCTAAAAATGCTGTTCCTAAAAACTTTGCAGGAAATCATTTTGAGAGCCCTTAGAAAAACCTCTTCTAATAAATTGTGGCCTTAGATGGTTTGTACTTAAAATTCAAAAAGTTCTAAAAACGTATCTGGTGGTTACCATTTGTCACAGCTACCACAAGTAGCCTTTCAATTAGATCCCTTGTTATAACAAGAACGCCAAACAATGTAGAATTAATAAAGACTATTCAATATTATTAACATAGTTAACTTTTTAAATTTAAATGATGATTTTATGGTTCAGCTATCTGGATAATGAGTGAATTTCATGGAGCTTATAAATCCATATTTTGAACGATAAGGAAAATATTCCAAGAGACAACTGTCTCTTAGAACAAAGAATTTGAGTCTTCTCAGCAATATTACCACCAGTTTAAAAATGAAATTCTAAAATCACTGGAACTGTAGGAGAAACAGCTTTAATAGGACAGCAGTTTTTTCTTTGGTATTAGGAACAGCAAGAATATATTTTTTCATCAGTTTAAAATAGAGATTAAAAAAATAAAAAAATGAAGTCAACTCAAAAACATGAAAAAGCATAAAAGGGAAAGGATGGTAGATGTAAGAAATCATTTAGCTTATTTTGGAATACATAATTAAATTTTAATCACATGGAATAATAGGCAGTCTGCAAATGAGTTCATAAATAGAAAGAGAATACAAGATTGTCAATCTGGGATTGTGCTGACTTTGCAATATTGAAGAGTAATTTGTTTTTGCTGGCCCCCATGCTTGGTGTTTCCATAATTTCTGATATAATACGTTCAGTATTTATATTGTATAATTTAAAAGTATATATATTATTTAAATTTTAATCATCTTTGTATTATTATATCATATGAAACTAAAATAGAACAATAGTGAGTGACGAGTAAATCATTTAAGTATTCCCATACCCATTTTACACTTTCAGTATAAACAGAGTTCACAGCCAATACTTTTAAAACATTTTCTAGACTGCCCAGTAAACATGAAAAAAATGTTTCATTGAGTCTGGTAGTTAAGATTATGAATATGCAGCTGTTCAGGTCAGGTGGAAAAAGCAATAGGATATCATGTATTGTTCTCAAAGATCTTTTGTTCCTAAATTCATCTTCAATTTTTCTGCAGTTCTTTTGATGAATATAGTTCAGAGATTAAGTCAGGAAGACTGGAATGGAGTCCTGTTCACAAATCTGAGAAATTCTGGAGGGAGAATGCTGTAAGATTAAATGAAAAGAATTATGAACTGTTGAAGTACGTTCCCAGATTTCCTCCTTTTCCTCATTTTTTATTTAACAATTGAAATGCATACATTGCTCAGAAGAATGAAAATTGCATTTAAAACCTCTAGGCAAGATGAAATTTAAGTTTAAATTTCACTTCAGGGAAACATTTCCTCTTTAAACAAAATATAGAGGGTGATTCTTTAGATTGCAGCCCTTCTCCCTATTGTTTTGGGAATTGTCTTGGCATTCCTATTGGAAGCCTTCAGTTTTAAAACCATGTATTTGTGATTGCGAAAAAGCAAATAACATTTTTATTGCTTTCAGTTGTATATGCTACAACAAAGATATTAACTTACAAATTCTGTGTTATGAGATGGAACAAATGTTTGTACTTCATTTCTACTAAGTAGAAGGGATGAACTCCAGAGAAGCACACATATATAGATGTAAACATATTCAACTCTTTTTTTTTATTGAAAAGTTTTACAATACATTTTATCTTTAACAATCCCCCCTCCCTCCACCCACCCCTACCTAACCCTCCCTATCCCTCCCCCCCATTCCCCCCTCCCCCCCGACGTCCCAGAGCTAAGTACAAGGTATAAAAACAAAGAACAATCATAAACATCCATATGCTAACAACAATAAACTATTAAGTCTATCGCACTCTAGCTCATATGAAATGACTACAAGCAATACTAATATTACATAAAAAAGGAAAAAAATAAAAGAAAAGAAAACTTATTCAAATGCTAGGTGAAACTTTTTAGTCCCATATTTGTTCTGAATATAATCAATCCACTTTTTCCACTCCATAATATAACGTTCTTGCGAATGATCTTTCAAATAAGCCGAAATCTTTGCCATTTCCGCCAGGTCAGAAACTTTTAGAGTCCATTCTTCTATAGTCGGCAGTTCCTCCTTCTTCCAATATTGACCTATTAAGAGTCTTGCTGCTGTGATTAAATTCAACATCAACTTAATGTCCACAACAGTAGCATCTGTAATTATGCCCAATAAAAACAATTGCGGACAAAACTTTATCCTTTGCTTGAAGATCTTCTGCATATTCCACCAAATTTTTATCCAAAAAGCCTTAACCTTTTTGCAGGTCCACCATATATGAAAATACGTTGCATCTTCGCCACCACATCTCCAACATTTAGGTTGATAGTTCGGATACATACTTGCAAGCTTTTTAGGATCTAAATGCCATCTATAAAACATTTTATAAAAGTTCTCTCTTAGGTTTTCGGCTTGCGTAAATTTTACGTTTCTCACCCAGATCTTTTCCCATGTGTCCATTGTAATAACTTCTTGAATATTCTGAGCCCATTTTATCATACAGTCTTTAACAAGTTCTGTTTCTGAATCAATATCTATCAATGCAAGATAAATCCGTTTGATATGTGCTGGACCCTGGTTTCTAATTTGCTTTACCAAATTTTCATCAGTCATTGAGAAACCAATTTTCAGGTCTTCTTTCCACCTGGCACGTAATTGACCATATTGAAACCAAGTTTGAATGATCTTCTCATCTCGCAAAAGATTGTACGGCTTCAAACACCAGACGTTCCTCTCCAAGCTTAAGATCTCCTTGTACGTAGTCACATCATGTTTGAAGCCAACATTTATGTTTTCTATTGCATGTTTCGGGATTGCCCACAACGGCATCTTGTAGTCTAACTTATGTCTATACTTCTTCCAAACTCTCAACAATGCCTGTCTTAAAATATGCACTTTAAACACATTATCTACCTTCTTATCATACAACAAATATGCATGCCAGCCAAATAACAAGTCGTGGCCCTCAAGATTTAATAATCTCCCTTGTGTCAAATTAATCCAATCACTTATTCCTGACAACGCAGCAGCTTCATAATATAATTTAAGGTTGGGCATTTTAAGACCACCTCTTTCACGCGTATCCTGCATAATCTTAAGTTTAACTCGTGGCCTTTTCCCTGCCCACACAAATTTATTGATACCCCGTTGCCATTCTTCCAGATTAGAGTCTTTTTTAAGAATCGGTATCATTTGGAATAAAAATAAAAATTTAGGCAGGACATTCAGTTTCACTGCTGCAATTCTTCCCAGTAAAGACAATTGCAATTTTTCCCAGCTCTCCAATTCTTTTTGAATTTTTCCCCATAACTTTTCATAATTATTTTTATATAACTTTGCATTTGAGGGTGACAAATACATAAACATATTCAACTCTTATTTCCCAGAAAGGTATGGAGACTGTTGAAGATTCTAGAATGAGCTACTGTAAGGTTCACGGAATCTGCAAATGAAAATAAATAACATTAAATTAAAAATCAGCATCAAGTATATGTAGGTTCCATTTCTTCAGTGAAGCTGAAATATTTTAGATATTTGTATTATCCATTCAAACTGATATGTTCCTACAGCTGTCAGTGATTTTTTAATTTGTATTTTGGACTTCTGGCTTTGAAACCTAATTTGGATGCATATTGAATCAACAGGTTTAGTTATATATGAGTCAAGTTGGCAACTTTCAAGAATACCGATATGTCTTTGTTGAGAAATTCACTGAAGAATATGCCTCATTATTTGTAAACAAAGGAATAAAATAAAACATATTTTCATGGTATATTTTAATAAGAGAATTTATTATTTTCTTTTTTAAAAAAATAATACTGATTTTTTACAATGGCAGTCTTTAGTGCATCTTGTCTGGGTTCATATATTTAAAAAGCAATCAATAATTTCTATAATTCCATAATCAATATATTAATAGTTTGTTTCCTTGATCTTCCCTACTTCCAATAATATTCTCCTTTATCAGTATTAGACAGATATAATTCTTAATATTTTCAATGCATACAAAGTTGGATATAGACTTTTTTTGTATTTGTACAAGTAACAATGACATCTATATATAACATCTTATCTGATTGACTTATATTTCAATTGTATTTGTAAAAGTCATCTTATTAAATCACTATGCATCCTGTTTTCAAATTCTTATTTTTTTAGTTTTTTATTTGTGATTTTAAATTGAAGATGTGCTCATTTATGTCATCAAAGTGGTTTTTAATCTCAACATGGTTTGAAACCATTGTCATTTGAATATGTTGTAGCACTGCATACATTTCCTCTTGGAAAGTATTTGTCTCATCTTGGAGTATTGCTCCTGCAGATATCTTCGATGTTCCAGGTTAGGTCCTTCAGATGGGAATATTAGATGTGGTTTCCTGTCACTTTTAGATAGGTATGCAATATCCATTTTTGTCTCCTCCCTCCAGGTAGTCTTTTACCATAGTCTCTGTGTTTAGCCTTTTCAAACCAGCCAAAATCTCATATAGTTCTTATCTTTATATATGGCTTCCAATTATCAAGGCATCAGTGAAAGCAGTGTTTTATAACAATTCTTCTGTTCAGGGGTCTTTGAATTATCGAGTCAGAATTGCAGCAAAATGTTTCGCCACCTTAAAGCCTTCCAGTAAATCCCCCCCAGAAGATTACCCAAGAGTCAAAAGTTTTTCTTTCTCTGCAAACAATTCTTGAGCTTACACAACAGTTAAAGTTTTTTTCCCCCCAGACACTTCTTAAGCTTATGGGTGGCCTAATATATTTTCTTTCTTTGTTCCCAGCAGTTTTCTATTTAGCTGAGGGTTATTAAAGTTCAAGGGGACAGATTATTCTTTATTTCTGGGCATCTTGCCACTTTCTGAGTCAGTATTATACTATTGTTCTATGCTCTAGTTCTCCACTGGATGTCAGTAGTTATTTATTTCCCAACTTTTTCAAACAAAGATTTTTTCTTTTTTTCTTTTTTTTAAATTTCATGAGGACTCTTTAGGATATAAAATCTTAACAGTTTTCTTAATTTTCAGATTTATTCAGACTATAGTAATATTAATTTCAGTATATTTCTTTCCCCCTTGGAAGTTAATTTGTCGTTTCCGTCTATGGAGGGGTGGGGATGTGATCCTCTTCCCTTCACTTTCAGAGGATTTCTTGCTTTGGCCATCTTTTCCAAGGAATCAGTTACAAAATAGAAGAGAGAAGATTAATACTCTCACCCAGTTTTCAAGCACACTGTTCACCGTTGTTCTGGTTTGTGCTCTTTCACCGTTGTTCTGGTTTGTGCTCTTGGGCTTTGGCTCCTGGCAGCTTGGGCTAGAACAGGGGTAGGCAACCTCGGCTCTTTTATGACTCATGGACTTCAACTCCCAGAATTCCTGAGCCAGCTTGGCTCGCTCAGGAATTCTGGGAGTTGAAGTCCATGAGTCATAAAAGAGCCGAGGTTGCCTACCCCTGGGCTAGAAGCTGGTGTGCAGCTAGGCTTTCTCCTGTTAGAGGGCTTCCCCCAGAACGAATGGATTGACTGCCATCATTCTGTTATCATTGGGGTGCCCCTCTTTCTTTGTGCCTCTCCGGGGTGACATCAGACCTATTTAGGGTCCCCTGGCAGGGCGAAAGCAACCATGGGGTGCGGAGCCCTGCAGTCCCTTGGCTGTGTTGCTGCAAGGTGGAACCAGAAGTCAAATTTATTCTTTTCATATGGTTAGTGGAGTTATAAGTTAATATGGACTTAGTTGAAATATTTGTAAAAAATTTAGAATGTTTAGAAATATTTATTTCTAAACATTTA
The DNA here is from genome assembly GCF_964194415.1 of Vipera berus. NCBI lineage: Eukaryota > Metazoa > Chordata > Lepidosauria > Squamata > Viperidae > Vipera > Vipera berus. Next base: position 176,537,561 of record NC_138204.1, on the reverse strand, counting down.
AATATTTTTATAAATATTTTGTAAAAAATTTAATCTTACTATATACATAAAATTGTATTGTAGAATTTTGACAAAACTTTTGGAAGTATCAGACGATCCTCAGGTTTTAGCTGTAGCTGCTCATGATATGGGAGAATATGTACGACACTATCCTCGAGGAAAACGGTAGGCAAAGTTTACATTTTCTTCCAATTTTTATAATAGCTATTTCAATATTAAATGGAAGTTTTTATATGATTGCATGCAACTATAAAATGCCTGGAACAACTGTCCTATTAATTGCGTTAAGCTTTTAAATAGATGTATTTACTTGGCTTATTTGAAGATGTAGAAAATAATCTAAATGTCCCCATGGAAAATGAAGTTAATACTGGTTTTTAAAACATCATAGGAAATCAGAATCTATTAAAATCTATTAAAATTAAAAAGAATCTAATCTCTTTTTTTATCTTCAAAAATTCTTGTTATTTTGTTTATATTTCCTGTTTGGCTATTGCTTCCACTGGAATCATTGACAGTGAATTCAAAACAGACTGCAGTGTTGCAGTTTAGCTGGCATTCCATTCTCTCAAGCAGCCATTCCAAGAGCAAATGGGTGCCTGGCTTCTCTGTTGCATTTAATAAATGCCAGACAGGTGAAGAGTGAGAATGCCATTTTGTCAGTAAACCTTCTGAAGAACATACATTTCTATGGACTCTGAAGTAGGATGATTTTCTACTTCATTAGTCTATTATTACATTTACATTTTTGTATAAGGAAAACTAATTATATTTTTTATGCTAAAGTTATGTGTATTTTGATTATTTAGAGCTGAGCTGTTCTACCTTCTGTTTAGAATCTGAAACAAGGTGACTCCTATACAAGTTCATAATTTGAAATTTCTAATTGTGAGAAATCAGAAGAAGAAGCAATGTCAAAAATACACCTGGCCATGTCATCTTACACACCTAACCACACTCTTTCTTTCTTTCTTTCTTTCTTTCTTTCTTTCTTTCTTTCTTTCTTTCTTTCTTTCTTTCTTTCTTTCTTTCTTTCTTCTCTCTCTCTCTCTCTCTCTCTCTCTCTCTCTCTCTCTCTCTCTCTCTCTCTCTCTCTCTCTCCCTCCCTCCCTCCCTCCCTCCCTCCTTCCTTCCTTCCTTCCTTCTTTCTTTCTTTCTTTCTTTCTTTCTTTCTTTCTTTCTTTCTTTCTTTCTTTCTTTCTTTCTTTCTTTCTTTCTTTCTTTCTTTCTTTCTTTCTTTCTTTCTTTCTTTCTTTCTTTCTTTCTTTCTTTCTTTCTTTCTTTCTCTCTCTCCTTCCTTCCTTCCTTCCTTCCTTCCTTCCTTCCTTCCTTTCTTTCTTTCTTTCTTTCTTTCTTTCTTTCTTTCTTTCTTTCTTTCTTTCTTTCTTTCTTTCTTTCTTTCTTTCTTTCTTTCTTCTCTTTCTCTCTCCTTCCTTCCTTCCTTCCTTCCTTCCTTCCTTCCTTCCTTCCTTCCTTCCTTCCTTCCTTCCTTCCTTCCTTCCTTCCTTCCTTCCTTTCTTTCGTTCTTTTGTTCTTTCTTTCGTTCTTTCTTTCGTTCTTTCAGTGTGATTGAACAGCTTGGTGGAAAACAGCTTGTGATGAATCATATGCATCATGAAGACCAGCAGGTTCGCTACAATGCCTTACTTGCTGTGCAAAAGTTGATGGTTCATAATTGGTACGTGATGGCTAATTGTTATTTGTGTATTGACAAAAATCTTATTTATGAGGTATTGGTGATTAATAATGATATTCTAATTGTTTTTGATAAATGAAAGTAATGTAGTTGAAATGGATTGGTATAGCTTTTTATTATTATTTTTTATTATTTTTTCTATTATTGATATTTCAGTACTTGATGTACACTTATTTGTATTTGTTGAGTTGTCAATGGATGTTTGAAGAAATATAACTGAATGTGTTATTAACAGTTTGTGCTTTTTGCTTATTTTTTGTAGATTTTATTGAAATTTTATTATTCCGTAATATGTTGTCCCTGAAATCTATCTGCATGTGACTGATAAAATATAAATAGAATTTAATATACCGTCTCCTTATACATCTATACATATAGTAAAATGTATTAATTACAGAAATTACAAATAACTAACATGTCTACTTGTTTTACATACAAATCTATATGTACACTTTATTCATATTAACTGGAGTTTTTTGGATTTATGTTACAAGAAATCTACACCCTGTCAGATAGATCCTAGAACTTAATAGCATTATTGCTTATGCAACAGACGTAACATAATCAATACTACTTTACTCGGGCTCTATTTTTCCTGCAATTTTTCAGTGGCTACTTAGAATGCATGCAGCACTATCAGTGATAGAATGTTTAGCTCAAAGTCAGGAAAAAAAAGTTAAAGTATTCATTTAAAAGTCCAGAAAGTCAGGAATACAATGGAATTGAGATTGTAGCATTATTAGCTGAATCTCATTACTGGGGCAGGGTTCTTTATAAGTTAAAAAAGTAATCTTATAAGATTAATTTTACCATCTCTAACTGTTACAAATAGTAGTTCTTCCTCTGTGAAACTTTGGCTATGAGACTTTTCTCAAATAAATAAAATAAAATAAATAAATAATAGTTCTTGTAGCATTGTATACATTGGTTATTTATTTATTTAAACCAGGGATGTCAAACTGCTGGCCCATGGGCTGGATGCATCATCTGGAAGCCACCCCTACCCCATTGCCGGCAATGGCAAAATAGTGCCATTGCACCACATTGGTTGGTATTAATCTCTTCAAATCTACAGTAGTAATCCGTAAAAACTGTGTACTTAATATTTCAGATAAGAAAGAAGTAGAAACACAGCACGAACTCGTGATGTCACAAGTTTGACACGTCTGATTTAAACTATTTATCTAGCCACCCATCTTCTAACCAACTCTGTGGGTTGTTTAGATCAATCAAAAGTTAAGACAACACCTAAAGCCATAATAAAACTATACAACTACACATATTAAAATACTAAAAACAAATCTGGTGTTAAATCAAACTCTTAGTGTGCAGTTATCCAATCTGATACCAACACTTGGGAGAAAAGCCCGGTTTTCAAAGCTTTACAAAAGGCTAGGAGGGTAGACAGCGGCCAAATTTCAGGGTGCAGAGTGTTCCACCGCCCAGGGGCTGTTAAGGAATAGGCATGCTTCCGAGCTCCCATTGGATTGCAATATTTAGGGGCAGGGAGTAGATATGTGCCCACCCTATGTGACCTGGTAGGCAGATAGATATTCTTAGAAAAGGTGGTCCTGCAGATAACCTGGCCCTGTTCCTAGGCTTTAAAGATGATGACCAGCATGTTGAATGCACCAAGAAAGAAACTGCAAGCCAGTGTGGCTCACACAGCAAAGATGTTACATGGGCAAGCCTAGGGGTCTGCATTACTGTGTGTGCTGTTGCATTCTGGACTAGTTGACATTCTTGGCTGATCTTAAAGGGCAGCCTCATGTAGAGCGCATTGCAGTAATCCATACGGAAGGTGACCATGGCATGAGTGACCATAAGCAAAGCCTCCCAGTCCAGCTCACCACAACTCCTTTATTTTTTTTTTTAAAAGTGGTATTCAAAAACATAATTTTGCAATTACTGAGTAGGCCTTCTTAAACATGATTTTTCTCACTGTTTTGGCATCAGTCTGATTCTCACTGATGGCTACATTATTCCATACAAAGAGGACCATTGCGATAAGCACCTGATCAATAACTGTGCCACTATGCCTTGCATCTATTCTGTGGTAATGCATCAAATTATCTTTAATTCAGTAACTAAATTTTTGTTTCATGTTGGCATAAATAGCATAGCCATACATTGTGAGACACTTACGGTATATAGTCAACTTTGTATGGTTTTCTTTTTGAATGATAGTATGAATATTGGGAGGGGAAAGCATATATAAATACCATATATTTAGCAGACTTTAACAAAGTTTAGTAGTTTTCAGATCTGCAAGATGCTTCCAATATAAAGTTATTGGATTAAATTCCTGCATTAGAGATATTGGGCTAACAAATTATTTGTAATTGTGCACTGCACAAGGCTTTTGGCCTTGAAAAAATGCAAACAAGTGCTTTTTAGAACCAGTTACTGTGCATGGTTCCTGAGGCTTACTTTAGTAGAACTGGCAGCATTACATATGTATAATTCCTTTATTTAAAAGTAAAATAAAATTCTGATGCCATTAAATGTATAGTGTTTATGAATTCTACATTGTGTTAACTAGAAAGCTAATTTTCGTTTTGTTGTTTGAAATTAACTTTATAATAATGTGAAGCTTCATAAAATACTAGAACCTAAAATGTTCTCTGTAGTATTCTCCAAGTTAATTTAACACGGTTTAGCTATTTCCGTCCCCGGTAATAAATGTTTTCTTCTTCTGGTGTTTGCTACAGAGATTATGTTCAATGCCTTTGTTATTTTTACTTTAACCTCTCTGTGCATCATGCAAGATAATAGGGCCGGCATATGTGTGCGGATGAAAAAAATATTTTCTTGCAGAGTAAATAAGAATTCAGTCACAATTAAATTGCTCTGAGTAAAAATTCAGTTCCTTTGAATACACAAATGTTAGGTCCCCTGCTTGTCTTGTAGCAAGCACTTTAAATGGATGGCATGTTCCAGACCCCCCTTTTAAATTCAGAATGAAGTGCTGTGTTTCTGCTTCTATTCTACTTCTTTCTTATCTGAAATATTAAGTGCACAGTTTTTACGGATTACTAGATTTGAAGAGATTAATACCAACCAATGTGGTGCAATATTTAACATATTGAAGTAGGACTGTTGAAACTTAGTCAGAAGTCCACCTTTAGGCATGGCAATTCACTGGATAATTTTGATAATTTTGTGGGGACTGAATGAAGTGTGTGTGTGTGTGTGTGTGTGTGTGTGTGTGTGTGTGTGTGTGTGTGTATTTCTAGAGAAATTGCCAGTTTTCCTAGCAAAGGTGATGAGGCCACATGAGGTTTTTTTTAAGGTTTTGTATAATTAAACAATAGCCTTGTTTTTCACCACCTTTTCCAACAACTATTGTAATGATGTGCAATAACATTTAAAGCTATTATACTGTCCATGCTCTTTTAATATAAACTAGCATGAATTCTGTTTGATATTTGGCTTCATTATTTAAAATTCCGATTTGAATAAGTTCTCAAAAGTAGAATCTCTGAACTGCCAAAGGATTGACTGGCCTTCCAACAGTAAATTCCGTAGTTGTTTTTCATTAACTCTATATTTAAGTAATATCCATATTTTTTCTCTCTTCCGTTTTCCCTATTGCTTTTTTGTAGGGAATATCTTGGAAAACAGCTACAGTCAGAACAGCCTCAAACAGCTGCAGCACGAAGCTGAGCCTCAACTTTCTTTGATGAGATAAACATAATTGCTACAAGTAGCTTGAAGTACAAAAAAAGAAAATAATATAGTTGAAGTCCCTTTAGCTGTCTGCTGCTGTGAGCTTTCCTGCCAATAAATCTTACGATCTTGTTGCCTGAAGGACCTTGTCTTGTAAATCATTTCATTTGCTAGCAAGAATACAACAGAATATTCCAGATAGCTAATGTCTAATGCCTTTATTTTATGTATTTATTGTCTTTAAAAATAAAGAATAATTATTCCATATTTTTAATTGTCTTTTTATTGTTCTTTATTGGCTGCAAATCAGGTTTGCTTTGAAAAGTGATTGGGTTTTTTTCTTATTTTATTTATTGAAAGCATTTTTATCTGGTTCTTCAGGCAAAATTTAACACCACATTCTTTTTGGGCCATTTGTAATAAAATCGTTCCTTTTTATTTTATAATTTAAAATATGGGAAAACAAATAGGCAGAGGAAAGAAGAATTTTAAAAAAATCTTTGGCACCAATTTTTTAAATAATGGATTTAGATATAATTTTAGGGAGAGGAGATGAAAAACCTGACAGAGTTGTCGTTCAGCACAATGAATGGAATTGTCCTGCTTGCCATTCCCACTTCCTTTCTGCCTGGCTCCTTTTCATGATTAAGTTGATGATTGATTAGGACAAAGGTCCTGCTGCCAACATCCTTCCATGCTTACAGGGAAAGCTCTCCGTGTTTACTATTGAGTAGTAAAGGTCATGATCATAGATACAAGTGTAATATGTTCAACAAAAATAGTCATTAATGAGACTTGCATGTTTATATTCATAATTTTTATATAGGTGTTACATATCTATAAATGTCTAGACAGGTTGCTTTTTAAAAATATATGTGAAGAGACTTCTTGTGATTCAGTGGATAGGCCCATGTAGTTTTCATGGCCGCAGTAGATATAGTTTACTGTTATTGCCCAATTCTTCTTTTATTTCCTAGTCTAGTTGCGGTCTAGTCTAGCATTTCCTGAGGATACCTCCATCAAAGTACTAATCAGCTTCAGTTGTAATTAGTATTTTGGGAATTACCTACTTGTGACCTGCTTTGATCATATTGTTACTGATGTTATGTAATTATAAATATATAATCAATCCAGATAAAAATGTTTCTCATATATATTAGCTATATATTGTGATTCATAGTTTCCTGAATATGGACTATCAACTTACTTCAATTGAAGAAACTAAATTAATCTAAATATTTATTTTTAGTAACATATTAGGCCAGAAAAATCAGCATAGATAGCCAAAGTTTTGACACTTGGGAACTGGAGAGAATATAAAGAAGAGGGTATGTAGGTGATAAATATAAAGAAGAGGGTATGTAGGTGATAAAAATATATCAGGGTAACATCTCTGGCATGTGGTATATTAGAAAATAAGTTGTACTAAATAAAAATGTTTAAATTTCTGCAATTATTCAGCTTACTCATTTTTTCGGTGACTCGGTGATTCATGTGATTCTCATAATATTTTCAGCTTAAAGAACAGTGATTGACAAATCTTAGGTTAAAAGTTTTTCTTTACATATAATGGTACACTAGGATAGTATCTATCCATCTTTTAAAAGTACACATTAAACATTGATGTATTAGGATGTGAAACAGACGATGTTTATTAGGTAGAACATAGCTACTCAGCCACTGTGTACATGTTAGATGCTATAGTTTTTGCTGTAATGAATTTTAAAAAGTGATGTTGAAGTAAGAATTTTAAAGTGTAGAAATGTTTAAAGCGTAGAACATAAAAGTATTACAAGATAAAATGTTAACATTAGGAGTGTATCAGAAAATTAGAGAAATATCCTCATTTGGGGGTAGTTATTAGGTTTTTGTTTGTACAATAAGAATTTCAACAAAAGTGTATGGATAATCTACTGTGTGGATAGACATTTTCCAAGGTAATCTGAAGACTACCAAGAAAGTAGATGGACTTGATTATAGTGGCAAAAGGTACCCTGTGGGGAAACCTGAAAGGCTAGATTGGGGACAGATAGGCAGGTCTATTTATGTAGTCCCTAAAACTTGATGGCACTTAATGCTGTTGCTATTGTTCAGTCATCCAGTTGCTTTTGACTTTTTGTCACTTGATTGGGCATCATTTAACCCGATTGTCAAGTAACTACTTATTGCTGATGAATGCTGAATTGAGAATACTAAAGAATACTAAACAGAAATCAGAATGTTTCTAACTGATTATAACAAACTGTGGAAAATGCTCAGAAAGTGCTTCAATCAAGTCAAGCTGTGAAAATTGCTCAGAAAAATAGAAATCCCAGAATCCTCATGAGAAATACATATCTACAGGCCAGGAAACCACGGTATGGACAGAACATGATGAAAGAGACTCCAGGTTGGCAAAGGAGTGCAACAAAAGTATATATAGTCTCCCCTTTTTTGAAGAATGTGGATTTGATGGGCATGGTTTTAAAATGGAAGGAAGAAACATCAGTAATGTTCACTATGCTGAGGATACTATTCTGGTAGAATGCAAATGTTCTGTACCCTCTAGTAATAAAAATCAAGGAGCACAGTAAAAACCACTAAAATTAAATAAGACTAATAACCACATGTAGAACAATAAGAATTAGGCATGGCAATGAAGATATCAAAGTGGTAGATAGCTTCTGGCTTTTAGGATCAGCCAACAGTAAAGGAACAAGCAGTCAAGAAATACCCCTCAGATTAGCACTTTATAAGAGCACTCATAAAGGAAAATATATTGAAATGTTGTAACATGCTTAGACCTACAAAGACCAGAACTGTGCAAGCCATGATATTCTCTGTGACTGGAAGCAAAAATTGGACTTTGAAGAAAATAGGCTAGGAAGAGTATTGAAGCTTTTGAATTTTGTTGTTGGAGAGACTCTTGAGAATTCTGCAGATAGTCAATGGATCATCAAACAAATCAACCCAGTTCTCACTTGAGGCACAAATGACCAGGCTTAAATTATCCTGCTTTGGACACATTACGCAAGAACCCAGTTATCTGGAGAAGGCTCTATTGCTGAGAAAGTTATCAGGAACACTGATATTTTTAAGAGATACCCATATTTTGTAGTAGCCTATATTGGAAAAGCTTTTGCGTTTTCAAAAAAGCAAAAACATATGGCTTTTTAGAAACACTTGAACTTCTCCTTTTTTCTCAAATGTTAGTCATGTGAAGTCCAGTATTTCTGCTTGCGTGTATGTGTGTGTGTATTTTTTCCATGTATATTTGAAGTCTTCCTTTTTGCCTTTTGAGCTATTTTATTTGCTTAATTCTAAGTTATTGGAAATAAAAGATGAAATGCTTCTCCATTGTAAAGTAACCAATAAACATTATTTCTGTGTTCACTGATTCCCAGAACTTCAGTTTTAATATTGACATTATCATTCTAATGAAGTTGCCTTGTTTCATGATTCTGGCATTCCATTTAATAATGATTTATACAGGTATATCTCTGTAGCCTGGGCTTCCCTTTTGTCTTTGATCTTCTGAGCAACTGATCTAATTGATCATGTTTTCAACTTTAGTCCTGCCATATCATAAACATCAGTGCGATTCATATTTGACCTCTGCCCTTCCTTAGTTCAATTATCATCCCATGAGGAGCCTCAGCTTTGATTGTTGTAGTGTCATTGTCCTTGTGTATATGTCCATTTGGTCTTGGACTATAATGGCATGCATGTTTGTTTCTTCTTTCAGGAAGGCAGTTATCCTGCACTGTCAGTATTGGTGTTCTTGCTAATTTAAAGGAGGAAAACAAACTGCAATTACACCCCTTCATGCAGATGACAAAAGCATCTCCCTCCATTTTCATGAACTTCATCTATGAGAGGAAGAGGTTTTCCCAATTGTCCTCCTCTGCTGCAGAGAATTGGGGAAATGATTTGAAAGGAAAAAAGCAAGAACCATTATATAAGCAAAGTGAGCTGAGATATTCCTTAACTTCTAGCAATAGCACTTAGACTTATATACCACTTCACAGTGCTTTACAGCCCTCTCTAAGCAGTTTACAGAGTCAGCATATTGCCCCCAACAATCTGGGTCCTCATTTTAGCAACCTCGGAAGGATGAAAGGCTGAGTCAACTTTGAGCTGGTGAAAATCGAACTGCTGGCAGTCAGAAGAATTGGCCTGCCATACTGCATTCTAACCACTGTGCCATCCCAGCTCATAAATTCTAGGAAATAAGTTCTAGAAAACAAGTAGCTATTTGGAAGCAGATTCCTCCCTGATTCACTAGGTTATAAGAAGAATGAGAGAGACAGCACAGTCAGACTTGCAAGATTTTGTTATTGCAGTCTATATCAATATAGTTCTTGTCTTCCAATGATCTGGTCTACCCTGAAGGGTTGATACTTGCTGAAACACCTCTTTACTCTTTTTTGTTTGTTTTGCTTATACAGTTCTGGATGACCAGTTTCCTTTAAATCAGCTGTAACTGATTTAACTAAGTGAGCAAGAGAAATGTTCCAATCAAATTCAGTGAGCAATCAACATCATTCAGGAACTATAAAATGTAGAAAAAGCCTTTGACAACTTGGAATGGCTTTGGAATGTACCATCTCTGAAAAACATGAATTGTAGCCTTATTTTTTCCATATGAATACAGACTATTTATAAAGAACAAAAAACAAAGATAATAGGAAATTAATAATAATAATAATAATAATAATAATAATAATAATAATAATAATAATAATAATAATAATAATAATAATAATAATAATAATAATAATAATAATAATAATAATAATAGTTGGAAGGGACCTTGGAGGTCATCTAGTCCAACCCCCTGCTCAGGCAGGAAACCTTATACCATTTCCGGCAAATGGCTGTCCAGTCTCTTCTTAAAAACCTCCAGTGTTGGAGCATTCACCACCTCTGGAGGCAGGTTGTTCCACTGGTTAATTGTTCTAACTGTCAGGAAGTTTCTCCTTAGTTCTAGGTTGCTTCTCTCCTTGACTAGTTTCCATCCATTGCTTCTTGTCCTGCTTTCAGGTGCTTTGGAGAATAGCTTGACTCCCTCTTCTTTGTGGCGGCCCCTGAGATATTGGAACACTGCTATCATGTCACCCCTCACCCTTCTCTTCATTTAACTACACATACCCAATTCCAGCAACCGTTCCCTATATTTTTTAGCCTCCAGCCCCCTAATCATCTTTGTTGCTCTTCTCTGTACCTGTACACCATACTGAAGTGAGCAAGATAATAAGCCCATATCCCCCCTCATTTCACTATTGAATTTTATTTTATGAAGAAGAAAGCACTAAAATTTGCTCACTGCAGAAATAATAATTCATTTAGATTTAAAAAATTAATAATTGAATGAAGTTGAATTATTCTGAGCCTTAATTTCCAATCATGCAGTCCACCTGACTGGTTTTAGTATATTCAAATAAGTAACATATAGGGAATATTCAGGTTACTATTTGAATTTGAAAATCTTATACAGGTAATCCTTTACTTATGACCACAATTGAGCCCAAAATGTATGTGCTAAGTAAGACAGTTGTTAAGTAATTTTCCTCCATTTTATGACCTTTCTTGCCACAGTTATTAAGTGAATCATTAAGTGAATCTTCCAGGTATCTCTTTTGGCACTTAAATTTCCCAAAGCTCCTCAGGACTGGCACATAGGCCACATAGGAACAATGTAGTCCAAAGCCTTTGGTGCCACTTTCACCTGCAGCAAAACCCCAGTCAACTGATGGACTCTGTGGGATTTCTGAGGGAGCTTGGGGTCTGGTGGGAGATTTGGTTGAGGCCTTGGTCACTATGGGCTGGCCACTGATCCTCAGAAAGGGTTCATTGTTTTCATGAGGCCATATACTCTGGTGCTTTGAACTCTATGCCACTAGGTGGCAGATTACTATTATAGTAATGCAAGCTGTGACTTTTCTATACAACAGGGGTGTCAAACTGCTGGCCCATGGGCCGGTTGCATCATACGGGGGCCGGGCCCACCCAGCTCTGGCAATGCAAAAAAAGTCACAATATGTCACAACACGTCATGTGACACAGCGGGTTTGACACCTGTACTATACAACTACAACAAGCAGGGGTTGGTTTTCTCTTTTGCACGTATCCTACATGCAAATGACACTTTTCATTCAAAGGTTTTATCTCTGAAACTAAGCTCTATGCTCATTATTGAAACAGGGTCCAAGTCGGCTCTGAGTCTCTTAAGGAACACTTAGCTGAAATTAATTTTCCCAATTTTAGTGCAACTTGCTTCCTAAAACAGAGGAGTAGGATCACATTTTATGGTTTTCATATCTTCAAGTAAACAATATTTAACACTTGGGGATATAAATTACATAGAAACCTGAGTATGTGGACATAGGGTTGGGTATTAAATCACATTTGTTTTTATGCAGAGTAAGCTGAGTTTGAAGGCCAGGAATGTCTTTAGCATTTATTTAAGCATGATGAAATAGGGACAGATGTGCAAAAAATATGCATATGTTGTTTAAAACACTGATCAATATGTTTTTCATCAGGACAAGCTGCACTTAAATTACACATTACTATGCAAGATGCACATTGTTAAAACATGACTAAAGTCAACAATTAAATCTGGTTAAAGCAGCAGTAATGTGGGTATATACAGTTCCACATTATTTCTTCTTTTTCAAAAAATTCTATTGCTTCCACGTAAATACAGTTTTTGTTTTCAGGAGTAGAAAAGCTTTGTCTACTACATTGTTTCTTTGCGGCATGGCACAGTGGTGCAAAAACAAGTATAGCATTGAGTTGCTTCCTTTTGGGTGGGAGTCTATTATTGTAAACCATTTTCCTTTGACAGTTTTCAGTACTAAAGTCTTTTTAAAAATCTGTACACACTGCTGGTTGTTCCCCTATTTTTGTAAAGAAATGTTGTCAGATGCTACTGCTGTGCCAGTGGCATTATTCTTATTGATCATTATATGTAGTCTGCAGGTCAATTTGTGTTCTATATGTTTTGTGTATTTTCTGGATGGAAGATTTGATTCAAAGATTACTACTATTAATTCCATTGCAAATAGTGAGGTAAAAATGCAGATCTACTGTTATTTTCAATTGATCTAGTTTTCACAGCTTATTCTGTTCCTTAACATTAAGTTCACTGAAGTTTCAAAAGCTATGATGTTCAAATACAAAGCAGCCTAATTCAACTTCAGCCTCCTGGAGGTAAAATCACAGCTGTGTGGTTGATTAAAACAAAACAAAACAATGTTGTGCTAGGTAGAGAAAAGTTTAATGCAAGGGCCTCTGAAAATGCCTACATTGGCAATCTATATTGGCACCAACTATGAATTCTTTTTAATTATGATGATGACATTTTGTTCATCAAAGACTTCTAAGGGAAATGAGTGTCTGTCTCACCATGACATTTGGTGATATCCACCAACTACCCTATCAGCCTGACCCTGAAAGCATGCAACATTTTATTTCAATGTTTTATTACTCGTCTGAATTACAATAATCAGATATGCACAGACTGTGGTCTAAGAAAGGCTCAATAAACCAAAGTCTTCCTTATTGCTAGTGTGGGAAGAAGAATGTTCAAGCATTTAGCTGACCATAGTATTGGACCGGTGTCATGGGGTCTTTTTAAAACCACGCTTGGTTGAATTGATTCAACTCAGGACAGACACAAAAGCATTGGATCTTGGAAACATGGTTTATCTCTCCCTATAAGGGTTAAGAAGATGTTTTATTTTGTAAAAACAAACATAAAAGTGATATTACACATTAGTCATAGAGGAAAGAATATTAATTTCAATTGAAACTATGCTGGAATAGCTTACACTGAACACAGAAAAGTTTTAGGATGATTGGGAAGCAAAAAGAGAAAAAACTTCTACTGTATCAGTTGACCTGTGAAAGACAAATAATTACCTGATCTATTTTAACCTAACAGTTGTGCTTCTTTGCAAATAAAATGTTCAAGAAGAGCAAACGGAGGATCTGATGGCACCATGGTGGTACAGTGGTTAGAATGCAGTATTGCAGGCAAATTCTGCCCACAGTCTGGAATTCAATCTTGATAGGGATAAAGGTTGACTCAGCTTTCCACCCTTCTGAGCTCAGTAAAATGAGGACCTAGATTATTGGGGGCAATATACTGACTCTATAAACCATCAGAGAGTGCTGTAAAGCACTATGGGACAGTATATAAGTCTAAATGCTATTGCTACTGCTATCTATTGGAAACAATGAGAAGTTTCTGGGAAGTATATTGTTTTTCCACAAAAGGATTTCAAAAGATAAAGTAACTGATTCTTAATAGATATAAAATGATTAATCATTCTTTCTTAGAATTAGAGCTAAACCATAATAAACAATGAATAGCTGAAAACATATATAAATAGACATCATGTTCTTTCTGATGCTATCGACTTATGCATTCAATAGTAGATCCATCAATAGTTTTCTAGATCCAAAAATACTGCAAGGTAAACTTCAGAGTTCTCTTTGAAAAAAAAGTCAGTCTTTGCTATCAGTTATTGCCTTAATATATTTCATATTTAAATATCCAGTTTATTTAAAAACAAATCTTAACTGCTTCATAATCTGGAAATTTATTCTGAAATATAAGTATGAATTTCTTTGCCTTGTCTTCCTTCCTATAATTTGGGGTAAAAGTGGTGGTGGTGTTGAGGAAAACTTCATTGTTAAAGAACAAAACATAAAAACCCACAGTTTTCACTTCCACAATTGATCATGGGAAACCCAGCCTTGGATTTTCAGTGACTTTTCTCAGGTAGAATTCTGGGGGTTGCTAAGTGAAGGGAGATGTTAGATGTTAGAAGGGAGGCAAAGCAAATTCTCAGAAACAACAAGACACTGCAAATGAAGAAAGGATGAAGAAAACATTGGAAGTGATGTTATTCTGCCCTTTTCCCAGTACAATCACACAGTAGAATGAACTTTGAGAGAAATCTTATGGGCATTGAACATATATTTGCTGTTAACTGTGTTATTAAAAGGAAATCAGCCTAAAGCCTTTGAAAGGTCAGAGCCCAGGAATAAAACAGGGTAAAGTTTCAATGACACTTTATGCCACAGTATTGTAATCTAAGGCTGGAAATTAGGCCAACAGTCCATAACTATGCATTCAAGTGTTCTATATAATCAGTTGCTGGTCTTGAGTAGCAGATAAGGGATTGTGTATTCCTAATGTTATGCACTCTGTAATACCATTTGGTATGAAAAGTAAAATACTGCACACCCTACTATATACATTATGTAATCACATGGAAAATATTTAAATATATCCTGATATGTTTAAATCTAATTAGTTTACACTTAAACCTTTTGTCAAGGTTTGTTAGCAATCCTTCTTATTAGATTGTGTGTCCAAAGATGTTGGTAGATATGACAACAGCTTTAAAACATGATGGTCTAAAATATTTAGATTAGTAAGCATTTTATCCTTACCTCACATTAAGTATAAATCAGATCTTAGAAGGAAATGTCACATGGATTTAATTTCTGCATAGCCTAAGCAGTACTGACTAAATGCTGTATGTTACTTCACTAGAAAGTGCAGAAATCAGAAGAAGATTGGCAGATTTTAAAGCCACTGCAAAGGTGTGTAAAGGCATATGCTATCTCATTTTACTGCCTTTGACTTTATTATGCTTCTCAGATATTGTGTTTTCTTTTTTTACAAATGGAAAGTTGTGGCAACCCTGCATTGTGCAAGTCTACCAGCACCATTTTTCAAATATTTGCTCACTTTGTGTGTCTTTGTCCCATTTGGTAATTCTTGCAATATTTCAAATTTCTTAATTCTTAATTATTATTAATGACTAGCATTTTTAGCAACAAATTATTTTTAATTAAGACAAATGGTATTTTACACTCAATAGATACAATATAGTACAAATATAATTTTTATATGAACTGGGAAACAAAAACATTCATGTGACTTGCTTTAGTCGCTTTCTTGTGGTGATCTAGAACAAACCCGCAATCTCCAAGGTTCATATTAATCCTGGGATCTAAGGAAGTTTATTTGAGAACATATAGCTGGAATCCATCATAATGTATTAAAGAAGAGTTCAGTTTCCCTTAACATTTATTTCACTGATACATCTAGACTTAAAAAAAATTCTAAGAATTATGATTAGCTTATTTGTTTCATTAATTTCAAAAGCCTATTATTAATGCAGGATCAATGGATTGATTATGCAATATTAATATATTATATTGGTTCATTGCACAGAGAGCCAGATGTTCAAACTTTGGCATTTTTGTCAGCCTATTGAGTATTTCCTAAGGCCCTGGATGGGCAGATGTGGATATTTGGTGGTATTACAGTTATTGTTGCAGGATGTAATTATTATTAATTAATAATGTTATTAATTAGGATGTTCTCTTTCATCCTTACCATTATGTTGCTCATGGCAACACTTGTCAATAAAAGAATAAAAGAAATAAAACAAGTCGAGTTTATGAAATATTTTTTCATAAACTCATTTTCTCATTTTACAAAAAATTGATTTTAAATGTAATTACAAATTACTGAATAGTTTTTGTACTCTGTTTTCCTTTTTTAAAAAACAGGTGTTTGAGATTTTTTTCAACTTGTTTCTACAGGATTGTTCAGTGTGGCCACAGAAATACCATTGTTTCCATAACAGGTTAGAAACTTCTTGTATTCATAAATTAAGTAAAATGTACTGTAATTGGTAAAATATAGTACAAGACTGTGGACAAGCAAAGAACAGGTTGTTTGTTCCAAGAAGAGTTCTACTGACTGTAAGAATAGAAAACTCGCCTGAATTTGCTCTCTTGAATCTAGTGACTGAACTGTGTATCTGGTTACCAAGGTTTTTTTAAATGTTTTATTAAGTGCAGAGTGGCATATGGATATCCATTAACATTTCTTTCCTTGCTGCAGTTCCTATGGAAACCTGCCCCATTGGTGCTATACATCTGAAAAGGTAAGCTTCCATTAGTTCTAACTTCACAGAAGATTCATCTCCTTTTCCAAACAACCTGAGTATGTGTAAGAGAGTTAGTTTCCTCTTGGTACTATGCAGGATAATTTTCTTAATGCATTTAGGTTAAAATAATTTAAAAAAGCAGCTTAAGCATCTTGGGGTCATCTGCAGTGATGAATTACATAGACTGCATTTACATGTTTTATAGATTAGGATAACACGCAAACCCAAAGCTCAATGAACCACATTATGATCTAGTGCATTCCATGAATGACCACCACAATTTGTAAATAGTGATGAATCACTTTACGTGAACTTGTTATTGAACATGGTTGAACAGACTGTGACTTAAATCAGCTGGTCTGAGACTTCACCATGCATTGCAACGGATATGGATTCTTTCATATTCAGTAATAGCAAAAGCTTTCCAGATTCAGTATATGGGGTCCTTGGTACTCTCTGAGCTTGGTTGCTTTCTTGCAGATGTTTTATTACCAAACTAAGAAACATCATCAGTGCTAGACATCAGTGCTAGACTATCACCACTGGCACTGATGATGTTACTTAGTTTGATAATGAAATGTCTGCAAGAAAGCAAGCAAACTCAGAGAGCACCAAGAACCCCCCCCCCAGTTCAACCTTGAGCTATAAATATTCCCTTCTTATCAGACCCCAAAGTGCATGGCAATATGTTGATGAAGTTCTCAGTCATCCAAGTAGAATTGTCTGGAAGTTGAGTCATGGCAACTGGACTTATTTTCTTGTTGGTTTGAGACTTTGGAGAAGAAACCCTGAGATTGATGTGACTCCTAAGAATTTTAGGAGTTGGCACGTTCCAATGATTCTCTGCCTTCTCAGACTCCTGTAAGCAACTTGTTAAGAGTGAAAAAGTTGTTTGGATGGGCAGAGAAACTTCTCAAACCAACAGAAAATAAGTCTGGTTGCCATGACTCAAATTCCAAACTGTTAATTTTTATGTAATTATGATCATTTTTGGCTACTTATATGTGTGATTTATAACTGCCTTTGTGTTTTAGTTATTGTGATATTGTTTGCTACCTGGAATCAGTTGGATTGAGATGGGTGCCTATTGAACAAATGTAATTAAATATCCACTGAAATTTAGAAATTTAATTAGATGCTTTTAAGGCATATTTTCCACACTGAATAACTATTTATGCTTCAAAGAAAAAAGGCAGTAAGACATGATAAGTCTGAAAATCAGCATAAGGAACTTTTGATGGATTATGTGACATATCTTAAGTTGCATGGAAATCAACTTGTGTCACAGAATCATTATTTAAATAAATTAAGAAAGCTTATTTAGAGTGAGAAGAAAAACTTCTGAATTATGAGATTCCAGTCTGAAACTATGTCAATAACATAATATTATTCCTACAATAAAGGACTCTGAGGAATATATATATGATAAATCATCATTTTTTT
Source organism: Vipera berus (assembly GCF_964194415.1). Taxonomy (NCBI): domain Eukaryota; kingdom Metazoa; phylum Chordata; class Lepidosauria; order Squamata; family Viperidae; genus Vipera; species Vipera berus. The sequence continues at coordinate 176,519,792 of NC_138204.1, read as the reverse complement.
CTATTTTTATACATGACTAGAAAAAATTAGATTCATGTTTTTTACATGATCATAAATATGTTTTGGATAAAATAAATGTGGTAAATGATCTGGATAATTGCTTAATGATTGAACTGCTGCATAATTTTTCAAGAATTAAATCAATGAAAAAACTTCTTTTTCAGATGGCTTTCCAACCAATTGTTGTAAGATATTTATTGATAGCCTCTATTCTGTTCCTGCTATTGGATATTCATAGTGATGCCTTTTTAAATAACATTTTACTTCTTTGTTTATTAATGCTTTTATAATTGTGATTTTGAAGATTGGTAAAGATACTGTAGAGTAGACTGTGCAAGCTATTGTCAATTTCACTATTAAATGTAGAGGATAAAATTTTGAATGTGACTTTGCATGTGAACTCCAGAATATACTGCCTTCAATCATTTATCCTGCACAATCTGGTTTAATAAAAGGCTTCAAGCACTGGATATTGATTAGTAACTGATATAGTGGATATTACATTGGTATTTGTTTCTTGTTGGGAGATGTTGGAGGTAAGCTATATAGGCCTATACTTTTGTACATGGCCCAAAGTCATGTGACTAGGCTGGCATACAAGTTTTTTTAATAAATAATAAATATCAAAGGTAGAAGATAGACATTATATAAAAAACATTGTGGCAGTTTATTTGAGTCAGGGCAGAAAAAGATTAAAGACTCTTTATAGAAACCATATCTGTTTAGCATGGAAATTGCTTTAAGATACTTCAAAGTCCACAGTGAAATAACAGAGAAATAAAGAAACAATGACAAATGGTTATTATAGATGTTCCCTCTGTACATAGAGCCAGTTTAGTGTGATGGTCAAGATATTTGACTGAAAAAAAGAGTGATTTTGAATTCAAGTTCTTTCTTAGACATGGAAACTGCCTTGTTTTTTGTCTGCCCAATCCATTTTGGAGAGTGCATGCAGCCTTGGGTTGTAAAAATAAAATAAAATTAAAGAATATGCTATAAACTAGTAAATAAGATCAACTTTCCATTTTTCCTGTTCTTGAGTTTCTTCAGCAGAATTGTTGGTGACTTACTATCCAAAAACCTAATAGTCCAGCTCTCATTACAATGTTTCTGCTATAATTTAATCAGGATCTCAGAAAGTAACGTGACCTTTCCTATACTATTATTGAGTCAGGAATAAAAATTCAAGAGGGTGAACCTTACTTGTTGTCTGGGTGTGTGTGTGTGTGTGTGCGTGTCAGGTGTTCTTTACTAAATTAAGTTAGGAATTCGTTCTGTCTTTGAACATGTATTTTTTCTCCTGTCTCGTTTTGTCCTGTGCCCGACTGCCTGATCCATATTTCCCCCACCCCCTTTTCCCCCTTTGCAGATTGTTAAAACAGTCTCTTCTGAAACTGTTTTTTTTGGCACTGCAACACTCCCCTAAAAGGTGCTAATGGCAGGTTAACAAGTTTAGCTCTGTGATGTTAATTAGTTACTTAGCACCCTCTGTCTACCTGTGCTAATTGGCAAGACCCTAAACACCCTAAAAGCTATCTTTTGCTTCCTAAGCAGCTGGGAACACAGTAAGCAAACAGCCAGCACTATGGTATTCCTTTCAATGTGCATTTTCCAGTGTGTGCCTGTTGAGTCACTTGTAATCTCTTCTTCAATTAATGTAAATCCAAATATTAATTTCCTTATTCCAAAGGTAGTTTCCTTGTGAATTGATCTCAGGAACATAACTTTCCCTGCCATTTGTGCTCACCTGGCTGTTTGGGGTCATATCCATTTGACACTTAAGTATTCAGGAGTAATTTCTTAATAAATCTTTTCCAATATTTATTAACAGCCAGGTGTCTCCCTTTAGTGTCTGTTCTGCAAATTCTAAATTAAGTGTTGACACGCAGATTCATGAAAATACGTTTGAAAGCCATACATACATACATACATACATACATATATACATATATATATATATATGTGTGTGTGTGTGTGTGTGTGATAAGTCATGTTGTAAAGGTTAGGAACAGAAGCAGTTTGAATATACAGAATGTATGGAAGAAGATTGTATCCTTTCAGTTCTGATTGTTTTTCCATTTACAAGTCTTTCTGTGTCTGATTTTCAGGCCTTCTAATTATATCCTTCAGTCCAGATGACTGATTTGGACTTCAAGCTATATCTCCAAGGGTGACCATTTCAAAATGGATATTTATAACTCCCATTAATCATCTAATTATGCATAAGACTTTGAATTACTGTTATTAGACCACTGAATCCTAATTAATATTAGGATTGCTTGTATCATAAGATTCTGATATATCAATATCTTTAGAGCTGATATATAACAAGTAAAAAATATGTAAGAAGCTCTTCAAGTTCTATCTATATAGCATAGATGAGTCTCCAACATGTTATGTTTCTATTGCTGGCTGACGTTTTCTATTTCTCCTATCCTTTTTCTTCTATGCATTCAGAAGTCAAGAGGGGAGAAAAGCAAAACACCAAAACAATTGTCCAGCCCCCCTGCCCCGAGTGCAAGCTTCAGCCTCTCCTCTTTAGGATCCTTTGCTTCCAGTTTTTCTCACTTCTGATGGCATCCAACATTTGCTAAAGTTTCTGATTACTGATCCCTGAACCATAAAGGCAAGCTCAACCACAGATTATCTCCTTTGTGGGTCCCTGTCTCCTATTCAAATATATTTCCAACACATTTCACAGGAATCATATAGTGCTTTCATGCCAAATAGGTCTGAGATGCATGCCATGGATTACAAGACACATAACGGTCTTCATTCTGAATCTAAACTATGAGAAAGATACTTAGACTCTGTAATCTTTAAATGATGAATGTTATAAATGTAATATTAATTAATTGCTTCATAAGCAGTTGCACTAATCAACCAACTGGTTTCAGAATCTCATACTGTCTGGAATAAGCTGGTTTCCCAGCATTTATAAATCACTGACAGAAAAAGTTAGAAAAATGTATCAAGATAAAGTTGGAAATGTAGAACTAAGAATGTAGTCCTTTTGTTATCATTTTATTGTGTTCCTAGGATATTAACATCCTTAGGCTATTGTTTGTGCATGTGGAGTTTTACGTTGCATTGCATAACTAAGATTTTATTAAAATTCATTAGACATTTTCTGAAATAGGACTTGGTTAATGATCAAAGTATGAATAACAATAGCTAAGTATACGTATTCATTCCTGTTCCTGCCCAATTGTTTACATTAGGGTGGACAATTACTTAACAGATGTTATAAGCTACAGATGGGTGTAAAAATTAGAGCAGTAGAATTGTAAAAATTGTACTTTACACAACAAATGACGTCAGGAATGGGCAGAATTTTCATACCACTACGAATACTTTAAATTTTCAGGTATGAGAGAGATGGAGGGGCTGACTCTTTTCTGTCTCATGTATTAAGATGACTTAAAAATTTGCTATGAGTTTGGTATAAAGGGAAAATGTGTTTCAGATTAGAAATACTTTTTTAAATAAATACTTTATAAAATAGTATACTATAGTATATTATAATCTTTAAGGAGAGGTGAATAGTTATCTATTCAGGTTACTTATCAGCGGATACTATTCAGTATTTACTAGTTTCAATCTTAACTAAGGGATTTAATCAAGTTATTTTTCTATATGATTGATGAATGTATTGGATATATTTACACCTACATTTTGAACCATTTTCTTCACTCTTAATGATTATGCTCTGGGGCCACTGTGGAGTAATTGGTTCCCTGGTTTATTTATATTTTTATGTTAATTCTGTGTTATAAAGACTGAATTTAAAGTCTTTCATCAGATCCACAAAATAGCCTTCTTGCTGTTTTATTTTCTGTGTAGATTCTTTTTAATGTGAGGACTTGAAATTATCCCCTACTATATCCTAGCATGGAATTGTCTACAACTTCATGTTGTTGTTGTTAGTTGCGAAGTCGTGTCCGACCCATCGCGACCCTATGGACAATGTTCCTCCAGGCCTTCCTGTCCTCTACCATCTTCTGGAGTCCATTTAAGCTCACGCCTACTGCTTCAGTGACTCCATCCAGCCACCTCATTCTCTGTCGTCCCCTTCTTCTATTGCCCTCAATCTTTCCCAGCATGAGGCTCTTCTCCAGTGAGTCCTTCCTTCTCATTAGGTGGCCAAAGTATTTGAGTTTTAGCTTCAGGATCTGGCCTTCTAAAGAACAGTCAGGGTTGATCTCCTCTAGGACCGACCGGTTTGATCGCCTTGCAGTCCAAGGGACTCGCAGGAGTCTTCTCCAGCACCATAGTTCAAAGGCTTCAATTCTTTGGCGCTCAGCCTTTCTTATGGTCCAGCTTTCACTGCCATACATTGCAACTGGGAAGACCATAGCCTTGACTATACGCACTTTTGTTGACAGGGTGATGTCTCTGCTTTTTAGTGTGCTGTCTAGATTTGCCATGGCTTTCCTCCCCAGGAGCAAGCGTCTTTTAATTTCTTGGCTACAGTCCCCATCTGCAGTGATCTTGGAGCCCAGGAAAATAAAATCTGTCACTACCTCCATTTCCTCCCCATCTATTTGCCAGGAATTGAGAGGGCCAGATGCCATGATCTTGGTTTTCTTAATGTTTAGTTTTAACCCAAGTTTTGCACTCTCCTTCTTCACTCACAACAAGAGGCTCTAAAGTTCCTCTTCACTTTCTGCCATTAGAGTGGTATCACCTGCGTATCTTAGGTTGTTGATGTTTCTTCCGGCAATCTTAATTCCAACTTTTGATTCATCTAGCCCTGCCTTTCTCATGATGTGCTCTGCATATAAGTTAAATAGGCAAGGCGACAGTATACAGCCTTGCCGGACTCCTTTCCCAATTTTGAAACAATCAGTGGTTCCGTGTCCAGTTCTCACTGTTGCTTCTTGGCCCGCATATAGGTTTCTCAAGAGACAAATAAGATGGTCTGGTATGCCCATCTCTTTAAGGACTTGCCACAGTTTGTTATGATCCACACAATCAAAGGCTTTAGCATAGTCAATGAAGCAGAAGTAGATGTTTTTCTGGAACTCTCTAGCTTTCTCCATGATCCAGCGTATGTTAGCAATTTGATCTCTAGTTCCTCTGCCTCTTCGAAATCCTGCCTGTACTTCTGGTAGTTCTCGATCCACATACTGCTGGAGTCTAGCTTGTAGAATTTTAAGCATAACTTTACTAGCATGAGAAATGAGTGCAATGGTGCGATAGTTTGAACATTCTTTGGCACTGCCTTTCTTTGGAATTGGAATGTAAACTGATCTTTTCCAATCCTGTGGCCACTGTTGAGTTTTCCAAATTTGCTGGCAAATTGAGTGTAGCACTTTTACTGCATCGTCTTTTAAGATTTTGAATAGCTCAGCTGGAATACTGTCACCTCCACTAGCTTTGTTGTTGCTCAGCTTTTCTAAGGCCCACTTCACTTCACATTCTAGGATGTCTGGCTCGAGGTCAGTGACCACCTCATTGTGATTATCAGGGACGTTAAGCTCATTCTTGTATAGTTCCTCTGTGTAATTTTGCCACCTCTTCTTAATCTCTTCTGCCTCTGTTAGGTCCCTGCCATTTTGGTCCTTTATCATGCCCATTTTTGCATGAAACGTTCCCTTCATCTCTCCAATTTTCTTGAAAAGATCTCTGGACCTCCCTATTCTATTGTTTTCTTCTATTTCTTTGCATTGTTCATTTAAGAAGGCATTCTTATCTCTTCTAGCTATTCTTTGGAATTCTGCATTTAATTGTGCATATCTTTCTTTTTCTCCCTTGCCTTTCGCTTCCCTCCTTTCCTCAGCTATTTGCAAAGCTTCATCAGACAGCCATTTTGCTTTCTTGCATTTCTTTTTCTTTGGGATGGTTTTGGTTGCTACCTCTTGTACAATGTTGCGAACCTCTGTCCATAGTTCTTCAGGCACTCTGTCTATCAGATCTAATTCCTTAAATCTATTTGTCACCTCTACTGTATATTCAACAGGGATATGATTTAATTCATACCTGACTGGCCTAGCGCTTTTCCCTACTTTCTTTAATTTAAGCCTAAACTTTGCAACAAGAAGCTCATGGTCTGAGCCACAGTCAGCTCCTGGTCTTGTTTTTACTGACTGTATAGAGCTTCTCCATCTTTGGCTGCAGAGCATATAGTCAATCTGATTTCTGTGTTGACCATCTGGTGATGTCCATGTGTAGAGCCGTCTCTTGGGTTGTTGGAAAAGAGTGTTTGCTATGACCATCGTATTCTCTTGACAAAATTCTATCAGCCTGTGCCCTGCTTCATTTTGTACTCCAAGGCCAAACTTGCCTGTTATTCCAGTTATCTTTTGGCTTCCTACTTTAGCATTCCAATCTCCCATGATGATAAGGACATCATTTTTTGGTGTTAGTTCTATAAGGTGCTGTAGGGCTTCATAGAACCGGTCAATTTCATCCTCTTCAGCACTGGTGGTTGGGGCATAGACTTGGACTACTGTGATATTGAATGGTTTGCCTTGGATTCGAACTGAGATCATTCTGTCATTTTGAGGGTTGTATCCCAGTATTGCTTTTCCTACTTTTTATTGACTATGAAGGCTACTCCATTTCTTCTGAGGGACTCTTGCCCGCAGTAGTATACCTGATGGTCATCTGAATTAAATTCACCCATTCCTGTCCATTTTAGTTCACTGATACCTAAGATGTCAATGTCTAGTCTTGTCATCTCTTGTTTGACCACGTCCAACTTGCCTTGATTCATGGATCTTACATTCCAGGTTCCTGAATCTTTACAGCATCGGACTTTCCTTTCACCACCAGACACATCCACAGCTGAGCGTCCTTTCGGCTTTGGCCCAGTCACTTCATTCTTTCTGGCGCTACTAGTACTAGCCCTCTGCTCTTCCCCAGTAGCATATTGGACGCCTTCCGACCTGAGGGGCTCATCTTCCAGCGTCATATCGTTTTGCCTTTTGGTACTGTCCATAGGGTTTTCATGGCAAAGATACTGGAGTGGGTTGCCATTTCCTTCTCCAGTGGATCACGTTTTGTCAGAACTCTCTGCTATGACCTTTCCGTCTTGGGTGGCCCTGCACGGCATAGCTCATAGCTTCATTGAATTACGCAAGCCCCTTCGCCACGACAAGGCAGTAATCCATGAAGGGGCACAACTTCATAATGTTCTTCAAGTCCTGGTAATCAAATCTCTTATAAGACCCAGTAATGCAAGATAATTTTCTCCAACATGTAAAGCAACTAATAAATCAGTGTGTGGTAGCCTAACTCAATAGACTTCTGGAGGTCTTAGGTTCATGGGTGTTGATACTGTTAATGTAACTTTTTTGGTGGAAGGATGAGTCTGCAATATTGTTATTTTATTTATTTATATGCATAAATGTATACACTGCCCATCTCACTACTGAAGTGACTCTAGACTGTTTGGAGATAAGGAACTATAAAATCCACACAAAAAACAAAAGTAGAAGAATTAAATGGACAGATTAAAATAGGTGGAAGCAACGCCCTCAAGAAAGCAACCAACCACAGACTTGCATATCTCTCTTGGGTCCCCACACCAGTGGACAGAGCCAGGTCTTAATGCTCTTCCAGAAGGTCAGAAGGGTGGGGCCAGCCTTACTTCAAGGAACAGGATGTTCCATAGGGCAGTGGCCATGTTCTATCAGGGAGTTCCTTAAAATAATGTTCATGAGATTTTGTTTTTAGAATGCCTCCAACTTTATATCCTTTCCATTTATCATTTATACTCCATCTGTGCTATCTCAATGTGGAGAAACAAAGTTTGACTTAGCCCTAATAAGACTGAGTGTTATAGGGTTTTATGCTCCCCACAGCTACTGATTTTGCATCATTAAATGTATGGTGTACTATCTGGGGGTGCTCTTGAACCTGGGGGTCCTGCTTAAGCACTTTGCAAGCCATGACAGCCACTTTGCTGTCCATACTATGTACTACTTATATTTATTCCTAGATCGGGAAGCAATGTTCACAGCCATTGTTACTGTAATCACTTCCTAGTTGGACCATTACAATGTGCTCTATATGGTGCTGTCCTTTAAGTCTATTTAGAAGCTTTGGCTAATCCATAATGCAGTGACACATATGGGAGCACCATGGTATCACCCATATAAATACCAGAGCTGCCTTGCTTTCCAGTTGGCTTTCAAATAAAAGGTGCTGGCTGTCATTTAAAACCTTACATAGTATGGGGCCAGGTTACCTGCAGAACTGCTTCTCTCTAGTTATATCTGTCTACAAAATCTGGCAGGATCCCCTCTGGGAAGCAATGAGAAGGATCCAGGAGGTATCCCTTCTGTGTTGTGGTGCCTGCTTTATAGAACAATCTTTCCCCTGAGAGCTGGAGGGCTGTGACCCTGGCCAGAAGGCTTTGAAGACCTGAATTTTTCCAACAGCATTGGGCCATGATGTTAGTGGAAACTAGCTATGTGTGCTTTTTTGTAAGCTGCTAAGGAACATTTTAGGTACCTTGAGCAGTTTTTCTTAAAGATTGTAGTAATTCATTGTGTTTTAAAATAGTTTTGTTGGTTTATTGTGTTTCCACTTACCTGAGTTTAAGATGGGTGACCATATATTGCTAAGCACATTTGATTTGTGCTTAGATTGTAAGCCGCCCTGAGTCTTCGGAGAAGGGCGGGATATAAATGGGATTAAAGTAAATAAAATAAAAAAATAAAAAATATAGGTTTATTGTATATATATATATATATGTGTGTGTGTGTGTGTGTGTGTGTGTGTGTGTATAGGTAAAGGTAAAGGTTCCCCCGCACATGTGTGCTAGTCGTTTCTGACTCTAGGGCTCATCTCCGTTTCAAAGCCAAAGAGCCAGCGCTTGTCCGAGGACGTCTCCGTGGTCATGTGGCCGGCATGACTAGATGCCAAAGGCACACGGAACACTGTTACCTTCCCACCGTAGTGGTCCCTATTTTTCTACTTGCATTTTTATGTGCTTTCAAACTGCTAGGTTGGCAGAAGCTGGGATGAGTAACAGGCGCTCACTCTGTTACGCGGCACTCGGGATTCAACCCGCCAAACTGCCGACCTTCTGATCGACCAGCTCAGCGTCCTAACCCACTGAGCCACTGAGCCACTGCGTCCCTGTGTGTGTGTGTGTATTTGTGTATTATGTATTTTCTTGGCTGAGATTCAATATTTATGTCTTGAATGTGAAAATGATGTTAAAATAGATGTAATCACTATATATATCTTGAAAGCCTTCCTAATTCAAGTAGGAACAGGTGATAATGCCTGGATGACTTTGTCTTCATGCATGATCAGGATTTGCTAGCACATGAATGGGAGAGGTGAAGATTAGAACTGTAGATTAGATTGGAAGTAGATTAGACTGAAAGTAGATTCGACTGGAAGTAAAAAAGAAATCGCAGAAAAAGAGCATGGAAACCAACTATTGTTACCCAGAAAACTACATAGGAGTTTATTTATTTATTTGCTTAGCATATTTACATAGCTGCCCATCTCACATGATGTGATTCTGGGTGGCATACAGACAGACCATAAAAATGTTTTTAAAAGCATATGAAGAGTACAAAAACTGATAGTTGTAAAAAGGCTAAGAGAGAATGTCAGATTATGAACAACAGAGCTATCTCAACACATTACCATTCCCTTGTGAACCCCAGGCCTGTTGACACCACCGAATTTAAGGAACTTCTAGAAGATCAGAGAGAGGACGCCAATCTCACCTGGGGGAAGATGATGTTCCACAGGGTGGGTGCCATGGCAAAAAAGTCTTGTCAGATATAACTGGATCCTATCAGATATAATTCCTTATCTGGCAGGACTGTAACTGAGTTCTTCTGAGCTGAATTTGACTTGATAGAAACTTTATGTTCTGAGTTTATACGTTTTCAATATTCGAGAAACCAAAGACAAAGCATTTCTGTATCAGAGTGGGTTCTCACAATTGTTCTGGAACACTTTAAACTATTAGATGCAATGTAAAAATGCAGAAAGTTGTTGATGTAGTTCTAATATATTCTTTTAGCTATGGTCCTATGCCCTTCCTTGTAACCTGTGTCTGTAGCAATGAGTGTATATAGCTGCTATACAGCTTTTCTACGATTCCTTATATTATTTAATGTTCTGTCCAGTGGAACCCATGAATCCCCTTCAAAGCCAGGTCTTCCAATAAGCCTGAACATCTCCATGAAATCTCATTTAAAAGATAGAGAAAAAGAGGAAATATTTCAACATTTAAATATGTCAAATGTATTCATGGATTTTTTAAAAAAAATGTCATTATACATCTAGAAATTAATGTTTTGGGGAAAAAAACCTTGTTCAGTTGCATATTTGCCTTGCTGATTCTAAAATGCTATTCTTTCTTCCTCTGAAGTATAAAGCTTTTGGTAAACACACACATTTATTACTGTTGCATTTGATTTATGAGATTCATGCTGTAGATTCTACTGCTTTGAACAAATAAAAGTTGTAGGATTATGTTTGGGTTAGCCATGAACATTTCAAGTCCATTTTTATTTGTATTCTTCAGTTTCAAAAGTATATGATTTTAAAAAGCAATGAATTATCAGGACTTTATTAATTTTAGAAATCTCTTATTGTAGTTATTTTGATCTGAATGAGCTAATAAGGTAAAATCTTTATGGTATCTATCTCTGCTCCCTTATCTTGGAAGGATTATGGTTAGGATTCATGCCTATCTCTACCACCATTATCAACTGTCTGGTTTAAAATTACTTTAAAATATGCCTCTTTGAAAGCCAGAAGTATTTATAGTCATATAAGTTCATGATGTCTCTCAATATCATGTACAAGTAGCAAAGAGAAAGAGTATTACTGATTAATGTTGAGGATTAAAACAATATCTGTTTATGGATACCATGTCAACATTTTGCATATTTGTTCTTATGTCCTTGCTGAACCTGTTTTTATATACAGTATTATTATACCTAAGATACTAACATGGATAAAAACATACATGCTCTTTAATATTTAAATGTTCAAAAGTGAAAAGCTAAAAATGATCAGACAGTAGTTCATATTTCTATTTTTGGGATATGCAGTAATATTTCTACACTCACATGTTTTCTTAAGAGAAAAGTCAACTTCCACATGAAATATAAATGAGATGAGTTGATATTATGCACATAAAAGCCATATCAACAAAATTTTGGTCAATTTGTCCTGCCCGCTGATATTTGACACTTGACACTCAAGTAGGCAGATATTTTTGTGCATATTCAGTACTTTTAGATTCCCATTACTCGATGCATTTCCTGATTTCAGGGAGTCTTGTGAATTTTGTTCAGTTGAATATATTTACTTATTTCCACTGCCATCATGAGAAAATCTCTAGAGATGCCTTGTGCCTTAGGAGAAAAAAAATATATGAATACTTTTTCTTCCTACACCCTCTTAGCTATCTCTTGTGGAGACTAAACACCTGATTTATTTCAATAAATCATAGGTTGTAATCAAAATTTGTGTTATATGGAATGGACTCATTTAAATGGTGGGACTTATATTAATTCTGCTGTATATAATACATGTGCAATAGGTTTCATGCGAGTAGATTTCGCCAAGTATTGGCAGAGTCAAAATGAATATAGCTACTCATTATTTCTCTTTCATTGAATGACTTCATATGGATCTGTTATCCTTTAGGTTTTTTAAACGGGATCCTAGAAGATATCTGCTCTCCTTTATAGATAAGAACATTCCATAGAAAGCTAAGAATGGGAAGTAGGAAGTAAGAATTCTCGGTGAATGAATGCCATTGCATATACATTCACCAATGTAGTCTGAGGGATGGAGGAAACTTTTATTTATGGTTTCTTTATAGTCCATAATAGGTTTTGATTTGTATATCTACAGGGCTAAAGGAAGTTTGGCATGAAGTTGTATTTGCAACAAAATCCTGGGGACACAAGGATCAGCCAGAGCTTCCTTGGAAATCTTATTCACAGCTTTCCTACTCATGAATTATCACAAGCTTGTGATCACCATTAAAAGGAAATCTGTTTATGTATCAAAATGTAAAGCTATCTATCATATGACACATATGATTCAAAATGGGCTCTTTGTATCTATAGCATAATTATTTTCTTTGTATCATGTGAAATGTTGCTTACATTAATAGTCAGAATCTCAATCTGAAGGTGTGACAAAATCAAAATGTCAGTACTGATTTCCAATTAGCTGGAAGAGGGGATGGTTTGTGTGAGGGGCAGGCACGCACATGCACAATTTCATTTGTGTGAGGTGGGGCTGTAAGCGCCAGCATGGTTGCAAAGAGACCATGACCTGGTAGTGGGGCATGGCCCAAAGGTTGGGGAGCCCTGTTATAGGGATTTGTCTTAAAATGAATGCATCTTATTATTTAATAGCCTCTTTTATGCTACAATCAGAGAAAAAACACTGCTAGCTGGAATTATAGATTTTTTGCCTGGGATGAATTATTGTGCCTTTTACTTGATGGACTATTGGTGTCTAAGAGCAACTGGCAAGCATGCTGTTTATAATAAAAGAGGCTGAGGAAGGTATGTAGACATCAGAACGAGATTTCTGCCGCATTTTAGGCAAGAAGATTCTAGCTGGGTTCTGTTTTTTAATAGTAATTTTATTAAAAATTACAATGGAAAACATAATGCAAACTAAAAAATAAAAGAATAAAAAGAAAAATAGAAAGTACAGAAAATAAGAAAATAGAAAGAAAATAAAAAATAAAGAAAGAATAATATAGTAAAAAAGAAAAGAAATATATAAAGACTTTCAAGTCAAGCTATTCTCCAAAGCACCTGAAAGCAGGACAAGAAGCAACGGATGGAAACTAGTCAAGGAGAGAAGCAACCTAGAACTAAGGAGAAACTTCCTGACAGTTAGAACAACTAACCAGTGGAACAACCTGCCTCCAGAGGTGGTGAATGCTCCAACACTGGAGGTTTTTAAGAAGAAACTGGACAGCCATTTGCCTGAAATGGTATAGGGTTTCCTGCCTGAGCAGGGGGTTGGATTAGATGACCTCCAAGGTCCCTTCCAACGTCTTCTTCTTCTTCTTCTTCTTCTTCTTCTTCTTCTTCTTCTTCTTCTTCTTCTTCTTCTTCTTCTTCTTCTTCTTCTTCTTCTTCTTCTTCTTCTTATTATTATTATTATTATTATTATTATTATTATTATTATTATCATCATCATCATCATCATCATCATCATCATCATCATCATCATATAAATTGTAATAACTTATTATGTCTTATCATATCTTATATCTCTTCTTCCCTTGTTCTATATTTCCTATTTATAAACTATCTCATAAAGCTTTCTGATTTCAGTCCTGATCGGCAAAAATCCTTTAAGGATTACAGAGATAAAATGATATAATTTTTTTCTGCTTGGTTGTTGCCTTTTTGTTTCATTCTTAACTTTTTTCAATTATCTCTCTTTGAACAGTGTGTAAATATGGTTTATTTTTATATGTTTACTTATGGCTGATTTGTCTGAATGAATTCCCTAGCAATTTTAAATCTAGCTTGGCTAGGATGCTCACAATTTCCTATGAGCCTGGGAACTATGATAGAGTCTGTACATGTGTTGTGAGATTAAGAAGTTTTCATTGTGTCTTCTGACCGCTAATTGGTGTTCACTCTGCTAGTCTTCTGCCTGTCTGTCCTACATAGTGGCTGTTACTGTTCTTACAGTGTATGTTGCAGATATGTCCTGTTTTTTTCTTCTTGGGCTACTCAGTTTTTTGGTTTACTTAAGATGTTTTGGAGAAATGTATTCATAAAACAATGTCTAATCAGGAAACTACCAAGGAGAAAATTGGAAAACGGGCAGTGCAAGCTATATAAACAGCCCCACATTCACTCATATTGAAGATATTACCTAGTTGGGTAATGAAATATCTACAACCAAATAACCAGACTCACAGATCACCAAGGACTCCATAGTTCAACTGTGAATTATATACTGTATGTTATATTTTATTGGCACCATTATCTTTCTCTTTTGATATTTGCTAAAAATACAATAATAATTCACTTTCCCTTTTCAAATGAAGTTTTCTACTACTTACCTTGTCGTCCCTTTTAGAAGCAGAAGTACTATATACTATATACTATCTATATATGGATGATGGAGAAATGAAAGATGTGAGGTGATCAGAGAGAAAACATTTTCAGTCTTTCCATTTGCTAGTTACCAAATACCTTGAATGACATGCATGATTAATTGTCTTTTTTCCTATTCAGTGTTTATTCTTGCATTTTAATGGCTCATTCATCAGCCATGAATTATATTGCACAATTATTTAAAGGCTCATAAGATATAGACAATGAATTTTAATAAATGTTAAAGAGCCAAATGAACAGGCAACTTTAGTATGAATGTAGCTAATAATAATGATGGAGTAGTTTGCCAAGTGCTGAGTTTTTAATTTGGCACATTCAGTGTCCAAGGTGAGACACGTGGCTCTGATATTGTGTAGCAACTTATAATATCAGTCGCATTTTGATTATAAAAAGTACTATATGACTGGTTTGTCATTCATTGTCAGCACAAGTTTTTGAAAAACCTTACAAGTGCCTATTTTTAAAATGCATCTTTTCCCCTCTCTAATAGGAAACAAAGTCTGGGCTAAAATAGGAATTTAATTCTCTAATTCTAGATCCCAGAAATCAGTGATCTAATATCAAGATTATGTTCCCTGGGCTGCCCCTGTGATATTTAGCCACATGTGATTAGCAAACAACTTTTTGTTCAGGACACCCAATGATGGAGAACTTCTTTTTCTATGCAACAGACCCGTATCCTTTCAGAGACATGAGGAACTACATGTATGCAGAGTGTAAGCAAGGAAAATAGGCTCACCTTTGACAACCACACCTTTGTTCATTTCTTCTTGACACTAACCATTTGCAATGCTGAAAGAGTACATTCTGAAGCACAAGAATGGATCGCCATGATAATCTTTCCAGAGCCTTGATCCAAGAGGAAGAAATGTCTAAAGCAACTATCAGAACAGAAAAATAATTTTAGTTATTGGCTTTGGTCAAATAGCTGTTTATAATTTGCTTTGGACTTTCTTTTGTTTGCCTCAGCAAGCCACCTAGTTCACGTAGCAGAAGCTCAAGTGTCTGCTGTTGCTGGATGGAAATTGTAGGTTCATTGATAATACTAAAAAATTGGAAAAAAAAAACATTGCAGAAGAAAGCAATAGCAAGCCTCTTCTTTACTGTTTCAAGAAAATTGCAGGAATACAGTTGAATCAACTTGGACTCAAGGGTATGTCCATTTTCCAGTTGTATTCTTGGTAGGTTGGATTTGTAGATTTTATTTTCCTTTTAAGATGAATTATGTATATGGCTTGCATTATTTTCTTTTATCCACCCCCCCAGCAAGACAACTTACTTCATTTTGTTAAGAGTTTCTCTCTAAATGTCACCAGTGATCTGTGGACCTAATTTTTTTTTTAGGATTTCAGATTTTGCATCCAGCTTAGGGACAATGAATTACCCTTCTCTGATTTAGGCCCATAAATTAAATGTGTAGTTCATGACATAATTTTTTTAATTGGATTTTTAAAGTCTACAGAATATTTTAAAGTTTCATTGAAATAAACAAGGCTTATTGCATCTTCTTAGAAATAGAAACAATTGTGTACAGTATTGTGATGCTGCATAAATACACACAAAAATGTCTCAATGTTTTATGCAGTGATATTTCTTCCACTGAACCTGTAAAATATGGGCAGTGAGTCAATAAAATAATGATGGGAAAACCTTTTTCTACTAACTGTCAACCAATGCCTAATTTCTGAAAACTGAAAAATAATTATTTGCTATTTGTGAAAAATATTGCTGGCTGGCATTTAACAATTTTCTAGAAGCTCAGATGCTTTAAACTGTTATTCAGGAGATGAAAAATGAATATTATTCTCCAGTGTCAATTTTAATATCAGTGCCAAATAATATAATAGGAAAGGGAATATAGTAGAAAGCAAAGTCCATTAAAGAGGAATGAAGTTGGGATTGAGAACCCTGTAATATAATAGCAAGCCAGATACACAATAAGTACATAGAAAAGTCTAGTAACTTTTAAAATATTTACCTGGACCATATTATTGCCAGCAGTAGCACTCAGAGAAGAGAAAGAGTTATGAAATGCAGTTCTGATTTATAATTCTTCATGTTCTTTTCCTTCTCAGTGGTGGAAAGTTCAGCGTAATTCTTCCAATAAAAGTCTATGCAGAAGAATCTATCAGAGTAATATGCATTGCAACGCACAGCTTGATGTATGACAATATATCATATATTGAACATATATTACAGAAATTCAAAGGCAAGCAAGCAACCTCTTAGATATTATGGGAACATAAATAAAACCCAGCAACATCAATTCTGGTTCTTCAAAATACTATTTTCACATCATCACGCCAACACCAGGATCCCACTTTGAAGGCAAAGCCTCCAACAGAAATTCTGAAAAATAAATCAGGGAGAGTGCAACTTTATTTGAGGTTAACCTCATCCTTCATTTCATTTACTGTGCCAGTTTCTTCTGTCTGCAGTACATCTACGTTATCTGCAGTTTTCAATCTCTTTGCCTTTTCACAAGAGAGCTTCCATGGGGAACTCATGCCAATTCACAGAGGGTGTAGTACTTGTTTTGTAGAAAGAAAACTGATAGAACTAAAATGTCATTTCATAACTTAAATGTAGGGCTGAAGCGTGATCCAAAATTGTTGTTGAAAAATACTTTTTGTTTGGTTTGTCTAATTGTAATGTATTGGGCTTGTTTTGTTAAGGGAACACCACATGGGAAGGTTGCTTGAGCAGGGAAGCTGGCTAATGACTCCCAGCTCCTCAGACAACCCGTCTCCAGCGCCGCTATTGGTTGCCTCTAAGGCAGCAATAGGTTGCTTTAAACCTATTGGCCACCGCCTAGAGGCCAGGGTATAAATTGCTGCATTCGCAGCCCTGTTTCTCAGTTCAGATCCTGCAAGCAATAAACAATGATCTTTGCTGAACTCACTTGCCTCGTCTTCGTCATTAAGCAACGAACCCAGTACATTACAGTAATGTATTGGGGTTTTTGCTTGTACTGATTCACATGTCTGTTTAAATGCTGCATTAATGGTTGCTCATTGGAGTGTATGCGTAATGGCTACTGACTAAGCCAGACTTGTTGTCTCCAGGACTATCATTGGTAGATTTTGGGTGGGAATGGCTTCCTTAAAATCTATTGGCCACCGCCTAGTGGCCAACCATATAAATAGCTGCGCAGCAGCCACTGTTTCAGTTCTGTTCTGCTTGACTTTAATAAAGCATGTTACTGTTTGGAACCTTCATCTCGTTTATTGCCTACGACGAAGTGATTACACAACACTGGCAATGAAGGTGGTATGCTGCTTCTTCGTAAGAGCCTGAAGTCACTAGGGGGTGAGACCAGCACAGTGCCTGGTAGGGACAGTGTTCCCCCCCCGTCAGGTCAGTCTGCCTAGCAAGCCACGCTGGAGACCACCCCACCCTGAGTATCAGTCCCAGGGCCTACAAAGAAGCCAGCAGCATGAGGCAATGAGAGACATCAGGCACGAAGACTTCTCACCATGGCGAAGGTCAGAAAGCTTGAAGAATTCGATGTCACACACCAAGAGAGATGGTTGTCCTACATTTCAAGGGTGAACTACCTCTGGGCAAATCAAGTCACCGAAGATAGTCTGAAGGCCACAACACTCCTCTGTGTATGTGGGTCTGCAATGTTCGACATTGCTGAGAACTTAATCGCACCAGCACAGCTGGAGTCCGTTACTTACGCAGACCTGAAGAAACAGCTCAGCGACCATTTTCAACTGAAGCTGTCAGTGATAGTGTGGAGGCATGCCTTCGAACAGCGAGAACAACAACCCGGAGAGACAGCCACAGAGTTCATCGCGGCATTGAGGCAAGCGTCGCATCTTTGTCAATTCATGGACTTGGAAGAAAGACTTCATGACCGTCTTGTTTGTGGTCTCAGGAGCAGAGAGCTCCAACAAAAACTTTTCACGAAGGAGACTCTCTCTCTCCAAGAAACCTTGAAAGAAGTCATGGTGGACAAAGCCACTGGCGGGGCCGTGAAGGTGTTGTGGCCCGCTAACAGCACACCACATGCAGAAGCTGTCCACCACGAGGACGCTGAGCAACGAGAAGACGCCGACTCTGACCATGAGAGGTACCAGGGGCTTGGGGCAGCATAGAGTAGGGTTCTGCTTCCGCCGCAGGAGTGTCTGCCGCACAGGGGCTCGCCACCCCCTCAAACAAAAACTTCAACTACAAGTCAAGCTGCAAGCCATTCCTTGCAGAATGGAACTAGACACTGGTTCAGCTGTATCCATTATTTCCCTTGAGACTTTCTGGTTTGTGTGCAACCACAGCAAGAGATGGACCAAACTTCGGCTGTCTGATATTATTTTAATGGACTTCCAGAATTCTCAAGTAGACGTCAAGGGTGAGTCTACTTTGGCCATAAAATTCAAGGGGTTTTGGGGGGGCCTAAATGTTATTGTGGTGGAGGGCCAGAGAACAAGCCTCATTGGGCTTGATTGGTTTGATGCACTGGGCATTCAAGTAACTGGGATTCACCAGACACAAGCGGCGAACTTGGCGTCAGTATGCGAAAAATTTGTGGATGTTTTTGACACAAGCCTGGGAGAGTACAAGGGCCCTTCAATAGTCTTTAAGCTTGATCCCTCAGTAATGCTATTTAGGGTCAAGCCCCATCGTGTGCCTTCTGCGTTAAAGCACAAAATTGATGCAGAGCTGAACAAGCTGGTCAGTCAGGGGCTACTACAGCCTGTAGATGGTGGGGAGTGGGAAACTCCTATTGTTATGCCACTTAAGGCCAATGGGGAGATCAGGATTTACACTGATTACAAGTGCACCATTAACTTTGGCACTGCAGCAGCATGTGTACCTGGTGCCAGTTGTTAGCCACATTTTAGCATCGCTGCAACGGGGTAACGTGTTTGCTAAGTTATATTTGGCACAGACCTATCAGCAGTTACCAGTGGATGAGGCCACAGTGGCTGCACAAACAATTGTGACACATAGGGGGGCTTTTAAGGTCAAGCACCTCCAATTCAGGGTTAGTGTAGCCCCAGGAATCTTCTAGGGAGTAATGGAGCATACGCTCAAGGGTATTCCGGGGGTCTGCCCCTATTTTGATGATGTACTCATTGCCGGAGAGTCCACTGACGTCCTGGCAAGGTAGCTCAAAGCCATCCTTCAGCGGTTCCGCACAGCGGGACTCAAGCTGAGGAAGGACAAATGCAAAATTGGGGTCCCTTCCACTGAATTCCTGGGGTTCCGTATCGATTCCAAAGGCATCCATCCTGCAGAATCCAAGCTGAAGGAAATTCAGCTGGCACCAAGCCCCAGATCTAAAGGAGAGCTACAGGCATTCCTGGATCTCCTAAATTTTTACCACATGTTCCTTCCTAACAAGGCCACAGTGGCAGAGCCGTTATACCATGGAAATGGACCAAGGTTCAGGAAAACAGTTTTAACAAGGTAAAATCACTACTGTTTTCCAATTCAGTGCTCATGCACTTTAATGAAAACTTGCCAGTTTGTATTGCGTGTGACGCACTCCCTTATGGGGTTGGGGCTGTACTAAGCCATTTGTCAGATGATGTTCCCTATTGCTTACTATTCAAGGACATTGTCCTTGGCTGAGTGCAATTATGCTCAGATTGACAAAGAGGCCTTGGCCATTATGGCCAGGGTTAAAAAATTCCACGACTATTTGTACAGCTGCAAATTCACAGTCTTTACTGACCACAAGCCATTGCTGGGACTATTTACCACAGACAGGCAGACACCTCAAGTACTTTTCCCCAGAATGTTAAGGTGGTCCACTTTTATGTCAGCCTACAGCTACAGGCTGATCCACAAACCCAGCAAAGACATGGGCCATGAAGGTGGCCTTAGCAGGTTGCCATTGCCAAACGTGGAGCCAGCTCCAGCTCCAGCCACTCACATCTTGCCCATTCAAGATTTGCCAGAACTTCCTCTCCATGCAGAGGATGTCACTGCAGAAACAACCGCAGACAAAACTTTAAGCAGGGTGCTGTCCTGGGTTCACACCGCATGGCTGGAAAATAGCCCGGGACCAGAGTTCCAGAGCTATTTTACATGTAGACATGAGCTTTCAGCTCATAAGGGGTGCAGATGATGTTGAGGAAGCAGGGTTATTGTCCCCAATTCATTAAGGCACAGAGTGCTCCAGTCTCTGCATGAGGGCCATCCAGGTATCATCTGGATGAAGGCGCTGGCATGGAGCTACCTTTGGTGGCCAGGGTTAGATAAGGCTATCAAGGCCCAAGTACATGGGTGTTACATGTGTCAACAGTCCAGACCAGAGATGCCGCAGGCTCCTGTCCACCCATGGGAAGAGACTCATACACCATGGTCAAGAATCCATGTTGACTTCGCTGGGCCCTTTCAGGGACAGCTGTTTTTCATAGTGATCAACAGCCACTTTAAATGGTTGGAAATAATTCCTATACCTACTATGACTACTGCTAGGACCATCTAGGTGCTTAGGAAGCTTTTTGCTACACATGGGTTGCTGGACGTCTTAGTCTTGGACAACGGGGCCCAGTTCACATCGTCTGAATTTCAGGCCTTCTTGAGGGCCAACCTCATAAGGCATGCCACGTTGGCTCCTTTTCACCCCTCGACTAATGGGCAGGCAGAACACATGGTGCGTACGACAAAAGAGTCACTAAAACACATTGTTTCAGGAGATTGGCACGATAGGCTGGCTGATTTCTTGCTATGCCAGCACACTATGACATTTACAGCCATGGGGAAATGCCCAGCAGAGCTTCGTTGGGGAAGATTAATCACAAAACTGGACCGGTTGCACCCTGACCGAGTAGCAGCCAACACCACACGCCCAAAGGCTCCAAGGGGGTTGCAAGTGGATGATAGGGTGTGGGCTAGGAACTATGGGCATGGGGCTTTGTGGGTACCCATGAACATTGTTAAGGTCTTAGGACCCCTCTCCTATGAGGTGGTCCTGGAAGGGGGGGAGAGTTATTCGCTGACATATTGATCAGCTGCATCGGCGGTTTGTTGAACAGTCACTAACTGAGGACTCCCCAGTGGGTCCACAACAAGAGCCGGCAACCAGCAGTCTAACAGAGCAGTTCACATGCTCTGAGGATTCTTTCAGACATTACAATGGGGATGTGGCCATAGACGGATCCAGTCCGGAAGTCCAAATTGTGTCCCCAGATGGGGAAGGACAAACTGAACTGTGCAGCAGTCCGGCTGACCCCGCTACCACTCCAAATTTTGGTTTGAGCTGACCAGGAATGGCCAGCCAAAGGAACTTGAGTCAATTCAACTCACTCAAACCCAAGAGTCCTGCTTGCCTGGCAGGCAAGCAGGTAGACCAGGAGCTTCCCAAAACCCTGGCATTCCGAACAGTTTCATACACCACCAAAATATCTTCAAGATTATGTTAGTAAATAATGTGTGTGTACAATCTGGGTTTTTGGGGTTTTTGCTTGTACTGATTCATGTGTCTGTTTAAATGCTGCATTAATGGTTGTTCATTGGAGTGTATGTGTAACAGCTACTGAGTAAGCCAGACTTGTTGTCTCCAGGACTATCATTGGTAGATTTGGGGCGGGAATGACTCCTTCAAATCTATTGGCCACCGTCTAGTGGCCAACCATATAAATAGCTGCACAGCAGCCACTGTTTGAGTTCTGTTCTGCTTGACTTCAATAAAGCATGCTACTGTTTGGAACTTTCGTCTCGTTTATTGCCTGCAACGAACCGACTACACAACAGTTTGGTTCCATTCTTTTCTTTTCTTTTTTACTAGTGCACTATTATACAATTAGTTTGCAATATGGAGCAGAGCAAAAGATATAGCAAAATCAGCAGTAAATTTCCAGAAAAGTACAGTCTGTATTCCAAAGTACTTCAAGCACAGAACTGATTATCTTCTTTTTCTCTTCATTTCCAAATTACTTTTAAATTCCTTTATATCAGAAATTTCAAGTTCAGATTGTCATGACTGTTAAATAGCGGGTTCTTTGGCGCAGGAATGAAGATGAGGTAACTGAGTACAGGGAAACTCATATTTTATTTTGTGCAGAATCTGTACTGGCAAATGGCTGCAACTAGCCGCAATATATAGTCTAGCCCCTAGGCAGCAGCCAATAGGTTTGAAGCAACCATTGCTGCCTAGGGATAGCCAATTATAGCACTGGAGACTTGTAGTCTGGGTTGCTGGAGAGCTGTTAGCTGCTCCAGCAACCCACGTTGTATTACTAATGAGCCCAGTACGTAACACGTCACCCCTCTTAGATCAGACAATATTAACACAATTAGTCTCAATGCAATTATCAAGACTCATTGTTGTGAAGGGTGCTTTTTCATGGCATACCGACTCGGAGGATGAGTTGGAGGAGGAGGAAGCTGGCACGAGCGGCATGCTGGAGGGGCTGACTCCCTTGGTGATTCAGCAAGAACTGACTGTGGCTGATGTTCCTATGGACCCCAGCCAAACAGAGGGGGAGGCAGAACAGCAGGCAGAGGCCGGCAGCACCGAGGAAGAGCTCCTTTTGGATGCAAGGGAGAGACGTAGAATACGTCGTCAACAACAGCAGCAATTGTTGCAACATCCCAAGAGGCATGGCCGGGAGATGTAGGGCCACACCCTACAGAGTATAAAAGTGGTGTGGCTGCATAGGACAGGCGTGGTGGACAATTTGTTGGCATTTGAGTTTTGTAGCGTGTCTGCTTGTCCGTATCTAGGATCTGAAGCTGCTGGCCATCTGCCAAGAACCTGGGAACATTGCCCGGTAATTACAACTTTGCTGTCTGATATAAACTTTGGAGAGAGTTAACTGTTAGAAGTCCAGTTTTCATTTGTTCAGCTTATGTTTGGCTTCTGTTGGACTTTTGAACCTCTTTGAGGCTACTCACTGGGAGAGGACAGAACACTCATTATCAAAACACACTAAAATAAAAGTAATAAAAAAACAACCCATAGGTTACAACGTTATTAAACAATGTCTGAATGAATAGGCTTCAAAGATAGCACATTTAGACAGTTATAGCACTAGTTTCTGTAGTATAGTGGCATACAGCAATACAACAATATTATAGCTCTTTATTTTACAACGTAATCAGTGAGATAAGACAAGTCTCTAGTGCTATAATTGGTTATCCCTAGGCAGCATTGGACCAATCGAGTCCAATGAGACTCATTCTCTGGCCCCCTACTATAATGACATCCAGGTGACCAAAAAACCCCTTAAATTTTACCGTCAAAGTGGCTTGTCCCTTAACTTTAACTTGAGCATTTTGAAAATCGGTTAGGATTATATCTGAGGACCTTAGTTTGGCCCAATTGTTACTGCGCCTACACACGAAATTAAAAGTGTCTTGAGAAATGATTGAGACTGCCGAGCCAGAGTCCAATTCCATCTTACATGGAACTCCTTGTAGCAGACGAGCCGGTCTTGTAGTCGCTCCTCTAGATTTGAAAATTTGCAAAGGCATGCGGCCTGCCTCAGGCCTGCTATAAACTCTGACGCTGATTCCCCGGGTTGCTGCACTCTCTGGTCAAACTTGAACCACCAAGCCATTTCAGACATCTTGGGTTGGAAATGTCCAGTTAGCTTCTTTTTGAGTTCTGCGTAGGAGACCACTTCAATTGGTGTCAGTACGAAAAGGTTCTCGGCCAAGTCAAAGGTTGCTGGACCGCACACGCAGAGTAGCGTTGCGGCCTTCAGTCCTTCTTCCGCGATCTGATTTGTGCTGAGGTAGTTCTCTACCTGGGACAAATATGATGGCCATTCCTCTGGGTGCTTCACATCGAATTCTAGAAGTTTCCCAACCTTCGGCATTCTATCTTTGCTGGTTCCTGCATTTCCTTCTGAATCCTGCTTCCAGGCTCAGGGAATGAGTCCAGTGAGCACGAGTTCGCTAGCGTAGCTTGCTAGCTGACCTTGAGAGGGGGGGGGAAATGCCTTTTCCCTCCGGCGTGCACTGCCTTTCCCTCGTATACTTCAACTCCTTTTTTCAGTGAAGCAGGATCTCATCCTCGTCACCAATGTTAAATAGCGGGTTCTTTAGCGCAGGAATGAAGACGAGGTAACTGAGTACAGGGAAACTCATACTTTATTTCGTGCAGAATCTGTACTGGCAAATGGCTGCAACTAGCCACAATATATAGTCTAGCCCCTAGGCAGCAGCCAATAGGTTTGAAGCAACCATTGCCGCCTAGGGATAGCCAATTATAGCACTGGAGACTTGTAGTCTGGGTTGCTGGAGAGCCGTTAGCTGCTCCAGCAACCCACGTGGTATTACTAATGAGCCCAGTACATAACAATGACTGCCACATGAGAACTAATTTATTAGTTCAGGAGCTGTAATACTGAAGCTTTTTCATACATTTATACAAAAGTATCTAGGGAAATAAAAATGAGGAAAATGAAACAAAATAAGGCGTGCCCTTAAACCTAAATTCATGAAAGTTCGAAAAACTATTGCAAAGCAACTAATTTTTGCTTTTTCACTTAGGTGATAGTTGGGGTATCTTTTGACATTAGAGTGGGGTGTGGGGTGTGGAGGTCAGGGAGCAGCAGAGGCTGGAAATCTCAGAGTAATGAGGAAGTGCTGAAACTCCAGGAAGCCTTCCTCTCTTATTGGAACTAAGCCTTGATCATGGCCTGAGAGATCATGTCACTGCTTTCCTATGTAAGACCTCTGCTCTTCCACAGGCCTCCTGGGAGAATGAAAGAGCAAGACAAGCATAGAGATCCCATTGGACTAAGTCATGTTTAGCTATTGCTAGTAACAAGGAGGAGCTGCAGTAGTAATAGGGGAGTAGGAAAATGAAAAATACTAGGCCTGACGCGAGCTGTGATGGTGGTTAGATGCACTACTATGAATATATGTGCTCCTCAGCTTATAGCTGCCCATATATGGAGCCAGGTCTTCTTCTTGGCCTAGAGATATTGAACTCAGCAACTCTAAGGAGCAAAGTCAGTGCCAAAGCCTTGAACATGTTCTCCTATTATCAGGAATCACAGAGTTGCCTTTTGCAGGATGTATCATCAACTGTAGGCTCACTCCTTCTTCTAAGTATTGTTGCAGAACACAAAGGTAATTTGGAGGGCTGCATGCAGCTCACACGTCTGAATTTAAAACCTCTGCTTTATACTCACATATTATATAAGCCTCTTTCCATAGCAACGGAAGGATAAGGAGGGTAAGACAGATCATTTTCCAATAGTGACTCTCATTTAAAACATTCAATGTTTTTGTACTCTTGTGGAGGAAATAGCAGTCAGTCTTTCAGGAATAAGGTTAATCAATGTTCTTCACAAAATGCATTTTGGCCAGCCAATTTAACAATATCACCATTTTTATTTGATATGTCTTGCCTATACAAGAAGAAAAGGTGAGGTTCATAATTGTTCAAAGCAAAACTTATCCAGCCTTTCCTTTTGATTCTGTTGAAATGTGTTTGTATTGGAACCCTTCTCAGGACACTTGAGTTGTTTTGCAGGGCTGAGGAAACCTAACTGCAGCTTAAGCATAATTCCCATAAGCTCAGGGTGAGAGATGCAGTGAATTGTAGTTCAGCAAAATCAGGACAACAACCTATTCATCCTTGCAGTATGCCACACAATGCTTTTCTGCAGTGTGCGAAGTGGGATTCCTTTGCTTCAAAGCAGTGCTTCACCTCAGTGTGGTCTGAGTAACTGAATTTTCAGAGCGGATCTGATTGCCTCCATTGGCCACCTTGTTTGAAGTGGCAGAGCAACTCGAGTCATTTAAGAAATACTTAAAGGTGTGCTACAAAGAAAGTTTCCTCAAAAACAAAGCAAAGTTTCCCCTTCACAGTTTGGCATATGCAAACTATCCTGTACTGACTTTGGGTGGGAGGCATCCATTGTGTGGAAGATCTTCAGGGTCTGGCAATTTCCCTTTATTTTGATAAGCTGACCAGGATAATTAAGATACATGCCCCATTTTAGTTTTCTCCTTTTGGGGAACTTGTTTGTCTTATTTGATTGTATAACCTTTGTTTCTAAAAATAATCTGAGTTGCATTAAAGCATGGAGAACATGTTGAACAACATTAATGTGAAATATAATCAGGTCCCTTGGCAAGAATCACATCTATTTTAAAACTTTTTTTTGCTTTACAGATACATGCATAAAAGAAAAATCTTGGTTTTTTTAGCATTTAAAAACTATTTATGCAATACTAATATATTTGCATTAATCCTAATTTTTCAGTTAAAAACATTGTCAGAATTAGATTTGAACTCTGTATACATTTAATATCCTGTGTGCTCTTATATGATAGAATATAAATTAGTACATAACATATTTAGAGTAATCTCAATGTATACATGATTGTACTTTGACAATAAAGGTTCATTCAATTTGTAATTATTTATTTTATAGATTTAATTTAAGAACTGAACTGCTATTTAATTGAACTATTTCAAACATTCTTGAGAAGCCTCCAGATTCAGGTTAAGACTGTGCTTCATTTGGAATGGTCCTCTTTAGTATGGGTAATCCTTGACTTACAACAGTTTATTTAGTGACCATTCAAAGTTACCATGGCACTGAAAAATTGGATTTATAATCATTTTTTACAGTTATAACCATTGCAGCATTCCCATGATCATGTGAACAAAATTCAGTTACTTGGCAACAGGTTAATATTTATGACAGTGGCTGTGTCCCAAGGTCACATGAACACTTTTTGCAACCTTCTCACAAACCAGGTCCATTTAACAACTGGGTTATAACTTATCAAGTCATAAAACTCACTTAACAAATGTTTCACTTAACAGCAGAAAGTTTGGGCTCAGTTGTGGTTGTTAAGTTGAGGACTACCCCATTAAACTAGTGCCAAGTAGTACTGGCATTCCATTGCATCTTCCACCACTCTTGTGACAGGAAGGCACAGCCTTGGGGCCACTATGACCAAACCACCATTTTGACATTCCAAGAATGCCATGACATTGCAGAAGTTCAGGACATTGTGGAGCCTATGGCAAATGAGGCATGAGGATGCCCATTACAGCTGCTGCTGCTTTGAATTCCCTGGACAGCATTTATTTTCAAAAGTTTTGCTTTCTGAAATTTTTGGGGGTGATTATGATAGATCTCTTCATACTGAATACAAATATAATTTCATAATGACTGTATCACATATCATCATTGGCATCCTTCAGTCTCGAGAGACTATGGTATCGTGCTCTGGAAAGAGGTCCTAAAGCAGCATCTGGTGTGGCTAAAAAGACCAATTCGAGAGTGGCAGTCCCTTCCACACTGAGGGCAGATACAATCTGTCCCCTGTCCAGCCCCCAGATTTCACTGGTTCCGGGATCACATAGGAATCTTGAAAAATATGAGAAATGTTCCATTGTGACAATGTCCAGGTGAAAACCTTCACCATGTCTGTCACTGACTGCACCTAGATTTTTGGGAAAGAACTCTAAGTTTGAATGCAGAAAATGAACCTTCAGTGACATGTTGTACTTCATGGTCTTGTATGCTGTGAGAAGTTTGTCAATCTGCTGAATGTAGTTTGGTGTTCTATAGCTGCCAAGAAAATTCTTAACAACATCCTTCAATGCTTTCTAGGTGATTTTCTCTAACTCCACTAATAGATCTTCAAACCTCTTGTTGAAGATAAAAGCGGATAAAAGACAACTCCATGCCATTGAAGCTACCTGGGCTTCTAATGACAGTAATGTATTTAGAAATGCTCCCAAATTGCAAACCTGGTCCTTTAAGCTATTTGACTTCCAAAGCAGTCTCTATATGATCAACTGGATAGATTCATAGTATGTCTTTTCTGGATTGGGTCTTGGTTTATTGGCCCTCATCCGGTCCATTGCCATCCTGAGCATTGTTTCAAAACTCCAAATGCCTGCCACATCTTTTTAAATGAAAAGGAGAAGTAGAGCTGGGTATCATCTGCATATTGATGGCACCACAGTCCACTTTCCTGAATGTATGTTCTCAGCATTTTCATGTAGATGTTAAAGAGTATAGGGCAGAAGTCCCAAACCTTTTGGGTGCCAGGGACTGGTTCCATGGAGAGAGGTTTTTTCCGTGGACTGGAGAGTGCATTTTTTGTGTGCTGCCTGCATCCTGTGGATGGGGCTTTGCTTGTTTGTGCAGACAGGTTGCTGGCATGCTGCAGCCTGGTACAGGTCCATGTACCTGGGGCTAGGGACCCCTGGTATAGGGGATATTGTCATGAGGCAGAAAGATAATTCCCCCATACCACCTTCTGGAAATAGCCATCCAGGTAGGAGTGAAACCAGCATAGGACAGTGCCCTAGCATCCCGTCTGAATGTCTATCCAGGAGAATACAATAGTCACTATTAAAACCACTTAGAAGTTCAAGAGGACCAACAGGATTGCATTTTCCTTATCTTTTTTGAACATGGATTACCCACAGATCAATCAAGGCAGTTCCTGTTCCATAGCCAGGCCTAAAATAATGGTTCTAGAAAATTAGTTTGATCCAGGAGTGTGCCTGAAGCCACTATCCACTCAAGCACCTTACCTAGGAGGGGAAATTTGGTCTCTGGCCTATAGTAGTTTTCATTCTCTGGGTCCAGATTTGGCTTCTTTAGAAGTTGTCTTATCACTGCCTCTTTTAAATATTCCTGATATTATTTTTATTTACGGTACATTGTTACTGCAGTCCTCCAATATCAATCTTGAAATCCGAAGTTATCAGTAGTTGTTGATTGGAGCCAAATTATATGCATCGAAAAGAAAGGAAGAAAAATGACAATAAAGTTGAAAACAAAACCTTGGGCAAATAGGACTTGTTTCAACTCTTTGGATAAACTTATGCTTGTTGAATCTTACAGTGTTAAATGGTTTTAGATAAAGAATATTCTTAACCCTCACTTTATATCTATCCATTTCCAAGTTTCAGTCTCTCGGGGAAGAATTGCTTGCAGCCAAGTTCAAATTGAAAACATCTTTATTTCTTTGATAAAGTATCTTATTAAAAGATCAGCTCAAAAGCTGTTACAATAAAATGGGCACACTATTGATCATTTTTTTAATGTCCTATTTTTTAGTTAATCTTGGTCTGCTTTTTATAAATGTCCATTTTTAGGGAATATCATAATAAAAGTAAAGACACAAACATTAGGGCAAAATGTGTGCTCTAGTTTTACCCACTCTGGTTCTCTCAAATTGGAATAAGATGAGAGAGTCATGCTTTCATATTAGGTATTGCCAAAAGGGTCTTGTAAAGCCTTATTGGCAATCTGAATCAACAATAAAAATGACAGTAAGAGCTGTATCTATTACCACAGTAAATTGTCTCTCTTCTCAATTAAAAATATCAGAAGGATTCTCTGTTGCTTGACAAAAGCTTGCTATGCATTTATGGAATAACTCAGCCTTTGTCTTCTCTTCCTTTTTCATATATCACCTAGGAGATGAAGTTGTCATGGTTATTGGATGGCAACCAATACATTCACTTGTTCCATAGACACACAGGACAGTAAAATCTACAACTGAAATTTGAAATTTGGTTGAAAAAGAACCAGATTTTTAGATTCAGCCATTTTCCTTATTTATTTTCCTTTTTTAGAAAGCCCCTTGTTCATAAAAAGTAGAAATTATAGTGGTAAAGTTAGGAAATGCTAAGAAAACTAATATAATAAACAGTTCTGAGAATTAGAAATGTGTACGGAAACCAGGTTTTTCCCTTTTTCTAGTTAAGAAAGAAATACTTGTGCCAAAAAGCTGCTACAAAGTTGGCTACTTGTTTAATTTATAAATGTATGTTCCAATAAATGAATAATAGCTATAGAACATCATTTAGGTACTCATAGGTTGATAAACTACCATACTACAGAGAGGAGTGGGGATTTTATACAATGATAAAGTTTCTATTGTGTATTGAAACTTCATTGATTTGATGCATTCTGAAGGTTATAAAATCTTGCCATTTTGCTAGTTATTAAAAAAATCACAACCTTTCATGAAAAATCTATTTTAGAAAAGATATCCTTGGCTTCTGAATTGTTTTTCAGCAATAGCTTGCAAGTGAATCCCAACAAATATTCTGAGTTTTGTACTATATTTTTTTAGTCTGTTGATCTCTATGTTTTTTTTATATAATTCCTTTTTGACTATGTTGCTTACCTGGAGGTACTAAAACCAAGATGTGATTCTTACTATAATTGTATTACCGTAATTTTTTATGAAAACATATAAATAAAAGTCACATAAATTAACAATTAAAAAAAGATAAAGAAGAAAAAGGGGGAGAGAATTAGGGGTGTAGAAAGATATAATGACTATTCTAAAGAAAAGATTTTGAGAGGTTTTCCTGTTACTTTTTTAAATATTTTGTCTTCAATTCTTATTGGAATAGAAAATCAATTCTTGATAAATTTTTCATATTTACTGCTGATAGTTTTCCTAACCAAGACAAATGTAATTTTCTCCATTTTCAAATATCTGTCATTAAGTTTTTCCATGACTAATTACTCTTAAATATGTATATAGTTTTTTGAAAATTAAATTTTCAGGTTGTTAATAGATCTATTGATGTTAAGCTCTGCTGTTTTCTACAGATATTGCCTTTCTTTTCAGGTAAACTCTGTGTGGTCATTTGTGTCTTGCTTTTATTATGCCAATATCTGATACTGAACCAGTGCTCTATGACTTCTATGTATTATAATGAAAGGGGCAAAACAAATCTAAATTATAACTAAAATTATATGCTGATGACGTACTCACAACTACTCATCCAAACTTCTTAGAATGTATGATGTCTGAGTATGGCTAAAAGTCTTGCGTGGAAGATTTTTATCATATGTGATACAGTCTTCAGGCTTTGGGCTCAGGAATTGTTTACAGCTCCCACAGGAACTGGGTAGCTTGGAACATTTTTGGTGAGTAGCCTGAAGGGAACTCTGGATTGCTGTTTTTAACACAGCATTCACCATTTAACTGCTGGTACAGACTGTATTTACTACACCAGAAATTTTACATTATCGTCCCAAATAGAGAGACATCTTTCAAATTCCCTCCATCCAGTTAGAGCTGAAGAAGCTTTTTGGATGGGAATTGAAAGGTTTTCAAAGAAAAACAAGAAAGTCCAGTTGCCTCATGAAAAACATCTTTGGGATGACTAATAAACCTCTTTCCTTTTCTGAGTGAGGAGAACATGTAATTAATATATTATGTGCCAATTAGACACATTCTTTTCTTTTAAGCATTTAGATTTCAATTTCTAGCACCAGAAAGAACATAAAAATATATTAAAATGTCTTCCTGAGTCCAGTCCAGCTAATATAGCTATCCTATAAACAACAGATGACTACAAAATAGCAGAGAAGATGCTATAGAATCAGGATAGAATACAGTATTCCAGATGTGGGTAGCTGTCAGCCTTTAACTTTTGAAAATTGACCACACTGGTTTATTTTTCATTACCATTTTTAGCATGGAATATATGTTTGGCTACAAATTTACAAATGCTACAAATCCTGGTTTGAGAGGCACCTCTTTCTATATATTTGAGGGATTCTCTCAACATTCAATATTTTTATTAGTTGTACAATGAAAACTGTCCGGACTCTGCCACAATCAAAATGTTGCAGTGTTAATTTTTTACAATACAGCTGCTGCCATATGCTAATTATCTGGAACAAGGTATTTCATCCATTTGGGGATTCTTGCTACTAAAGTAAAAGATTTAGGACAAATACTCAATACTCTATTTTATTACTTAGGCATCTGACTGTGTTTGATGAATTACTCCAGAAAACTTTTTTTTGTTCATTAAGGTGGTCTCCACATTTTAAGTTGTACAATGATTACAGGGAGTTCTTGACTTACAAACATTGATTTAGCAACTGTTCGAAGTTACAGTGGCATTGAAAATAGTGATTTATAACAAGTCCTCGCACTTATGACTGTCACAGCATCCCCAGTCACACAATAAAAATGTAAGCATCTGGCAACTTGGATGTATTTACAATGGTTGCATGTCCTTGCTATTTGTGTCCTTCCCAGTCAACTTTTGACAAGCAAACTCAATGTGGAAAGCTGGATTTGCTTAACAACCAGATGATTCACTTAACAACACGGCAAAAAAGAGTTGTTGAATTGGGGCAAGTCAGCAACTGCCTTGTTTAGCACTGAAAATTGTGCTCACAGTTAAGGACTACCTGTATATCTAAACATAATACATTATTGCATCTTTTGCTTGGGGATAAAGAAATGATAAAATACTGATAAATATCTTAACCACTGGATATTATAAAGCTGTTTTCCTTAGATTTGGTATGAATATGAATTGATTCTACTGATCTGTTTCACTGCAAAAATTTAAACTGAAATCAATACAAGATCAAAAGCACCATTGATTAGAAAGGAATTAATTCATAGACTTGCACTCATTTCTTTTCCAGGTATTCAGATTGGTTGGAACTGTGTAGCCATCTAGCACCCTGGCTTTCTGTTCTCCAGTGCTAGATCTAAGAAACCTTATCAATGTATCTTTCAATATGTGCAAATGGCAATAATACAATCATTATATTGTACGTACTCTACCAAACAATGGGTTGTGATACTACAATGAAACCAAGAACTTTAATTATGTATTTATACAGCAAGTCATAAAAGATAATAATAAATTGCTCTATCATTTGAATATAATTCCTTATGAACACGGTACTCCAACATTTCTAATAGTAATTGCAACCAATAAAGAAACAAGCAAAGAATTATGTAAAATAAAAGCCATTGTTTGGAAAATGCATCTTTCCATCTTCTTACTCTCTGTTTTTCTTCTAATTGAGCTGTGTTGTTTATGTAGAGTCTGCCTGGCTGCTGTTCCATCCATCTGTGTCCTCTTTTTACCAGGTTTACACATTACATTAATTCAAATTAGACATGAGTAATCTGCATCTCGGTGCAATCATTTACTCCTGCTCAGCTTCTATTGCCAGAAGAAATGGTAGACTGATTCTTCTCCTTCCTAGTTGGTCACTTGAGGATGGGAATTATATGCAATCATTCTTCAGATGTTCTTGATTTCAATTCTTTTCATTATCATCAAAAATATTGTTTGTTAGGCTAATAGAAATAGAAATTTTAAAGCACCTGGAAATGGATACATTATCCATCTCTGATTAGTTTCAAATTTGGACAAGAACCCCAAAATGTTCTAACAAGCTGGGGTCATAACTCATAATTTGCTGTTGTCCACAATTTCTGGCTTATTTGGAGCACTCAAATCAGGGATTTGGGTTGAGATTTTAGATTTAATGAGCCATAGTAGCAGCTTTTACAAGTTTTTAAAGATCTGTCCCCACTAAAATGCAATTTTTTTCATTATTAACCTGGAATTTCAGTTAATCACATAATTCTGCAATTCTTATTACAATTCTTGTACTGATGATTCAAGATTAAAACATCATGCCTCATAATATCAAAGAAAAGCAAACCTTTTTCCATAGCTTGCCAAGTCTAATAGGTTCTTGGAGATGGGGGGAGGGAGAGAGAAACTGTATAAAACTCCATAAAAGAAATTCTATCGCAGCTATAAAATCTTGCCACAAGTATAACAGTAGAAATGTTTATGCTACATGCATATGCTTACCCACATATGTATAATATCAAGATGTCTGCTGGCTTTTAACTATAATATTTTTTGTTTCTGGAACAAATTGGATCACATCTGTGGGATACTCCTAGGAATCCTATTTCATAGATAAACAGTTGTAATACTTTATCACTGAACATCTGGATTTTAGAAGGAGATATCACTTGAGATTGAGGCTGACACTTTTGGCTGGTGTTTTAGATGTTTACGTGGGAACTTGACAGAAGATAGGTATAGAAATTTAACACATATTGGCAGAATTTTAAAGACCCATATAAATTGGCAATTTTGGTCAAATGTAATACTGAGAGAGTTCAAAACATAAGAAATAAGTTCTTAGGACTGCATGCAAATGACAGATGTTGAGGGGTATTTCTTGCTTTATACTGTATGTTATTGGTAAGCAGTTAAATTTAGGGATGATTCTTGATGGTCCATGTATTTAAAACAAAAACCCAAACTAATATAAACTGAATTTCTTTCTGATTTTCTGACTTCTGAATAGGAATTTCATCCCATTTTTATAATGTTTTGAAAACAAAACATAATTTTTTTTGTCTCTGTACTACTATCTGGACATATAGAAAAATAATTAATGCAAGTAAGTGAACATAAGGAAAGAGCCAATTGCATGTTTGAACACTTATTGAAGTAACTGATGTGTCTTGTAGCTTTACACAGTGGAATAATACTAGGACAGACACTTAAGATGGGTAGATATTCTTCAGAAAACTATTGATAGTAGATAAAGCAAACTTTGTGTGAATAATACTGCTGTTGTTCATAGTTTACTGAATGAAATAGTAATATAATTATCACTCCTAACTATGCCTGTGTGAAATTCAGTGTAATACAGCTTTTTTTTAAAAAAAAAATATCTGGTATTATTATTAGAGAATATAATTATTTAGAATATGTGGTACTACTAGGATAAGAAAGTTAAACTCAATCTCACAAGCTTCTTAGAATTTTTTTAATATGTTGAATAAAATTGATGATGATAAAGTAATGATTTAAAAAGTTATCAGTGAATGTGCATTTTATAGAAAACAAAAACATACTGTATGTAAGTTTCTGCTCTTGCTGATACTGTACTATATGAAAAGTAGAATTCATCAAATGCTGACAATTCATTTCCAAGGATATATTTGTAGCATCTTCAATAACTCAACCAAGTACTTCTGGCAAATAAAAATAATCCTGCTTCAAAGGAGAAATCTGAAACATTTTTCCATCAGCAGAACACTGGGTCAGTCTGTTTCATTTAATTGATGGGGAGCAATAAACCTACGTATAGTAAACCTAAGTATAGTTTAAACCTAAGTATAGTTTAAAACTGTACAAAATAAAAGCAAGATATAAATTTAATAATACATTTATATATTTATTATGTTTTTATGTTGTAAGTACACAAATATAACATTAAACATATATCTGTATCTCCACCAAAGAAAATGTGGTAAGATGGGTGGCCAATAAATTTTATAAATAAATAAATAAAAATATTGTGTCCTGACCAAAATGTTCCCATATTATTCCTATTTATTTGCTTGCTTGAATCCATTTAATTGATTCCATAAATTATTAATCAATCAATCATTTGATTGCTGAATCATTTGACTGCTGAATCAATTAACCAAAACTAGTTTGGCAACATTTGGCCACCAGTTACCATTTACTTCATAGTTTAGAACTTACTGCGGTATTTATCTTTATTGCAAGTGACATTATTTTGAAAATTCTGCAGTACAAGCAGTTACAAGGTAAATGTATAGCAAATGAAATAAATGCATGACATCTAGTATAATAATCCCTTCAGCAAACAGTTCAAAACACCAGTGCATCCCTGAACATTAGGTGAAGGCTTGAGCAAAGAGGTAGGCTTTCACCACACACCAAAAATATAAAATGCCTTATCACACCATGTGTCTGCATATTAAGAGGTTTGTTATTGAAAATCTATTTAAGATTTATTAAGATCTATTACTATTAAAAGAATTGGATCTAGGATGGATTTTTCTTTGTCTGATACTTGTAACTGAAAGTTTTACTTAATATATACTGTATATCCAAAAAATCCAAAAAATTTACACAAATATGAGGTGTCACTGTTGTGACTACAGCCTGCGGATGGCCTTGGGTTAATTAACTCTTTCTTTCCTGCTTTGGCCTGACTCAAGGCTTATCCACAGGATATAGTCAACTTATGACAGCTCATTATTTGTGTAAATTATTCAAATTGCTAATAAAGAATTTGGGAGGCTGAGATGATCATTTCAAACTTATTATGTTCTCATCAGTCAGTCATACCCTTTATCTGAGATTCGAACTATATAAAATAGTTAAGTAATTTTTAAAGTATGTAAATGTTTTTGAGAATGTATTTGAGAGTACTTGTGTTAAGAGAAAGCTAAAGAAAATGAAATATTAGTTTAATGAAAACTTTGTGTTCTAAAAAGGATGTTTATAAAAGGAAGGGGAAAAAAGATATTCTATAAGGATAGTTTGGAGGGTGGGAGCTAAATTCAGTATTGAAATTCAAAGAAGTTAAAGAAAAAATGTATTAGAAAGCTTTGATTTTAGAAAAGTACTTAAATAATGTTTAGCGTTTTTCTTTTAAAAAGGTGGCGGGGGGGGGGGTTGATGGTGGTGAAAAAAGTGCTTTTTCCAGTAAGGTTAAAGAATTTGAGAATGTATACAGTTAACTTTGTTAATAGAAATGGTGATAGTTTACAAAGGTTAGTAGGAGCAAATAGAAACATATACTATTTCCATTGCAAGATAAAGTAGGAATGGTTAAAGTGATCATTCATTTAAAGAAGAGAATATACTTCAGTATGTTTTTCATTTGGATACCACTTCTGGATTTTGTGCTTTTATAAAAAATGTATTTTTGAATTTGTTTTTGTCATTTAGATAGATTTACTGTTATAGAAATGGCTAGTTATAACGTGTAAAAACAAAAAGTTCAGGCTAGAGTGCTTTTACTTTGTACTGTGCTAAAAGGAGTCAGAAGTCAACACCTTTTTTTCCCCTTTTCTCTTGTACCTCACACCTTCTCTTCCCTTTCCTTTTCCTTCCTTTAATACCCTATTTCTATTTTTTCTTTGTATTTTATATATTATATATTAAATTAAAAAAGAGAAAAAAAGAGGCTTGAAGTAGCTGATTTATTCAGAAGAAGTGATGTGAGGTCTATTCCCACTACCATTCCTTTAGAATTCCTCAAGAGCTTTAATGTTACTATTTGGTCCTCATAGAATAAATACATTAGAGCACCATGTACTGTATGGTAAAGCACTGGTTTGCACTGATGTCACTGCGTTAGCTCTTCTTTTACACACCTGCATCATGATGTCATTGTGGGACAAGGCTAGCCTAGCAATGTCACTGGACATACTCAAATGCTGCTGAAGCACATCTTGGTTACCTGCAAGCAAAACCTGTCTGCTTTTCACTATTGCTGTGTGAGCCCCTCCTTTACACAACTGCATCATGATATTCATTGGACTAATATCACCTCTCTCAAGATTGTTGTCACTTATGGAGAATTCTGAGTTCCCTAATAGAGGATGATAATAATTTTTCAAAAACCTGTGAAATGAGAAAGAAGGAATGATTAATATGCCTCCTAAGTCTATATCTAACATCCCTTCAGAAAAGGGATATTTTCTTGCAGAAAAACAACAAAACTGCTGCTTTAATACTTTCTTTCAAGCCAGTGGAATGTAAATCTTTACATAGCAAAACCAGTTGTATTAGAATACAAGACAGAAGGTCAGGAAAACTATAATATTTGAAAACCACTCAAAAATACCTGAACATGACTGATTTTTATGAAAGACAGAACAGAATGTGTATGCCTATTTAACAAAAAGAGAGGACTGGCTTTCTGCACTAAAGGATTACATGCTGTAGATTTTTTTTTTATTGCAGCATTAATTTTCTGTTTTTGCAACCGAAAGATTATCTAATCAGCTTTTATCAGCTGAATTTTCATGCTGGAAATTATGCATTGGAATTGTATCACACATTCTGACTTTAGAACTGTTAAATTGATCAATTATAAGCTCTGAAAGTAGAATATTAATTAAAGTGTATTAAGCAATTATGTGCGGACAAGGGAGAGCCTTGGCTTCTTGATTGAAACAATTAAACTAAGCAACATAATACCTATAATCACAGATATTACAAGGACAGTTGATAGGGAATATAATACAGTTTTTATAGCTCTATTGTATTTATGTTCCACAATAGGGGGATATATCTGCTGAAAAGAAGGGTGGCTCTTTAAATGAAAACAATCTTCCAAAAATGTTATATGCATTCAAGGATTTTAGCCACAGTTTTAACTTTGAGCAGATATTTGAAACTAGTGAAGCAATGGAATCTGCAGAAGCTCCTATGCTAAACAAGGTCCCTACTGAGTGTGTTATAAAAATATATATATAAGGAAAGCCTGGCTCCTAAATGATAAACCAGGGGTGTCAAACTGCTGGCCTGCGGGCAGGATGCATCATGCAGAAGCTGCACCCACCCATTGCCGGCAATGGCAAAAAGAGCCTTGGTGGAGCAGTGGGCTAATGCCTCCTTAAGTAACACCAGCTGCCTGCAATTAGTGCAGGTTCGCATCACACCAGGCTCAAAGTTGACTCAGCCTTCCATCCTTCCGAGGTAGGTAAAATGAGGACCCAGATTGTTGGGGGCAATTAAGCTGACTTTGTAATAATGCCGCTTGCGGGGGTGTGTGTGAAAGCCCTAATAAGCAGGCATATACATAGAATGAAGGCTACTGCTAAGCTTGAAAGCTGCCCTGAGTCTTCGGAGAAGGGCGGGATATAAATGGAATTAAAAAACCCCCAACTGTTCCGATATGTTGCATGACGTCATGTGACGTCGCGAGTTTGACATGTCTGTGATAAACTATGCAGTGATAGAATATAATTAGATATTTGAAAAGGGTCCCTACCTTAATCATATTATGAGGTTTATATTTTGATCACTTTGAGAATAGGGAAGGATGCCAGAACCTGAGTAAATTATATTCTGATATCCTTGTTAAATGTAGATGTTGAGGTTCTGACAGTTATCTTGTAACAGCTATTATATAAAGATATTTCTTTCAATAATTCACCCAGCACAATGTGGCTTCATGAAAGTATGTCAATCTTCTGACAATATTAGAAGTTTGGAGATATTTTAGCATTGTATTTGGATAGTAATCAGTCACAATAGATTTGCAAGATGCAAAGAAAATCTTAAGGTTGGGAAGAAATTATGGGGAAAAATGGGTTTCTTGAAAATTTAATTCTTGGATTAAAAAAATATTCTAAAGTTTTTGTTTGGCTAATTACTAATGGGATCTCCCTGTAATTAAGATGTTACAGAAACTGCATCAAAGGTTCCCATTTGTCTACTTTGATATTTAATTTGGTGATGGTAAATTAACCTCTGGCATGCTTAATTAGATACTCGATGACATTTAGGGTGCTTGGATAACAGGAATTAAACATAATTTTTTTTTTGAATTGATAATAACGTATGCCTAGAAATACATACAAATGACTTTTGCTTTCCATCTAGATTCTATTACATACTTGGGATAATTCTCCCTAGAAAAATGAATAGGGACATTAAGTAGATAAAACTTCCTATGAGTCCCCAAGGAAGAGTAAATATAGTGAAAATGAAAGTGAATTTAAGTTTGATATATATGTTGAGAATAATAGCTATGTTGATTGCATTCAGATATGTTAAACAATTAGATAAGTTAATCTTTGATTTGTAATATTATTGTAAGATCTGGAAGTCTTTTTTAAAAAAAACTTTGTCTCTCATAAGATAACAGAAGCTTTAATTTTCCTGATTCAATTATGCTATTAACTCCAGTGATAGTAAATCTATACTTCTATGGACCCAGTGGGCAGTTACGATGTGGAATACCTGGCAACTATAGGCAATCCTTAGTGCAAACCACAAATGAGACCAGCCACTCAGTTGATAAGTGATGCAGCTGTAAAGTGACATATCACATGACCACGCTTAGTTACGACGTCAGTTCTGGCTGCAGTCATTCAGTAAATATCACCCTGCATGTTAAGTGTTATATCACATGACCATAACTTATGACTTGCAGCTGGCTTCCCCATTTACTCTGCTATTGGGAGCTGAGTGTGAAGGTCACAACTGATGATCATGTGACTGTGAATGTGTGCTGATTGTCAAGTGCCTGAATCATGTTCACATGACATTGCAGGATTACGTGACTGCGGCAATTCCAAAGACCAGCTGTAAATATACTTTTTCAACATCACCATAACTTTGAACAGTTGGGTTCTAGGTACGTAAGGATTTTTGTGGTATTTTCAAAATATTAAAGTAGTTATACCTTTATTATTGGATAATTTGACTTAGATCTCTTGAGTAGGAGATGCTTTGCAATAATCCTTATTTTAAAATGACAGGAAAAGCAACTACTATCCTGGTTGGACATTATTGATAATACTTTCAAAAGTTTTGAAATCTTGAAAAGGAATATAATTTACCAAAAACTATTCAGTGGAAGTATGTACTGTTAAAGCCTTGGTAATGTGTCTTTCTTGGTTTGGATCCTGCCTCTGACATTTTGATAGCTTTAAATGTCTTTGAGAAAGTTAGAAGCTAAACCAACAATCCAATACTAACAACATTTTTAAAAGTTTACCAAAAATAGAGAAAGGGTAAATAATTAATTAACAATATACAAAAGGTTCAGAATAAAGAATTAGAGTATCATATATTGGTTGTTGCAAGTTTTTAACAACCATTAGATACATTTCTTGTGGTTTGAAGACAAGATTAATTATATAAAATGTCTTTTTTCAGTTGATTGGCTTCCCCATTAGCTGCTCAACAAAGGTTAATAATAATACATTCTATATTCAATATGCAATACATGTGAAGGTAGATGGATACATTTGCTTTGATAGAACCTTTTATGTTAGGCAAGTATTATTCAAACTTGGTATCCTTAAGATGTGTAGACTTCATCTTCCCAAATTCCCCAACTAGCATGGTTCACATGTCTTAAAGTTGCCTAGTTTGAAAAATTCTGAGTTAGATGGTATTACTATGGTCCTGGGGAGGAATTTAAGGTTCAAGGATAGTAATAGGCACCTTGGGTGCAATCCCAAAACAACTGGAGCACCACTTGAACACCATTGGCATTGATAAATTCGCCATTAGTCAATTGCAAAAGGCGGTCTTACTAGGAACTGCTTCCATCCTGCGATGATATCTGTAATACTATCAAACATCCACATCTGCCTATCCCAGGTCCTCTATAGGTAGACAAAAATGCCAAATCTAGTCTGAACATCTGGCTGACTGTGCGATGAATAATAATAATAATAATAATAATAATAATAATAATAATAATAATAATAATAATGATGATGATGATGATGATGATGATGATGATGATGATGATGATGATGTTGGAAGGGACCTTGGAGATCATCTAGTCCAACCCCCTGCTCAGGAAGGAAACCCTGTACCATTTCAGACAAATGCCTGTCCAGTCTCTTCTTGAAAACTTCCAGTGTTGTAGCATTCACCGCTTCTGGAGGCAGGCTGTTCCACTGGTTAATTGTTATAACTGTCAGGAAGTTTCTCCTTATTTC
This sequence comes from Vipera berus, assembly GCF_964194415.1. Classification (NCBI taxonomy): domain Eukaryota; kingdom Metazoa; phylum Chordata; class Lepidosauria; order Squamata; family Viperidae; genus Vipera; species Vipera berus. The sequence goes on along the minus strand of NC_138204.1, from coordinate 176,478,471 downwards.
TAGGTTGCTTCTCTCCTTGATTAGTTTCCATCTGTTGCTTCTTGTGCTGCCTTCAGGTGCTTTGGAGAATAGCTTGACTCCCTCTTCTTTGTGGCAGCCCCTGAGATATTGGAACACTGCTATCATGTCACCCTCACCCTTCTCTTCATTAAAGTAGACATACCCAGTGTTTTTTTTGTAAAAGAAAAAGGTGCCAGAACTCACACATGTCATACAATCCACCTTGCCTACCCTACAAGGTTCCATCCAAAAAAGGTGCCGGAACTCCGTTCTGAGCAATCTATGAGAAAAAAAGCCCTGGACATACACAATTCCAGCAACTGTTCCTTATTTGTTTTAGCCTCTAGTCCCCTAATCATCTTTGTTGCTCTTCTCTGTGCTTTTTCTAGAGTCTCAACATCTTTTTTACATCTCGATGACCAAAACTGGATGCAGTGTTTCAAGTGTGGCCTTACCAAGGCATTGTAAAGTGGTATTAATACTACATGTGATCTTGATTCTATCCCTCTGTTAATGCAGACTAGCACTGTGTTGGCTTTTTTGGCAGCTGCACCACACTGCTGGCTCTTATTTAAGTGATTGTCTACTAGGACTCCAAGATCCCTCTCACAGTTACTACTATTGAGCAAGGTATCAGCTACTATACCTGTGCATTCGGTTTTTCTTGCCTAAATGTTACACCTTACTTTTTTCACCATTGAATTTCATTTTGTTAGATAGCACCCAGTGTTCAGGTCTGTTCAGATCCTCCTGTATCTTAAGCCTGTCTTCTGGAGTGTTGGCTATTCCTGCTAGCTTGGTGTTGTCTGCAAATTTGATGAGTTCCCCATCTATCCCCTCGTCCAATTCATTGATGAAGATGTTGAAGAGCACTGGGCCCAAAACAGAGCCCTGGGGAACCCCACTATGCACTTCCCTCCATTTAGATGCAGTTCCATTGAGGACCACACGCTGAGTATGGCCTGTCAGCCAGCTATGAATCCATCTGGTGGTGATGCTATCTAACCCACATTTTTCTATCTTATCAAGTAGTAGGTTGTGATCTACTTTATCAAATGCCTTACTGAAGTCCAAGTAAATTATATCCACTGCATTCCTCTGGTCCACTAATTTTGTCACTTGTTCAAAGAATGCAATAAGATTTGTCTGGCATGATCTATTTTTGACAAACCCATGTTGGCTTTTAATAATGACTTTGTTTGCCTCTAGGTGTTCGCTGATTCGTTGTTTGATTATCTTTTCCAGAATCTTCCCAGGTATTGAGGTCAGGCTGATAGGTCTGTAGTTTCCTGGATCTATTTTTTTCCCTTTTTTGAAGATGGGAACTGCATCAGCTCCTTTACAGTCCTTTGGTAATTCCCCAGTGCTCCAGGATCTTTGAAAAATATAGTTCAGTGGTTTTGAGATCACATCTGCCAGTTCCTTGAGAACCTTGGTGTCACTGCGTTTTTTTTTATTTTTTGTCAGTCAGCTCCTTGCAGTCTGTTTTTTTGCAAGTTGAATTGTTATCTTATCATTGTAACCATGGTGAGTGTCACATGTTCAGCCATGCATTTTGTTTGGTTTTATATTTATTACTGTGTGCGCATGTCCAAAACAAAAGTTACTTTCTCTTTCCTTTCCTTTGTGCTCTCTGGTGAGATAGACATGTTGTCTTTGTAATTAAAAAGATTTATAGTAGAATATATGCTTTGGGTTTTCTTTCTTTTACCTGTTGTTATCATGCATCAAATGAACCACAGTTCATCGCCCTCTGATAGAGTTTTATTTACTCTTCTGACACTTGGGATGTAATCCATCTGGTCCTGGTGATTTGAACTCATCTAGGCTGGACAGGTACTCACTTGCCATTTTCTTGCCTATCTTAACTTGTGTTTCTAATCTGTTTTTTATGATACTTTTTTGATAGGTTGGGCTGTTTTTTCCCCTTTGCATAAAGACAGATGCAAAAAATGAGTTAAATAGTTCTGCTTTCTCCCTGTTGCTTGTCACCATCTTGCCACTTTCCCCCACTAATGGACCAATCATTTCCTTAGTTTTTTTTCTTGCTTTTTACATGTTGAAAGAAGCTTTTTTTGTTATTTTTGACCTTGGTTGCAAGCCTCAGTTCATTTTGAGCCTTAGCTTTCCTCACTTCATCTTTGCAGGCATGGGCTATTTGCTGATATTCTGTCTTAGTTATGTGCCCCTCTTTCCACTTTTTATACTTGTCCTTTTTATCTTTCAATTTATCAGTGAGTTCTTTATGCAGCCATGCTGGTTTCTTCTCAGAGCTGTTATTTTTCTTCTTTGTTGGTATTGTGCTAGACTGGGCTTTGATATGTCTATATGTAATATTGTTTTGTTTAAAAATTAATGTATGTTGGGTTTTAGAGTTTGTATTCCTATAATAAGAACAGTCAGAGAAGAATGACCCCATGGGTCATTATAAAAAAATTGTAAAACATTGCTACAAATTTTTATAATTTAATTTACAGTCAGCATGACAAAAGGCTCTGGAACCAAACTTTAAACTTTGCATGTAGTATTTATAGTTATCCTTTGTTTCATTCCAATACACATTTAATGTAGTTCATCCCTGCTCTGATTTCCCTCTGTCTTTTTCCATATGAGTTGCATGACATTGAGATGTGTCCCAGGGTTCCCCCCTCCCATTTTTGGAATACTCATAGGTAGGGAAACTGGGTTCCCTTAGCAACAAGAAAGAATTTCATGAAAACTCTTAAACACCTTCCAGTACTTTTCCTTTGTTGGCCCAGAGATATTTAAAGAATAAAACTGCAGAGAAGTCAAATATATCATACAACCAGGCTAGACATGAATAGATTCATAGATACTGAATACTGGATAATGGATTTTCTCTCTTCTGTCAATTTCTAGGTTGCAATGCCCAAGAAGCAGGGATATATCATTTCATAATTTGAAATGGATTTTAAATGGATCATAATGTTAATGGATGTTGCAAAACAGAATTAATAAATACCTATTACTTCTGAATCAAACACAAATGCTATAACTTCTCAGTGAACACCATATTCAGCTCAGAAAAAAGTTAATGGGAAAACACAACTTAAGCTACTGCATAGATTAAATATGGGGCTTAGAATTTGTATATTATGACTATGCAGTATTTCAAAAATTATATATATATATATATATATATATATATATATATATATATATATATATGTATGTATATATATATATACATATATGTATATATATATATATACATATATGTATATATATATATATATATATATATATATATATATATATATATCCTTGATAAGATTAAAAATACGAATCCCAGGCATGTTAAAATTAACAAACAAATGAACACTGGGATAGAATTAAAAACTAAAACAGTTTTTATTGCTGAAAAATCAAGCTTTCGTTGGCCAACTGCCAACGTCATCAGGATGGAGATGCTGGGGTGGGGAGATTCCGTTTATACTGTTGGTGTCTGCACTCTGCTCATGGAGCACGCTCAGATCTGTTTGTTGAGGTCTGCCGTATTTCTTTGAGTTGTCGCGCATCCGTTTTAGGGATGTATTTGTCTCTGGGTATCTGTTGTTAAAAGTGAATTGTTTATAGCTCCATGTGTTGTAGCCATAACCCTGGTCATTGTCCGTGTTCTCATGCCAGGGATCTTAAATGGTTGTTGCTCTTCTTCTTTGTGTTCGACATTGCAGAGTGGTTGTGTGCTGGTGCAATCTTGGATTTGATGCAATGAGGTAATTTGTGAATTCTTGCGCTGTTTGTCTTCATGTCGCGCACGTCGTTGCTCTTCCCAATTTCTTAGTGCCTGGTATGCAGGGGGGAGGTCTATATGCCGGTTGATGGAGGAATGGTTTGAAAACCAAGCTTCCTTAAACAAGCGGCCGCCTTTAGTGTTGTCACTGGCAATTGCCTCAGTCCCTGCTAGATTAAAGGCATGGTTGTGTGTGGCCATGTGTGTCCACACCTGTGAATGTTGTTCTTGTCTTCTAATAGCAAGCTTGTGTTCATGCACCCTAGTCCTCAGTCGTTTTGCTGTCTCCCCAATGTAATTGCAATTGCAATTCTGGCATGATATCTTGTATACAACTGAGGCTTTATGGACTCCCCAAGATCCATAAGGAAGGAGCTCCCCTAAGACCCATTAGGGATGTGACATCATAGGAAATCATGATCTCCCCCTCTTCTATGCTGACAGATCTAATTTTCTCTAAAAATTCACTAGAGGAGTTCACAGTGGTGTCATTGTTCATTACTAGATATCTTAATCTGCCATATAGCCATTTGGCCAGCCCCGAGGTTGGAGTTCCCCTAAAAGACACAATGGGTCTTAGGGGAGCTCCTTCCTTATGGATCTTGGGGAGTACCAGTACCAGGCCGCAGCATGCCAGCAACCGGTCCGCACAAACAAGCAAAGCCCCATCCATGGGATGCAGGCAGCTCACAAAACCACGCCCCCTCTGGTGTGCGGAAAAATGTCTCTCCATGGAACCAGTCCCTGGTGCCCAAAAGGTTGGGGATCTTTGCATTATAGCACAATAATCTTTTGCTGATATTTTTAATAAAGTTATGATATACTGTGACATCATAGTTCTAAAAATCTCAAGTTTGGTTATCATCATTTGTCACACAAAGATTAATTGAATATCCTTATTGGTACTTTGCATGATGGTGTCATCCTGGTTGTCTGCATAGTTGAGGACAAGTCTATTACTGTTCCAATTATTTTGCCACCTTTGTTTATTTTACTGCTGCGTGTTCACAATTGTTTGGGTTCATTTTCTCATCCAGTGGTTATACTTAGCCACAAGATAATCATTTTGTAAATATTTAGGACTTTGATTGGATCTTTTAGCTTGTCCATAAGCTGGTCAGCATTTTTTTCCATGAATCTGGTAACTGCTTCAGTAGGCTATAAATGGGTATTGACATTCTACACAGTGAACTTCTTTTCTTTGCTCTTGCTGAGCATTCTTATCTTTGCAAGTTACAGCCTTTCATCAGTCTTACTGTGGCCTTTATTCTATTTATACTATTTTAATTTTCATTCATCTTTCATTTACCCTCTAAATCAGACATGTCAAACTCGTGATGTCACATGATGTCGTGCAACGTATTGGGACGGTTTTGCCATTGCTGGCTATGGGGTGGGCACGGCTCCCGGATAACGCGTCCGGCCCACAGGCCAGCAGTTTGACACCCCTGCACTAAATGATCTATCTAAAAATTCTTTCTCTCTCTCTTTCTCTCCCTCCCTCCCTCTCCCTCTCCCTCTCTGTGCCATTGATTCAGCCTTGATTCCTGGTGGCTGCATGGACCAATCACTGCAGTTTTCTTCAAATTTTGGAAGTGGTTTGCCCCTGCCTGCTTCCTATGGCTGAGAGAAAGTGACTGGCTCCAAATCACTCAGCTGGCTTTGTGCCTATGGCAGAACCAGAAGCAAACTTTCTTACTTTCTATCTTGATGTCTTAACCCTTACACCAACTTGATCTATAACTGGCTTTCTATAGCTGGGATATATGTTGTTCCACAAGTTTCATCCAACTTGAAGTTAACTAAGATGAAACCAGGGATAATTAAACTATTGGCCATACTTCTATGTTTCTCACTCTGTAAAGCCCCATTAAGAGAATGCAAAACTTAAATTAAAATGGATTCAACTTAAATTTTATTGCCCACAATAAAGACATTCTCAAATAAATGTTTGGATTTAATCAGATCTGAACAAACAATTTACAAAGTCATCTACTTGCTAAGAATCATAGAGCACAAGGTTAAGTCTAGAAGTTATAATAGCCTGAATATCCTCACTGTAATATTACTTTCAGAAAAAGACGATTTTGTTCAGTTCCATCAAGTTATAAACACCTTACTTTATTAAGAATATATTTCTTTTGAACATACTACACGTTAAGGTCTTCTACTTTAGAAAAGAGATATTAAAGAATAGATCTGCAGAAAACATGCTCAGCGGACATAAAGACATTCTCAGTTAAATAAGAATCTTGTATGAAATAATACTTTGTGCAATAAAAACAAAACTCAGTTTTGATGCATTTAAAGAAAACTCGTTCAGAATTATGATGTATGCACAGATTTTCTTTTCATCAAGTGTTTCTTCAAATATAAGGCAATTTTGTTTTTCAGTTTGCTTGCTTTATTTCAGTCCTTGAATGGAGATAAATATTTTTTCCATAATATATGACTGCATACCTTGGGAATTAAGTTCTCTGACTAATTTAAAAGTTTTTACTCTAAAAATATTTGATTTCTTTACCTCTTTTTTCTATTTTTCTTCAACCTTTCTTCAGCCTTTCAGGACAAGAAACAATGGTTGGAAACTGACCAAAGAGAGAAGCAACCTGGAATTAAGGAAAAACTTCCTAACAGTGAGGATAATTAACCAGTGGAACAGCTTGCCTTCAGAAATCATGGGCGTTCCATCACTGGAGGTTTTAAAGAAGAGATTAGATCAGACATGTCAAACTTGTGATGTCATGTGACATCGCGCAATGTATCGGAGCTTTTTCCCCATTTCTGGCAATGAGGTTGATGCGGTTTCCTCATGATGTGTACGGCCCGCAGACCGGCAGTTTGACACCCCTGGACTAGACCGTCACTTGTCTAAAATGGTATAGGTTCTCCTGCTTGAGCAGGGGGCTGGACTAGAAGACCTCCAAGGTCCCTTCCATCTCTATTCTATTCTATTCTATTCTATTCTATTCTATTCTATTCTATTCTATTCTATTCTATTCTATTCTATTCTATTCTATTCTATTCTATTCTATTCTATTCTATTCTATTCTATTCTTACACTTTTGCTTTGTCTTTGATTTCTTTTTCTTTTTTCTTTATTGTATATTAATTTGTGTTAGTTTTTTTATTCTTGTTTAAACATTTTAATAAAAATATATACTAAAATATAAATAGAAATATTTGGGTTCCACTAAGCTTAATTTTCCCCTGCCATAGATACTTCTTTATTATCATGGGCTTTAGCTTTAAGTATATACTACTATTATTCAGTAACACTTCCTGTTTTTTTTCCTGGAGTCTTTAACATCTTAGGAAGTTATGATTTCCTTTCAAGAATTAATTGGGTTGATGATATTGGACAGCCTTTTCACTTCTGATCTTAATATCTACAAGTTGCCCATGGATATCATGACAGGGAATACCTTTGTGTATAAACCTCCATAAAATTAAAATCTTATGTGATTCAGAGTTCCAGCTCCAATTCCAGTTCCAGCTCACATTTGCAGAAATGTGTGTTTAAGGCTTCATCACTAGACCATTCACTAACTGATGGTCTAGATTGTACAACATGGTGGGAAACGGTGAAGGTTCAGACAAACAGTATAATCAGAGTGTTTTAGGAAAGGATGGGACACCCTATCTATTCATCTAAAATATTTATATTATATTAACCTGTAGATCAGGGGTCCCCAACCCCTGGTCCATGGACCAGCACCTGCATGCAGATGCCAGAAACTAGGCCCTGCAAACAAATGATGCAGACAGCATGGAAAACCATGTCCCATCCGGTCCGTGGAAAAACCTCTCTCTGCAGAACTGGTCCCTGGTGCCCAAAAGGTTTGGGGGCTGCTGCTCTAGATGGCTCCAAATCAACAATTAGAGCATCAATAAGCAAACAAAAAATAAAAAATTGCAGTTTTAAAAATACAGATCACACTCTATGAAAATTAAATCAAACACAGAAAGTATACTTGGGATAGTTGTGTTGAGTCTGCCACCATATTATCACGACACCTGAAATTCTTCTTCTGAAGGTAATTTTGATTTCTTACATCCTCATAATCCTCCTGTTCTGAAATGTTACACTCAATATTGTAAAGCACCTTTTAACAAACACTGGATATCCTTTAACTGCAGATTTATGAATTCCTTTGAATCCATCAAACAAAAAGGAAAAACACATTATTCATCTCTACAAGGGCAGAATATATATTATACTTACCTACTAGGTAGCATACAAATGATCTTCATACACATAACCTGAGAGGGAGCAAGAAAAGATATCAATGGTGGGGCCAGGAGAGCTGAAACTGAACAGAACAAGGCCACTCGTGGGTGCTGTCAAAATACTATTAGGTTTTTCAGTGGTGCGATATAATAAAACTCAACAGAAATGGTTAAAGCAAGATAGGCAGGCAGGTAATTAGATTGTCTTCTCATCTCTGAAACCTATTAATTAGTTTGACAGTGCAGTCTAGAAATACAATACCATATATGCCATAGAAAAGACAGATAAGGAAAATATAGAAATATATATACTTAAAAATAAAATAAACACATTTTAAAATGGTATCATTGTTTTGAATTTCAAGTTAGTGGGTCGAATCAATTGGAAAAAAACCAACTATTCAGATGGTCCAGAAATAGGGAGGCAAAACTGGGTGAGAAGTTTTCTCAATGAGGTAGTGTACCAGTAACTCGGAGGCAAAATAGTTTTTAGTGGGTTCTACTACTCCATTCATGTATTTCTGCCTCAACAGTAGGACTGAACAAAAAAGAATACCAAACAAACTTGTTTTTCTGATATAGTTTTTGAACATGGACCCAATATCACCTCTGTTTCTGCAAATAGAAGGGCTGAAGGCAGAGGTTCTGGGATCAGTGTTGAACCCATAAGATACAGACGTGACGTGATGTATCATGACGTATTGCAATGTTTTTTCCCCTTGCAAAGCCGGGGTGGGTGTGGCCTGTGAGTGACACATCCGGCCTGCAGGCCACCACTTTGACACCCCTGCCATAAGGGATACTGAATCTTCTATGCTAAAATTATGTTGGCTGTGATCAGTTTAGACCAGTGTTTCTCAAGCTTAGCAACTTTAAGATGTCTTGACTTCGATTCCCAGAATTCCCCAGCCAATATTCTGGGTGTTGAAGTTTTTTTCATTTTAAAATGGCCAAGGTTTAGAAACACTATTGTAGACTGACTTTCAGATGAGATTATACTTTTGCAAACTGGAGAATTTTCTCCTTTTTGTGGCTTTTGTGGCTCAGAATCAACTTGACTAAGCCTTTCCTGGCTCCAGAATTTCCATTTTTGGAAATTCTGTAAACACCATGCTATTTGTTTAAACAGTAAATAGTTACCAAAGTATGCTCACTATAACACTAAAACTTATAACAAAAAGGGGAAATGAAAAAAAAATATTATTGAATGTACATTTCAAACAAATATGAACATTAATCTGTCCCATCCATTCTAAGATATTTGGGGTGAAAGATGATTTTGTCTTCCTTTCTTAACATGGATTAAGGTGTGTGTGTGTGTGTGTGTGTGTCTGCATGTGTTGTGAAATGCCAACAAATTAGGGAGCAGTATTGAATGCTTAAATATGTGTCATGAGCAATCAGATATGCTTTATCTGAGATGTCTGTTTATCATTGCCTCTCATAGCCTTAACTCTAAGCTAATTAACCATCATGGGGAGAGGGATTTAATTGTTCGAAATGCTAAAGCACTGGGAAATGATTAAGGTACAGAGCAAGAAAGCAATGTGAAGGGTGGGAGGGGAAAAAATCTTGCAGGAGCTGTAAAAAGATTGGCTTTCCTTAATACTTTGTCTGCCTTTTGGTGTTTAGGAAGTAGTCATGTGAGCATGGAAGAGAATCTGTGCAAGGACTGCTAGAATACGGAGCTTGCAGAGTGCGAGGGGAGACAGGGAGTGTATTAGAGACGGTTTAGTAGAAAGGGAAAGTGCAGCCCGCTGCAGTTACAGCTACTGCAGCTTTGGAGTGAAAGCTTGCGATCCAGCTTGATATCCCATCTCTTCTGCATCCCCAGAAGTGCAAACCTTTCATGGTGCAAAAATACTCCAATGCCAAGAGTGCAGAGGAATAGGGAGGCTTTTCAACTTATGAGAATATCTTCTGGGAAACCCTCGTAGTTTTCCTACACTGAAGGTAATGCTGCGACCTATTCTATTTCTCTACCTTTTTAATTTTTCAAGAGGATAGAATGCATTCTTCTTTGATAAGAACAACTCAGCTTTTTCATCTTCAAGAACTTATCAAGCTTTTAGAGCTGCCTCATATTTTAAAAGTCCCTAAAAGTCCAAGCTTTTTATGTGTTATTGTTGGCTCTTATACCCAGTATCTAACAGAGCTGGGATTAATCCTGTTTTGTCCCATTAATTTCCAGTGGATTAGATTTAAAAAAAAGATAAAATACTTTTAATTTGCCAACTAAGCAATTATATTATTAAATGCTGATATTCATAAGACAACGATGATGATGATGATTACTTGAATGCCTCCTGCCACTCTAAAGATGTCAGGGCTACAGGAATGTAATTTTAGGGGGGTTGGGGGGAATTTCCTTCCCTTCCCCTCCCCTCCCCTCCCCTTCCCTTCCCTTCCCTTCCCTTCCCTTCCCTTCCCCTCCCCTCCCCTCCCCTCCCCTCCCTTCCCTTCCCTTCCCTTCCCTTCCCTTCCCTTCCCTTCCCTTCCCTTCCCTTCCCTTCCCTTCCCTTCCCTTCCCTTCCCTTCCCTTCTCTTCTCTTCTCTTCTCTTCTCTTCTCTTCTCTTCTCTTCTCTTCTCTTCTTCTTTCCAGGTATTTATCTATTCCTTTCCCTCTCTTTCCACCTTATCTTTTCCAATAGGGCTGGAAGGAGAATTTCCCCATGGAATCACCAGTGTACATATTTCGTGAAGAGCTAGGTCCCACCTGCCCCCCAGGTTTTTGCCCTTTTCCAACCAGGACCAGCCACAGCTGGCTTGCAGACTGGGAAGAATATGGCAACAGCAGTAATGGTGGATATGAGGACTTGCAGCAGAATCAGACCAATATCTCCCCAGCTATTCCAATCATCATCACAGCAGTCTACTCGATGGTCTTTGTGGTGGGCCTGGTGGGCAACTCTCTGGTTATGTTTGTCATCATAAGGTAAGTCGTATGAAAAGCAGTTATGTAAATCTAACCCATGAAAAGGGTTATTATTGCAGGAAGAGATCAAAGAAGGGAAAGAACATAAGAAAATCAGAAAGCTAACTGGCCCAAGCTTAATTATTGCATCCAAGGGGACAGTCTGTAGAGTGATGGTAAAGTGTATGTTTTGCACTCAGAAGGTTGCATTTTTGATCCCTAGCATTTTGAGGTACGATGGAAGAAAGCCTTGCCTTAAGCCCTTGAGTCTGCTAGCAACAATTGTATTGTGGCTAACTTTGTTAATATTTAAATGTTACAATTCTTCAAGGGCTGCTTAGTGGACTCACATTAGAGAATAATTTACAAACTAGTGTATGGGGATGGTTGAGGTAAGGATTGAAGGGGGAGAAAATTATTTCTTCCCAGAAGAGTTACCTTCTGTTTTGTTTAGCTGGTGCAGCAAGTGGATTGCTCTTCTGGACACCCAAGTGAAGTAGGAATGGCCATTAGTAATACCTGGAAAGGACACCTTCATAGAATACTAGGATTGTTATGAGACTGGGAAATTGAAAAACATTCCATAAAATGGTACTGCAAACCATTTTTGTACTGTTGATATGAAACCACAGGAATCTATTTAAATAGTTTAGTCACCAGAAGTTGAGCTTTGCTGGAAAAGACATTATCTCTGTTTTGGATTAGTGTAGTAAAACAGCTATGGGGAAATTGCCTAAATGGATTTAGTATCAGCCTTGCTTTCATTTGGAATATAGACAGAGAAAACGAAAATGGAAAATAGATGATAATTTTTAAGTGATCAGCCTGGACGATGTGACAGTTGAAAAGCAACTGCAGAAATATGTGCCTAGAGCTCCCCCCAGGGATAAAAATGTTGTTTTTATTATTATTAATTTTATGTAAAATAAAATATGCATACTAATTATTCTGATAATCAATCATCTTTATAATGATCTCCTTACTTTTCAAATAATCTTATTTTTATTCAATATACTTTTTAAAACAAAATATGACATAATGAAATTTTCCTAAAATGCTACATCTGTGCAAGAAAACACCACCTGAGCTCACCCATTTCCCTATATATGTATGTGCACAAATTTATATGCATCAAGTTATTCAACTAAATGGAGGTCTATCTCCAGATGTTCCTTATCTCAGTTTACATTTCTGATGCTTAGAGATTTAAGGATTTGCGATTTATCCAGGAGGAAGTGGGGAGAAGTGGGGATGGCAAAGGAACTGGCTTTTCTAATCATTTGCTTCAAAATGCATTGAATTTTGAGGTGGTATTGTTTCATATAGTTTTATTGAACTTTTGTAAAGTGTTCTGGTGCCCTTTGGGGGTAAAAATAGCCTGGAACAGTGTTTCTCAACTATGGTGACTTTAAGTCGGGTGGACTTTGATGCCCAAAACTGGGGAGCTAGGAAACTGTGAGTTGAAGTCCACCCACCTTAAAATTGCCTAGGCTGAGAAACATTGGCCTAGAAGTTACTAAAATAAATACAAGAGTGGAACATGGGAAGCGTAGTAAGCATCCAGTTGTCTTACTGTTCTATGCTAGCCCATGGAGTTTAGAGAGAGTCCTGTGGAGCTTAGCTTAACAGAATTATCTGGTCACTGGAAATAGACTGGATTTTAATCAGAGTTTTGTACCCAGTGCTTTTTTTGTAAAAGAAAAAGGTGCCGGAACTCACACATGTCATACAACCCGCCTTGCCTACACTACAAGGTTCCATCCAAAAAAGGTGCCGGAACTCTGTTCTGAGCGTTCTATGACAAAAAAAGCCCTGTTTGTACCCATGTTTCAGGTTTGAGTTGGTTTCTAGATTTCATGAAATCATTATATGTAATTTTGCTTCATACAAGACTCAGTGTGGATATACTTCTGTTTCCAGTGCCCTTGATGGAAAAATGGTGGTGGCAGAATTTTGCAGCCAGTAAACTGAACAAAACCCAATATAACCCCTCCCCCTTTCAAATCTTTAAATCAGTTTCTGCAGTTTTTACTTAATTTAGGCATTAGTGTTCAAGAGACTTCTTAAGTCTAACAATCTAAAAACTCATTTTTCTAAATGTGCTAGCAATCCTGTGGAATGACATGGGAGAAGCATTGTCAATAAATAAGAAACTATATTTTCTACCTTAAAGTCAAGTCACCTTTAAGTTGAAGCAAACTCTGGTACTTAAATATACCAATGTTGCTTTCTTGGCAAAAAGAATTAATCATTTCCTTCTTCTGAGATGTTTTCTAGTCTAATTTATGGTCAAGCTTGTTTTTATATTTTTAATGCTTTAAATACTTTCTCTTCCTGCATTCGCAAACAACCTATTACTTGTGATAAATTTATAGCATATTTACTATTTTGATTAAAACCTTTGATCTCATCTGTCTTGTGATATTCAAGTTCTGCAGCTCATTTTCTGCTTGAAATCCAGTAAAAAGTGACGATAAATTAGAAATAAGGCAGATGGTGAAAAATATTTCAGAATAATATTGAACAGAGAGCTTACATTGTTTATTTTTCAACAGAGATCATTCCAGAGAAATACCTATAAATAAGTGCAATACGTAACAATTCTATTGCTATTTGTTAGGGAAGTGTCAGATCTAGGGTATTTCTACTGTCTCTTCTGATGTAACAAAGTTGTAATCAAAGGAGGAGGAGATACAAACATGGGACTCAAGCTCTCACCCTGATTTGGAGTTAGGAAAGTGCTGACATGAAATTGCAATTGATTACTTGATTGAACACTTAATTCTTTAGTTTCTTGAACTGACATTCACCTGTAATCGGTGTCTCAGTTCCTTCAGGAAAGCTTATAATTTTGTTTTGTTTCGAATTCTGCTTCATGATCTGAATTTTAACACTGAAACATTTAGCCTCAGAATTATCATCTACAAAACTGACAGATATTTTCTGAAATAACTTAACAATGGACAGCAGATGTGTGTACTAGACACAAAATTTAATCAACAAACCACTCAACCTTTTACTGAGAATCTAATCTATGTTGACCTGAAATGCATTATATGGTGACTTGCAGTCACTTTATGTCTTAGATCAGCATTCCCAAATTCTGCAGGTCCCATAATCCCTTGCCTCATATTTGGGTACATTGATTCAGGAATATGAGACTTGAACTTCAGGACCCAAGATACAGGAAAAGCTATTTTCAACAAACAGCATTTATAGAGTTTTGCCTTTTATCATTAGAACTTCAATAGAGCATAACATTCTACTGCAAATCTCTGTTTCAGATTTTTCCCAAAATTTGTCTTTGATTCCATGAGGCTATGCCTCTAAAGCCATGCTGAATTAATAGCATTTGCAGCTGCATTTATTTGCTCCTCTCTTTTTTTCCATCAATTACAACTGCCTTTAAGAAGTTACCATTGTTCCATTCTAATTAACTGCAACGCTGCCTAGTTCCACTGGCAAGCTAGGGAATACTCATATACCTTCAAATGTGAGACACAGTATCCAGTGTGTGGAATTCTACTGAGCCATAATAGTTCCGCACTATTAGTACTTCCTAAAGAAATCTCTAGTCCAAATGTTTTCTCAGCCATGAGAAGGTAAGCTACTTCCCAGCCACCACTCCCCTATAATATGGGGATAATGTGCTATATAGTTAAAAACACATAAAATTGTTTAGCACATATTTTTGTGCTATCTTCTCTGAGAAATTAAATAGCTGCAATGGAAAAAAGGGGCAATTATGTTTAAATAAAGGTTAGAGATTTATGACCGGTCAAGTTGAAAATCGTTCAATTAAGTGAAGTTTGGCACTCCTCCCTCCCTCCCTCATTTTGCAGTCTGCAGATAACAAGAAAAAACAAAATTTCACAGAAGTCAAAGCAAGCCATTTGGTGGTTTCCAGTGATGATCTTCGTAGCTTCTGAGACTGTGTGCCTGTCTCTCTTTCTCACAAAGGGCAGCAGCGTCTAGTAGCTACTGAAGGAATGCTGGCTTTTCTTGCTCTTGGCTGTGGCAATGCCCTTCATGAACTTAACTAATCTTTCTAACAAAGGTAGAACAGGCATATGCACACTGCAATGAAATAGAAGAGCAGGTAGACTTGAGAAATGGGAACAATGCTCAGAACTGTGCATCGTGAGTTCTTTCTAGCGTCACTAGAGATACCTAGCATTGGGCTTATATTATTTCCAGAACCTTATTTATCCAGCCATCTGCTTTCCATAACTGCAAAACTTCTCATCACTGAAAAGTTCAGGAGACAGCGAAGAGAATCAAGCTAGCTAGCACATCAACAGTCAGTCTGCACAGTGCTTCAGACAGCTGGGTAATTAGAGCATTCCCACAAACATCTATCAGTTTGGTTTATGGCTTAATGTTTATAACTCTGCTCCTTTGGATATGACTGGCCTCCTCCTTCTCCCCACTTTCTTTTTCCTTTTTCTCCATCTTTAAATATTATATGATTGTTAATGGAGCAGAACATAATTGGGCATTTGAAATTGGTAGACAAAAAATATTGGGAAGAAAGTTTTCCACATTTCTTTGTAGGAAAGAGAAATTCCTCAAAAAAAATTCACAACTTTTTCCCCCTTGGAGGTAAAAAATCCAATAAGCCCTCCTCCAAGAGTCACTTGATACACAAAATGCACTTATTGTTGAAAGAACTAATATTTCAAAATTATGAGGATGGAGCCTGCAGATAGATTACTGAGAAATGAATGTAATTACATTCAGTCCTGTAGAACTGAACCTGGCTTGCTGGTCAATTGTTTGAAAAGGTTTACTGAATCTAGAATTATCAGGGAATCCAAGGAAAAGGGCTAAAAGTAAGAAATATTGCAAAATGAGATTTGTTGGTGCTGGTGTTGTAGAAAATATCGTGAAAAACCTTCATGACTAATTTTTGAATAAAATCTAAATAAATGAGCTATGATGTGCATGCTTGGCAACTGTGAGGCTCATCCCTATGCAGCTGTTACGAAGGAAAGAAATAAAAAATTCCCAGAAAATATGGTAGGACAAAAATAAGAAAGACAGCAATGATGTTGAGAAAAAAATACATTTTCAGTTGGATTGCTATTGAATTAATATCTATACCAGGAGTGGTAAATCTGTGCCCCCCCCGATATTGTTGAATTACAATTATTAGCCCTTTTCACCATTAGCTATGTTAGTTGGAGCTCATGTCCAAGAAGATCTTAATGTTCCCATCCATATTCTACAGGAAGCAAAGCTGAGGATAGGTGATGCATAGTTCTGGGCGTTTTTCTAATGCATTTCTGATTATGGTAATCAAACTCCTGGGAAGGGAGCCATTGCTATTTTAACATTCTTTTCATAGCAGGGACTTCATTGGAAATGGCATTTCCAGCTTATTTAAAATTTAAAGAAAATGACTCAAATTTCAATTTGTAATGGAAAAGGCACTGCAGCATTATGGACCTGCTGCCTCAATGCTTTGGTCAATTTAATAATGGCTACCAATGGCAGTGTGACTCATTCAGTAGTTCTGAGTTTCTCTTGTTTCTCAGTCCCAGCTGAACCAGGTTGCTTTTTAACTGGAAGAAGAACTGGGTATCATCAGGCTTGAAGTAGGGTATTCGCCCCCCCCCCTCAATTTATCTTATACGTTTCCAGTAATGTGCATAATTTTCTAAGTTCTACCTAACAAAGCTTTTAGTTTTATGACCAAACCCAACTGTGAGAAAAGGTAAGACTGATGAGGTTTCTGATGACATTTGAGAGAAGGTGGGAAATGATTTTATCTTCATAATCATACATTCAGTTTATAGCTCAATACTATATTAGAAAATGCAGCAGATAAGAACCCCCACTTTGCCTTAAATACCTTAATGCAAATGAGAATGCACTAAAAGTAAGAGGGGCACTTTCCTATCACATCTTGAATGCATGTATAAGTGTTTATTAAGTAATGTTGGTAACTAGTCAGCATAAACAGAATTCTTAACATTCTGCTATACTCTTGTTTGTACGTGATGCTCTCTCTTTGTTTTTGTTTTTTTGTTAAATCATAAAAGGGTATACATCCTTATCAGCTGAAATACTTTAGCTCTAGCCTAAGGATAAAGTGCTCTGTTGAGAAGCTACAGCAATTAATTGTATTTAGTTATCTTTCTGCTTTGATCCCTGGCTGACCTTCCTACTGTTCTAATTCTTTATACTTTGTCCCCCAACTTTCAGTGTCTTGTCTCATTCCTCTGAAACTTAGACTGATTTGAAATTTGTCTCCTGGAGTGATGGAGTGATAAATCTTCTTTGTGTGCCTTTGGACATGAGTAATCCCTTTTGGATTTAGATATCCTTTTTGGAGTTAGATCTTGAATTTATAGTTGCATTTTTATGCTTTTTGTCCCTTACCTAAGATAGAACATGACTGAACAATTTATTTTTTGGGAAAGAGAGAGAGAGAGAGAGAGAGAGAGAGAGAGAGAGAGAGAGAGAGAGAGAGAGAGAGAGAGAGAGAGAGAACACAATAACATTGGAAACATCATTGAGAAAATGAGATACAGAATTTTGAAATTTGTCTACCCAAGATCTACAAGCCCAAGTCAATTTGGGTACTTCTGTAATTATGCAATAACTTTTAATTGGACAGATGAACTTTTTTTTAAAATCCCATTTATATCCTGCCCTTCTCCGAAGACTCAGGGCGGCTTACAATCTAAGAAGCACAAATCCATGTGCTTAGCAATAGCCTTCATTCTATGTATATGCCTGCTTATTAGGGCTTTCGCCCCCCCCCCCAACTGGCATTTTTACAAAGTCAGCTTATTGCCCCCAACAATCTGGGTCCTCATTTTACCTACCTCGGAAGGATGTACCAATCTTGAGCCTGGTGGGATGCGAACCTGCACTAATTGCAGGCAGCTGGTGTTACTTAAGGAGGCATTAGCCCACTGCTCCACCAAGGCTCTTTTAACTGAACTGAACACATGTGAGCCAGTGTTCAAAGCCAATGTCACTGAAATCTGTTTTGTCCTAGATTTAGGAAAAGTGTGGCAAGCCCTGCATGATTGTCCATAAAATATTGACATATCTCTAAATCCTTCAAAATCAGAATAGGAGATACCTGGATTCTCTGGTCTTTCCTAAAGACCATGAGATTCAGATCCAGTGCTGTTTTGATTTTAGTATAATGGAAGCAAATTTCTATAGTAGGCATGAAAAGTAGGATTTGAAGTCTATTTCATAAAGATAGGCAGCTCTGTTAATGTAGTATCATTCTGTCAATTGCATATGCCAAACCATCCATTTGAAGCAGTTATGCAGCCCTGTTATTTCTGTGTTTTTAACTAATGAAAATAGAAATATTATTTTAAAAAGAAGAGCAAGATAATATGAACAAGTAAACCATTAGATTGAAATAGTACAGTGCTTTATAGATATTATTCAATAATTCAAAGGAATTATTGTAAGAGGTACTATATACATTCATAGTATTATGCTACTGATTGAATATTCTAAACATTAGAAAAAAGTCTCCCATGATATCTCTCTCTCTCTCTCTCTCTCTCTCTCTCTCTCTCTCTCTCTCTCTCTCTCTCTCTCTCTCTCTCTCTCTCTCTCTCTCTCTCTCTCTCTCTCTCTCTCTCTCTCTCTCTCTCTCTCTCTCTCTCTCTCTCTCTCTCTCTCTCTCTCTCTCTCTCTCTCTCTCTCTCTCTCTCCCCTCCCTCTCCTTCTCCCTCTCTCTTGCCCTGGATAGTTTACCACCCTGAGATTTCTAAATGTTATGGAAATAATATAATCAGATATGAGCAGCATTACTCTGTTATTAGGTCCACTTAGCAGTTGATAATAGGGACGCGGTGGCTCAGTGGGTTAGGACACTGAGCTTGTCGATCAGATGGTCAGCAGTTTGGCGGGTCGAATCCCGAGTGCCACATAACAGAGTGAGCGCCTGTTACTCATCCCAGCTTCTGCCAACCTAGCAGTTCGAAAGCACGTAAAAATGCAAGTAGAAAAATAGGGACCACTATGGTGGGAAGGTAACAGCGTTCCGTGCGCCTTTGGCATCTAGTCATGCCGGCCACATGACCACGGAGATGTCCTCGGACAAGTGCTGGCTCTTTGGCAGTTGATAAAACTGCCATAATTAATACCTACGGAGTTAAATATTGATGGGAATATTATAACTGCATTTTGCTTTGTTTAAAGAAAACAAATGCTATGTTTTATTTGTTCTCAACAGAGAACATTGTATTTTCATTAGCTACAAATAAATTTTGTTGCTTTATGATAGCTTAATTTGCATAATTTAATTAAAATCACTTATTAATTCAATTCTGCTTGTGGCAAGTAAAACTTAATTGTTAACGCAGCATTAAAATCAATTAAATCATGGAGTAAAATATTCAGCTGTTGATTCTGAAGGTTGATATAACCACCATGCTTGTTGCCTTGTTTTCCCTCTAGTAATTCTCTCAAACTTCATGACCCCAAAAAATTCAGAATCCAAAGCTAAATGATTATCCTTTTAACAATCTACTTTTCTCAAAAGTATTAAACTTTATGTAGTTCAGATCAATCAAGATATTTTGCATGGCAGAGGAATGTATACACATATGAAATAGATTCAAACAATATATTTATAGCATCCTTTGTTTGAAAGACAGAAATATTTTTTCTTTCTTTCTTCAAAGAAAAGGAAGCAAAAATTATTTTCCTTATTTAAAACAAATATTTTTAACAATTATTTATTAAAGATCAGTGTAATAAACAGCATGTGCTGGAGCAGAATCTTATCCTATATCACAGGTGTCAAACTCCATTGTGACATGTGACGTATCATGATGTATCATGACTTTTTTGCCTTTGCGGAGTCGGGGTGGGCGTGGCCTGCACGTAACACATCTGGCCTGTGGGCTGCCAGTTTGTCATCCCTGTCCTATAGAATTCATTCATCAAAACAGTGATTTGTGTCAGTTTATATCTACCCCAATAAAATTAAGTCCGGAGGTAACTTAGTCTTATTGTGGTTTCAGCACTGACTCTATTACATCATCATGGTGAGCAAAAGCAGCTGCATCACCACATGGAAGAGCAGGCAGTATATAAATGCAGGCATGTGCTTTGGTCCCAGAGACCCCCATGTATTTTTATTCCTGCCAAAATATTCCCCCATCAGAACCTTAAAGAAATAAACAAAAAGTATAACCTTGAGGTAAGCAGTTTGGAGTGTGTGTGTGTGTCTGTCTGTCTGTCTGTCTGTCTGTCTGTATATTCTATGCAAAACAGTGATATTTTGTAATAGTCTCTGCATTAGATTTATGGAGAAATATTTAAAAATATTTCTTCTGTTTTAGGTACACAAAGATGAAGACTGCAACAAACATTTATATTTTTAATTTAGCTCTGGCAGATGCTCTTGTCACCACAACTATGCCTTTTCAAAGTACTGAATATTTAATGAACACTTGGCCCTTTGGGGATGTGCTGTGTAAAATAGTCATTTCAATTGACTACTATAACATGTTTACAAGCATATTCACCCTGACCATGATGAGTGTAGATCGCTACATTGCTGTGTGTCACCCAGTGAAGGCCCTGGACTTTCGTACTCCTCTGAAGGCCAAGATCATCAATATATGCATCTGGGTTTTATCTTCTTCCGTAGGCATTTCAGCCATAGTTCTTGGAGGTACCAAGGTCAGGGAAGGTAAGTACAAACACCAATTTTATATGTAGCCTGGAAAACATTGGGGTATATTTTATTGTTGATTCCTAAGTCAATTCTGTGTGTTTTTCTAATTTACTCAGAATTAGCAGAAATAATACTATTTCTGAGAATCCCTGCTTTCAGATCAGCCCTGTAAGTCAGGAATTCAATTCCACTTGAAGACTCTTTATTGTTATGGTATATAATAACAAAATCTTGAAAGCCTACCACAATTTCCTTCTCTTTCTCTCTTATCAGATGCAGAATCAAGGCAGGATTATTTTAAGTCTCTTTCCATGCTTACTACTTTCCCATGGCTGAAATTTCTCTTTTGTCTGTTAAAAGATGTTGCATTCCTTTACCAATGTTATCTCTACCTCCCACTAACATTAAAAAAAGGAAAGCTAGGGCAGCGATCCCCAACCTTTATGACTTGGCGGCCTGATGGAGGAGGGAGGGAAACTCGCACAGCCCAGTTCCAAACAGGCCACAGCCCAGTATTGGGCCACAGCCCAGGGGTTGGGGATCCCTGCCCTAGAGGTCATAGCTCCAGAGAATTTATTTTATTTATTTATTTAAAATATTTATAGAGCGACCCATCTTTCAACCAACGATGGGCATCTCCCAACCAAATGATTTAAATATCTAATTACAAACATATGAAAAGAACAAGGGCTCAGATTTTGACACTATGCGGGACAATTCTGGTTAGTAATACTGTTTAAAAATTATAGGCTGGATTATAAATGAGTAGCACAAAAAAGTAAAAAAAAGATGTTGAGACTATAGAAAGAGTGTAGAGAAGAGAAACAAAGATGATCAAGGGACTAGAGACTAAAACATATAAAGAATGGTTGCTGGAATCGACCATATCTCGTTTATTGAAAAGAAGGACGAGGGGTGACATGATAGTAGTGTTCCAATATTTAAATGGTTGCTCCAAAGAAGAGGGAGTCAACCTATTCTCCAAAGCACCTGGAGGCAAGACAAGAAGCAATGGATGGAAGCTAATCAAAGAGAGAAGCAACCTAGAACTAAGGAGAAATTTCCTGACAGTTAGAACAATTAATCAGTGGAACAACCTGCCTCCAGAAGCTGTGAATGCTCCAACACTGGAAGTTTTTAAGAAGAGACTGGACAATTGTTTGTCTGAAATGGTATAGGGTTTTCTGCCTGAGCGGGGGGTGCGGGGATTGGGGGTTGGACCAGAAGGCCTCCAAGGTTCCTTCCAACTCTGTTATTCTGTAACATGATTTCTTCTGTTTTGTCTTAGCAATGTTGTAATTTACTGAATGAACCCTAGATAAACAATCCATGTCTTAGTCTAGTGCTACCAGATCTGGACTGCAAAAATGTGGACAAACATGAGATGGCAGGGAAAGAATTTTAGAATCTTTTTTCCCAGAACTTTTTGCCCACTGCCATCTACTCAGAGTGATCTCAGTAGTGATCATCCAGATTTTTGAAGCTTAAAAATTAAATTAATTAAAAAAAATAAGTAATTCGTTCATTGGTAAAATAATTTCAGTTGAAAATACTGTATTGAATTATTATGGAGACTTTCACATAGTCTCCAAATCAAAGCTTTGCACAAATAAAAACTATTTATCTAGCATTTGCCATTTTCAAAATTAGTATATGATAAAATATTTAATTAAGGAGGCAAAAAGGTTTAAATTCACAGTGATCCATATCCAGCAAAAAAGATTGTTTCAAAGCAATTCATATTTGAAACAAGTTGGTTTTGAATTCAGAATGTGCCCTCTAAATAAACAGGGCTACTTCAAGAACAAAATATTTTGAATTTCAGATGTTCTTCACACCCCTATAATCCTTTCCATGCAACAATATCTGTAAATATATTTCCCATAGTTCCTGAAATGAAGAATATGTGACTTATAGCATACACTAAAGATAAAAATAGATTGGATCACATTATATTAATTTCTATAGTTTATGTTTCATAAATCTCAAAGTGGATATGTACTGTATGCTACCCAATAGTGGAATAATATCAATAGACATTAAGTTAAACTTCAATATAATCACTTTTAAATTAGTATTATCATTATATATATCAGGGGTGTTAAACTGCCGGCCCCCGGGTCGGGCGCGTCATCCGGAAGTCATACCAACTCCATTGCCGGCAATGGCAAAACAGTCCCGATACATTGCGCGACGTCACATGACGTCGCAGGTTTGATATCTCTGATATATATCATTTTGTACAGGTTTCCTAAATGTTTTAATAATGTTAAAATAATAATAATGTAATTAATTTGTATTTTTACTTGTGAGCCACAAATCGGCTGTTCTTACAGTAAGACACATCATAATACCTACATTTGGTACAGGTATATACAAAGAAATATTGATCTGAATATATGGGAGGAATTTGGGAACTGTCTTCATGTGAGAAATATTTTCTGTGGCAAACAATACTTGCAGATTGCTCTATAAGAGTTTCCAAAGCATTTCCCCAGATATCTAAAAGTGTTGAAGAAATATACATACAGTGGTGAAATTATGTACAGAAGGCAGTTTATATCCACTGGATCAAACTTTACAACTTTAGAAACTGCATTCCAAGCACTGGCATAGCCAATTTAGTTAAATCACTGGCTAAAGGAGAGAGGAGAGTAAAGAGACATGGAGTTGCTCCATGGGATCAAATAACATATACCAGATCAGTGGAGCTGTTATCTACTGATTCCCAAGAGAATACATTCAGTCTGGCAAGATTCTTGTAAAATAGGTGATCAACAATAAAGACACTGCTTTGGCTTTTTCATGGAGTTGTTCTGGTTCCTTGAACCTAATGCCAACTGAAAACCTAAATTAAACTAAAAAATTAAATTATGTTAAACTAAACCACAGTTGATGTGCTGATGTCCTATGTGTCCAATATTTTTTTCTTTTCTGGGATGTTTTTTTAAAATATTATAATCATACCCATGATTTTGAGACCAACATACTTCAAGCTCCACAACTGTCTAGATGGAACTCGTTATTAGTTTCTGTGCACCAAACCCAGTGCTTTTTTTGTAAAAGAAAAAGGTGCCGGAACTCACACATGTCACACAACCTGCCTTGCCTACCCTACAAGGTTCCATCCAAAAAAGGTGCTGGAACTCCATTCTGAGCGTTCTATGAGAAAAAAAGCCCTGACCAAACCTATGATTTTCTTGGTAAAAGGCACTTTTTAAAAACAAATGAGTAAAACCCCTTTTTCTTTTTATTCAATTGAGTGAGCTGTGCATTATAATAGCAAATAGAATATTTTGTTCTCCTGCAGACATTTCTCAGTTTCTCAGCTGAACTTGCCACTTACATAACATTCTTTAAAAGGTATGGCTTACCCTTCTAACCACTTCAGTTCATTATTGGCAATAAGATTGCCTGAAATTAAGGACAAGAATACATTTTTGAACTACATTTGCAAAGCTCATCCATGAACATCTGCAGAAGTATCAAGACTGTTTTTTTAACAAGTAGCAAGTCTGTTATGGAGATTGTAGGTTTGTAATTAGAAAGGACAGATGTAATTAGCAACGATTCTCTAAGCCTGGTTTCAATAATACAGTAGACTGGACAACACCCTAATTTATATTTACACCCTGGTTCCTTAAGTTTTTCGTTTGAGTGAAAGAACCCCTGTGCATGCAATAATCCTCGACTTACAAATGTCTATTTGTTTAGCAACAATCTGAAGCTACAACAGCACTGAAAAAAGTGACTTGTGACCATTCCTTGCATTTACAAATGTTGCAACACCCCCATGGTTATGTGATCAAAATTTCGGTACTTGGCAGCCAATAAAAGGCTTCTGACAAGCAAAGCCAATGGGGTAAATCAGATTCACTTAGCAATCACTTAAGTGATTTGCTTAACAACCATGTCAAAAACGGTTATAAAATTGGGCAGAAGTCACTTAACAACTGCCTTGCTTGACAATGGAAATTCTGGTGCCAGTTGTGGCTGTAGGTCAAAGACTACCTGCAATTATATCCTTTGCATTTAACTGGGAGAAACTCATAAACACCTTGCAGAGTTTATTAGAATTAATTTCCATTTGTAGGCCATAAAAAGGGTTTCCATGTAAACCTCAATGTAATCAGTGGAACCCATATCCAGGGTATATTAAAATATGCCTGTTAATATTTCACCTCTGATTTGTCAATACAAATGCAATGAAAGAGAAAAGCAAGATTTATGAATCTTGCCTACAGAGCTTGGTTTTAGCCTCTGAAAGTGATATAACTTTGAATCACTGTACATTCTATCCTATTTGCTTTTTCTGAAATTGTTAATTTAACATATTCATTTGTTTTCTTCTTATGGGTCCCTTTATATACAGATACAGGCAGCACTGAGTGTTCTCTTCAGTTTCCAGATGATGACTATGTCTGGTGGGACATCTTTATGAAAATCTGTGTCTTTGTCTTTGCCTTTATTATCCCAGTCCTAATTATTATAGTTTGTTACACTCTAATGATCCTGCGCTTGAAAAGTGTGCGGCTCCTGTCTGGATCACGAGAAAAAGATCGAAACCTCCGCCGTATTACCAGATTGGTTCTTGTTGTAGTTGCCGTTTTCATTATCTGTTGGACCCCCATCCACATTTTTGTGTTAGTTGAGGCTCTTGGAGATGTCTCACACAGCACTGCAGCCATTTCCAGCTACTATTTCTGCATTGCATTGGGCTACACCAACAGCAGTCTAAATCCCATTCTATATGCTTTTTTGGATGAAAACTTCAAGCGTTGTTTCAAAGATTTCTGCTTTCCATTTAAAATGAAGGTTGACAGACAAAATATTAGCAGAGTTAGAAACAC
The DNA here is from genome assembly GCF_964194415.1 of Vipera berus. Lineage (NCBI taxonomy): Eukaryota > Metazoa > Chordata > Lepidosauria > Squamata > Viperidae > Vipera > Vipera berus. Next base: position 176,453,055 of record NC_138204.1, on the reverse strand, counting down.
AATTCATAATCCTGCTCATGCTGGGGACGCTGATGGTGCAAACAAGCCAGCATGACTAGTTGTGGAAATGTCATCATATTGTCCTCCTGGAAGAGAAGAATCCAATGATCTTGGATTAACTCAAATAACTACAGCAGTGTGAAATGGACAGTAAAAGGCCTATTTGATATTATTTACAAAATCCTACAGTTTCAGTTGAAATATAGCCACCAAGATGTCCTTCACCTATGTTCACTGATGATAAATTCTGTTTCAACAGAACTTTGTATATAGCAAAGTAGTCATTTGGGGCAGAAGAAGAGAACTAGCTTTTTCCCATTTTTGACCCTTTGTGTATGTTTTATGTGGATGTTTTAGTGATTACTGAAATTTTTGTTAAGGAGTAATGTGATTTCACCATATCACTAGTTTTATTGTACTTGTCAGAATAACAAATAAGTATTTCCTTTTATTAATTATATTGATTGGGCATGCAGTATATTTTCAGCTATTTATATGGCCATGAATAATACAAAAAAGTGACATCTAGCCTTCTATTGCAATGGTTTGGAAATTTCTTCTCAATGGGTTCACACAGTACTGTAATGATTTATATGATGATAATGTATCATGTGATCAGCGAAAGAATTTTAATTATGGATTTTCTGTTTTCAATGAATAGCTTTTAATTTGAGGAAACACTATATACGATGAATAAGGCTATGTGAATTTTATTTATTTAAGCAATTTGTATTGTACTTTTGGGGTGCTCTAATATTCATGGCTATAGTTTAGTGTAAAAATTCTGTGTCCATTCTCCAAGTGAAATAATGAAGTGTCAGGTAATTAAAGACTTTATTAAACTGATGGACAACCAGGTTGACCTGAACAAAATTCACAGAATGGTACAATCCTAGGTGCCTCTTCCAGAATTTGCATATATTGACCCCAAATTGGAGCTGTTAATATACACAAAAAAATTAGGGATCATATACTAGTAAACATACATAATACAATTATGATATGCAGTCAAATCATAGAAATGGAAGCTCAATGTTCCCATTAGTCTCTATCAAATTAATTCATCTCATTCACTAACAAAGTTTATAAGGGAATACAGTTTTGTTAAGATATTTTTCTTTTAACATGTCTAAAAACCAGAAAAACCTGTGTTTAAACATGCACATATGCCTGGAGCTTTGTGAGTTGCAAAATTTTCCTTGTTGTTCTGTTGTACTCACTTTTCTTCAGATTCTTCTGGGTTTGTATGGAAGCCTCTTCTCATTATAGCAAAAAAGACAACTACATCATGGCACTGGACCTAATTGTGGACCACCTATGTCTGATATTTTCTGCCCATCCAGTAAGATCCAGCAAATGATGCACTTGAGGTTCCCTCAATTAAGCAATGTCATAGTACAGTATCTTAGAGGCATGGCTTCTTGGCCCAACCTGTCCCCATATTTCCATCCCAAAGAGTTTTCCTGGATGTGATATATTTGTCTTTCTTTACTATTTTGGCTTTGTATAATGTAAATTGCTCAGAGTTGTTTGGACTTGAGCATTCATTAAAAATATGTCGATCAATATATCAATCAAATCAGGATATAGTGATCTTGAGGTGTTAAGGTGGAACAACTAGATTTTACAAGCCAAAGGAGTCTCTCAGATTGGAACTTGGCAATATTTGGTTTCAGGATAATGTATTCATTGCCTTTACACACAGTTGTAATGTTTTGCATAGTAGCCCTTTCATAACAGTGCTGATCAAAATTTGCTTACCAATCTGTAATGAATGGAGATCCCGATTCTACCCAGAAACCTCAACTAGAAATACTTTGTCAAATATTAAAACAATTAAAAGCATGTGCCATTTTTAAACTGTTCAATAAAATCTTTACTATATAGGTCAACCGTAGAGGATAAGGAAAGGATCCTTTTGAAAGTGGTTTTTCTCCTTGCAAATATTATTTTTTTTATGATCATTATATTAATGTAACTAATTTCACATTATTATTTTTTTTAAAAAAAATTGAGTTACAGAGAGGAACTTGTAGATCACTCAGAGTCATTATTTTGCACGTAGTGGTTTCTAACAAGCAAACAGGTAACAGTGGGAACTTCTATTAACCCAACTTAATTATAATAAAATGATAATGGCTAGCCTGCAATAAAATTCTGCTTCAATTATGGCCTTTCAAATCTCCATGTTTATCTGTAGGAAAATAAGAGTTCTCCCACCATCACCATTGTTACCTGTAAATTACTAGAAAGAATACCTTCTACTTGCTAGTAAAAAGAGAAGAAGCGGGAGAAGAAAGGATGCATTTTGGAGAAAGAGGGAGGTCAATGGGTTAATGAGAAATTTTTTAAAAAAGGAGAAACAAAGAATGGATGCATATTAAACAATAAGGTAGTTGCATTAAGAGGTAAAGGAGAGCAACAAGTGGAAGGGAACAAAACTGGAAGAAGATGAGGCAAAGAAAAGAGGCGCCTGGACAGAGAAGGAAATAAAAGAGAGAGGAGCCCTTCAGGTGTTCGGAGGGCTTAATGCACCAGGCAGAAGGTATCTCCCTTCCAAGCAAGTTAATCTTCAAGAATTCTGGATTTTCAATAGTGACGTTTGCACCCAGTTGCATCCTTTCTTCTCCCGCTTCTTCTCTTTTTACTAGCAAGTAGAAGGTATTCTTTCTAGTAATTTACAGGTAACAATGGTGATGGTGGGAGAACCCTTATTTTCCTACAGATAAACATGGAGATTTGAAAGGCCATAATTGAAGCAGAATTTTATTGCAGGCTAGCACTGCCCACTTCCAGAGCTGACTGCTATCTATCTGCTCCCCTCTTTCTCTGTTTGAAGCTAACTAATATCATTGCACTTCTTTATTAATATAGTGGTAATCCTTCATCTTAGACTGCTGGCTAAACACCTCAGTCCTGACTGTTCTTTTCCCTGATTTTATCTTCTGTTGAAGGGAACCTAAATCTAAACCTAGGTTTGTTTTTTTATACCTGACCCCAGATATGTGGAATGTAGTGGGTACTCAATGGCAAAAGGCAGTCTACCTCACATCTTCCAATGTAATCTAGAATAGGATACATTGGATTCTTGTAGCACCTCTGTACTCCTACTAAGGTTCACAACATGTCTTACATTATTAACAGAACACTCTTTCACCCTTCTCCCAAGTCCTACTACGTTGCCTCATTGTGGTAGGGATATTCCTGGGAAGGATGAATTTATCAAGCTAAAACAAGCTGGCATCTGGAAGGCAATGACATACCTACTCTTTTTACCAGGAAAACACATGGATATAAAATATGAAATTATCAATAAGAAATTTATTTATGTGGTTAGTAGGTGTCGGCAATGACTTAACAGCATATAATCAATCAGGAGTAGTACATCTGAGTCTTCAGAAACCCAGTTCTGTCATCTGAAGGCATGGGCCCAGAGTGTCATGAATCATGATAAGGGTTTTTTTGTGATGGCACCTATTATGGATTCACTTTATGCAGGAAATACAATTAATGCAATATTGTTAAATTAAAGAATATTTAAAACAAGATTCTTCACAAGCATTTTTGAGATAGTATTGTCCAAGGACCAAGGTGTTTCTTAAATTGATCCTTCTTTAGTTATATAGTTATAATTGATATCCTTCCTTCCTTCCTTCCTTCCTTCCTTCCTTCCTTCCTTCCTTCCTTCCTTCCTTCCTTCCTTCCTATCTTACTTGCATCAGATCATAACTTTTAGACAATGGAACCCCCTGTCAAGACTATTTAGAGAAGATAAGGTGTCTTGCAGTCAGCACCTGGGGATGGTCTGATGACATGCCTGATCAATACCTTGAGAACATGGACACCATCTACCAAAAATATGCTTATGAGAAAATTGCTCTTAGTAAGCAGTTATTGTTACTGTTATGTGAAATTGAAGGTCTAATCAGTTTCAGGAAGCAGCATCTTCCAGCCAGAGGATTCTAATCAGCTAATTAAGGTTACAGAGCTGATCTCGTTAACTTGCTGTTAGCAATTTTTTAAGGACGTGCTGTGCTGTGGGAAACATCAACTCAAGAAGGGATGGCTTGTTTAAGCTATCTCTCTGCACTACAATTGCAATGCAATGTTTTTATGTACTGAAGTATTCAATATAGATGTCAAGTGCTTAATGAAGTACTAAGGAAATTAAAGTCCAGGACTAACTCTAATGATCCCAGCATTTATTGGGTTTTCCTGGAAGGCATACTGTATACAGAAGCTTTCTGTTGCAACCGAGCCTTGGTATTTTCCTTTAGGCCTTCACTCCTGACTTTGTTCATTCTTTTTTCTTGTTTTTTGTCCATTAGGTCTGGTTGCTGTTTCTCAAAACTGCTGTACATTTCATATTTATATTGATTTTATTCTTCTCTCTTGGCTATGCTGACTAGATAATAAAATTGGAGGACCATATATTCTGTATAAAACTCCTTTTTACGACTCTGTAATCCATTAAATAGGGGTATGGATGGAGCTTAGCATTTACTGGCTGGATGCCCTTCCTGATGCCACACAGAATTCACAGCAGATATTTTTTCTTTGTGCTCTATCAGGGAAATATCTGCCACTAACTAAGATCGAACTCTTATCCTTCTGAGTGGGAAGTGAGCATCTTCACTACTAGACCACCAGGCTGTTCATATATTCTCATACCATATATTTTGTATCTATGGACCAAAAGGTTAGCAGGGATTAATGGCAGCTGATGAAGACTGGAAATTAAAGCTCCCTTCAGTGCTATTTAACCTTTGTCCTGGGGGCTGCAAAATTTACTAAACATGCCATAAAGTGATGTAGAGGAAAAGCATAAACACAGTTTTATTAACATAAATCGTCTGAAAGGGAGACATTTCTGAAGTATGTTTTGATAGTATCAGTTGCTTGGAGAGATTAGACCAACATAGATTTTACAAAAAAAAAGGCCATTCTGCATCTGTTATTCATGCTAGCAGAAGGGCAGTATGTATTAATTCACACCAGGGAACAACATACATATTTTATTGCTAGACACAACTGATAATTAATGAATATGCTAAGAAATAAAGTGAATGAAAATCTATCCAACATAGCCGGAAGGTAATCTTAATGTAATTACATGTTCCTTTATTTTTTGTTATTGTTGATAGCTTAACTACACATGCGCACACACTGCATACTTATGCAAAGGCTCATTTTAAGCAGCACATTGGCTTGGAAATAAATATGAAAAACAGTCTGTATATTTTGTAATGAATGAAACAGGAAGCAAGCACTTGGAATGGTTTTGCCTGCATCTCTTCATATTAAGGAAATTGGACTTCAGTGCAGATGTAAGCCCACCCAACCCAGAAAATTATTTTGTATTTCAATGCAATAAATAAAAAGTACAAAGAAGACCAGCTAAGGTGATTAAAGGCCTGGAGACTAAAACATATGAAGAATGGTTACAGGATTTGGGTTTGGCTAGTGTAGAGAAAAAAAGGACTAGGGGGGACATAATAGCAGTATTCTAGAACTTGGCAGGCTGCCACAAGGAGGAGGGAGTCAACTTATTTTTCAAAGCACAAGAGGGCAGGACAAGAAACAATGAATAGAAACTAACAAAGGAGAGAAACAACCTGGAATTAAGGAGAAACTTCTAAGGACAATTAACCAATGGAACACCTTGCTTTCAGACGTTGTGGGTGCTTCATCACTGGAGGTTTTAAAGAAGAGATTGGACAGCCACTTGTCTGAAATGGTATAGGGCAGGGGTGTCAAACTGTCAACCTGCGGGCCGGACATGTCATCCGGAAGCCGCGCCTACCCCATTGCCGGCAATGGCAAAACCTTCCCAATACGTTGTGCGACGTCATGTGATGTCACGAGTTTGACATGTCTGGTATAGGGTCTCCTGCTTAAGCAGGGGGCTGAACTAGAAGACCTCCAAGGTCCCTTCCAACTCTATTCTGACAGTGATTCTGAAATCAACTGTCTGTATTCAGCTTTCTTCATCTGACATTTTAAAAAAATATTATCTCATTTTTTTTAGCTTAAGCTTGTCAGTTTGTATATCCAAGTTAGTTGGGTGATGGCCTTAAATAAATTTTAACTCAGGGTTTCTCAACTTTAGCAACTTTAAGCTGTGTATATTTCAACTCCCAGAATTCCCCAGTTAGCATGCTGGGTGTTGAAGACTACACATTTTAAAATTGCCAAGAGTGAGAAACACTGCCTTAGTCTCTTAATTCCCTTTCCATTTGGTTATTTTCTATTGTATTTATGTTAGATTGTTTCACTAACAATTAAAAGTGTACATTTTAATAGTGTCTGAAATCTGTTGATTGTTTCCTTGTAACTTGACTCATGAGAATATCAAGTGGGAAAATCTTTTATAATATTACGGTTTCCAGGCTTCATATTTCTAGGGTTTACAGGGAATCATAGAACTTCAAGCAGCTTGTGTGATTCAAAATGTACTGTTAATTCTACAATAACCAGGCTTTGGCTGTACGAAGTATAAAAAGTCAGATGAATGGAATATTGCAGTAATGGAACTATTTAGAAACAGTAATTTTTAGCTATTACTATGGAATGTTTTAATTTGCCAATTTCATTCAGTTAGTTTAGAAGAAAATTGAGATATTATTGATGTTGAAAGAAACATAGCAATCAACTTGTTCTCCTGGATTGTATTAGGGTATTAATATGTGAAATGGGGTATAATGGTTTTTCTTCACAAGGCTGCAGGTGGAAACAGTGGGGAGAAGGGCTTTTGCTCAACCTTTTTACCTAGAAAAGATGCTCTGAAATTAATTAGTCAAGCGTTTGTCATTTGATTACTGCAATTCACCCTACATGGAGTGACTTTTGAAGATTACCCAGAAACTTCATTATACGGAAAATGCATTGCCCATGGGCTTATAAGACAATATTTGGTGTTAGGATGTAAAGCTGCAAAACTGCTAAAGCTGTTATGAGAGCTGCATCAGTCCTTAATCTGTTTCTGAGTGCAATTCAAGGTACTGGCTCAGACTCTGGGTATCTTAAGAGACTGGCTATGCTATTGAACTTTCCCTTGTGTGAAATTCCAGTGAAATTCCAGAGAACAATTAAAATCTATTTTGCCAGAAGGCCTTTAGTGATTAAGCAGCTAAAAGAAATTGCATGCTATGGTTGCTATACATCGTCAAAGCTGACATCATAGAACAACTCAGAAAAGTGTTGCAAGACTGGAAGATGTGAAGAAACGTGACCCCCTCCTCCTCCTCACCATAATTGGTATTGTTCCCTCCCTCCTTTTTGTGCTGTTTATTGTATTGTTCCTTGTAATGTGTTTTGACTTGGCATTCTGTTTAGAACCAATTTATGCATCTTATAAATAAAAAAACCCAATAAAAACCATGTATGGAAAAATTATTGCTATATCAGCTCTCTTTATCATTTTGACTCTTCATTCATCTGAAGTGGTGAACAGAAAATGTTCTGTAGCAAGGTAAAAAAAAAGTTCTTAAAACTCAAATACTGGAATCCTCATTGCCCTCAATGTCTTTTTAAACACCAAGTACAGGTAGTCCTCAACCTATGACTGTAACTGCGTCCAAAATTTCTGTTACTGAGTGAAACATTTGTTAAGTAAATTTTGTCCCATTTTATGAGCTTTTTTTACCACATTTGTTAAATGAATCACTGTCGTCGTTAAATTGGTAACATGGTTGTTAAGTGAAGCTGGTTTCTCCATTGACTTTGCTTGTCAGAAGATTGCAAAAGGTGATCACATAATCCTGAGACACTACAGTTGTCATAAATATGAGTCAGTTGTCAAACATCTGAATTTTCATCATGTGACCATGAGGATGCCATAATGGTTGTGTGAAAAAGTCACTTTTTTCAGTGCCATTGTAACTTTGAACAATCACTAAATGAACTACCTCTATCTTTATTTTTTTGTCAGTATTTTCCTGTGACCAAATTAATAATCACACATCTTCTGCAGGGCAGGAATTAAAGTGACATTACTATGCCAGCCCACCATGGAAACTCATTCAAGGTTATCTTTTATTTTCAGTAGAACACAAGAATAAAATGGGTAGGTTAAAAATAATGCTTCACTTAAAATCAAATAGGAACACCAGTCTTTTATTTTTGCTCTTAATTATTCAGTGCAGAACCCCTGTCTGTTAAATACCACCTTTTGACAGAGCAGAGATAATTTAACTTCATTCTTCTGCAAAGGTAGGTTGATCACTTCTCCCAAAATGCTTAGAATAGCTAAAAGTTATTTCATTATTGGCAGATTCTATATGTCATTCAATATTTTTTTCTTCCAACTGATTAAATAAGTATCACCCAGCAAGTATTTGGAGAGTCATTATATAGTTAAATAACAATCATTATATAGCTAAATCACTAGACAGAATTGAATACAATTGCATTCAGAGCATGAATAGAAATTCTTGTTGCTGATCTGAATTCACCTACATGTAACAACAGCATTCTTGTCAAGTATCCCGAGTAATGCACATTTTTAATCCTGCTGGCTCTTGAGTTTAAAATTTATTTACTTCAATTTAGATGTGACTCCAAACATTAGAATGTGACTCCAACTCACATTAGAATAAACAATAAAAGTGCAATCAGAACAAATCAAGATTTGATGTGGTCATTTTATACAAAATACAGAGAAAACACATCCAGCAAAGGGATTCATCCATCTTAACTTAAGCCTTGGGAAAATAAATAGATCTTAAAGGCTTCATTGAATGCAAACTGGGTGGGAACCAAACAAATTTGAGAGGGGGAATCTCATCCAGATGGGAGGTGATGCAACAAGCTGGCACAATTTATTTGAAAAAACTCAGAGTGTGCCAATTCTGCTAACATGTAAAGGCTAGGCAAAAATCATGGGACATAGGCAGTCCCTGAAATAAACTGGGCCTATGCCATGTACATGTAGATGCACAGGTGATAATCTTGAATTGCATCTGAAAGCAGAATGGTAACCAATGCAGTTCACCAAGACATGCCCATGACTGCCCATGCTGCTGCATTTTGGAAGAGCAGCCCCAATAGAGCATACTGCAGTAGATGACCCACAGGGTTACTAGGGCATAAATGAGCCAGGAAGAGAGCCTATTCTGATCTTATCCAGCCTGTGCAACCTTATCCCTCAGAGATCAGACTGGTTTTGCCACTGGGCATGGGAACTAGAAGCCAGTGCAGTGGCTCTACTAGTTGTTTTGATTAATGAGATTACCTCTGCTGTGAGTTTTATGCATTTCATGAGGGTTTTTATATGCTTTTATATTGTTGATTCTTTGCTTTTAAACTGTTGAAATGTTTTATTTTTAAAAATATTTATGTTGTGTTGGTTTTTTTATATTTGTTGTAATTTGTAAGCCACCCAGTCATACATATGAGATAGACAGCTTTATAAATTTGAATGTTAAATAAATAAATAATAGCATTTGTTATAATTCCTTTCTTCAACATATCTTTATTATTCTCATGGCTACTCTTGCTTAGATGTTCAATTTCTTCTGACTCTTAATGACCCAGCAAGATATTATTTTGTTAGGATTCTCTGTCAACTATTGCTAGTGTTCTTGCAAGCTAATGTTTGTCTCATTAATAATACCAGTTATCTACCTAGTTTCTGTTGACTTCTTTTCCACTACCTTCAATTCTTATAAACACGAGGGTCTTTCCATTGATTATTAGCACTGCATTACATCTCCAAAACATTTAACATTTAGATTTATTGTTGGTGCTTCCAGTGAACAGTGTGGTTTGTACTTTATCTGAATAATAATTGTCCAAGTAATTCTTGAAAAGATCTAGCAGCACAATTCAAAGAAATCTTTTTTTTCTTTAGCCTTTCTGATGGTCTAGATTTCACAGTTCTATATTATAACTGGAAAAACATGACCTTGACAATATTTTTCTTTGCTCACAGACTGCTGCTTCTGTATTTATTATTTTTTCAGGTATGTCACAGTCCTTCTTCAAAAGAACATTTATTTATTTAATGACTATAGTCACCATACCTATGAAGTTTTAAGATCAGAAAAAATGTTTGTTACTATTTCAGCTTATTCAGCAGTTATTTGCATTCAATTGTGTGTTGAGATTTTTCAGTTATCATTTCCTGTTAGACTTTTCTTTCTTTCTTTCTTTCTTTCTTTCTTTCTTTCTTTCTTTCTTTCTTTCTTTCTTTCTTTCTTTCTTTCTCTTCAATCTTATTTGCATCAGATTATAACTTTAGATGGTAGAACGTCTGCCAAGAATATTCAGAGAAAATAAGGTATCTCAATGGTCTGATGACATAACTGATCAATACCTTGAGAACATGGATAAATTACCATCTGTCAAGAATCTGCTTATGAGAAAATTGCTCTTAGTAAGCAGCTATTCTTCTCCCACCCCTAAGCAGGTGTTAGATTAGGGAACTGGTGATTTCTTCTATCTGAACAGATTATAAATAAGAATACAGATAAGGAGCAAGTGTGAATAATAATACAGTGGTGCAAGCCACAAAGTTTTATGCTAAGTAACTTCTTCTAAGTGATTTACAATACAAAATACAAATTGCCTCAGGCAGCTAAATAATCCTTTCTGCACAACTATGTCTTGTATGACTAAGTAGAACATACCAAAATCCTCATCCATCTTCTTTGTACCTATACAATATCATCATAGGTTTAGCCCCATATGTATTAGCAGGTCCCTTCATAACCATAAGGGTTGAAGAAGAAGCTTAATATTTATGACTTTTGTCATCATTCATTAATAGCATTGGGGAATGGCTTGGCCAGAAATAACTTTAGACAATGGATATTTGATATGAAGAATCAAATTGAACCTAGCCAAATTCCCACTGATGTCTTCTTAGGTAACATAGTTATGAGTCATATACTGACAGATGTTAATTTCACCACTATATTAATATTTTAAAAAATCTGATGCTTGCACTTTCTAATGTCTTGCCAACTGTGCTCCAAGAAGAAAGATTCCAGAAACTCTTATACAATGAGATAAAATGAATGTGTCTGTAACCAGAAATCAGGAGTCAGTGAAACAATAGTTCTTCTTGACAGTTAGTTCTATCAAGTTCTGTGGCACAAATTTATCACATCTGCATTTACTCAATGTCCACTTTATAATTGATTCTTTTAATCTTAATTATGTTTCCTCCAGGCAGAACAATGCACTTTTCTTTAATTGCCAACAAGATTGGACATGATCTTACTTAGAATAAATTGACTACATTAAACATCTAGCTTTTAAAAAAACCTAATTCCTATGCTTAATATGTTTAATATAAATCATACTATAGCTTATGTGATTGCTTGGTTCACAAAACATGCTGAGACACAGCTGGATTTTCACAAGATGGAAAAATATCCAATGAATAAATATATGAATCATCCATTCAATATTAACTTTAAAAAATTGGTTCCTCAAAATCAAGGGTGTCAAACTGCTGGCCTGTGGGCCGGATGTGTCATGAGGAAACCACGCCCACCCTATTGCTGGCAATGGGAAAAAAGTCACGTGACATCAAGTAACATCGCAAGTTTGATTTGTCTGTTCAAGATTGATCAAGACTTTTTATTGAAACTTGGAAATTCTTACTGATGATTTCAGTGAAGAATCTCCCATAACCTTCATCATGATTTTCCAATCACAATCTGAAGATCACTCAGCTAAATTACTGCATCTAAAATATGCAAACTATTTAAAACACTCCAGAAGATAGGCTCAAGATACAGAAGGATCTTGACAGTCTGGAACACTGGACCATATCTAATAAATTGAAAATCAAGGATGAGAAAAGTAAGGTTCTAAACTTAGGCAAGAAAAACTAAATGCACAGTTATAGAAGAAGTAGCACCTGGCTCAATAGTAGTAACTGTGAGAGGGATTGTGAAATCCAAGTGGACAAATCACTTAAATATGAGCCAGCAGTGTTCTGCAGCTGCCAAAAAAGCTAATACAGTCCTTGTTGTTGTTGTTAGCTGCGAAGTCGTGTCCGACCCATCGCGACCCTATGGACAACGTTCCTCCAGGCCTTCCTGTCCTCTACCATCTTCTGGAGTCCATTTAAGCTCACGCCTACTGCTTCAGTGACTCCATCCAGCCACCTCATTCTCTGTCGTCCCCTTCTTCTATTGCCCTCAATCTTTCCCAGCATTAGGCTGTTCTCCAGTGAGTCCTTCCTTCTCATTAGGTGGCCAAAGTATTTGAGTTTTAGCTTCAGGATCTGGCCTTCTAAAGAGCAGTCAGGGTTGATCTCCTCTAGGACTGACCGGTTTGATTGCCTTGCAGTCCAAGGGACTCGCAGGAGTCTTCTCCAGCACCACAGTTCAAAGGCCTCAATTTTTTTGGTGCTCAGCCTTTTTTATGGTCCAACTTTCGCTGCCATACATTGCAAAATACAGTCCTAGGTTGCATTAATAGAAGGATAGGATCATTCCAGCTTATTTGGCAACATCAAGCTTCATGAAGCTTTTGTGGCTGTTTAATTCTGAATTTATTTATTCATTTTATTTATTTATCTAATTTATATTGAATGCACTGTTAGGTTCCTGGAGAATAGGGATTACAGCAGTATCTACCCTAAAGTATGAAAATTATGCATTTTAAAACTATTTTTTATTCTTTTTATATGCACATATTAATTTTGTCTGATTTGTGCATGTAGAAGTTGTATACCTTGGAATCAAGTAATATTTTGCTTTGCCACAAACTTAATTGCATTTTTATGGTGTTTCTGACTATTAGTTTTCTGGCTAAGTAATTGCCAAAGTATTCAAGTAAACAGAAATACTTCCCCCCCACTTCCCTCCAACCCAAAAGTAAGCATTATCTTAAGTACTATAGCTATAGCTATTTCAGTAGCATTCCAGTATCTCTTTTGTAATGGAGATATCTGTACCTGTTCTTTTTTTCCTCTGTGTTTTTCCTTGTCCAAATGTTTACACAAATAATTTACATTAATTCTAGATTTTTTTTAAAAAATGTATTTTCTGGATAATAAAATTACAGTTTTGTATAGTTTGTTGACTGTTTATTGAATCCATAAAAATCAAAATGGGAATGGTGCACCCGGTTAGCACCCTTTTCCCCGGGGATGAGGGTGATCAGGCCCCTGAGCTTAGGCTGGTTTATTTTAACGCCAGATCCATCGTTAACAAGGCTCCACTCATTCAGGATTTGATCGAGGAGGAATGTGCGGATCTGGCGTGCATCACGGAGACTTGGTTGGGCTCGGAGGGAGGGGCTCCTCTGATCGAGTTATGCCCTCCAGGTTTCTGTGTGCTACACCAGCCACGGGCTCAGGGTAGGGGTGGAGGGGTGGTGGTGGTTGTACGGGAGACTTTATGCACGCGGGAGACCACCATTGTCCAGATGGCCTGGAGTGACTCCCTCCTCCTGAGATGTGGCTCTCGGGCTCAGTTGGGCTTGTTGCTCACATACCTGGTGCCCAGCAGTGTGGCAACAGCCCTGCCCGAGCTGCTCGACACCCTCTCAGGGTTGGCGGTGGAGTTCCCCAAGCTCATAGTTCTGGGGGACTTCAATTTGCCTTCACTAGGAGGGTCGTCTGAGTTAGCTCGGGAGTTCATGGCTTCCATGATGGCCAAGGGCCTGTTCCAAGTGATTCAGGGCCCGACTCATGTGGGGGATCACACTCTCGACCTGGTGTTCCTGTCTGGACAGTGGTTGGATGATCTGGGAGGGGGTTCACCAACCATTGTTCCCCTGTCATGGTCAGATCACTATCTCCTGCGGCTGGTCTTCCGTTATGCCACCCCCCGCCACTGGGTTGCGGAACCGACCAGGTGGTTCCACCCCAGGCGCCTAATGGACCCTGAACGGTTCCAGATGGTGCTTGGGTCTATACCCATCACCCTCACCCACAGCCCAGTCGATGCCTTGATGGATGCCTGGGAAAGGGCGGCTGACGGGGCACTTGACTGTGTTGTACCCTTGCGACCTCTGACCTGGCGCAGATCCCGTTGGGCTCCAACTGCTATTCAGGCCAAGCCTGGGACAGATCACGGTGGGATGGGGCTTGGGCTGGGTGCCTGTGGGGCCCCGGAGCGGGGTGTGGGATTATTTATCCCCACAACGTTAGGGAATGGCAGCAGGCGTTCGAACAGAGGACCATATCAACACCCGGGAGTGCGTCCCCGCTGCCTTCAAGCGGTGATGTGCTCCGACCCTCTGGTTTCGACCCGTGGTTCTGGGAACGAGGATGAGCAGCCACCTGAGCTCAGGCTTGTGTATTTTAATGTCAGGTCCGTAGTTAATAAGGTTACTCTCATTTGAGATCTGGTTGAGGAGGAGCGTGCGGACCTGGCTTGCATTACGGAGACCTGGTTGGGCCCAGAGGGTGGTGTCCCTCTGGTTGATCTCTGCCCACCAGGTTTCCGGGTGCTTCACCGGCCTCGGGCTCAGGGTAGGGGCGGGGGTGTGGCGGTAGTTTTGAGGGAGACCTTATGTCCGCTGGAGGCCACTATTGTCCAGATATCTGGGTGTGAGTCTCTCCTCCTGAGATGTGGCCCTAGGGCTCAGTTGGGCTTGCTGCTGGTGTACCTTTCGCCTAGTCACGTAGCAGCAGCCCTGCCTGAACTTCTCAACATCCTCTCGGGGTTGGTGATTGAGTTCCCCAAATTTATGATTCTGTGTGACTTCAATCTACCATCCCTGGGGGGATCATCTGAGTTAGCTCGGGAGTTCATGGCTTCCATGATGGCCATGGACCTGATGCAAGTAATTCAGGGCCTGACTCATGGGGGGGTCACAGGCTCGATTTTGTTTTTCTATCTGGACGATGGTTAGATGATCTGGGTGGGAGTTCCTCAAATGTTATGCCCCTGTCATGGACCGATCATCATCTCCTGTGGCTGGTCTTCCGTTTCACCACTCCCCATTGTGGGTTTGTGGAACCAACAAGATGGTTCCGCCCTAGGTGCTTAATGGACCCTGAGCGGTTCCAGGCGGCACTTGGGTCCCCACCTGCCGCCTTCGCTCACAGCTCAGCCGATGCCCTAGTGGAAGCCTGGGAAAAGGCAGCCATGGAGGCACTCGACCGAGTTGTGCCCATGCGGCCCCTGACCCGGTGCAGATCCCAGTGGGCTCTATGGTTCTCTGTGGAGCTCCGGGAGATGAAGCGTCGGAGATGGGGCCTAGAGAGCTGTTGGAGATCCAGCCGGTCTGAATCCAACCGATTGTGACTAAGGTCCTCTATGAGGTCTTATCTCGCAGTGATGAGGACGGCAAGGTCTAATTACTTTGCTACCCTCCCGGCCGCCCTGTTTAGGGTGACCCGCTCCCTCCTTAATCAGGAGGTGAGGGAGGAGCCCTTGCAGGGTCGTGCCGAGGAGTTTAGCCAACATCTGTCGGTCAAAATCGCTCGGATCCAGACCGGTTTGGACTCCGACTGGGCAGAATGTGACGGTGAGGACATGGGCAGTCTTGGTGATGTTATCTGGGATGAGTTTGATCCTGTGACTCTGGAAGAGGTGAATAGGATCATGGGGAGGCTGAGCTCCACCACGTGTTTATTGGACCCGTGCCCCTCCTGGCTGGTTTATGCGGCTCGGGAGGGGACATGAGGCTGGCTCCAGGCAGTGATATCTGCTTCTTTGAGTGAGGGTAGCTTTCCCACCGCCTTGAAGGAGGCGGTCCTCAAGAAGCCTGCCTTGGACCCACCTATTTTAAACAACTATCGACTGGTCTCCAACCTTTGCTTTCTTGCGAAGGTTGTTGAGAGCGTGGTGGCGCATCAGCTCCCTTTGTTCCTGGAGGAAGCTGATTATCTGGACCCGTACCAATCGGGTCTCAGGCCCAGGTACAGCACGGAGACGGCATTGGTCATGCTGGTGAATGATCTCTGGCGGGCTTGGGACAGGGGTTGTTCCTCTGTCCTAGGCCTATTAGACCTCTCAGCGGCTTTCGATACCATCGGCCATGGTATCTTACTGCGGCGTCTCAGGGGGTTGGGAGTGGGAGGCACTGTTTTGCAGTGGTTCTCCTCCTACCTCCTGGGATGTTCGCAGTCGGTGTTGGCAGGAGGGCAGAGGTCGGCCTCGAGGCCTCTCATTTGTGGAGTTCCTCAGGGGTTGGTCCTCTCGCCTCTCCTGTTCAACATCTATATGAAGCCACTGGGTGAGATCATTCGTGGTTTGTGGGTCGGGTATCATCAGTATGCTGATGATACCCAACTTTTCATCTCTACCCCAAACCACCCCAGTGATGCCCTCAATGTGATGTCCCGTTGCCTGGAGACTGTTCGGGTCTGGATGGGGAGGAACAGGCTTTGGCTCAATCCCGACAAGACTGAGTGGTTGTACGTGCCGGCATCTCGGGAAATTCAGGTCATTCCAACTTTAACCATGGGGGGTGAGGTATTACCCCCCGTAGATAGGGCTCACAACTTGGGTGAACTCCTAGATTCACAGCTCTCCCTGGAAGATCATATAGGAGTGGTGACTAGGGGGGCCTTTGCCCAGGTTCGCCTGGTGCACCAGTTGCGGCCCTACCTGGACCGGGATGCTTTGCATACAGTCACTCATGCGCTCGTGACCTCTCGTTTAGACTACTGCAATGCTCTCTACATGGGACTGCCCTTGAGGAACACTCGGAGGCTTCAACTGGTGCAGAATGTGGCCGCGCAAGTTGTGTTGGGGGTCTCCTGATACTCCCATGTAACACCTTTACTCTGCGAGCTGCATTGGCTTCCAGTTGCCCTCCGGGTGAGATTCAAGGTGCTGGTGATGACCTATAAAGCCCTAAATGGCATGGGTCCGGATTACTTACAGGAGCACCTGCTGCCGGCATCAACTTCCCTTCGTCCAGTGCGCTTCCACAGAGAGGGCCTCCTCAGGGTGCCGTCGGTCAGAGAGTGTCAGCTGGTGACCCCCAGGGGGAGGGAGTTCTTTGTGGGCACGCCGGACCTTTGGAATCGTTTACCGGTTGAGCTCCGGATGGCTCCTGACCTTCGCTCCTTCCGCCGTGATCTGGAAACTTATTTATTTGAACAAGCCAGCCTGGTCTGATGGGTTTGGGGTATTTTAATATTAATTTTAATCAATTTTTATTGTAATTTGGGCTTTTTATTTAATTCTTATCTTAACTTTTGTAAATTGTATTTTTATTGTATTTATTGCCCTGTACACTGCCCTGAGTCTTTTGGGAGAAGGGCGGTATAGAAATTAATTAATTAATTAATTAATTAATTAAATAAATAAATAAATAAATAAATAAATAAATAATTTTATATATACATACACAGAGAGAGAGAGAGAGAGAGAGAGAGACAGAGAGACTATCTATCTATCTATCTATCTATCTATCTATCTATCTATCTATCTATCTATCTATCTATCTATCTATCTATCTATCTATCTACTGAAACCATGCCAATCACTGAATTTTGCATTCTCATAGCAATTAATCTTACCAGGAATATATTTGCAATGTATTTTCTTTCTTGGCACAAAACAGCCAATACAACAAAATTTAAACTTCTACATTAAGCTCAATAAAAATATAAAATAAGGTATATTAGAAATTGTTTGGTTTAAAGCAATACGTTTTAAAAGAAGTTAACATTAATTCATAATTTTATTTATTTATTTTTATTTATTATATTTTTATACCGCCCTTCTCCCGAAGGACTCAGGGCGGTGTACAGGGCAATAAATATAAAAACGAAATACAAAAGTTAAAAAACAATTAAATATTATGCCCGAATATAAAACAGTAATTAAAAGACATATTAAAACCCCAACCCTAACCCATCAAACCAGGTCAGATTGATCGAATAAATAAGTTTTTAGATCGCGCCGGAAGGAGCGAAGGTCGGGGGCCATCCGGAGCTCAACCGGCAAGCGGTTCCACAGGTCTGGCGCGCCCACAGAGAACGCCCTCCCCCTAGGGGCCACCAATCGACATTCTTTGATCGGAGGCACCCTGAGGAGGCCCTCTCTGTGGGAGCGCAGTGGACGGAGGGAAGTTGACGCCGGCCGCAGGTGTTGCCGTAGGTAATCCGGACCCATGCCATTTAGGACTTTGTAAGTCATTACCAATACCTTGAATCTCACCTGGAGGGCAACCGGCAGCCAATGCAGCTCACGGAACAAAGGTGTAACATGGGAGAATCGGGAGACTCCCAGCACAACCCGCGCGGCTGCATTCTGCACCAGTTGGAGCCTCCGAGTGGTCTTCAAGGGCAGCCCCATGTAGAGAGCATTACAGTAGTCCAAACGAGAGGTCACGAGCGCATGAGTGACTGTATGCAAAGCATCCCGGTCCAGATAGGGTTGCAACTGGGGCACCAGGCGGACCTGGGCAAAGGTCCCCCTAGTCACAGCTCCAATATGCTCTTCTAAAGAGAGCTGTGAGTCTAGAAGGACCCCCAAGTTGCGCGCCCTATCTACGGGGGGTAATAGCTCACCCCCCATGGCAAGAGATGGAATAATGGGAATTTTAGTGCTTTTACATTCTTTTGTGGTCTGAATAAAATGCCAATGGTGCTTGTATTTTTCATTAGACCCATGCCTACACCTAACAAAAAAGCAAGTTAAAGTGCTGTTTTTTTTAATGCATAAAACCATCCATGGCTTGGGATATGGGTATCTGCCTACTCCCATTGGCTTCTATCTCTCCAATAAGATTGGAAAGACTGGGTTTCTTGAGCCTTCTTTAACAAAAAGTCACATGCAGAAGTCCTGGCATCAAGCTTCCTCAGTTGTATAACCTCCCTTCTTTGCAACAGCAGAAATTAGACTCGCTCCTTCCCTATTCACATTGTGTAAAATCATTAGGAGCTAGCTATTCTCAAAAGTTATTTGATATTTGTCAAGAAGGAAGCCCTCTGATATAACATGTGTTGATGTTCGCTTATTCCTTTAGCATGAAGTTTATTTCCAAACAATTTCAAATTCATTGTTTTGGCTTATTTCTTCTGATGTATTGTTTTTAATCCTCTTATCTGGGAGGTTTGTAAATCACTGTGAGTCTCTGTGGATTACAGAAGCATATAAACACATTTAACCTGGCATTGGCTTTCTTAAAAGGAGCTCCTTGATAAGCTTATCGTGTTTGTGCGATACTTTTTTCATACTTTATAAAGGCCAATACAATCCAGAAAGCCCTTAAGCACTGCAACATTGGGTTCTTGTTAGCAAGTTAAATCTCTGACTCTTTCAAACTCAGTTCCAGGATTGCCTTACACAAAATGTTTGGTTTGTGTCCCATGAGACCTAATGAGCACGTTGCTTAGGGGAGTGAATAAAGAGAGCATACGTGGGGCATCCACCTTTCGAACTATTC
The DNA here is from genome assembly GCF_964194415.1 of Vipera berus. Classification (NCBI taxonomy): domain Eukaryota; kingdom Metazoa; phylum Chordata; class Lepidosauria; order Squamata; family Viperidae; genus Vipera; species Vipera berus. The sequence continues at coordinate 176,433,738 of NC_138204.1, read as the reverse complement.
ACTAAAGTAGCAAATAGGCTGATAATCCTGTCTTGACAAAATACCACTTTGATTCTGGTTGAACCAGGTTTTCCCCTTAACCTATTATCTGATAGAAACCATATGTCTGTGGTTCTAATTTAGTTTTCCAGTCTGGCTTCTGGCTTCCCTCAAAGCACCTATTGCTACCATTTTATACTTTTTTTGATGGGAATAATGCAGTAAAGAAGAAGTTAAAAAACCCCTATATCCTATTTGTCCTTTAGTACAGTGGTCCCCAGTCCCCAGTCCATGGACTGGTACCCGGTTGTGGCATGCCAGCAACCAGTCTGCACAAACAAGCAAAGCCCCATGTGTGGGATGCAGGCAACACAGAAAAACACTCATCCTCTGGTCCGCAGAAAAATCTCTCCATGGAACCGGTCCCTGGTGCCCAAAAGGTTGGGGACCTCTGCTTTAGTAGAAGTCCTCATTAATCTGTAACATAAAGCTTCTCAAAGCAACTTGAAGATGTGTGGGCTTCAAGCTGGCTGGAAAATTCAGAGAGCTGAAGTCCACAAATCTTCAGGTTGCCAAAGCTGAGCTAAACTGCTGTAGTCCATTTACTTGATTAAAGAAAAAGACAGAGCATAATAAAGTATTGCAATTACAGTTCTGACTACTATAAATTGTGGCTTTTCTGATTCCTTTTTGGTAACAGGTAAGGTGTTGCAAGATGCTGGTCTTCTTTACATTTTCTCTCTCTGTACAAGGGGTGTAACCAAATTAGTATCAATATTTTTATACATTTACCCAAGACTAGAAACCCAGTTCTAGATGAGATTGCCTTGTAAAGATTTTACATTTCAGCCCAACCCCACCCCTTCTTATTCTCTTTCATTTTCCCCTCTATCTTAAATGGCTAAAAAAGTTTTTTTTTGTTTTTTGTTTTAAAAAAACACCTGTTCTTTCACATCTGGTTTCTGTTAGCTCCCTATTGCAACAATAAAAGAATCTGGTTTTTGGATACATGTTTTTCATTTTGTGTATAGGTTTTTGTAAGTCAACTTATATTCTAATGGAAAAGAAGCACCCATGAAGCACCTATTAGACTGTGCACTAAAACACACAATAGGTTAGGATTAGGGATAGGGATATTCTTGTCTTGGAATGAAATCTTATATGGCCTATGACAGGGGTAGGCAACCTTGGCTCTTTTATGACTCGTGGACTTCAACTCCCAGAATTCCTGAGCCAGCCATGTTGGCTCAGGAATTCTGGGAGTTGAAGTCCACAAGTCATAAAAGAGCCAAGGTTGCCTACCCCTGGTCTATGACTTTGTCTTGCTCAGATTTAGGTGAATTTGTTATAGAAAGTTATATATTCTGATCACTTCATATGTTTCAATTTAAAATGGCATTTCATCTGTTGCAATCTATGACAGATGCTTTAACTTAGTTTAAATAGTGAGATGGGAACTTTTTCATCTATGGTTCCTAAACTAGTTAGTTCCAAACTCCCAAGATGGAGTTTGATCTTAGCAAACTTATGCTATCCAGCACTTCATTTGCATCTCATTCCAAAAATAGGCTTAACAAAATGGAGGTCACTAAATGGTATTGAGATGTACACAAATAACAGCAGATTAAAATGACAGTGGGGAAAGGAAGATGAAAGCCAGGTGAACCAGAATGAATAGAACAGTACTTTTGGAACAGTAATTGCTCAAAAGATTAGCAGAAGTAAATAATAAATATTTCCTCAAGGGGAGGAGAATTTATCAGGTATTTTTCTTTTTCTTTTCAGCATCCAGCCAGGGTGAATTTTTTATATGTTTAATATTGGATGTTTGGTTCTTTTTTTTCATTTTTCTTTTTGTTGTTACTGTTTGATGCATGTTTTTTTCTTTTTTTTCTGTTTTGTATTTTGTTCCACTTCTGATCTAGGTGAAGAATGATTATGAAAGCAGTCTATTAGAACTCTGGATGCAATTTTGCTGAGGCTGAGCTTACTGATTATATAAAAGAACCCAGAGCTCATATGCAGATCAAAATCTGCTCTTCTCAGAATGATGATGTAGTTTGCATCTCAGAAACTGTGCACGGGATGTTTTTGTTAGAGGAAAATCAAGCAGGAAAAGTGTGAACTGTAAGAAAAAGATACAAAAATACTAGACAAATATATGCCAAATTTATTGACAACAGGTCAAAAGAGAATTGATTGTTAATAAAGGTTAATTGTTAATAAAGATATTTGGAAGGGGCGATGAACTTGACAAAAGTGTATATTCTTGGAACAGATACAGTAATCTGGCGCGACTGAAGCCAGATATTCTCCATTCATTTAGTTTCACGTTATGGTGACCCTGCTAGGTTTCAGTCTGGGGAAAGTTTTTTTGTGTCTGTGTGCATTAGTGTATAAATGCATTCATTATAGAAAATGAAAGAAAAATGACTTTTTGAGGCCAAAAATATTTGGGTACTATAGCCCCATTCCTAAAATAGGCGTAACAAAATAGAGCACCCAACTCCTTTGTCAAAGCCAATTCTACTCTACTTACATCCTTGTTCATTTTATAATTACTTTTCTCTTAATAGTAATACACACACACACACACACACACACACACGGCTGATAATTAAATGCTGTGCCAGGGGATCAAAATGTATGCATTCATACATTATAATAATATTTCAGGTAGGCATTAGCATTTAGCTATAAAGCTATTACCTTTCCAAATTTATGTGACCTAATTCTAGAAGGGAATATACTTTCTATCAAGCAATACTTCCACTCAAAAATCATTATTTCTGAATAAATTACATTTAAACTGACATTTTAAAATCAGACAGTCTTTTAATCATTTATCTACTAATTCAGGAATAAGTGCAATTAAAGTCAGTGAAATCTATTTCTTAGTAGATGTGTAACATTGAATTGTTAAGCACTTTTCATACATTCAGCTGAAGTCATATCTAGGAAGAAACGAATCACATTTGCTGTCTACTATTCCTAAGCTCCAATATTCTGACTCCTATATATATGGATAAATATAGATCAAGATCCAATATTGTTCTTTTCTATTTGAGTTTTTATTGCTTTTCTAAACACCTCAGGATTTTTTGCAATGAGGTTTCTCTTTTGGATGAAGATGATAGGGAAAAGATTAAAATGAAAATTATTTAATAGAAAAATGGGCAGAAGGCATAATTTGTTTGCTTTCTTTTTAAAAATTTCTTATTTTTATCTTTTTCTTTGTTGCATATACTATATTGAAAAATTCTAATAAAATATACATTAAAATGAGAGAGAGAGAGAGAGAAGCTCTCCTTTTTCTCTTGATACGTTTGTAGATGTCTCTTTGTGCATGTGTTCAGCTTTTTACCAATGTGGTTGCAGAATCTGGGAAAATTAAGATTTTCATGATCTGTCCACCTGTAGCTTGTTTGTATTTGGGAAGATTGTAGCACAATCACATAAAGATGGCTCAGCTGAATGTAGAACTGTTTCAACTAGGTTTTTAAGAGGTCTAATTCAGAGCTTAGATCAGGGGTAGGCAACCTCGGCTCTTTTATGACTCATGGACTTCAACTCCCAGAATTCCTGAGCCAGCTATGGGAGTTGAAGTCCATGAGTCATAAAAGAGCCGAGGTTGCCTATCCCTGGCTTAGATCAATGAGTAAAAGATAGATGAGATTGATAGAAAGAATAGCTAGCTAGCTAGCTAGCTAGCTAGCTAGATGATGATAGATAGATAGATAGATAGATAGATAGATAGATAGATGATAGATAGATAGATAGATAGATAGATAGATAGATAGATAGATAGATAGACAGACAGATAGACAGATGATCATCGATCATATTTTCCTCAAAGTAAAATAAAAAGTGCTTAACTTGAATGGTTGGACATGTTGCCTAGGCAATTTTCCATTATGACATTGATGGACATAGAAGATAAAAGGAGCTGCTTTTATTCTGAATCTGTGTTATTTATATTCTATCTGCAAAGTTCTTCTGGAAACAAAACCATTCATCAAATTCTAAATTAACTAGCCATCCTCCCCATAAATAAAGCCTTCAGCTAGGTTAGAATTTAAAAACTGGTTATTTATTCTACCCGCAAATAGTCAGTGACATACAGCCCTTTAAAGCAACTTCAGCTTCTGGGCACAGATAGGAAGAAAGAGAAGGGGGAAAAGGGATGTAGAAGGTGACTCTGGGCATGCAGGTTTGAGTAAAGAAAAAAAAAGGGCTGGAGAAGGATGGAAGAAATTAGATCAAATCTTTTTAAGGGCTGATAATGGATTTGATTTGATTTAGAAAGCCAATGTGTTGAGATTAAATAATTCAAATCATCCACATTCAGTCTGAGCTATATTTTTGAATAGTGTCAATTTGGTTCAGATTTCCAAAGAGGGTTGAAAACAATACTTCTGAAGCTGCAAATGCCAACTACACTTAAAAGCTTCTTGATCACTTCCTGTTGGTGTGGAGTTACACTTATTTTAAATGGCTGGAAGAACCGTCTAATGCTTTTCAAGCTACAACAGTGCAAAAGGTATAACTATGTCATCTGTGTATCACTGTTGTATGTTGCAAAGTAATAAAAATGATTCTGCAAATTTCAAGTATCGTTAAATTGCACTGGAATTAGAACTGTGAGATAATGCATTGCTACCCATATAAAGCAGGTTCTTAGAATCAGCAATCCAAATTTATCAAACTGCACATTTAATATTTCTCAGCATTTTGCTTAAACTGTTAAGATTTCTAAATTCAGTGACCTTTCTGTAAGAGGCTATTTTGGTAATAACTGTAGACCTTCAAGGCTGTTTTTGTTTTGTTTTTTCTTTTAGTTATATTCTCTGAAAAGCTCACGAGCATATTTTTTTGGTAAAGAAATAAAAAATAACAGAAGTTCATCAAATTCTTGGAAGACATTTATTCTTTTTTAAAAAATTAATAGATAATTTGTGCTATCTACATAATTTTTAGTAACTTCTATTTCTGCAGAATTAACCCAGCCTCTAAATCCAACAACAATCAAAAAGTAAAAAAAAAAGTCTATTCATGAAGGTAATAATTCCTTTGGTTTTGAAAAGAGGCATTTTTTTTGTGCTGTAGCTCCACTAACCTAAACAGCATGCTAGATAATAGCCCATATGGGTCAACTGATGGAAGCTAATAATAGGAGATTGCTTAGAATCTGCCTGACTTTTAATGAGACATCCATTGAGCCTTAAGGGAATGTTGTTTGCTTCTGTTTAAGCTTCCAAGGGACAGCTGGTGGGAAACAGGATATTGGATTTTATCTCTTCCAAAAGGGTCTTTCTTATGTTCACAAAATGAAAGACCAGATTGATAGTGTCTCATAAACAATGCTACTTTAATTATACACAATTTGGAAAGAAAATATAACTGCCGCATTTATCTATAAGGATGGCAGACTATAATTAATACTTTCAATATCATTTGAAGTTGGACAAAAATCTTTACAATATAATTAAAATATAATAAACATATCACTTATTAATGGGATGTTTTTGAAAGAAAATCAACTGCTAAATTGATTAGATTAATTAAGAATAAGAATATAAGTCTATAGTTGTGAAAGTACATATGGTCTGGTAAGATTACCTCAACTGCCCTGAAAGCTCTATATCTGGGAATTCTACCAATTATAACCCTTCTCTTTTATTAAAAAACTGTAAAGCAATAGAAAAGATAGATCAATTTATTATTTTGTACAAGTTTCCAAACGTACTCAGAAACCTACTTCAATGGATTTGGCAGTAGTATTGTGAGCATATGGACTAAATGATGATAACTTTATTGTCACTTTGAATGTACAGCAATCGGCATACATCAAAATGAAATTTCGTTGCATACAGCTCTCAAAGGGTCACCACCTCCGATATATACTCCTTGTTCGGGGCCCGCTCAAATTTCACATTGTCCATTTTAGTCTCTAGGGAGTGAACGATGGCACACAGGACAGATGGAAATGGGGCTCCATGTGGATTAGGCCTCAAATTCGCTTGTATTCTGACAACCTCGCCTTCTTTCCTTTTTCTGATGCTGACTCTTCCACCCTTTCCTTAAAGAGGCCTTGCTTCTTTTCGCCCCTGGAGCACGCTGCTGCTGCCACCAACTCCTCCAAAAGCCCCACTCCCTTCCTTTGGGCCTTCCGACAGCCTCATCCAGTTCCTTCACTCCATAAGCTCCAGGTCCTCTCCTCCTCTGCCTCCTCTGGAAACAGCCCTGATTTGCAATACAATCCATCACTGGGCCAGCAGTCAGATCTTGCTGCTGGTAGAACAAATTCAAACAGTGCCAACGACTTTTAACGGTCTCACCAACAGTTCCAAAACAACTAGAAACTTGCCATGCCAGCAAAGATTGTCGGTCGTATGTCGTATGTTACCTTAGTTCCACCATGTTGCTCAAACACATTAAAATCTTCCTGATCATGTGGCCTATAGCCTATAAAACAATTGAAGTCATGAATAAAAATAATAGTATTAGTGTTGAGGAGCTACTATTACCTGCCTAGCCAAGGAAAAATGTGGAGCTGTTTTCCAAAATTCAGATTGCATCTTTTAAACAGTCACAAAGCTGTGGTGATTAGGGAATCAATTTTCCTGAAAACTGTAGGTATACAAATTTTATCAAGCAAGATCATGCCAGGAAATGCCTGTTCTGCCTTGCTGACAACTTTTTATTTCAGGGGTTGGAAAAAAAGCAAAAGATCGGCTATCTTTTCCTTGATACAAGCCAGTTGAAGACATTTCATAAGGAAATTGTGGTAGTAGAAATCCTGGGGGAAAATGACCACACAAAGCTATTCATTTTAAGGGAAACTAAAGCTAAGTGTAGCCAAATGTGTATCTTAGTTTTCAAAAGGGATTGTATTGTGTAGTGGGTCCGACGCAAGAGAGACGCCAGCCGGTGTGTGAGTTCAGCTCTTTATTGGAAGGGGAAGTGAACTGAGGAATGAGGGCTACCTGGCCTCCTTATATACCTGGCCAGGCAAGCTAACAGCCAATGGGGTTGGCCCTAGGTTTCCCGCCGAAACTGTCCAGGCCAACGTCCCCTAAGGGCTGTTGCTATGCAGATGCCTGCATACATAACACCCCTCCCCCCTTAGAGAAGACCCACATAACAACAACAACATGCAACTACTATAACTATGAGTATATATATAAAAAAACCAGTGGTGTCCTTGTGTGAGGATCACTTGCACACATAGTCCGACAGGTAGGCTGGTGTCCTGTGTGGACGGGTGGATCGTCTGGGTGTGCTTGGCCCCTGGGCTTGGACCGTGGGTTCCTGAGGCCTTTGTGCAGGGCTGCAAGGAGCCGGCATCAGGAAGTCCTCCTCCTCTGGTCCCTGCCCTGTGACATCCTCAGCTGGGTTGACCCCTCCTGGAGTGTGGTCCTCCTGTTGATCGTGTGCGTTGAGTTCAGGGACGTGTGTGACGCGCTCAGGGGCGTGTGTGACGTGCTCAGGGACTCTTCCTCTGAGCTGATCGATGTGTTGCCTTATGCGTCTGTCCCCCTCCACCCCTACAATGTACGAAAGGGGTCCTGTTTTCCCGACCACTGTCCCCGGAACCCAAGGATGTCCAGCCCCATAGTTCCTTGCCCAGACCAGGTCCCCCAGGTTGAGGACCCTGTGTGTGGATGATGATGGCAATGGTGATGGTAGTGATGCTGGTGGTGATGGTGATGATGGTGATGTTGCCCTACCGGTTTCGGCTGCTACCCGGTCTGGGTGTAGGCGGTCCAGCTTGGTGATGAGGCACCGTCCCCATCGCAGTTCTGCTGGGCTCTTGCCGGTAGCCACGCATGGTGTTGTGTGTTGGGCTAGTAAAAATTTGGCCAGTCTGTGGTGCCAGTCCCCGCTGATGATGCGCCGGAGTGCGTCTTTGGTCGTCCTTACCATCCGTTCGGCCTGCCCGTTGATAGATGGATGGAAAGGCGCAGAGGTGGCGTGCCTAATCCAGTTCGCCTTCAAGAAAGCCTGGAAATCAGCAGCAGTAAACTGAGGCCCATTATCAGAGACAATTACGTCGGGGAGGCCGTGTGTGGCAAAGAGAGCTCTGAGCACCTGGATTGTCCTCCCCGAGGTCATGTTGGGGACAGGGACTACCTCTAACCACTTGGAGTGACTGTCCACCACTACTAAAAATAGTTGACCCTGGAATGGCCCCGCATAGTCAATGTGAATGCAGGACCATGGCGTGTGTGTGGCCTCCCACCGGTGTACTGGTGCATGTGGCACTTCTGGCCTGGATCTCTGGCACGTATAACAGGCCTTGACCCGATCCTCAACCTCCTTGTCCAACCCGGGCCACCAGAGGTAGCTCCTAGCCAGTGCCTTCATCCTGACCACCCCCGGGTGCCCTTCGTGTAAGGAGTCCAATACCCTGGCGCGTAGTGCGGGTGGAATGATGACCCTGCTACCCCAAAGGAGGCACCCTTTGTGTGTGGAGATTTCATCGCGTCTAATGAAATAGGCCTGAAACTCTGGTCCCGGGGATTTGTCCTGCCACCCTGTGCAAACCCATGAGTGCACCCTGCCCATGATGTTGTCTGTGGCTGTGTGGCTGGCAATGTCCTTGGCAAGAACTGGGCACTCGGGTAGTTCCTGCAGGGCTAGGATCTGTGTGGCTGGTGCTGGGTCTGGGTCGTGTGTGTCTAGGGGGAGCCTACTTAGACCGTCTGCATGGCCTATCTCCTTCCCTGGCTTGTGTACCAGGTTGCAATTGTATGCTGCAAGGAAGATGGACCACCGGAGCATCCTGGGGGACAGAATCTGGGGGGTTTGCCTGTCTGTGGTGAACAGGCCCAGGAGTGGTTTGTGGTCCGTGAAGACAGTGAACTCCCTGCCATATAAGTAATCATGGAATTTCTTGATTCCTGCCACGATTGCCAGGGCTTCTTTGTCTATTTGGGCATAGTTTCTTTCTGCTCCAGACAGTGTCCTAGAATAGTATGCTATGGGGACTTGTGCCCCGTTGGGCTCAAGGTGGCTTAGGACAGCGCCCACACCATAAGGGGATGCATCACAGGCGATACAAATGGGCTTGGACTCGATGAAATGGGTTACTGTGGACTTGTCCGACAGCAATGCCTTCAGGGCCTTGAAGCTCTGATCATGGGTGGCCGTCCAGGCCCATGTTGCCTGTTTGTCTAGCAGCCTGTGGAGCGGTTCAGCGATGGCTGCCTTGTGTGGGAGGAATGTATGGTAGAAATTCAGCAGACCCAGGAATGCCTGAAGCTCTGCTTTGTTCTTGGGTGTGGGTGCTAGTTTGATGGCCCTCACCTTGGATTCTGTGGGGTGGATTCCCCTGGCGTCTACTCTGAACCCCAAAAATTCTGTGGAAGGAACGCCTATGCTGCATTTTTCCTTTTTGAGTTTGAGGCCAGCTGTGCGCAGCCTTGCCAGCACTTCCCTAAGCCTCCCTGCCAGTTCCTCTGCTGATGCTCCTGCGATCAGGATGTCATCAAAATAGGGGCAGACTCCTGGAATGCCCTTGAGTGTCTTTTCCATAACCTCCTGGAAAATGCCGGGAGCAACGCTGACTCCAAACTGCAGCCTGTTCACCCGGAACGCCCCCCTATGGGTTACTATGGTTTGGATGTCAGCTGTTTCCCTAGTGACCGTGAGTTGCTGGTACGCCTGTGCAAGATCGAGCCTTGCAAAAATGGCGCCGCCTTGGAGGGAAGCGAGAACGTGGCTGACTGCGGGAACCGGGTAAGCGTGCGGGTTTAGGGCGCGGTTCACCGAGCACTTATAGTCGGCGCAGATCCTTATTTCCCCGTTGGGCTTGAGGGGGGTCACAATGGGGGTTTCCCACTCCCCTCCATCTACAGGCTCTAAGATTCCCTGGGCCACCAACTTGTCTAGTTCGCGCTCGATTTTGTGTTTGAGCGCAAACGGGACTCGCCGCGGCCGGACCCTAACGGGGGAGTCGTTCGAGTTAAGCTTGAACGATATGGGGGCCCCGGTGTACTTGCCTAATGACCCGTCAAAGACGTCGGCGAACTCCCGGCAAACGGCCTCAACGGAGTCCCCCTGGATCCGATGGATCCCGGATACTGAGATTCCCAGGGCCTCAAACCAGTCCAGCCCGACCAGGCTGGCTCTGCGGCCCTCTACCACTACAACATCCAGGTGCCCTTCGTGACCCTTAAAGCCCACTGAAATGGTGGCCTCCCCCTTCACCTTGACCGGCGAATTCTGAAAATCGGTCAGGGTTAATTTAGTAGGCCGTAATTTAATCCGTTGCTTGCTCCGGCTAATTATGTGGTTAAGGGTCTCGTCCGAAATAATCGAGACCGCTGATCCGGAGTCAAGCTCCATGCTGCAAGGGACACCTTGCAAACGGATTGTTAATCTAATTTTGGGTTTGAGCAGCCGGCGGCTACCCATATGGTTAATGGCCAGCCGGCTCTCGACATAGCCAATTTTTGTTTTGGTGGGGGCCCCAGTACCTTCGAACGGCGGTTCCTCTGGCTGCAGCTCGTGGATCTCCTCTCGGGGGCGGCGGCTACGGCAGACGGCGGCTATGTGGCCTGTTTTCTTGCAGGCCCAGCACGTGGCGGACCGGAACTTGCAGAGGCTGCGCACGTGGTTCCCACCACACCCTGCGCACCTCTGGGGAACGGCGGTGTTGCTGGGAGGCCTGGTCCTGTCTGGGCGTCTGGCTCGCTGGTCGGGGGTCGACTTCCGCTGGAGGAGGTCGATGCTCAGGTCGTCCTCCTCTGTGGCCCCTTGCCGGTGGACGCTGGTTGCCTGGTTGCCGGGCCGGGTTTCCTGGCAGGCTTGGACGGCCCCGCAGGCCGCTTCGTGGGCTAGGATGGCGTCCTCGGCTTCCTGGAGAGAGACCTCCTCTCTTTCGAACAGGCGCTCCTGCAACCGCCTGTCGCGTAGGCCGCAAATCAGCCGGTCCCGTAGTCGCTCCTCCAAATTTGTGAACCTGCAAGCGACGGCAGCTTCCCGCAGGGCAGCGAGGAAGTCGGCACCGGTCTCGTCAGGGCGCTGGTCCCTTTTCTCGAATTGTGACCGTGCGGCCACCTTGGAGTGCCGGGGCTTGAAATGTGCGTTGAGCCTGGCCACGAGGTCTCGGTACGCGACGTTGTTGATGGCCTCCTGGGGGAACAGGTTCGCGGCGACTTCCAGCAGCGCTGGTCCCCCAAGGCAGAGCAGGGCGGCCGCCTTTGCACCGTCCTCGGATATCTGATTGAACCGCATGTACAGTTCAATGTGAGCCAGGTAACGGGTCCAGGTTTTGGGGCGGCGGGTCTCGAATTCGCGGGGTTGTCCGGCTCTAGCCATGGCGGCAGTTGGTCGTGGATGTGGCGCTTGGCGTTGCCGGTTCGGCTGGCGGTCGTGGGGGGAAGAAGGAAAAATGCCTTTCCCTTCAGCTCGCGGAGCGTTTCCCCAGTGACTTCAGCTCTTGGTCGGCAGCAATCCCACCTTCGTCGCCACTATTGTGTAGTGGGTCCGACGCAAGAGAGACGCCAGCCGGTGTGTGAGTTCAGCTCTTTATTGGAAGGGGAAGTGAACTGAGGAATGAGGGCTACCTGGCCTCCTTATATACCTGGCCAGGCAAGCTAACAGCCAATGGGGTTGGCCCTAGGTTTCCCGCCGAAACTGTCCAGGCCAACGCCCCCTGAGGGCTGTTGCTATGCAGATGCCTGCATACATAACAGATTGTAAATAAAGTCAGGGCCATGAGAAGTTAACATTCTGTGACAGAAGAAAACTATTAACACAAGGAATTCAAGGTGTGCAGAGTCCCTAAAAAAGAAGGTACTAAAAGCATAGCTTATTGAAGAAAAATAAACAGGAAATGCCTAGATTTATATAAAGTGTTTGATGCAATTCAGAAAACAATAAAAAGAAACATATAAAAAGTGAAAACAGACAACTTACCAATTTAAAAAAGGCTTAAAAATGAAAACCATAAACATGAGATGCTATCATTTTTTCTTCAACAGGCAACATCATCCTTGCCAGAATGTGGGAATGCCATAGACTTCGGTAAAGCAGTTTGGGGAATGAAAGTGAAGGAAAGACTCTATCAACCAAATTCATCTTCATAATAGCCAACATATTATTACAACCCATGTGACACACAGCAGCATACAAACCAACTAAAGCACTACAAAACAGCTGAAGGATATCAAAAGATACAGTCATCTAAGAAAAAAAAGCACGAGTCATCTAAAGCAGTGTAAGAACTGTAACAGCCATTATGTAGGACAGAGAGGCAAAAATCTAGTAGAACATATACATGAACACCAATTAGTTGTCAGAAGATGTGATGAAAACTGCTTCATCTCACAACACATTGACAACCATAGTTTCAGTTGGGGAACTGTGAACATCCTAGACCAAGCTCAATTCAAAAATCCTAGAGGGTTCCTAGAAACAAATCATCTATCAACAGGCACACAGAGATAAATATTTACACACATTTCAAAAGAGACAATAAAAAAGCTAATGAAACAGGAAGACCAGAACATATCGTCTCCAAAAGACAACCACTAGATGAGCAAGGATTAACACAAGGCAGACCTACCAAGGAGAAAATCATACACCTACTGGCAGGCAAGCTATTGCATATAAACAAAAAAAGCACCCCACACTTAGTTGTACAGATGATGTTACCTTATTAGATAATAAAATTCTATAAGCAAACAACCAAGTTTAGAGAGAATGAAGGACTCCATTAAAAGTTTTTTTTTATTTGGAAAAAATAATCAGACAAATAGTTTGAAGGATATCTGGCTTGACAATAATGTTTATGAAATTGAACCTGGTATAAAAACTAAGTAGAAACTGAACATGTGTTTGTGTGATATGGTTGCCAAAAACTAATGCAGTCTGTATCAAGAAGAGAACATGATCATGGGAAATAATAGGCCCACTTTCTTCTGTATTGTTTAGACAGATTAGCAATTATATTACAAGGACTCCAGTTTTGTCTTTTTCGTAATATACATATTTAACAAATCATGCAATATTATTTCAACAGTAGTTGCTACGAACAATGAAAGTGAAAAATCTGTAAGTACAACAGTTAATACAACAAACAAAAAATACAAGAAATCTGCATTTATAATAGTGAAAATGAGATTTTGCAAGAATCATAAATGTTTGCAATTTTTTTCTTTAATGTTTAATGGGTGATACTATGATAACCTTTAAAAATAATTCTAAATTGACAATATTGCACTGAAATTCAAGTATTGCATTGTTGTTGTTGTTGTTAGCTGCGAAGTCATGTCCGACCCATTGCAACCCCATGGACAACATTCCTCCAGGCCTTCCTGTCCTCTACCATCTTCTGGAGTCCATTTAAGCTCACGCCTATTGCTTCAGTGACTCCATCCAGCCACCTCATTCTCTGTCGTCCCCTTCTTCTCTTGCCCTCGATCTTTCCCAGCATTAGGCTCTTCTCCAGTGAGTCCTTCCTTCTCATTAGGTGGCCAAAGTATTTGAGTATTGCATATTTAAGCACAAAAGCTATTCAGTTGTTCTGCCATTCCAAATTAATCAGCCTAAAGGCCTCACTAAGGTTGCTTCTGCTTTTAAAGTTAAGGTGGAAAGTTTTCTTTAGCAGTTTCTTTGTTATGGAATATTCTCTATGGATATGTAAAGTTGCTGAGTTTGTTTATTTTTTATATTTTTAAATGCTGCTCTTTTGTTTTGGCACTTATGAATTTTAAATTAGTTCTAGGGTTAAATTATTGGCTTTCCATTGTTTTAATGAATTATTAGGAATTTGGAGCTGAAAAATTTAGCCTGCACATTACGAAGAGACACACAGAGAGAGGGAGAAACAGAGAAAGCTATGAATAATAGTAAACGATCCAGTTGTATAAAAAAGAAACAAAGAATAAATTAGGAAACTAATAGCAAATTAATGTGATTTTAAGCTGCAAATGTAACTCCTTTAGTTATAAGAAAACCATACTTTCAGTTCTTAAAATATCAAATTTCCAACTGTGGAAATGTTTCTAAATCAATTACATCTAAGCCTAATCAAAAGTAATTTCCAGCACCTAAGTACAAAGGAAAACACAGCGTTGAGAAAAATGGAGTAAAATGCAATTGATATGACAGCAGCATGAAATGCAACTTTTCAAATCACAGCACAGTACGCCTTCTTATAAAAGCTGTTACATATGTCGGCAGCTGTAATTTCAAATCTCTGGAATACTGTTCTTTTACAGACATCTTGCTAGAAAGGCAGCCATAGGAATTTTCTGAAAGTTAACAGACTGGCAAATAAAAGCAGTTTTGCATTATGGTAGCTTGTCATTCACTGGAAATGTAAGACAATCTAACAGAAACTGTAATTTACACAGTTCCTTATCGAGGTGCAGGTAGTCCTTGACTTACAACAGTTCATTTAGTGACCATTCAAAGTTACAAGAGCACTCAAAAAAGGGACTTATGACTGTTTTTCACATGATCATTGCAGCATCCCCATGGCCATGTGATCAAAATTCAGATGCTTGGCAACTGACTCATATTTATGACAGTTGTAGTGTCCCAGGATCATACGATTACTTTTTGCAACCTTCTGATAGCAAAGTCAATGAAGAAGCCAGATTCACTTAACAACCATATCACTAACTTAAAAACTGCAGTTATTCACTTAACAACTATGTCAAAAAAGATCATGGGGCAAAACTCACTTAAATGTCTCACTTAGTAACATAAATTTTGGCGTCAGTTGTGGTCGTAAGTCGAGGACTACCTTTATATTTTTTTGATGTGTACCATTGCCTAGTATACCTATTCATTTAAGGACAAAAGTTTAATTGCAAGCTCCTTTTTCCCCACCAAAGCTTTTTGCCCACCAGTGAGTTTTATGTACCAATTAATTAGGTCTATTTATTTGGGCTCTTTACTTTTTTCTTGCCAAATATGCTAGGCAGCAGTTATTGATTTATGGTTGATGTTTACTTCTGCAATTCTGTATACCCACACATGAATCACAACAAAAAATATTACACCAATTAGTTACATCCACAGCAAGCAAAAACTTTATGGAGGTGAAATGTTAGCACTAATGGTGGGCAGAAGAGGAACAAGAACATAACTGTAGTTATTTGTAAGAGCCAATCCATAATGAAATATACTTCTACAGGGTTTTCCTCCCTTTAGATACAAGACTGAAAGCATTTCCATTAATTTCTTTGCAGTTGTATCATAGTGTATACGGAGTAGTGTGTTATATATGTAAACAATCCTTAAATAGATATGTATATATGTTAACAGTTCAAATAATACGACAGTGTATAAAGTGTTAAACTAAAAGCCTCCTGACAGGAAAACACGCGGGAACTTTGACAGCTGTCAAAGTTCCCCGCACAGCGCAGGCGCCACCACTGACAGCTCGTGGCTGTCAAACTCCGGACTACGAGGAAGCCTGAGCTGTCAAAGCGTCCACCGCACAGCGCAGGCGCGACCACTGACAGCTCGCGGCTGTCAAAACACCCAGCCACGCGGAAGCCGGAGCTGTCAACAGAAGACGACGCGGATTGGTCCCTGCCTGACACGGCGCCAAATTAAACACCGCTGATTGGTCCTCGCTACCAGCTGCCGGCTATAAAAGCCGGACAAGTTATTCTATGTTTGCCTTGCTCTTAAATAAACCTGTTGTTACTAGCCTGTCGTCCCGAGTGGTCCTTGGCTACTTCACTGGCGACGAAGGTGGGATCGCTCCGGAGCTGAAGTCACGGCCGAGGAAGGAAGTTCCCGGCAAAGAGCTGTCACGGAAGTTTTAACTTCCATCGGAGCAACCCAGGACCGGACGACATGGCAAACTTCGGCCGTGTGAGGGAGTTTGATACCCGCCATCCCGAGAGATGGCAATCACACCTCGGCCAAGTCGAGGGATTCCTCCTCGTCAGTAAAATCACTGACGACCGAGCAAAGGCCGCCGCTCTGCTGTACATCAGCGGGCCCCCGGTGTACGATGCAGCCGTCGGGTTGTTCAGCCCAGTGCCCATCACTGAAGTCTCCTACGCGGACTTGGTGGACCAGCTGAACAAGTACTACATGCCGGCTCGATCAGAACTGTACTGGCGGGTGCAATTCGCAAAAAAGAAACAACGGCAGGACGAGCCCGCCAACGAGTTCATCGCCGGGGTCAGACACGCCGCAAGGAACTGCTGCTTCCCCGACCTGGAAGACCGCATCAGAGACCAGGTGGTGATCGGTCTGAGGGACGAGAAGCTACAAAAGAAACTGACGTCCAAACCCGACATGAACCTGGCTGAGCTGACCAGGGAGATCATGGCATACGAACACAGCCACAAGAAGAAGTCGACTAACACGACCCCTGAGACCCCCGCGACCGTCTACCAGGAAAGCGCAGCCTTCAGCGACAGCGGAGAGTCGGTAGATTTCACCGATGGAGAAGCCCTACAGCGCAGAATGGAGCACCGGCAGCCGAGAAGGAGCAAAACGTCGGACCGCCGGGGGTCCAGGAACCCTCCACCGCCACCACCGCGTTACGAGCAACGAGCCGCCTGTGCCAGCTGCGGGGGCAACCATGCCCGAGGAAGCTGCCGCTTTAGGAACGCGAAATGCCACAATTGCGGGAAGACTGGCCACATCAAGCCGGTGTGCCGCAGCAAGGGCCGGGACAACATCAATGAGGTGGAGGCAAACCCCCCAGGTAGGCCGGCTGCCCAGGCCAGCAGAAAACCCCACCCAGGCCCCCTGGTAGAGACAATTGACAGGGTAAACAGCATAAGCTCCAAGGTTAAGATCTGGGTCAGAATTCAGGGGGTGCCCTGCCATATGGAAGTAGATTCAGGGTCAGCAGTCTCCTTAATCTCGCTGACAACCTATCGGGAGATCTGTCAGAAAGGCCGAGGGCAAATTCCCCTGAAACAAACTCAGGTACACCTAGCTGACTTCCAGAAAACCCCCATTCCGTTGGAAGGGAAAGCTAAGGTCGTAGTGCAGTACAAGGGGTTCAAGGGTCCCCTGGAGGTTTTAGTTACACCAGGGAACCGTACCAACTTGATAGGACTAAACTGGTTCAGCCCACTAGGCATCGCCTTAACGGGGATTAACACCATTCAAACACCCAGCCTAGAAGCCGTTTGCGATAAGTACGCCGACGTTTTCGATGGCACTTTAGGAAGATATACGGGTCCCCCCATCTCCTTACAGCTAAACCCTGCAATCCAACCAATTAGGATAAGAGCCAGGAGGGTACCCTTTGCCCTTAAAGAAAAAATCGAAAACGAACTTGATCGCCTCGTAGGACTAGGGGTGCTTGAGCCAACAGAAGGGGGAACCTGGGAGACCCCTATTGTCACCCCAATCAAACCTAACGGTGAAGTGAGAGTGTGCGCCGATTATAAGGCGACAGTCAACCTAGCCCTCAGCCCCCATGCCTACCCGGTGCCAGCGGTAAGGGACGTATTTGCTTCCATCCGCTCTGGCGCCCTTTTTGCCAAGCTCGATCTCACACAGGCGTATTTGCAACTGCCTGTCACTGAGGACACTGCGGAGGCCCAGACTATTGTCACCCACCGCGGTGCCTTTAAGGTAAAGAGGCTCCAATTTGGCATATCAGCGGCCCCGGGTATATTTCAGGGTATCATGGAGAAGACCCTGAAAGGAATACCCGGGGTCTGCCCCTATTTCGACGATGTCCTCATCGCCGGAGAAAACGAAGCAAACTTAGCTGACAGGCTGTCAGCTGTGCTGAGCCGGCTCAGAGAAGCCGGTCTCAAACTTAAGCGGGAAAAGTGCTCTATTGGAGTCACATCCACTGAATTCCTAGGGTACAAAATAGATAGCCAGGGCATTCACCCCACCTCAGAAAAACTTCAGGCTATTCAGACCGCACCCAGCCCTAGGAATAAACAAGAGCTTCAATCCTTTTTAGGACTGCTAAACTTTTACCACGCCTTCATTCCCCATAAAGCCACTATTGCAGAGCCTCTGCATAGACTCCTAGACAAGGGTACAACTTGGTCCTGGACCAAAGAACATGAGAATAGCTTCCAATCGTTAAAAAAGATTATCTGTCACAGTTCAACTATCACCCTTTTCAGAGAAGACACCCCAATATGCATCGCTTGCGATGCCTCTCCCTATGGAATCGGGGCTGTTTTAAGTCACATATTTAAGGACGGTACACACAGACCCATAGCCTTCTATTCACGCACTCTGACCAAAGCTGAAAGAAACTATGCACAAATTGACAGGGAAGCCCTAGCAATAGTAGCAGGGGTCAAAAAATTTCATGATTACCTGTATGGGAGACCATTTACTATATTTACGGATCACAAACCCCTCCTAGGCATATTCACTTGGAACAAAACTACTCCACAAATTCTCTCTCCGAGAATTTTAAGATGGTCAACATTCTTAGCAGCATATTCCTATCAACTAATACATAAACCAGGTAAAGAATTGGGACATGCTGACTGCCTCAGCAGGCTGCCCATACAAACCAGGGACTCAGACCCAGCCCCAGCCAGCCAGATTTTAGCAATCGCCCAACTTCCAGAATGCCCCCTGACTGCAAACATTATAGCTAATAATTCAGCCAAAGATAAAATACTTGCCAGAATCCTCAAATGGGCCACAACAGGATGGCCAGCTCAAAATCCACAACCTCAATTCCAACCTTATTATAACAGGAAAAATGAGATCTCAACACATAAAGGTTGCCTGCTGTGGGGAAATAGGGTCATCATACCAGAGAAAAACATTGACCAAACATTACAAATTTTACACGAAGGACACCCTGGAATTGTAAAAATGAAGGCGATGGCTAGAAGTTATGTGTGGTGGCCAGGCATAGATACACAAATAGAAAAGTATGTGGGTGGGTGTTATACCTGTCAAGAGACCAGAAATGACCCACCCCAGGCACCGGTCCATAAATGGGAGACTACAAGGAACCCTTGGTCACGTATACATATAGATTTTGCAGGACCCATCCAGGGCCAAAGTTTCTTAATTGTAGTAGACAGCCACTCTAAATGGCTGGAAGTCACACCCCTTAGAAAAACAACGTCCCAAGCCACTATTCAAGCCTTACGGAAAATATTCGCTACACACGGCCTACCTGACACCATAGTTTCTGACAACGGACCTCAATTCACCTCTCGTGAATTTCAGATCTTCGCTATGAAGAATTGTATTAGGCTGGTCACGTCGGCGCCGTTCCACCCATCGTCGAACGGAATGGCTGAAATTATGGTACGATCCACAAAAGAAGCGTTAAGAAAATTCGTTAATGGAAACTGGCAGAGGCGCCTCAGCCAGTTCCTCTTAGCACAACACACAACACCATGCTCTACGACCGGCAAATCACCGGCGGAATTAAGATGGGGGAGGAGGCTAATAACACGTCTGGACAGACTGCACCCCGATACATATCCAGAAGAAAAACAGCACCCCCACCCCGCCCGCACACTCAACCCAGGTCAATTGATTTGGGCACGATCATACACAGATAAAAACAAGTGGGTCCAAGGGACAGTAATAAAACAAACAGGGCCCATCTCATACCTTATAGCTACGCAAGCACAGGGCAACATACGCCGCCATATTGATCAGCTCCGACCCAGACAACCACCAAACACTTCTGAGCAACCAACCAGTGCCGACATACAACCCCCACCGGAAATGCCGCCTATCCCAAACCAGGAAGAAGAACACCAAGACGAAGGACCAGGACCACACCACCCTCCACCCCCTCGCCGCTCAACCAGAAATCGAAGACCTCCCACCTACCTAAAAGACTATCAGTGGGCAGGCTCAAACATTCAAGAGGAAAGAAACGAACCAGGGGAGGGGTAAGGGGTGTGTTATATATGTAAACAATCCTTAAATAGATATGTATATATGTTAACAGTTCAAATAATACAACAGTGTATAAAGTGTTAAACTAAAAGCCTCCTGACAGGAAAACACGCGGGAACTTTGACAGCTGTCAAAGTTCCCCGCACAGCGCAGGCGCCACCACTGACAGCTCGTGGCTGTCAAACTCCGGACTACGAGGAAGCCTGAGCTGTCAAAGCGTCCACCGCACAGCGCAGGCGCGACCACTGACAGCTCGCGGCTGTCAAAACACCCAGCCACGCGGAAGCCGGAGCTGTCAACAGAAGACGACGCGGATTGGTCCCTGCCTGACACGGTGCCAAATTAAACACCGCTGATTGGTCCTCGCTACCAGCTGCCGGCTATAAAAGCCGGACAAGTTATTCTATGTTTGCCTTGCTCTTAAATAAACCTGTTGTTACTAGCCTGTCGTCCCGAGTGGTCCTTGGCTACTTCAAGTAGCATTATATGTACAAAATGCATTGACTTTGAAACATGAATGTGCAAGTTCGCCCTTTAACATCACCCTCACAGCTCCTGCAGTGCTTCCTGATCATAGGGAGATGTTCATGGGAGGAATAAGCAAAGAATGTTGGAAGTGTATGTCAAGAGTACATAGTCTCTGGAGGGTCACACAAGGCATGAAAATCATCACAGCTGCCTGGATAAAGCAAACAGACATGTCTATTGAGCATCAACAAAAAAAGAAGATGCTGGAGGCAGTGGAACATTTAGCAATAATAGCAAAGGCATCATTTCAAACTGTTAAGGCAATGGTTTTCCTGGTAATACTGCAAAGAAGCAGAAAGTGAAGTTTGAAGAAGCAGAATAGAAAAGATATTGATGCTTTTGAACTTTGGTGTTGGTGAACTTTGGTGTCGGAGAAAAATCTGAAAATACAATGGATAGCTCCAAACAAAAAAAAAGCAAACAAGTCATAGAACAAATCAGTTCAGAGAGCTCACTTGAGATACAAATGACCAGACTCAAATTATCATATTTTGGATATATTTTGTGAAAGTTCAGTTTTCTGGAAAAGTTTATAATGCTGGGAAATATGGTATCTGATATGTGTTGCTTTGATAGTATTGTATTAGGACTATAAGGTGGGATTGAATAGTATTTGGTTTGCTTGTCCTGGAATACTTTTTAGGGCAACAATACTTATTTTAACTGAATTGTAATTGATACATATTTCTTATTCTCTTCCTGCTTTTGTTTGGAACTGGAATGCAACCAGATATTTAGCTTTGCATTAGCTCTGATAAATATTGATATCGATTGACTGCTAGTTTAGTGGTTTTGCAATAAGAATAAACTATCTAAAGGTCTAATAGGGAATCTGTTCCTGTATCTTGTATGAATATTGTATTCTAAAAATAATGCTAATAAATAAGGAGTCCAACTGAAGATGGCTAATTGAGGGTTGAGGCTAAGAAGGCATGAATAGTTGGAAATCCAAGATGTAGTATCCTTCTCTGGTAATCATGGAGATTCCAAGGTTAGAACACTAAAGGAACCAATCTCAAGCTGAACTGAACAGTCCAATCCAGAGCAATTAAAAAGCCATGACAAAGATGTTCCCGAATCCATCACACAAATTGCTTTGAAGCCAGTGAAAACTGAAAGAGCTGGGTTACAGCTGTCTAGCAGAGTGCCTTTACCATCTATCTCATGTTTTGACCAAAACCTGGTTCACCTAAAACAACTAATTACTTTGAAAATATAATATACAGTAATTTTGTTAGGCATGCAGTGTACTATAAGCTTCCAAAAAGCATTGATAGCATGCTGGGCAGTCCTTAACAAAATCAGAACCATAGTTTATATTCTCCTGGCCTATTACATTGCAAAGGCAAGGCAAAGAAAAAGGTAGAGACAGTGTAAAATGCAGCATGATGTTGGAATGTTTTTGATAAACCCATCTGGGTGATCTTATTATCAACTGCTTCCTAGCAAGTCAGTATGCCAGTTATACTATTGCTGAAATATGATCAGTAACTACAAACAATTTGGTTTATTGGGCCACAGTTTCCTGACTTTGTCAGTTCAGCTTGCTGTGAAGGTTTTATTATAAGGGCATTTTAAGTGGTGTACATGTATGAGGGAGACATCCCATAGGTTGGTAGTGAATTCAGCTCACATGTATACGTAGAGATAGATTTTACCATACTCCTGACCTGGGTCTTAGTCTCTCAACTGAACATCCAGCTCTTCTGGGGGCTATTTGTCCCATGCAGCCAAAGGCCCAGGTCAAAAGGTGTTGGGGGGGAGGTAGGGGGGGAGCAGGGAGGGGGAAGGGGGGTTTTTTTTAAAGGAAAACTGTATTTTAAAACTTTTCAATAAAAAAAAAAGGTGTCTGGGCAGAAGACCAGGGACAAAGGGTGAGGGGCAGAAGACCAGGGACCTATTGGTCATGGAGAATGGCAGGGGGAGGGCCAATGGAGGAGGAAAACAGGCTGTAAATTGGCTGAGGCAGGTGGCTGGGGTCAAAGGGGGCACAGCCAAGGGTCGGTGCCTAAATGTCCTAGACCCCCTGTGCCTGATCTGTTCCCCCTCCCCTTTTTTTTACTCCCTCACAGTGCAGAGATATGGTCTAAAGAATCTATCTCTTCTTGAGCTTCTCTACAGCTACAGCACAGCTGTACAAAGGGCTAACTGGCGGTTAACAAGCTCACCTTCATGACCTTAATTCGTTGATTAGAAACCTCCCAGGGCTTGCAGCTGCCTCCTGAATCTGACCAGACTTTAATCTGTTTCATGCTGATAGTTGTAAATGTGCAGATTGGTCAAAGAATGATTTTTGTACTACCATTTACTATTGTCCGATTTGCAAATAGTCACTAACCAAGACAATTGCTAAGGGAGAAGTGGCTATATCTACACTCTGGCTTTTCAAATGGATTTACTTTCTGTCTTTTTAATGAAATATTTATACAGGGTTGAAGAACTTACAACTTACAGAGATTTTAGAAGCTAGAGACACTGAGCAAAGACTATCTATTTTAAAGGATGACCTGTCAGTTTCTTATACATCCAAAGGTTTAGTTTTTAGTAAAATGACAGAATAACTCCTATCTCAGTACCTAGAGAGAAAATTGTCAGCAATTGCATTGTTGCACATAACAATTTTTAACAAAAGATACACTGTGTGAGGTGGGGCTATCAGAAAAATAGGCATTTATCTGTGTGATATCATGTATTATCAATGTTTTCATTTTGAAAATTTTGCAACTTGAATGTATACAATTTCTGTTCTTGCAATTAGAGAATTACACACACACACACACACACACACACACACTACTTCTATGCCTTAAAAACAAAGTTTTTGTTAAATGTGATTATTGATTTGTGCTATAGATGTTTCTTTGAAATCCGAACTTTTAAAATACACTGCAATATTCAAACATATTTCAAAATGAATGTGCTTGTGTATATTGTTAACATACATGTCATCTTAAATAAACATATATATCTACATAAAGTTATTTATAATTGAGAAATAAATGATGAAGGATAGGCAATAAACTGATAGATATATGACGAATGTTTGTGTTTTGTCTTCCCATAACTCCACAAAGATTCCTCTGTCCATTCTCAGATACTGTATGTAGTAATGTACATTTGGCTTCATTGTTTTAAAAAAGGAATTTCTCTTAAAAATTTTCTTACATAGAACACTACATGGTTGCTAGGCTACTCTTTGTGTAATTAGAATTTTTCCAATACTGTGTTAAGTTCTCTGAATTCTGGGCTTTGGGCAAATAAATTAAAACTGTGTTTTCTAAAAGTGTGCTAACAGAAATGTCCTTGACACAAGAATATAGAACTTTCCAAAATGAGCCAATTGACATGGTTCTGCATATTAATCTGACTGTATTCTTGATAAAGAAGGTTGCCAATTTTCTTGATGAGAGAACAGCTGATCCTCCATTCCTCAAGTGCTAAAATTGAAAAATAAAAGAGAGCGAGAGATCAGGCTTCTTTAATGCTTGTTTTGGCAAGTAGAGAAAATCAGTGTATTTGTATTTGTATTTGTATTTGTATTTGTATTTGTATTTGTATTTGTATTTGTATTTGTATTTGTATTTGTATTTGTATTTGTATTTGTATTTGTATTTGTATTTATTAAATTTGTATACCGCCCTTCTCCCGAGGGACTCAGGGCGGTGAACAGGGCACATATAAATAGAGGATACAAAAATTAAAAAAGAATTAAATAATTGCCCAGATAAAACAGTAACAATATAAAACCCAATTAAAAAACCCTAACTTCCCCCATCAGGCCAGGCCAGCTTGTTCAAATAAATGGTTCTTCAGACCGCGTCGGAAAGAGCGAAGGTCCGGTGCCGTCCGGAGCTCAACCGGCAGTTGGTTCCATAAAGCCGGAGCGCCCACAGAGAAGGCCCTCCCCCTGGGGGCCACCAGCCAACATTCTCTGACCGGGGGCACCCTGAGGAGGCCCTCTCTGTGGGAACACACAGGGCGGAGGGAAGTTGACGCCGGCAGCAGGTGGTCCCCGAGGTACTCCGGACCCATGCCATGTAGGGACTTAAAGACCATTACCAGAACCTTGAATCTCAACCGGAAGACAACTGGTAACCAATGCAGCTCGTGGAGCAAAGGTGTAACGTGGGAGTACCGGGAAACTCCCAAGACAACTCTCGCGGCCGCATTCTGTACCAGTTGGAGCCTCCGAGTGGTCTTCAAGGGAAGCCCCATGTAAAGAGCATTGCAGTAGTCCAGACGAGAGGTCACGAGCGCATGAGTGACCGTACACAGGGCATCCCGGTCCAGATAGGGCCGTAACTGGTGCACCAGGCGAACCTGGGCGAAAGCCCCCCTAGTCACGGCTACTATATGGTCTTCCAGAGTAAGCCGTGAATCTAGGAGGACTCCCAAGTTGCGAGCCCTATCCACGGGGGGTAAAAACTCACCCCCCAAAGAAAGAGGTGGAATATTTTGAATGTCCCGGGATGCCGGAATGTACAGCCACTCAGTCTTGTCAGGGTTGAGCTGAAGTCTGTTCCTCCCCATCCAGACCCGGACCGCCTCCAGACAACGGGACATCACGTCGAGGGCATCACTGGGGTGGTTTGGGGTCGAAATGAAAAGTTGGGTATCATCGGCGTACTGATGATATCCAACTCCAAAACCACGAATGATCTCACCCAGCGGTTTCATGTAGATGTTGAACAGGAGAGGCGAGAGGACCGACCCCTGAGGAACTCCACAAGTGAGAGCCCTCGGGGTCGACCTCTGCCCTCCTGCCAACACCGACTGCGAGCGTCCCAGGAGATAGGAGGAGAACCACCGAAGAACTGTGCCTCCCACTCCCAATCCCCTGAGACGCTGCAGCAGGATACCATGGTCGATGGTATCGAAAGCCGCCGAGAGGTCTAATAGGACTAGGACAGAGGAATATCCCCTGTCCCGGGCCCTCCAGAGATCATTCACCAGAGCGACCAATGCCGTCTCCGTGCTGTACCTGGGCCTGAAACCCAATTGGTACGGGTCCAGATAATCCGCTTCATCCAGAACCAGGGGGAGCTGATGCACCACCACACTCTCAACAACCTTCGCAAGAAAGCGAAGGTTGGAGACCGGACGAAAGTTATTCAACACAGCTGGGTCCAGGGCAGGCTTCTTGAGGAGAGGTCTCACCACCGCCTCCTTCAAGACGGTGGGGAAATTACCCTCACTCAAAGAAGCAGATATAACCGCCTGGAACCAGCCTCGTGTCCCCTCCCGGGCTGCATAGACCAGCCAAGAAGGGCACGGGTCCAATAAACATGTGGTGGAGCTCAACCTCCCCATAATCCTGTCCACTTCCTCAGGGGTCACAGAATCAAACTCCTCCCAGATAACATCGACAAGACCGCCCGTGTCCTGATCGTGAACTTTAGGAATAAGCATGTATATAAATATGTGTAAGAATGGAATGAGAATGAGTGAATAGGCAGGTGCCATAATGTGTGGTTCTGGAAAAACATGTTCAGAGCAATCTTCCTGCAAAAAAAGTGTCTATAGCTACTTTTGAAGCTACTTTAGAACCGCTCCTGGCTGAAAGGTCTGCTAACTTACATGCCCAGAACCAGTTCAAACCTCACGATGAGAGCAACATTTTAAGACAGTTACAGTGGAGGAGATCAAAATAAACAAAAACGTCTAGCTTACTATGGGCAAGAGAATGTGCAGAATAGTTTATCATACATGCATAAGCAAAATTTGTGACAATGTAAAAGGCACTTGCATGGGACAGTCTATAAGAGAGCAATCTTGCAGGCTATCTCTGTCAATGATTTACTTAAAACAAATCCACAATTTTTGGAAGTAAGTTTGTCTAGCATTTTACCACTGAATCCACAGACTATTTCTTTTCTGCTTCTTATACAACCTGACATTTTAATTCATATTTTAAAATAATAAAATTTTAAAAAAACATAGTTGTTTTAACTTAGCTGGGCTATTTTAGGAAGGATGGAGGATGTTGTTGTAGTTAACATGTACTGAATTTTCAAGGTTAATTGGTGATACATGACATTACTCTGACCAGAAATATGCATGCATGCATCATAATTACATTGAACTACAAGAGGTCAGGTGGGGCTCCACCTCTTTCTTCTAGTGGAGAAATAATATTTATGGAAGATGAAAAGTTTAAATGAAATGTATCTCCAAATCTAAAATAAAATACAAAATCCTAGAACCTGGATGAACAATTGTGTTGAGTGTCTAATGAGTAGTCAACACTTGAGGAATAAGCAGTCCTTCTTGGACCAAACAAGTTCCCTGTTATCAGACAACAACACCAATATGCTAGTAGCTTCCTGTCCTAATGACTTGTCAACTATCATTGGCCTAACCTAATAAAGAGATATTATTTTCCTCTGCATGGATTGTGCTGGGCAGTTTCTACCTTTGAGTAGATGTAGTGAGGCACACATTCTCAACCAGTTGGAGACCTATATTGGAGACCTATAAGGATGGAATTTTGAGATACAAACTAAAACAACCAAAGAAGATCATTTATGGTTAGATAACTCTAGTTAGGGCTTAGAGTTACTGAGATTTATCCATTCTCCTGAAATCATTTTGTTAGAACTTTTGGACTGGAGAGATGACTTGGTGTTTGACATAATAATTGTTTAATGCACACTTTCTCATTGCATAAAGATTGAAACCTCTGACATTTACCATATCTTTTTATAGTTAAAGTGTGAAGAATTACCGAATTTTTCTAACACTCAACACTCAACAATTTAAGTCCTGTTAAGGAATAACAGACCATAAAAATAAGTATTCTCTAATATGATCCTCTAAAACCTCTCATTGCATCATCATTAAGTAAATGTCATATTCTATATACTGTTATTTTTTCTTCTATTTCTGAACTAATGATTTTACATTGTGCTGTCTACAGTAGAGTTTAGAGAATTATGTTCTATATAATTCAAAAAAATAAAGAAGAAAGAAGGAGAAAGAAGAAATGATCATATTTTGGCTAAAGAATAAAAACATTTGATAAGAAAGAAATTCTGTGTGAAAAGTGAAATTTTGGTGATCGTTTGGGGTTTACAAAGTGTGATTAAAAATATTTTCTGATTCAAGAGAAACAAGCACATTTTCTCAACAAGATTTGTTTTTGTGATGTCATCATATTTTCAAATCTGACTATATGAAACTTCCCTTTTCATGAGACTCATAAAAATCAGTTGATGAAGCAAAACCTGAAACAAATTTTATTTATTCATTTATTTATTTATTTGGATTTATATACCGCCCTTTCCCGAAGGACTCAGGGCGGTTTACAGGGTATTTAAAAGAAAAATCAATACAAAGTTAAAAACAATTAAAAAGATTAAATCAGTCCCTGAGAAAAGATAAAAACCCCAATTAAAATTAAAATTCTCAGCCTGGGCCAGAGAGCTCGAAGAGCCAGGTCTTCAGGTCCCGGCGGAATGAACGCAGGTTGGGGGCAGTCCTAAGCTCCATGGGCAGCTGGTTCCAGAGGGCAGGTGCACCCACTGAGAAGGCCCTACCCCTGGGTGTTATCCGCCGGCAATCTTTTACCGCCGGCACCCTGAGAAGACCCTCCCTGTGGGAGCGCACTGGACAAAGGGAGCTTGATGCTGGCAGCAGGTGTTCCCTCAAATATCCTGGACCCTTTAGGGCTTTATAGGTCATCACCAGCACCTTGAATCTCACCCGGAGGGCAACCGGAAGCCAATGCAGCTCAGGGAGTAGAGGTGTTACATGGGAGTATCGGAAAACCCCCATCACAACTCGCTCGGCCGCATTCCGCACCAGCTGAAGCCTCCGGGTGGTCCTCAAGGGCAGCCCCATGTAGAGAGCATTGCAGTAGTCTAAACGGGAGGTCACGAGCGCATGAGTGACTGCACGTAGGGCATCTCGGTCCAAATAGGGCCGCAACTGGCACACCAGGCGAACCTGGGCAAAAGCCCCCCTGGTCACGGCTCCTATATGATCTTCAAAATTGAGCTGTGAATCCAGAAGGACGCCCAAGTTGCGAGCCCTATCTATGGGGGGTAACACTTCACCACCCATCGTTAAAGGTGGAATAGTGTGGTTAACCCGAGATGCCGGTATGCACAGCCACTCAGTCTTGGCAGGATTGAGATGAAGCCTGTTTCTCCCCATCCAGACCTGGACCGCCTCCCAGCACCGGGACATCACGGTGAGGGCATCGCTGGGTTGGTTCGGGGTGGAAAGAAAAAGTTGGGTATCATCAGCGTACTGGTGATACCCCACCCCAAAACCACAATTGATCTCACCCAGCGGCTTCATATAGATGTTGAACAGGAGGGGTGAGAGAACCAACACCTGAGGAACTCCACAAATAAGAGACCTCGGGGTGGATCTCTGCCCTCCCACCAACACCGACTGCGAGCGGCCCAGGAGATAGGAGGAGAACCACCGTAAAACAGTGCCTCCCACTCCCAACCCCCTGAGACGCCGCAGTAGGATACCATGGTTGATGGTATCAAAAGCCGCTGAGAGATCTAATAGGACTAGGACAGAGGAACAACCCCTGTCCCGAGCCCGCCAGAGATCATTCACCAGCGCGACCAATGCCGTCTCCGTGCTGTGTCAGGGCCTGAAACCCAATTGGTACAGGTCCAGATAATCAGTTTCCTCCAGGAACAGAGGAAGCTGATGCGCCACCACACTCTCAACAACCTTCGCCAAAAAGCGAAGGTTGGAGACTGGACGATAGTTATTTAAAACAGCCGGGTCCAGGGCAGGCTTTTTGAGGAGGGGTCTCACCACCGCCTCCTTCAAGGCGGCGGGGAAGACACCCTCCTTCAAAGAAGCAGTTATTACTGCCTGGAACCAGTCTCGTGTGTCCTCCCGGGCCGCGTAAACCAGCCAGGAGGGGCACGGATCCAACAAACAAGTGGTGGAGCTCAGCCTCCCCATGATCCTGTCCACATCATCAGGGGAAACAGGATTGAACTCAGTCCAGATAACGTGCTCAAGACTGTCCGATTCCTCCACATCAGACTCCACCCAGTCAGAGTCCAAGATGGCCCGGATCTGAGCGATTTTGTCCGTCAGATGGTGACTAAACTCCTCGGCCCGTCCCTGCAAGGGATCCTCCCTCACCTCCTGGTTAAGGAGGGAGCGAGTCACCCTAAACAGGGCGGCCGGGCAATTATCTGTGGACGTGATGAGGGCAGCGAAGTAATTAGACTTTGCCATCCTCTTCGCCCCAAGATAAGACCTTATAAAGGTTCTTAACTGCAATCGGTCAGATTCGGATCGGCTGGACCTCCAACCGCTCTCTAGACCCCGCCTCCGACACTTCATCTCCCGGAGCTCCACAGAAAACCATGGAGCCCAATGGGATCTGCGCCGGGTCAGGGGTCGCAAGGGTACAACACAGTCGAGTGCCTCGGCGGCCACCCTTTCTCAGGCATCCACCAAGGCATCGACTGGGCTGTGAGTGAGGGTGATAGGTATAGAACCAAGCACCATCTGGAACCAATCCGGGTCCATTAGGCACCTGGGGTGGAACCACCTGGTCAGTTCCGCAGCCCAGCGGCGGGGAGTGGCATAATGGAAGACCAGCCGCAGGAGGTAATGATCTGACCATGACAGGGGAGTAATAATTGGTGAACCCCCTCCCAGATCATCCAACCACTGTCCAGACAGGAACACCAGGTCGAGAGTGTGACCCCCACATGAGTCGAGCCCTGAATTACTTGGGTCAGGCCCATGGCTGTCATGGAAGCCATGAACTCCCGAGCTAACTCAGGCGACCCTCCCAGTGAAGGCAGGTTGAAGTCACCCAGAACTATGAGCCTGGGGAACTCCACCACCAGCCCTGCGAGGGTGTCGAGCAGCTCGGGCAGGGCAGTTGCCACACAGCTGGGCTCCAGGTATGTGAGCAACAGGCCCAACTGAGCCCGAGGGCCACATCTCAGGAGGAGGGACTCACTCCCGGCCATCTGGACAATGGTGGTCTCCCGTGGACATAAGGTCTCCCAGACAACCACCGCCACCCCACCACCCCTGCCCT
The DNA here is from genome assembly GCF_964194415.1 of Vipera berus. Lineage (NCBI taxonomy): Eukaryota > Metazoa > Chordata > Lepidosauria > Squamata > Viperidae > Vipera > Vipera berus. The sequence goes on along the minus strand of NC_138204.1, from coordinate 176,403,347 downwards.
GAGCCCGTGGCTGGTGCAGCACATGGAAACCTGGAGGGCATAATAATAGTTCTCTATAGGAGAGGGGAAAGGCATTTTGAAAAATATTTCAGAGACTCCAATTCCCTTTTCAACATTAAAGCTTGTGATCATGAAAACATGGCCAATGACTTATTATAGTTACTCCCTTTCTACTCAAAATATTGACCATTAGCTCACTAGTGATCATTCAGCCATCATAATGATACAAGGACTACTTTCATTAATGATTGGTCACCACATAATTGGTTAAGTAATGCTATAAGACAACATTAAAATCAGAGATTTTTTTCCCCTGTAGGTGGAATCTTTAATTTGTTATTTGTTGTTTTCAAACTTCAAGGTCAATTATCTTCCATATTTAATTATGTATGTGTTAATCTGGAAACCAAAAATTATGTAATCATTAGATAATGAAATCTCTTTTGCTTTCTCTCTCCTGTAATGCTAAGACTGTCTTTAACAGTTTTTTCTCTCCCCCTTTTCCATTTTCCTTTGCTTTTTAGCTAATTGGTTGTGGCAATGCAGTAAATCTGACAGCACATAAAAGAGACTCTTATTCATTCCCAGAAATTTTAATTTGACACCGTGTACTATTGGAGAAAGATCAGTGCAATCCTCCTCACATGACATTTGAAAGAGATGGAGTATATTTTTAAAAACCACCATTTGCTGTTAATATATAGAATAGAATATATTGTTAATACTATATAGAAATTATTTTACAATGTGTATCCTGATGCTTAGCTCAGCTAACTGAACTTCTCCAAATTGAGGGCAGACCCAAAATTACTGCTCGGCTCAACACCGGTATTGGCCATCTCCCATTTTCTAAGTGGTAGAATAGATTACATGATCCCTTTCTCATTCCTAACTCATTGCAAATATTCCCCCGCCCCACATTTTCCTGTTACAAATCAAAACTCCTGTTCCTATTTAAGTTGTCTAAATCCCTTCATGGGATATGTTCTCCAATTCTTAACTGCATTCTTGCTCTGGCACACCCCTCCTTTTCAGTAGATATCACTGCCCAGATATACATTTCATCCTGGACTGCAAGAAAGGATGTTCTTTGTTGATCAAAGATTACCTTAAAAATATTGCAGTTGATCCAATGATGGCTCATTAAGCCAAGAAACTATCCTCAACCCTAGAATATCATGGTCCATTCATCCCTAAATCTTCAAATGGGCAGCCTTTTGAGTTCTGTCCAGGTAGGTAAAGCATGTTCCTATTTCTTTTCCTCACTTCCCTACAGTGAATCCTCCTATAAGGATGCAAAGCTTTAAAGTACTGTGAAGCTTTGCATCCTTTTCGTTTTGTTTATTTTTTAAAAAACATTGAAATGTAGGAACATTGCTACTTTGCTTCTATAAAGCTGCACTATCAAATCTTTCCTGCCACTTGTTCTTTTCTGGCTTTTAAATTTCCAAGGACATACAGGGGAATAACAGAACAAAAGAATAACCTCTTTCTGCTGCTTTGATTATTGTAGCATCAGAATTATAATGACACCATTTTCAAATCCTAGCAACCACATAGATTTTCTCCAAGATGATCTATACTTAATCTGTTCTTTCCTGTCTCCCAATGGTGTACCCATTGTCACTGTAACTGTGTCCATCCACCTTGCTGCTGGTTGTTCTCTTCTTCTCTTTCTTTCCACCTTTCCTGGCAATATAATCTTTTCCATAGAGTTGTTTCTTTGCATAATATGACTGAAGTGGGATAATTTGAGCCTGGTCATTTGTGCCTCAAGTGAGAACTCTGGGTTGATTAATTTGGCCTGGAGGAACGTTGTCCATAGGGTCGCAATGGGTCGGACACGACTTCGCAACTAACAACAACAACAACAAATGTATGTATGTATATTCATGCAAAAGAGTACATACACTCATACAGCATGACAGTGTAATGTTTAGAAATCACATGCTGTCTTCAAACTCATTCAATGAAAATCAAGGTCAGCTTGTTGTTTGCTATTATTCTTCCTGTTTCTAATGGAGAAAGAGGAATTACATTTTAATAAACTATGGCCTTCTCCCATCTATGCAATCTGAAAATTATACACATCTCAGAAAATTATGCATTACCCCTAAATGCTTAGAGGAACATTCAAAAGACTAACCTTGAAGTCTGCAGTTGCTGTATCCTTTCAACAGTTTTGATATTCATCTTTCCCATCCACATTTCATTGTTTGGGAATAGATACACACAGAGACACCGTCATGATAAAAGCTCTGCAGTTTCATCATTTGATATTAAAATATACCTTCATTAATAAACTTGAATAGATTGCTTTTTATATCACAATGACATTTCTCTTAGTGTTACATAGTGTATGCTATATATACATGCATTCAGATTATTATTCATTTTAAAAGAGTAGTAGCTATCCTTCTTGTCTTTTTGATAATTAAAGGTGTTGTAAACCATCTCATAAAACTCTGTTTTGAAGTATGATATTCATTTTTTTAAAAAATAAAGTTTTTTATGACATATTTTTAATCTCCATGTTTATCAGAGCCTGCAAAATGAGAGTGCCAGTTTTGTCTAGTGGTTGAGGCACCAGGTTAGAAAGCAGGAGACCATGAATTCAAGTCCTGCCTTAGCCATGGCTGACTTTGGGCAAGTCACTCTCTCAACCCAACCTATCTTACAGGGTTGTTGTTGTGAGGAAAGTAGGAGGAAGGAGTATTATGTGTGTTTACTGCCTTGAGTTATTTGTAAAAATAATAAAGGTGGAATATAAATATTTTTTTTATTTTATTTTTAATTCCATTTATATCCCGCCCTTCTCCGAAGACTCAGGGCGGCTTACAAGCTTAGCAGTAGCCTTCATTCTATGTATATGCCTGCTTATTAGGGCTTTCACACACACCCCCAAGCGGCATTATTACAAAGTCAGCTTAATTGCCCCCAACAATCTGGGTCCTCATTTTACCTACCTCGGAAGGATGGAAGGCTGAGTCAACCTTGAGCCTGGTGGGATGCGAACCTGCACTAATTGCAGACAGCTGGTGTTACTTAAGGAGGCATTAGCCCACTGCTCCACCAATAAATGAATATATCATATATTCTTAAATGATGTTCAGTGATTAAGGTGCTGGGCCCAGAATCAAGTCCTACAACTTAATTAATAAGCTCACTAGGTGAGAAGACATCTTTTAAAAATCATGCTCTTTCTGGTCTATGTAAGTATCTCACATATATTTTAGGGAGGGGGGAACAGGGAACACCCCATCCCTCCCAGAGCACAGATGGGATATAAATGCAGTAAGCAATAATGAGTGCCACATCATTTAAAATGTCACTAGATTATTGTAAAAATAACAATCATTTAATGTTCCTTTATATTTGTATGACAGTGTTTTTTTTAAAGCTCAATTTTATTTCTGTCCATTCAGAAAATTTTGAAATTTATAATTCAAAACAACCAGAATTGCAGGAGATTGTTATAGATGATTGTAGTGCAATACATTTAGCCCATTAGTGCCATCTGGTGATGTTATTTGGGAGAAGTTTATATACTGCAAAACAATTCAATCCACTTGTCTTTCCGACTAGAGAACTCAAAGTCTAAGATATTTGGAGTATACCAGGTGAAGGAAAAATGCCTGAGATAAGAAACAAACTCTTGTTGTGATCAGAAAGGACATCATCATCATCCTTTATGAACACCTCTTTCTGTTTGCATAAATTATTCTCAACATCCATCTGAAATATGGCAGAAGTAGTTATCTCTATCAGTTCGTTTGACATTAGTTTAACATTACTGCAAACTATATTACATTCTACTCTGAAATATCAAAGTTGTCTATATATTTATTACAAAATGTATATACCACTCTAATTTAAGTAGCCAAATCACATGAAGTTATTGTTGCTACAAACCACTTCTTAAAGGAGCAAAAACCTCTAATTGTTTTGTCATTTATAATTGTGTTGCTTCCCCACAGGTTTTCTTCCATTCTGCTAGGGAAGAAAGTTATTTTATTCTGCTATAGTGTGGAAGAACCGACCCCCGTGTTCTCTAAACATGCTTTGGATTTGGGCATTGACATAGATTGTACACCTTTAGAGTGACCAGATTGGATTCACTGATGTCCAGTCATGACCCTGCATTAGTTCAGAGAAATGCTAGAAAAAGACCTTGTCTCTAAAAAGTGGATATACATGAATGTATGTATGTCTATGTTCTTGGGAGACCTTGGAAAGATAAAGGTTGATTATGTTGGGACAGCTTTCTAAGAAATTCATTCATACTCCTTGCCTCTTAATTTATGCCAGGCAAGACATTCTGCAGTTTTTCTTACTGACTCTCCTTCAGTTTCATGAAAAACACATTGCTTTACAATTTATTTCAGAAAAGAGCATTTCTGAGAGATTTTCACAGGCTAGATACAGATACACAGTCCTTTTTTTGTAAAAGAAAAAGGTGCCGGAACTCACACATGTCATACAACCTGCCTTGCCTAACCTACAAGGTTCCATCCAAAAAAGGTGCCGGAACTCCGTTCTGAGCGTTCTATGAGAAAAAATGCCCTGCAGATACAGATTTACGACTACAATTTGGACCAGAATTTCTGTTGCTAAGCAAGGCATTTGTTGAGTCATGCCCAATTCTCTAACCTTTTTTTTGTCATGGTTGTTAAGCAAATCACTGCAGTTGTTAAGCAAATCACATGACTGTTAAGCGAATCTGGCTTCTCCATTGAGTTTGCTTGTTGGAAGCTGGTTGATAAAGTCACAAATGGGGAACACATGACCTCAGGACACTGCATGCCAGTTGCCAAGCATCCCAATTTAGATCACGTGGCTGTTGCAGATGCTGCAACAATTGTAAGTGAAAGAACCAAATGTAAATCACTTTTTCATTGCCATTATGACTTCAGATGGTTGTTAAACAAATGGTTGTATGTTGAAGACCACCTGTGTACAATTCTTATCCTGACAGAAGCCATTTAATATCACCAGTAATGGGAATCTTGCCTTTGAAGAATTGTTGGAGAAATTCTCTTTCTTGTGGAGAGATGCAGATACATTCTTCTCCCAATTTTTTTTCTTTGCACTTTTTGTAGAAAATTTGTCAAGTCTACTGGGCTTGTGTTTGCTTACAATACAATTATTATTTTTGCTAAGTAATATATTAATTATAAGAACACACACATACTGTATTCAGAAATATTACCGAGAATTTGTTGTTTGTGACTCTCTCCATTCAAATAAAAGTGGACCTCATTTGTATCACCAAGGAACTAAGTTCAACTTGATGGACAAAGTAGATGTCAGTTTGGGGCAGTTTGTTTAATCCCATTCCTTGTTTTGGAGTATGATTCAGGAAAACATAGCCCTATTCTCCCTGGAGGATTCTCATTTGATCTATTTATGGCTAAGATATTGCTGGGGCCTCGACACTATAATATATTCAGATTGCTTTAGCCAACCATCTAACATTTATTAGGTAAAGGTAAAGGTTCCTCCGCACATGTGTGCTAGTCGTTTCCAACTCTAGGGGCCAGTGCTCATCTCCGTTTCAAAGCCGAAGAGCCAGCGCTTGTCCGAGGATGTCTCCGTGGTCATGTGGCCGGCATGACTAGATGCCAAAGGCGCACGGAAGGCTGTTACCTTCCCACCGTAGTGGTCCCTATTTTTCTACTTGCATTTTTACGTGCTTTCGAACTGCTAGGTTGGCAGAAGCTGGGATGAGTAACAGGTGCTCACTCTGCTACACGGCACTCGGGATTTGACCCGCCAAACTGCCGACCTTCTGATCGACAAGCTCAGCATCCTAACCCACTGAGCCACCGTGTCCCTAACATTTATTAGGAGACTTCATAAAACGGTATGCTCTGTGTTTCCAGAAAGAGGTAGAACCAGCTGACTGATATTATAAGAAGGCAGTCAGTCAGAGCCTAAAAGTTAATTTTCACACTGTCATAAAAAGCAAGAGAAGAATAATACAAAAACAATAGACGAGCCCAACTGAAAAAGAAGATTAAAAAAAAGCTAAAAATATTTGTACTATGTTTCTATAAATAGGAATAGTTATTAAATCACAGCAATCATTTTTCTAACTTTCTTTGATAAATATTACTTATTCTTGTTATGGATTTTAATCTAAGCTGCTTAAGCAGTTCTAGTTTTGTCTGAGTGAGTGAAAAAGCAGGAAGAATGGTGACATTTGACTCTCAACCAAAATACACTCTTCTGGTTCCTAGCTAATTTTTCAAGCAAGGTTGCATTTTTTTCACAGAGATTCATACCAAATTCAGTTTGCATTTATGTTCTGTTTGTTTTGCTTTTTGCTTTTTGAAGATATTACCAAGATATATCATAATACCTTAACTTAATTCTGAACATTCTTCTAGGAAAATATAATAAAAATAAATAAATTGTTCTTTATGTTAAAAAGCTGTCTCATAGCAACACCTACTGGTAATTTTTGTTTTCTACTTTGAAATAAGTCAGTACGTAAAGTCTCAGTTGTGTGGACTTTGATTTCTGGTGACTGGTCTACATGAATGTAGGTTTGTTATAATCTTCTTCTAGGTCTTTTTTCCCCAACATCCTAACCCATTTTTGAGCTCAACTATGGTCTAGTAATCTTCCATTTGAGTACTAATGAGGCCTAATCCTGTTTCAGACCAAGCAAGGGGAACCATGCAAAATAAAGCTGAATTTCCTAAACCAGGCATGTCAACTTTACGATGTCATGTGACATCGTGTGACGTACTGGGACTTTTTCTGCATTGCCCATGGGCCAGCAGTTTGACATGCCTGTCCTAATCTGTCTTCAAGGCCATCCAGGTGCACTGAGTTAATTGTAGAATAACCTGGAAACCTAACAAATATTCTTTGGGCTTCTGTTTGTCCAGATTATTTGTTTTATGATATCAACCAGGTCAACAAAAAAAACCCCAAATTGTGATAACAATAATTTAAAAATTAAGGAGGAAAACAGAAAGAAATCTTGAATCATTGTTATTATAAATAAGCAGGAAAAAAAGATCAACAAACTAGTTAAAATTACCCCATTTCCCCTTTGTTTGAAATATAAAAGCCCGCTACTTCAAATGTTGATAAACGGCAAATATCAGCAACCAACTGCTAAAAATAAGGCATAGATTTATTGCTCTAGTATTTGCTCATTTTTTGCTAAGAACACATGCATCCTTAAAATATGAATGCTTACATATTTGCATCTTTAACATGACTTTTTGTCATATTAATAATCTTGAAGATTTCATAATAAAGTAAGGAAATAGCAAGGTAAATAGAACATTATTGCAATGTATCCTTATTAAACATTATTTGAGGTATCCAGTATACACAAAACACTCCCTATAATATATTTTTATTAAGGTAGAAAGACATGAACTTCATTTCTAAAAGTGTATTTTATGTTAACAGCCACAGAAGACCTTCAAAAGCAGCAATGGTATCAGAACTATATAGCCCAATTTCGACATGCTGATGCTGAATAAGTAGCAAAAATCATTCTCAATTTAGGTTCTAGAAAAATTTTGAAAATTCAAAAATCAAATGAACCAAAGTAATATTATGAAAGATTCCATTTACCTTAAAAAGATTTACCTGCTCTATTTCAGCATGAATTATCCCATAATTTAAGCTTTACTTGAGTAAAATGGTGCAATTTATAACTGTGATCTAATATTTAGCACATATACCTGGGAGCATTAAGTGCAAGTATTGAAAGAAGAATCCTACTATTCATCAGAATTTAAGTAATGCCAAAGGGTAGTTTTTTAGTTGACTCAAAAGAAGATGAAATCTGAAATTCATTGATTTAGCTAATGAAGGAAGCCCTAATAAATGTTCAAGAATAAGTCAGAAAATGCCTAACAATAAATCCACACCTCGTAATAGGCAATGTATCTAGTTAAAAACTCTTAAATAACATCCCTGCCAAAAAAAGTTTTTAAATAGTACTTCAGTTGGCTCAAAATAATGTGAAGGAAAAAAACAGATTATATATATCTATATATCTATATATCTATATCTATATCATCTATATCTATATCTATCTATCTATCTATCTATCTATCTATCTATCTATCTATCTATCATCTATCTATCTATCTATCTATCTATCTATCTATCTATCTATCTATCTATCTATCTATCTATATCTCAACCTTGCAATTAAATTCATGTTCATGACCTCTCGTCTGGACTACTGCAACGCTCTCTACATGGGGCTGCCCTTGAAGACCACCCAGAGGCTCCAACTGGTACAGAATGCAGCCGCGAGAGTTGTGTTGGGAGTCTCCCGATACTCCCATGTTACACCTCTGCTCCGCGAGCTGCATTGGTTGCCAGTTGTCTGCCGGGTGAGATTCAAGGTACTAGTAATGGTGTTTAAGGCCCTACATGGCAGGGGTCCAGAGTACCTTAGGGAACACCTGCTGCCGGCATCAACTTCCCTTCGCCCTGTGCGTTCCCACAGAGAGGGCCTCCTCAGGGTGCCACCGATCAGAGAATGTCGATTGGTGGCCCCCAGGGGGAGATCCTTCTCTGTGGGCACCCCGGAGCTATGGAATCAGTTACCGGTTGAGCTCTGGATGGCGCCCGATCTTCGCTCCTTTCGTTGCGATCTAAAAACATTCCTATTCGAACAAGCCGGCCTGGCCTGATGGGGGTTTGGGGGGGGTTATTGGGGTTTTAATATTGTATTTACTGTTTTTAGTGGGCATATATTTAATCCTTTTTTAATTTTTGTAATTTTGTATTTTTATTCTTGCCCTGTTCACCGCCCTGATTCCTTCGGGAGAAGGGCAGTATAGAAATATTATTAAATAAATAAATAAATAAATAAATAAATAAATAAATAAATAAATAAATAAATAAATAAATAAATAAATTTCCCCCAAATGTTTAAAGGAATTATAACATTGTCTAGATTTCATTTTCATTGTCTGAAAACTGAATATAAGATTAAGTTTGCAACTGAGATAACTTCCTATGAAAGTATAGTGTGATTATGTAATAATTCCAGTGAAGCTTCTGCAAGTTTAATACTTGCCTTAGTTTTATAGTTAACTAAAGTTTTTCCGGGAGCTATCATTGTTCTTTTTTCTAATAGTCCTTTATTTTGTGTCAAATTAAATCAGTATCCAACTACTGAGAACAGTTATGCAAGAAGAAGCATTAAATGTCATTATCTGACAAAAGAGAAACTTGATAGGGTAACATGAGCAGGGCTCTAACAATATGCCATTTCAGGCTTAAAATGTTGAGAAAACCTGATCTAGGCAAGTCATCAGGAGTCAATAATGACATGATGTGATGTGATGTGACATGATGTGACGTGATGTGACGTGGCAGGACAGGATAGGACAAGATAGATGAAATAGCCAAAGCTTACATGTAGTCATTTGCATAATGTCATAGATTGCATGCTGAAATAAAATGATAAAAAATGAAATCTTGAACTAAAACCAGCCTGAATAAAAGTAACTGAGTAGATTGACTTTCTGAAGTAGATCTGAGTTTCAGAATTACTCCCCAAAAGAGGGCCTTTTTAGTCTCTATTTCTATAGATGCATGCCTCTTCAGGAATATTTTAGAGATAATATGCCAAAGGCTTATAAATGTCCCTGCTATGCAGAAAAGAGTCCAGGTGAAAATATAGGATGTGCTTTTGTAAAGGATGCCTTTCTTTTCCTTTTTACAAGAAAAATCTGCTGTATGGTCCCAATCTAAAAGATACTTTTCATTCACGGGACACAATCTATTTCTCTGCTGAAAAACAATCATGCCATTATTTGCTCTGAATGCACTGTTCCCTGTTCTTTAGGATGGGACACACATTTGGATTGGATCTATAGTTCTTTCCATTCTGGATAAAACTGCCTAGTTTAAAAGTATTTTTTAAAAATAAATGAATGAATAAGACTCTGAGTGAATGAAATGCTGAATTTAATAAATACTTTTTTAAGAAGGGAGGGAAAAGCATCTTTTTTTTCCTTTCTAAGACAGCTACATAAGTTATTTGCAGAAAATACAGGATTCAAGCCTTGGCATCATTTAGTGATTACAAATACATCATTGGAAATACAGAAATATCAAATTCATTAAGCAACACCCTGAGCTCTGCTTATCTCTATGGTTCATTGAATAAACTAGAATTTGCTATAATCAGACTGAACCATAAGGTTTAATTCCCTAATATGCAACATATTAAACCATACAGAAATATATTACATTATAAATTAGGATATGAACTCAGTCAACAGGCTATATTATAAATTGTTAGAAGTAACAGTGATGTAATATTTGAAATGTAAGGTAAAGGTAAAGGTTCCCCTGCACATGCAGCTAGTCGTTTCCAACTTTAGGGGTCGGTGCCCATCTCTGTTTCAAAGCCAAAGAGTCAGTGCTTGTCCGAGGACGTCTCCATGTTCATGTGGCCAGCATAATTAGACAACAAAGGCACACGGAACGCTGTTACCTTTCCACCGTAGTGGTCCCTATTTTTCTACTTGAATTTTTACGTGCTTTCGAATTGCTAGGTTGGCAGAAGCTGGGACGAGTAACAGGCGCTCACTCTGTTACGCGGCACTTGGGATTTGACCCGCCAAACTGCCGACCTTCTGATTGACAAAGCTCAGCGTCCTAACCCACTGAGCCACCGTGTCCCTTTATTTGAAATGTAGGCATTGTTAATTGATTCTGACATGCAAGGCAGTCTTGGAAGAGGTCCTTGCTTGGGCAGTGAAAATATGCATAAAGTGATGCATAAGATAGGTTTAACTTTTAGAAATAGAAACAGGTTTTTGTCTTCATCAGTCTCAATAATGGGTCAAAACAATTAATTTTATATGAAAATCTTGCAATCAACATACCACCCATTTTTTCAAAGTGTATTTTTAAAAATGGTGCGTAATTCTATTTATAAGGCTGAGCACCATTTCTTGATTGTTTCTAAACAAAAAAAAATATTGTGTAACCAACACTGCAGGGGAATGGTTGACTAGTAATTATTTTCCAGTTGTAATGTAGACACTCTAGACATAATTCCAAATATTATTTGTCAATTTTTCTTGAAGGACCACTAGAAGGAAGAGCACTATTTAATTTTTTTTTAATGAAGCCATCTCTTTCAGTTCTAACCATGCCAAGTAGATCTTTGGTCATTCGGGTTTTTTTCCACGTAGAATTGGAGGTATCAGGGCAACGTTTCGACAAAATCTCATCCGTCATCCTCAGGCTGGTGGCTTCAGCTTCGTTCTTCTGGGAGAAGTGTGTGGTAGTGGCTGTTTGTTCTTCTTTTTTAAACTGCCAGAGGGGGTGTGTTCTGTGGGTGGAGGTGTGCTCTGATTGGGTGGGGGTGTGTTTTGAATGGGGTGTGTGTTCTGATTGGGTGGGGGTGTGTTTTGAGTGGATGGGCCAGCCTTAGACCTGAACTGGTGAGTTGTGCTGCTTTTGTTCAGCTCCGTGTTTGTGGTGGTGCCATGTTTTTATAGTGGGTGTCAGTTTGCTTATTGTGTGGTTTGGAGGGGTTTAAAGTGGCGGATGTTTATTTATTTATTTATTTATTTGTTTGTTTTTATAAACCGCCCTTCTCCCGAGGGACTCGGGGCGGTGTACAGAGTAAGGTAGGTATACAGATTGAACAATAGTGAAAAACAATAGTCAAAACAAACTGGGACCCCAATTAGAGCTATCAGGCCAGGCCGGACTGCTGGAACAGGTAAGTTTTTAAGTCTCGCCAGAAGGTGCGGAGGTCGGGGGCCATTCGGATTTCAGTTGGCAAGCAGTTCCAGAGGGCTGGCGCACCCACTGAGAATGCCCTCCCCCTGGGGGCCACCAGCCGGCATTCCTTGAGCGGTGGCACCCTGAGGAGGCCCTCTCTGTGGGAGCGCACAGGACGGTGGGGTGTTGACATTTTGACATGTTGCAGCTGTAGTTAGGTTTCTGTTTTGTGGTTGTGTGTCATTATCATTGTGGGTTCGGATTTGCTTTTTGAATGGTTGTGTGGTGGTGATGTCATGTGATGTTATCATGAGTTTGGGTCTGGTATCATTCTTGGTGGTTGGGACTCGTCTGTCAATCAAGGCGGGTTTCCAAATGGCTGGTAGGCGAGAGGTATCATCTCGTTTGTTCATGCTGTGGGGGCATTTTTCTATCTCAATGGCTTCTCTGATTATTCTGTTGTTAAAATGTTCAATTTTGGCGATAGTTCTGGTTTTTTAAAAATCAATTTCATGTCCCGTGGCTTTAAAGTGTTGGAACAGGGATGAAGTTTGTTCTCCCTTTCTGAGTGAGTTCCTGTGTTCTTCAATGCATGCACTTATTCTTCTGTTGGTCTGTCCGATGTATGTGGTGGGGCAGGTGGGGCATGAGATTTCGTATACTCCTTGGTTTTCTAACCCAATTATGTCTTTGGGGTTTCTTAGGATGGTGGATATTTTTCTGTCTGTGTAGAATGCTGTTTTGATGTTGTGTTTTTGGAGGATCTTGCTGATTCTGTCTGTGGTCCCTTTTAAGTATGGGAGGAGGGCTTTGCCATTTTCTTGTTCTCTGTCTTGGGTTTTTGTGGGTGTCTCTCTTCAGATTAAGTTGGTAATCATGTTTCTTTGGAATCCGTTGGCTGTTAGTACATTAGTGAGAGTGTGTAGTTCGGTTTTTAGGTGTTGTTCGTCAGCTAGGTGTTTTGTTCTGGAGATGAGTGTCTTGGCTACGGAGTTGATCTGTGCTGGGTGGTGGTGTGAGAGTGCGTTCAGATAGCGGTTTGTGTGTGTTTTTTTTTTATTTATTTATTTATTTATTTTATTTTAATTCCATTTATATCCCGCCCTTCTCCTAAGACTCAGGGCGGCTTACAAGCTTAGCAGTAGCCTTCATTCTATGTATATGCCTGCTTATTAGGGCTTTCACACACACACACCAAGCGGCATTATTACAAAGTCAGCTTAATTGCCCCCAACAATCTGGGTCCTCATTTTACCTACCTCGGAAGGATGGAAGGCTGAGTCAACCTTGAGCCTGGTGGGATGCGAACCTGCACTAATTGCAGGCAGCTGGTGTTACTTAAGGAGGCATTAGCCCACTGCTCCACCAAGGCTCCTTATGGTAGATAGTGTGTCCTAGGGAGCCGTTGGATTTCTTGTAGACTAAGACATCAAGGAAGGGAAGTTGATTGTTAGCTTCTGTTTCCATGGTGAATTGTATTTTGGGGTGTAGGCTATTGAGGTGTGTGAGGAAGTCATCCAGTTTTTCTTTGCCGTGTGGCCAGATTACGAAGGTGTCATCTACGTATCTGAGCCAGAGTTTGGGTTTGTGGTTGGATTTTTCTAGAGCGAGGGTTTCAAAGTGTTCCATGTAGAGGTTTGCGATGACAGGTGAAAGGGGTGATCCCATGGGTGCTCCTTCCATTTGTTTGTATCTTTGTCCATTGTAGATGAAGTATGTGTTAGATAGGCAGTGGTTGGTCAGATCTAGGATATATATATATATATATATATATATATATATATATATATATATATATATATATATATATATATATTAATATATATATTAATGGGACTTATATGCCGCCCTATCTCCCGAAGGACTCAGGGCAGCTAACAACAATAACATACAGAAGTTAAAATAAAAATTAAATTAATGGCCCCTGTAGAATAAATTTAAATTAAAATAAATTAAAATTAGAGTTAAAAATAAAACCTTAATTAAAATCCCTGTCAGTCCAGGTCAGCCAGGTGGAAATATATATGAGTTATTTAATAAATTTACACACACACACAAACATACACTTGTATATATGTGTAATATACATTAGATACACACAGACATACACAACACACATTCTGTTCCCTGCCTATGGGAAAACATACTGTATATCGGATCTCTCCACCAAACAATCAGCCATTTTTAAAAAACAAACAAACCAGTGATTAATGTTTAGCATGTACATTAATAAGTTCTTGAGGAAACTTTCTGAGAAACCCCAAAGTAAATGAAGATCAGATGTATTAAGTTTCTTTGGTAACATTGTAACTAGACTGCACTTACTTATTGTATACTGAAGGTGGCTCTCAGTGCCCATTATATATATATGGGCAATTCATTTTTCTGTATTCCCTTTTCCTTTGCAACAGCACATGCAACAACGTCTTGTATGAATGCTTACAACTTAAGAAAACATGCATTCGTTCTAACGCAGTTACTATCCAATCTTCATTTAATCAATATAAATATATTACAAAAATTATAACAGTCATGGAATGTTTAATTGGTTTTTAATGGTTTTTTAATTTTTGTATCTGATTTTTATTGTGTATTGCCCTGTTCACCGCCCTGAGTCCTTCGGGAGAAGGGCGGTATAGAAATCAAATTATTAAATTAAATTAAATTAAATATATAATAAAACTCATCCCTAGATTTGTTTCAACTCAATTACAAATAACTTTCTGCAATAATAATAAATAAACAAAAGTAGGAGTCCAATATATAATTTACTCATGTGAATTTTTCAGATGGGGCAGAAAAGGAAGAAAGTTTAGCCTCATGTCCTTCAAGAAATATCTCCTTCCACTGAATGAGCAGGTGTTAGGAAACAAGGATAGCCCTCAGCCTAATTCTAAGAGCCCTTGCCATCCATTCATTTAGACCAGACATGTCAAACAGAAGGCCTGCAGGCCAAATGCAGCCTGCAACGTGGTTTCATGTGGTCCGCAAAGCCATCCTGGAAACAGTAAGGGAATGGCCCCCTCTGCCTTGGCCCCAGACCAGGCCACCCAGGAGCCAATGTACAATTTTTTGGTGGCCATTTATGCTGAAATGCCATTTATGCTGGAACTTCCAGACACCACTGCCTGGAAGTGGCCAGCAAATGGCCCTCACCTACTTCACATATCCAGCTTGATGGGCTCCGGGGGAGGGGTTTTGGCAGGCAGCAGGGCGCTCTCTTCACAGTGCCGAGAGGCTGAGCCAGGTGGCGCAAATCCAAAAAGAAGCGGGATGCCACTCAGCCCCCAGCCTGCCCAATTTTGGCAGGCAGCGGGATGCTCTCCTCACAGCGCCAAGAGCTGAGCCGGGTGGCACGAATCTGATGAGAAGTGCAATGCTGCCTAGACCCCAGCCTGCCTGGTTTCAGTAGCCAGCAAGGTGCAAAGCTGGTGAGCTTCGCACTGTCCGGCTCAGTCTATTGGCACTGTGAGGAGAGCGCCCCACTGCCTGCCGAAACCAGGCAGGCTGGGGGCTCAGCGGCGTCATGCTTCTCTTCGGATTCATGCTGCCTGGTTCAGCCTCTTGGCACTGTGAGGAGAGCGCCTTGCTACCTGCTGAAACCAGGCAGGCTGGGAGCTGGACAGCATTGCGCAGATTGCTCATGGCGTCCCCTCCCCCAAAGCCCACCAAGCCAGATATGTGAAGTAGGCGAGGGCCATGTGCTGGCCACTTCCAGGCGATGATGTATTTCTTCATTCCTCACAAAGAGTGACACCTCTCCAGCTGCGTTTCTTGCCTGTTTTTCTCCCTCCCTTATCACAAATATTTTCCCACCACTCGGTTCGAAGGAAGGAAGGAAGGAAGGAAGGAAGGAAGGAAGGAAGGAAGGAAGGAAGGAAGGAAGGAAGGAAGGAGAGGGAGGGTCTGAGGGAAGTCCTGCTTTAGTCCTGCCCTGCTGCCCTTTCACCATCCCTTTGCCCCCTCCTCCTGGCCTATCCTGGGGGTCTCCCATCCTATTGCTAAGGAAGCTTTGGATACAAAGCCGGGGCTCCTCACATGGAGAGGGAGTGGGCCTTCTTCTGACTTTGCCCTCATACCCATCCTGAGCAACCTGGCTAAGGAAAGCAAGCACAGCAGCAGCAGCCTTGAGGAGGAGGTAAGTGCAGCTGGGTACCCCTTTGGGGAAGTGGGGCTGGGCTTGGTGCTGCAGGTGCTTGCGGGCCAGGCTAGGTGTTTGACCTCTGCTGCCCAGAGCTCCGGGCAGGTTGCAGCACCATCCAGCCCCCCCTCGCATGGCCTGAGAGGAACAGTGAGGCTCCTCCAGTGGACCATGCCTTGGCACTTGCCCTGGTCCCATCCCCTTCTGCCAGAGACCCTTAGATTTGTCCTACTCCTGTCCAGGCCCCCACAGACACCCTTGATGTGAACGATGTAGAGCTGGCCATGCTCACCCAGTAGGCCACGCTCACCCTGGCCACACCCACCTGCCCACCCGAGGGCAACTGTAATGCTGATGCAGCCCTCAATGAAATTGAGTTTGACACCCCTGATTTAGACTTTTGTTTTTTCCCAAAAGGGGAGAGGGAGAGGGAGAGAGTGGGAGGGAGAGAGGGAGGGAGAAAGAGAGCAAGAGAGAGAGCAAAGAAGGAATTCTCTCCACCTTTGCAGCAGCATAACCTCTCCATCTATCTTGTCAAATGTGCATTTTATTTTCTAACAAAAGATAATGGTGGAAGATAATGTATCAGTGCATGCTTAGTGTGCATGTGTGTGTTTACATAGATATGTTTTTGCATGTCCATATTGAAATTACAAAAGTAGCATCATTCTGCATCTTTATAAAATTCCAAACAGTATCAATTGCTTCCTTTTTCAGTTAAACATGTCATCACGATCTGCTACTCCTTTTCTTTAAACTAAACATTCTGAAGATTTAAGATACATACCAAAGTAGAGATAATCCACAATGAATAGCTACAGTATACTGCAAAAGCAGAAAAAAGGAGTTCCCTAAAGTTGTAATTTGGCAAGCTTCAAAAATATTGTGGGACCACTTGAAGTAGAGGACCAATCAATTTCTGTCTTCTGAGTTCCCAACATAATGTGTTCAGAGTTGCTTCTGTCCATCTTCACAAAACTTCAGAAACATATCCCCTCTTCTTAAGGAGGCTCTAAGAGACTAGGATTTTATGATGCAGTCCCGCATTCCATCATTTTTTGGAAACTCTTTCGGAAAGTATCATCCAAAAAGGCATAAAGAAATGGGTTGAGACAACTGTTAGCATAACTCAGTGTGGTGATGAAATAGGAGATTCCAATAACTAGTGGAGTTTGTGGGATGTCAGTAGTGAGAGCTACCACTGTGCTGAGATGATAGGGGGTCCAACAGAGCAGGCAAACTCCCAAGATGATCAATACCATTATCATCACTTTCTTTTTTGCTTTGTCCAAGGCTTTAGCATTGTTATGGAGTTGCATATGTCTTAGCTTGTAGAGCATGATGCTGTACAGGATGCAAATGGTGGATACCGGGATGGCAAAACCCAAGATCAGAGTGTAGAGGCGGCTCGCTTTCCACCAGAAGCCTTCTGGCTGGGGAAAGACAAAGACACATTGGGATCGTCCTTCTTCAGTGTGTATCTTCGCAAAAACACTGAATGGGAAGATAATGATGGTGACAAAAACCCAAACAGACAAACTCACCATTTTGGCAGCCCTATAGGTTCGATATGTCATTTTCCTTGACTTGATAGTGGCAACCACCACCAGGTACCGATCAATACTCATGACTGTTAGAAAATAAATACTTGAAAAAATGTTGTATTGATCAATTGAGATAATCAATTTACACATGAATTCACCAAAGGGCCATTGGAGCAGCAGGTAGTCAGCTATATTGATAGGAAGCACCAACGTAAAAAGCTCATCAGCAATTGCCAAATTTAGGATGAAAATATTAGTGACTGTCTTCATTCTGGGTGCTTTCAAGATAACATAAATGACTGCAGAATTTCCGGTAAGCCCCACAGCACAGATCATAGAGTAGATGATAGGCACAGCAATATAAAACTTGGGGATCAGTTGAGGGGTCGATGTATTGTATGTGTGGTGTTCGGTCCTATAGAAAGTCTCATCTGCACCAGTGCTGGAAGCATTGAGCACAGGCTGGAAAGGAAAATTATTCATGACTAGACTAATGTGTTTACTCTGAGAGATGTTGCTTAGTTTAGGTATACCTAGTTGGTCCAGTTCTTTTATAAATTCTTGCAGATGAGAACAGTCCATTTGCAATTCTCGGGAGTGGAGATATGTGTCACAGGCTTCATTCTTACAGTCTCTTGAATCAGCTAATTTTTATGTAAGTGACCTTTCCTAGTCCATTCTTTTTTTACTGATAACACAGTCCTTCAGTTAAACAGTTCTTCCATCATGCCTTTTTAAGCTTTATACTTTGAACCCCTTCATTCACCCGATATCCTAAAGAAAATAATATTAACATTTAAGTTTAAAAAGGTATTTAAGAATGAAATGACATTGTCATGGAATGACATAATTACAGCTAAACACATAATTCCTTTGTTTTATTAATTGTGTTCTTGTATTGCACAGATCTTTACATCATATGTAAATCTCTGCTATTGCAAGATAATGTGACTAGATTAAACATATGCTCATGTGAATGAAACATTCTAAGTCAAACTCTCTTCTACCTATGTTCCCTGCTATTGATAGCTTATTCACTCACAGACATTCTCTTTCAGATGGTTTATCATTACAGCACAATTTCTTAATTAATACTTATAACCTTTTCAAATCCCTTACCTTACTGATTAAGGAGCTATCATCTGTTTGTGCAGCCGTTTGCATTCTCTTCACATGGAGCCAGGACTGCTGAATGAAGTGCTGGGATGCTGAAATGCTGGACAGTTCCCCAGCAGCTGCATCTCCGAGCTGCTGCTCAGGTGACTGCCTCATCTGAATCCCATTCTCATGCTTTGGGCTGGGAAGTGTAGCACAGGTGATGCCGCGGCATCGTTTCTTCTGAAATTCCAAATATCTGCATATAGCAGTAGCTAGAAGACATTTTATGTCCTGTTCTATTTCTTATTCTGCATCACATCAAAAACAAGATAGGTTTGCTGTTGATAGTCTAACATTAACCTATGGAAGAAGGTATATAAATTTGCCTGGTATGAATATCAATCTCCTTAGATGACTCAGAATTCAATTTTATTTGAAACGGAGCTAAGAGAATAGTTTCCAGTTATTCTCTTCACTCTATTTTTCCACATCTACATCATTTCTTCCTCCCCAAATTAACTTTTTAAAATTGAAATAGTTTATCTCAAGCATTAGTTGCTTTTTTTAAAAAAAAACACCTGACATTAATGTTCAGCTGCAGATTTCATTTTTGTATAGCAGTCCACATAATTATAGAAATTCAATTTGCAACACTCTTCTTTTTGGGTAAGGAACTTAGTTATTAATTACTTCTCCTAAAAACATTCAAATTATGCTTATGGTACTTGAAAGCCATTGCTAGCTAATGGAATATCAATGCTTAACCCTGCCCCTCCCCAACCACTTTACACTACCCCACTTACCTCATCTCATTATTCTCAACAAAGCTGTTATGTGAAATGTTGAATTGATAGTACCAGTTCTGACATAAAGAATGCTTTCTCAGCTCATAACCTCTAGCAGGGGTGTCAAACTGGCGCCCCCCCAGTCCAGATGCGTCATGCACAGGCCATGCCTACCCCGGCTCTTCAAAGACAAAAAAAGTCACAATACATCACGATACGTCACGTGATGTGATTGACCCATAGGAAAACAATAGGCTGCCAAGTTTGGTTTACATATTATACGTAAAGACAATTTTTAAACTTTAAAAAATGCTAGGAAATGATCATTAAGAACATGAATATCACATTTGCTTGGAAAGCTTTCAGAAATTTGCCAATATATTTCAATGTTAAAATACTTACATAAAGAAGCAATCTGCATATGTGATTTCTAGGAGCTTAATTACTGTGTTGATATACACAGGATGAGACTTTCCCAGGTAACACTGTAAAGAAACGAGAAAGAGATGTTTCTTTTGTTGAACAGAATTGCATCCATTGGGTACTGCCAGATACAGAACTCAGTAGCATTGCTGATATTAATCATGAAAAAAGTCTTTTTAGCTTTATTCTCAGCCTTAATCTAACAAAATTGTGATATCTATCTCTGGAGGGTCACTATGTGTAATAATCAATTTGGTTGTGTACAGCAAAACATAACTATCAGTTCATAAGAAGAAATAAAAAGACCCAAGACTTGAAGAAATTAAAAACACAACTCAATCCCTAGGGGGAAAAGAAGGGAAGGAAAGCTTAACAATAGTTCAAGTGTTGGCTAGCTAAAACTGAACTAGAGAATTGCATGCTAAGTCATTTCACTGTGGTCCCACATTACGATTCAAATAACAAACTGCCTGCTTCATTGCATTAATGTGATAAATACTCAAAATTATATTCAGACTCATTCCCTTTTTGAATACATGTATTCATGTAATAATTTCAAAATAAAATTACAAATGTAGAAGGCCTAATCAAGACTGCAAATCTACTTTGCATTCCAAAACTACGTTGTCTTTTCTCACAGGAAAAAAATATCTCACTGAAATGTAAAGGAACCTTCATTTGTCCAGTGCAAAAGGCTGGTATGGAATAGTCATGGTTTTAGTTTGGATGATAATGGGGATTAAAGGTCAGTTGGGATCAACTGCATCCATTTTACTTTACAGAACTGCTAGCTGTATAATGTATTTCTGGAATTTTAGAAAGCAAAAGGGTTGACTTATCAGTATTATAGTGACAATGGGAGTATGTGTGTGTCTGTGTGAGTGTGTGTGTATGTGTGTGTGTATCAAATAGAAAATTATAAGTGAACCATATATTGGATTCTTTCACAAAATACTTTTTATAATCCCATGAGTTTTACCAATGTGAGAAACTCATTTAAGTGACTTCAGGGTAAAATCTGAATCCAGCTGTCTACTGCATCATTTTAGCTTTTGCTATTTTAAATATGTGCATTATTTTGAATATACAAGCTGATTATTTACAGTCACAAAGAAACAAGGAAAAATATAAAATATAAGCAGGAGTCAACAGATTTAGGGAGCATATTTAGGCTATAAAAATTCCCTTCCAGTAAATGTTTTTAGGTTGCCTAAAATTCATAAATTGTCAGCTATATACTACTGAATAATTAGAACACAATGAAATGTTTAGCCCTGAGTTCCTGTGGGGACAGTGTATAGTTACAACTGAAGCATGTAATTATGTAAATGTGATTAAATTTGCTTAAAAGTTTGGTCATTATAGGCACAACTGTTCTTTTCTTGTGGAAACTAGTATAACATGCTAGATGAAGGTGGGAAATTTTGTTTGCATTTTCAGTTTTTCTTTTCTTTTTGTAGCAAATAATTAATACAAATTACATTATATACCTGTGGTTTAATTGATATTCATTTGATTAAAGGTCTTATTGCCTCCCATGACTTATTTTTCTTTCTAGTTTTGTTCTTCCCTGCCTCAACAACAATAAACGGAATAGTCCCCTGCATGCTTGATTTATATTCTGATTAAACCTACATGGAATTGGATTAGATTTTTACTGACTTATAGTTAGGCACCAGAATTAGAGCGGAACAAGAATCAGTCCAGCCCTTCATTAGAGGAACTGCAATTGGGAATCCCACATTTCGGTGAGATTTGTACATATTTTTTAAAGACATAACATATCTTTCTTGGTGACTGTGCAAATACTGTAATCAGCTTGTATATTCAAAATAATGTACATATTTACAAACTTTATAAACTTTTAAAATTAATGGGTCTGAGCTCCTTCACAAAAAAAATTCTCCTTCCCATCTATCCTGCTTCTGATTTCAGTTAAACATTCGTTCATACAGTTGCTATAGGAATTAACAATTTATTCAAGGCCCAAAGATAATGCCAGACAAGGAATGCAATCCAAAACAGAGTCTCTGAAAAATGCTTGCTTGAAGGGCTTTCTTTAACATGAGCATGGAGAAGATTGGTCCAAATTTAGTCCAGAGTTTCATGATCCAAGTCAGAGTTGTCAGACAGTGCAAAGGTCAGAATTTCATGAGAAAAATTCACACATGAGAGACAACAACAGACAGAGAGAAGACAATTGCTTCCAATAACAAAAGATCATGGGTTAGGCTGCCTCTTGAATCAGACTGTGGCCAGCTGCCATAAATCAAGAGATTTACCTCATAGCCTGGCAATGAGCCACATAGGATGTCTCTGCTCTGCTCTCCTGTCTACTTACAGGCAGGAAGGCTTTATGTCATTATTATCTGACTTTTTCAATTGCCCAAGTGTTGCCTGTGTCTGATCAGCCTTATGACTTTGTGCCTCCTGGGGTTGACATTCGATAACTCCTGGTGAAGCAGCTTCTTCACATTAAGCCATTGTCTGATTCCTGGCTCATGGCACCATCTTCTCATTCTGAAGACGCATGTAACTTAAAAAAAAAGAATAGAAATAAACCGGACAATGATGGAGAAGAAAATTGATTTGACAAAGCAAGCAGTGAAAGACAATAGATGTTTGATGATTTACACATCCCCATTTCCTGCAAGCTTTGCTATCACTTAGAAATCCTATTTCCCTTGAAGTCAACTTGATATAAATAATTAACCATGAGATTGTAATGTATATGATTTCACCACTGAAATTATCACTGAAGCACTACAATGCATCAGATAGTTCAAAGTAATAATCCCTGTAAAGTGACAGAAAATATTTCATAGTGACAAATTCCATGGTAATAAAGCTAGGAATGGTGTGATATAAATTACATATAAAGGTTGGTGTTATTGTTTTTATATAAACATAGTTTATTATAATTAAAAACCCTTCACCAATAGCTGGGCAAAATACATTGTAAAAAAACAACAGCTTTAAGACTTTAAAAGAATTTGAAATATTGCAGAAAGAATTTATCTGTAATTACAGTCTAAATCAGATCCAGAGGAGAATAAAAACATCAAACAGATGACAACTGAGACAGAATCATATATGGCTCTGAGCACTGTTAAGTTAAATTTACATACAGCAATCAGACCCTCATGTGATTATGTTAAAGAGTTGTGGAGGAAAAAGAAACTCGTGATATAGATCTTCATTCTATACTTTTGGCTAGAAAACTAAGGAAAAACAAGATTAAGTCCTAAATTAATGGTACTTGGGGACTCCTAAAGCATCCTCTTGAAAAGCAGCACTTGTAAAAATCAATACTCTTGCTGTAGAAGATAGCAGGACATTTTGAGATTAACAATGTTCTACCAATTACAAGATAAAATGCTCTTTTGGACAGTAGAAATAAAAAAGGTTCATAGCAATCCAGACAGTTATATCCCCTGAACTGGAACAGTTTAGATTTCCTTTAATTAGGAACAAAAAAAGCATTTACAATTTGATATCAAGTTTCCCTGTATACATCCAAGCATAAAAGAAACAGTCTTTACTTTCTCATAGGTCTCTCATTGTCAACATAATCTTATGATCATTAAAAAAAACCCAAAATTGTGATGACGTTAATTGTGGACATATTAACTGTTTAACTTTCTTGGCATTCATGGCAAAAACTACAGAGGAAGGAAGGAAGGAAGGAAGGAAGGAAGGAAGGAAGGAAGGAAGGAAGGAAGGAAGGGTTAAGTCTGCATGTATATATTTAACTATTTTTCCATCAAATCTTTATTTTCAAGTACATGTGCTAATAACAATAATATAGAATCAACAACACAATTTCCAAATTTCATCAAAGAAATATTTGATGAGTCATGCAGTCTGCAGACTACTGTGATCATAGATTTGAAGGGATTACCTTGAAATCAATTGCTGGAATAAAACAAAATAACTAATGTAGATGTAGATTGTTGAATCTGTTGATGGAGGAGAAAAAGAAAAACACAATTTACAAGGTAACAATACATGAAAGTTTAAATGATTATTGTGAAAATGAAATAAAAAACAAAAAACCCAAGGCAGTCAAAATGCCAGACAATATTCAATTTTAAACCTGCTGGATGATGACAAAAAGGATAGAAATGGATAATTTGAGTAATATAGGTTGATTCTAACCTACCTTGCCTCAGTCCAAAACCTCTTGGAAAGTTTCAAACTCTATTTGTTAATCTGAGATTCAACAAGGGCTGTAATGGTGATGCCAACTGCCCTAAGGCCTAAACTTTTTGCTTGCATAAAATACCATTGGTGCGACAAAAGGAAGAAAATTATTAATTCAGTGATTAATAGGTCTATCTTTAACTCAGAGTGAAAAAAGGCTGCATTAGTCATCTCAATCATAAAATTTGGGCAGGAGATGACATCATATGGCTCAGAGAAGCAGCCATTGGGGACAAATCAAATTATGGGCACTTTAAATTGACTGACATTTGGGAGACACAATGCAAGCAATATGATCAAATCATTGAAAAATGAGGGGTGCAGGAAGACAATAAATAACTATGGAAGTCATGTCAAACAAAAGGTTACTGTCTATTGTGAAAGATATTGAGATATTAGTGTCATAAGCAGTGGCCTGAAGGCCATTAAGATAATAATTTGAGAGAAGAATACTACCATATCTGCCATTCTTATGCAAAGAATTAGCTCATACCAAAATTGTGTTTTCTTTTGATAAAGGATGTTTATCATATCAAAATGCCAGGCTAAAGATGGAGGCTTTAAAAAAGAAGAGGGAGGAAGAAGGAGACGGACGGAGGAGGGGGCAAGTGAGGGGGAGGAGGAGAGCTATGTCATAATTCTTTTTAAAGGAAGGAAGGATTGCAGCACTATAATTGTAATCTGTGTGCTGGAATTTCTAGCATGTATACACTATTGAAACAGCGACGTCTATGCTGGCTTGGGCATGTCGTCAGAATGGCTGATGGTCAGATTCCGAAAGATCTCCTGTATGGAGAACTAGTGCAGGGAAAGCGCCCCAGAGGGAGACCAGAGTTGCGATATAAGGATATCTGCAAGAGGGATCTAAAGGCCTTGGGAATGGACATTAACAGCTGGGAAACCTTGACCTCTGATTGCTCAGCTTGGAGGCTAAAGACGCAGCATGGCCTTCTCCAATTCTAAGAGACACTTGTGCGGCAGGCTGAGGCAAAGAGGCAGTCCCAGAACCAGCAAAATCTGGGGGCTAGACAGGGGACAGATTGTATCTGCCCTCAGTGTGGAAGGGACTGCCACTCTCGAATTTTACCTTTTTAGCCACACCACATGCTGCTTTAGGACCTCTTTCCAGAGCACGATACCATAGTCTCTTGAGACTGAAGGATGCCAATGAATTGTAATCTAAAGCTCCTTCTTATTGTAATTTTCCAAAGCAAGAGGTAAATTTGTATAAAATGTGTTGTGCTTTGGCAATCATTACGCATGATGCAAGCTGTCATACGCTGAATCCTGATTATTTTAGTTCAACAATTCTTTAACTCACTATTCTCCATTCCCTTAATTTTGCGAAGTAATTTTTGTGAAGTGGAACAACCTGCCTCCAGAAGCTGTGAATGCTCCAACACTGGAAGTTTTTAAGAAGAGGCTGGCCAGCCATTTGTCTGAAATGGTATAGGGTTACTTACCTGAGCAGGGGGTTGGACTAGATGACCTCCAAGGTCTCTTCCAACTTTATTGTTGTTGTTGTTGTTGTTGTTGTTGTTATTAAATGTTTAATATTTATGTAAGATAAGGAGTTTGGAATTGCTAGACAACCTTACTCAAAACATATTTGCAATTTGATCATTATTTTGAATTCATTTAATTGTTTAGATTAGAGGACTTCTGTACATGGAAGGGAAAGTAGATATCATAACTTATTACATCTAATTTGTTTGAAATAATACATTTGATAGGAATGCTACAATGTTTAGTATTACTACATAAATTCATCATTTTCAAATAATGCAGTTGTCAGGACAGCTAGTACTAGGGTGGAGAAAACCAGAAATGTTTTTTCATAGCTTGGAAGGGGCTTTGCGGCAAATTTCTACATTTATTCTCTTTCACAAAAATATGGTAACATCTTAGAAGGATTCAGCTTGTAGATGCAAGATAATAGGGAGACAAGAGCTTCCTACATGATCTCTACATTAATTATGGCTTTTGACTGTGGAAAGCATCATGTACAGGATGATGTAAGGATATAGTAAGTGGTCATGTTCACTGATTTTTCCCTGCCTGCCTGTCTTCCTAAATTCTATTTAACAAGGCATAATATTGGGCATATCTGCTGGAGAAAGTCTTCCATAATCCCAAGGTGGACATCTTTGATGATTTTGCAGTAATTCATGGGAAAGCATGATATACTTGTTATATCATTTCCATCTTGGAGAAAATCTATGTTGTGCCTAAGAATCAACATAATTGATAGTCAACCAATCAATCTCTTCCAAATTCCAAATTGTTAATTTGTAGCAGTCCAATACCCTTTTTTACTCTTCTCCAAGCCTTGTATTTTTCTTTGTAATTTTATATTAGAATTTCTTTCAATTTGCTATCCAAGATTTAAATAGCTGTATAGTTTGCCTCATTTTTCACTGAAGAATTGCTTTTAATATTAAATGTTTAATTAATACATGACTGCACTATTTCAAAAAGTGATTTTTTATAATTTTTTCCAGTAACATTTGATTGTGTATCTTCAATGAAACTGGTCTATCACTCAAGAGAGACTTAAATAGTCATGCACTGAAACCTAAACAAACACGAACCAGCATTAAACAAAGTAATCAACTTCTAAACTCTTTATCATTAAAAACACAACACGAGATGTGGGAATTCTGTGTCGCATGGAGAAAAGGTCAAGTGAGATAGGTGTGGACACCCAGGATGTGAACTTCCTTGTGGGGAAAAAACTTTGAGGCTTCCAAAATTCTATCCTATGAATTACCTTTTAGTTACAATGCCAAAGCCCCATGGTTTCCTTGCCCTTCCCCTCTGATATGCAGTGGTTGTGAACTGCCTTGGTTTTACTTTAAGAAATACATGATGTCACAGCTTTAGTTAAAATAAATCAGTTATAGGATGAAACAATGTAGAATATTTAAGATCTTGCCCTAGCTATTATGTATGCACATCCTGTGTTTAAAATAAGTAGCTGCTTTAGTTTATATTCACTGAAGCAAGAAAGGTGTGCAAATTTAAAAGCAATTTTTTAAAAAAACCTTTCAGTTTCACAGCAGCATTATTTAAACTGAGGAAAGAAGTGCGGCATTATAGCAAACACTGCACATCATTTAAGAGTCCTTTATGGATATCCTGTTTTTAAAACACAGCAAAGAGATAAAGGATGCTTGTGAGCTAAACCAGAAGATGGGTTCACTGTGATAACAAAAGAATATTTTTTTCTAGTGGTAGCTATCTTCATGTTCTTTTATATGCCTGGGTAAAACTTGCCACTTATTCTTCTATCTTTAAAATATGCAATAACTCCTCTTGAATTCACTAGAATTGGCAATAAGTACCAACGCTCCTGACACGATAGCAGCTTTAGCAGATGTAGAAGGATGGTGTTGATAAGACTATCCCAACAGGTATCCATAGTACATAATATATAAAGGATGGTAGCCAGCAATTGAATTGCCTGCAAGTCCATATATAAGTTTTTGCCTATTAATATGCAGACGCCTAAGTACCGTAATGAAATATTTAGGCCAGAAAAAAGAGGTTTTTGCTTTGAAGTCACAGACTCAATTTTTGTGTGAGGTGTGTGTGTGTGTGTGTGTTTGTGTGTGTGTGAAGCTATGTGCCTTCATGTCAGTATTGATACTGCCTTCATGTCAGTATTTTGCTGGCCTAAATATTTCATTTCCTGATAATTGCCTGAACAAGTCCTTGCTAGGATTTGTTTGTTAGTTTGTTTTTGGTAAGATTTTGGAAGTAACTTGCCATTGACTGCTTCCTAGTGCGAAGAGAGCCTGACTGGCCAAAATTAACCAACTGATTTGGTGCTAGAATCAGGACTCACAATCTCCTAGTTTCTAGCCTGGTGCCTTAACCATTGCACCAAACTGACTCTCTAAGCTTATATTAATAGCATGTATTTTATCAGTTGGTTTTTTTGTTTTTTGTTTTTTTGCAAAATAGAGAAAGACAGACCAAAATGACATTTTTTTTTAACTAGAAAATTTCAGGGAGTATTAGGATCAATCTTCACATTAAGCAAACCTTAGGGAAGCTAGTTATATATCACTTTTCGAAGTCTCTGGTTACACAGGTCTTGCAGTCCATATAAATCCGGAGAGTGATTTCTCCTATTGTTAAGGGACAATGGAGATATGAAGTTCAGCACAGATGATGTCTCAGAAACCATGACTTTCAAAATCCTCATTTTAATTGATAAATTTTAAACACAGGATTCCCTTTTAATTTAGAGGCATGCAACAAGCAAGGCAAGAGAAGCTTTATACAGAGTTGGAATACTGACTATGGATTAAATGCTTTTGGAAAACTTGAGAAATGAATTTTCTGAGAATGCCCTAGGCAGAAAACATTTGATCATAAAACTGGAAATTTTTCCAACTAACTTATTCTATCCCTCATAACATAGTATTTCTACAAAGTAGAACTAGTAGAGAAGTAGTTTGCAAAAGAAAATGTTCAATTGTGAACTGTTAAAGTGCTGTATGTTAAGCAAACACAGAACAACAATTAAAATAAATCATAGGAAAGTAAGAAGAAATGGAAAACAAATCTGCATATAGTTCTTAAAATGAAAGCAAATGAGTAAGGAGAGCTTTATTATAATTATCCAGAGTTTAGTTTCCTTCTCATACCAAGAAAGACAAGGGGTGATTATTATGGTAGGAAAAGAGCCAAAATCTTAGTAGTATGATGACCGGGAATGAAATGTTTGGCAAATATTTTGTCAATCTCATGAGAAGAGCAGAAGCCTAGAAGTGAATTTGCAGCCAAGGACCAGGACATAGGAAACAGCACTCAAAGGAAGAAGCAGGAGGAGAAGAGGAGAGAAACCACAGAAATTGCACCAGTGAATTCCTTGCCACTTGACCTCAGATGCATGAGAAATAAAAAGGAAAAAAAAAGTCAGATAATCTAACTCGGGAGGAAAATCATGCACAATAGGTTTTACTGAATTTTTATGAGATGGTGCTCCGATGGGCACATAATACCTTCCTTGAGCTGTGGATCAAGGAAGGCTGCTGGACCTGCCAGCATTTCTGGCTGGGTGCTTAAAGACTGCACAGACCATTTTTAATTGGTCTCTATCCCAGGCCACTATTCCATCTTGTCTAAAGGCCTCTATCCTTGATCCATTACCAAAGAAGTCCTTTATTAACCGTCTCAGTGATTATAGACCAGTGGCGTTCACCCATATTATCATGAAGTGTTTTGAAAAACTGGTCCGCAGGCACATCGTGTCCCGCCTTCCATACACACTCGACAGTCACCAGTTTGCCTACAGAGCAAAAAGATCTACAGAGGACGCCATAGCCATCACTGTCCATATGGCTCTGACTCATCTGGAGCAATGGGGGACCTATGTAAGGATGCTCTTTGTAGATTTTAGCTCTGCATTTAACACAGTTCTTCTGGTGTCTAAACTTGTCAACCTTGAATTTTCACATGAAATCTGCCTTTGGATTATGAACTTCCTGTTGGCTGCTCTCAGAGGGTTAGATTAGGCAACTATTTCTCTTCAGCCCTTATTCTTAATAGTGGCTTCCCACAGGGCTGTGTTTTGAGCCCCCTACTTTATACCTCTACACTTATGACTGCACCCCCACTCATCCCAGCAATATTATTGTTACATTTGTGGATGATACAAAGTCCCCCTTAGAATATTATATTCTATTCTATAATACTGGGAGGCTAAAATTTATTCATAAGGATGAAGGTATATGAAAAATATTGATATGTGTGTGTGTGTGTGTGTGCGTGTGTGTGATAAAAATCAGGAATCAGAACATGGAAATCTGGTTGAACATATTTGGGTGACAATAAAATAAAAAATAAAAATGGGAAATTATTACAGACTCACTGGACTAGCAGAAGGCCAGGATAAAATCTTTTTGTATCAAATAACTACATTTTTTTAAAGAGACATGCAATAGTGAAAATGAGCGGTTTCGATTATCCTGACATCTCTTGGAATCTAATTCTGCCAAGAGCAGAGTTCCAGGAAATTCTTTCCGTTACTTACTGGCTACTTCATTTGTCAGATGGCAGAGCAAGAGAGCTTATTATTCAAAAGATAATTCTAAGTGATAGGGAGGAATTGGTGAAGAGAATAAATGCTCCCTATTTTCTCAGTTCAGCCTCACAACATATTAAGGAGAGCAACTGATGTGAAAAGGGGATACTCAGTACAAGAGGAAATGAAGCCAGGAAAACCCATCAATCACTTTCTTCTGTTTGTCCCGTATGAAAATGTATAAGGATAGCAACATTCACACTTCGTTTAAATTTTCAGACAGAGTAGGACTTGCTGAATAAGCCAGCAATATGATGCAACTGCTAAAAAGGTAAATCTACTTGGAATATGGTGTCCAGCTCTGGCTCCCCATCTGGCATCTGATTATTCAGCCAGAAATCCAAAATTAATGCAGATATTTTTCCACATTGATTTCTGTATTTGGAATTGGGATTTTGTCTAGCTTAATGAAATAGGGCAGATCCTTCTCTGTTCTTTAAATTTTTAGACTAAACTAAACATTTCATTTGTCAGAATTCCTAAACTGATTTTTAAAGTTCTGTATAAAATTGGTAAGCAAAGGTTGTGGTGAGAACAGAGCTTAAATTGTAAGCATCTTTTTCTCTCCTGCTTATTACCCATTAATAGACAGTTCTTCTACTTGGCCCTCAGTGTAAGAATTCATTTGGTTGCTTGCTGGTTTTAAACCTAAAGCTTTATATGCAATTCATTCTGTCTTACAATTACATAATAATCACATTTTGGAACCTATATCTGAGTCTTGAAATAAGAGCTTTTATACTTAGGCATTTTTTTTAAAATTAAAATTTCTATGAAACATATTTTTTAAGAATCTTCTGCAAGGTAAAAGGCACACCGAGGAGACTTCTAAATTAGGTTTATTTGTCTTTCCAGCTACGCAATCTTATTTCATATAAGCCTTCTTTTCTATCTGTTCTTCAGTCAGTTAATAATTGTATCTCTAATATCTTCATTGGTTGGATTTATGTTACACTCAAAAAGAATGCTCAGCAGTGCCAAAAGGAAAATGAAATACAGAAGCAAATTGAAACATGTCTCAATAGTACAATTTTAATGAACCTAATTCTGCAGTCAAGCTCTCAGGCATATATTATCATACTAAATCATGTAACGTAATTGCAGGTGAACTTACAATCACAATTGAGCCCAAAATATCTGTTGTTAAGTGAGACATTTGTTAAGTGAGTTTTGCCCCATTTTATAACCTTGCTTGCCTCACTGCAGTTGATAAGTTGATAAGTGCAGGTTCGAGTCCCACCAGGCTCAAGGTTGACTCAGCCTTCCATCCTTCCGAGGTAGGTAAAATTAGGACCCAGATTGTTGGGGGCAATTAAGCTGACTTTGTAATAATGCCACTTGGGTGTGTGTGTGAAATCCCTAATAAGCAGGCATATACATAGAATGAAGGCTACTGCTAAGCTTGTAAGCCGCCCTGAGTCTTTGGAGAAGGGCGGGATATAAATGGAATTAAAAATAAAAAAATAAATAAAAAAAATAAAATAAAAAAATAAGTTAGTAACTCAGTTACTAATTGAATCTAGCTTCCCCATTGACTTTGCTTGTCACATGAACTTGGGACAGAGCAATGGTCATAAAATGAACCAGTTGCCAAGCATCTGAATTTTGATCGACTGATCATGGGAATGCTGCAAAGGTTGTAACTGTGAAAAGTGGTCATAAGTCACTTTTTTCAGTGTCATTGTAACTTTGAATGTTCACTAAATAAACTGTTGTAAGTCAAGGACCACTTGTACTCATTAAGCAGTTATTTGGAGATTCTGCAAAACTGGCCAGAGATTGATTGATTGATTGATTGAATATGTCACCCATCTCACCTGATAATTGCTCTGTCATGTGCTCATGCAGACTTAACTAGACATGGTTAATGAATAGATTAGTAACTTATAGAGAAAACTATAAGTTTTGACACAAAACTTTTCATGCAGTTAAATATCTTTTCTAATAACGTACCTTTAGTCTGTCTCTGAGTTCACCCTTCCAAACTGGGTCATTTACTCCTGCAGTGTAATGAACTTTGTTGAAATTCTGCTATTAAGTACCAAAATAAGAGTTAACTTCAAATGTTCTCTGCTGGATCAGCAAAATGGTGAAAAAGAAAATTAGATTAAGATAACTTCCAGATTGCACTATTTTCAGTATCTAATCTCTCAAAAATGTAGCCAGCCATATGATTTCCATTCCTATTAATCTTGGAAAGCTGGTAACTAGCAAGGTACACCAGATTCCAATCGATATTCTTTCCAGATAACTTTTGTAGAGAGATAATGTCACGTTGTTGGCTGAGAACCTGAAATGATTTGAAGAAAAAGTAAGATAGTGTGTGATAGAATGAAGAAAAGGACATAAAGAATGAATAAGGATTATAGGGAGTTCAAAATCTGCAGGATGGCAGGTACACATTTTCTTTCTTTCTTTCTTTCTTTCTTTCTTTCTTTCTTTCTTTCTTTCTTTCTTTCTTTCTTTCTTTCATCCCACCTTTGTTATTTTTATAAATAACTTAAGGTGACAAACATGTACAGCACACATTCCTCCTCCTATTTTCCTCACAACAATAACTCTATGAGGTGAGTTGGGCTGAGAGAGATTAACAGGACCAAAGTCACTCAGCTGGTTTTCATGGTTGAAGCATACACTATCAAGAATAACATTTTTTAAGTTGCTCAAATTTGGATTATCATATCATGGGAACTCTTCAAAAATAACTGCCATTATGACCACCACCAAACACAAAACATTTGTTTATCTCAAGGAACACTGGTGAGGTTGCTTTGTATGACAAGGTCTAACTACCTACTCCCTGAATACAGCCTTCCATATTTTTTAAAATGGACAGGTGAATATGTTTTGAAACAAAACACTAATGTGAAGTCTCTACTGTTTTATCTTCTAAGTCAGGGATCCTCAACCCCTGCTCTACTACCAGGCCATGGCCCCTTTGGAACTGGGCTGTGCAAGTGGTGGGCGAGCGTGCATATGCAGCTCCATTTGCGCAAATGATGGGTGCTTGCATGTGCAGCTCCATTTGTGTGAGCAGCGCATGTGTGTACCCATGGCTTGCGCAAATGGAGTTGCACACACTCACACAAGTGCCTGCTGCTCAAACAGAATCATCTCCTTTCTCCTTCCACACCAGTCCATCAAGCGGAAAGGTTGGGTTCTGCTATTCTAAGTTGTATCCATACAGAATATAATACAGGAGCCTGGCCTTTTGTTTGTAGGTCAATTTTCTATTTAATCATTTTCAATTTAAAAAGTGTTAAAAAGTTAAGTCAGCTGGGAAAGGGAGCTAAATGGGCATCATGGCCTTGTATTGACTACTCTTGTAATTACCATCTTTCAGTAAAGCAAAACTCTTATCATTTGGAAAAAGAAATGACAGCTGTTCCTTAGCATTCTGGCTTCTTTCCAAAGTATTTGCCTTAGTTGTAACCTCTCCTCACAACATATTACCCATCTGTCTGGGCCATAGAAAAAATACTTGGTAACAGCTGGAAGCAATATATGTCTTCTAATGTTTACTCTGCATGAATGTAAACAATGTTTAATAGGTCAGTAAATTGCCACTTATTATCAGTCATCAAGCTGATGTTGACTCTTTAGCAACTTTTGCAGCAGTAAAAAAATGACATGAAATCTTCTGATTACTCTATTCAGATGATTAGGCTATTATGAGAACTGCTAATAAATTGCAGGCCAGTGACACCAAAGGTCAGACAAATGACTATCACTGAATTATGTAATGCCTCAGTTTCCATTTCATTTAGCACCAAAAGTTTGATGCTGCAGGAGTTCAAGATCAAGAGTTCATTTTGCTTTTGGTATTACTTAAATAATCAGTTTAATGCAGACATTTCAAACTCGCGACGTCACGTGACGTCGCACAACGTATTGGGATGGTTTTGCCATTGCCGGCAATGGGGTAGGTGCAGCTTCTGCATGATGCATCCAGCCCATGGGCCAACAGTTTGACACCCCTGGTTTAATGAAAACATGAAAATGTTATAAGTACTGAAAGTGGAAAATGCTATGAAGTTGAAGCATGGCTTAATAAACTTTAATCAAAGACTCTGAAGAACAGCAAGATGACTCCTGATTATTCTTGAGTTATATTTATAATGATTCTTCTCTCTGTCTTTAAGTGTCTTGACGTGATGGTGGAGTTTTCTAGCACATTTTGCATTTGTACATTAACTATTATTTCTCAAAAATCCACTGAGGCTGGATCTTCAGAAATGTTTTAGATTGCAAATTTGGAAGATGCAGCTTCTGCATGGCTAGAGGGTACCATAAGGAAAAAAAAGTTTGACTTCTCTAACAGCCAGATCCCTTCTCCCTAGAATATAAGCCTTAAGTCCTACATGTAGAGATTTTTTTTTAAATGAAAATGGTGGGAAAATGGTGGAGGGAAGGGAGAAGAGAACAAAGTTTAGGATAAAGGAGGAAAAACAGAAGAAAAACATCGACTTCCAATTCTTTTTTGCACAGTAGATAAAAACATTACAGCTTCAACTTTTCACTTTCATATATTTAATATATACTAGCCATTTCTACAACAAACTTATTTAATCTGCAAAATCCAAAGTCAAAATTTCATTTTTTTTCCATTTTAAGCACAAAATCCAGAAGAATATTTGAACATTTCTTTTCTTTGATTAAAGCAGTTAATTTAGCAATCTTTGCTAGTTACACCAGTTTTCCAAGCCATTCTTCTATGGGAATTTAGGGGCATGACCTACAAATTGGTTGGCATGCCTTTCTATCGTACGAGAAAAGTAAATTACATAGATACTTCCAAAATCACTTTATAAGGAATGTACTTCTTTCAGAATGGGAAAGAATAAAGCAGAAAATCTATATTAAACTACCTGAGTGGCTTTCAACAATGGAAGCTTTTGCTTAACCAAACTTAATTAACTATGACAAAGTTGTTAAGCTACGAAGATATTCTAGATAAGGAAAATTGAAAGACAGAGAAGACTTACATCTACAAGGTATTGACTTAGCATGGTGGCCATATTTGCAAATTCAAACAAGATATAGAAAAGATGCAAAGACAATGAGATTTTATAAAGAACAGACAGAACTTGATCAAAAATATTAAAAACAGATGAAAACTTGATTAAGAAACTTTACAGATTTCTGCTAAACTTGAAGATGGAAGAAGAACAAGTAAAAGATACAATGATAACATGGGCAAAAAACTTTGGATATTCTATAGATCTGGAAGACTGGCAAAACTTATGGGACAGAAATATTAAATTGACTACAGCAGTTTCATAGAAAAAAAATTGTATAAAATATTTTATAGATGGCATATGACACCAGTAAAATTAGCTAAAATGTTTAAAAATACTTTGAATAATTGCTGGAAATGTAAACAAAGGCCAGGTACCTACTACCATATGCAGATGATACCATTCTAATGGCAGAAAGTGAAGAGGAACTAAAGAGCCTCTTGTTGCGGGTGAAGAAGGAGAGTGCAAAACTTGGGTTGAAACTTAACATTAAAAAAACTAAGATCATGGCATCCGGCCCTCTCAATTCCTGGCAAATAGATGGGGAAGAAATGGAGGTAGTGACAGATTTTATTTTCCTGGGCTCCAAGATCACTGCAGATGGGGACTGTAGCCAAGAAATTAAAAGACGCTTGGTTCTCAGGAGGAAAGCCATGGCAAATCTAGACAGCACATTAAAAAGCAGAGACATCACCCTGTCAATGAAAGTGCATATAGTCAAGGCTATGGTCTTGCAATGTATGGCAGTGAAAGTTGGACCATAAAAAAGGCTGAGTGCCAAAGAATTGAGGCCTTTGAACTATGGTGCTGGAGAAGACTCCTGTGAGTCCCTTGGACTGCAAGGTGATCAAACTGGTCAGTCCTAGAGAAGATCAACCCTGATTGCTCTTTAGAAGGCCAGATCCTAAAGCTAAAACTCAAATAAGCTTGTAAGCCGCCCTGAGTCTTCGGAGAAGGGCGGGATATAAATGGAATTAAAAAAAAATACTTTGGCCACCTAATGAGAGGGAAGGACTCACTGTAGAAGAGCCTAATGCTGGGAAAGGTTGCGGGCAAGAGAGGAAGGGGATGACAGAGAATGAGGTGGCTGGATGGAGTCACTGAAGCAGTAGGCGTGAGCTTAAATGGACTCCAGAAGATGGTAGAGGACAGGAAGGCCTGGAGGAACATTGTCCATAGGGTTGTGATGGGTTGGACACCACTTTGCAGCTAACAACAACAACAACATATTTGTTGAGGAGGAAAGATTCTAGAATTAAAACAGCTGGAAGGGTCAAGATTAATTACCACTAAACTACAGTGGATGGTTCAAATGCCTTACTAATTTGCATAAGTAGATCCTAAAATGATCAGAACCACAATAGCACCTATTCCAGTCATGTTCCCTAAACAAAACAAAACATAACAGTATGTGTTGGGCAATGCTGAATAGAGTAAACCTGATTCCCCCCAGTAGTTATTACCATACAAATATTCTCATGAAAACTGGCATGACACCAAACACCAAATCAAACTGAATCCTGTTGACTACACAATTTAGCACAGCATATAGATGAATAAAAAATAAATAAGAAATAAATGTTGTTAAGAACTGTGTAGAACATCTTCTCTATTTCTTAATGCACAAGTCAGGTAAAACCGGCTTCAACCATGCTGCTTCCCTTAAGATGCCTAATAACACCCATCTGATTCTTTGAAAAAGACTAAGCTAATAGATTTTTTTTTAAGTAGAAGGCAAACCACTTTTGTAGCACTAAACTAAAACTGGATGGATGGATGCATGCACTCACCAGGAAGAGAATGCAACATGAATATATTGTTACATTTTTCTATTTCCTGCAAGAGCTACAGAATTCAGCATAAAGCACTAGAATATGAATTTCTATCTCTCACACCCTTTTATAGTGGAAATATCTGGAATGGTCCTGAGAATATAAAATGGCTACTGATAAGGATAGTTATGATGAGATATCATAGCTGGAAGAGCTGCTCCTATACTGAAGGCACAGACTGCAGCAAATCCTTCAGCCTTTAGACCAGCATGTAGAGGAATAAAACGGAACACATAGTAGAGTGTACATATTATAAAATAGGCAGCAAAAGGAAATGGATTGATCTGCAGTACTTTGCACCAAAAACACAGCTAATAAATAATTGTATTGCTACAGTGAAGAATACTGCATTACTGTGTAAAATGTTATATTAAATATATTTATTTTTTACTAAATATTTTGTGGGTGGGTGGGAGGAGAACGTATCTATGATAACTTTAAAACATAAGGTCTGTCAAGTACTCTGCTGCTGTAAAGGAAATCTCATCTGTAAACAAATTTAACTGGAAGTTCAGTTAGGTACTTGTGGATGTCATTTGAAAATAAAATAAAAAGTAATTCTTTTTTCTTCCTTTCCACAGTAAATGAGCTAAACAATTGCTTTGTTGCACAGAGTTTAGTGACATTTAGAACTGTTCTACCTGATTGCATACTTGGTCTTTATAAAAAGGTTTGTTTGGTTTTGCATTTAAATTTCTCTGGTTTATCTTATGCAGAGGTCTGGCAGAAATTATTACAAGAATCAAGGAAGTATCTTAATGGAGTCACTGCTTTCATTCTTTATTCATATATTTTGTGAAGTACAAATATCAATTTGAGATTTTACAGGAAAAATATATAATGTATCTCCAATATAAATTCAGTAGGAGAAACATGGATTTTTTTAAAAAAAGTGTTGAATTTAGGGCAGCAGAAATGTCTACTTGAAATATTTCCTGCTTCAATATTTGATTTTTCAGCTTTCAGTCACAGAATATTTGCAGTGAATGCAACATGTTTATAACTGAAACTTGTGGTGCACTCAGACCATTGAAATCTCCTCTTTACCTCTATGTTATTTCTCTAAACTTTATAACTTGCTTCTCAGATGGATAAGATAAAATCAATTTTCCTAACCTTTTTTGAAAAAACAAGATGAAAAAAATGGCTAGAGGGCTTAGTTAATTTCAGTACAATGTCGTCCATCTCTCATTATCGGATAAATCCCTGTCCTTTTTTATTCAAAACTTGTTTCACCCATATGAAGTCATGCTTGTGTGGAAGCCTAAATATTCTTAAAGAAAGACAGTGATAATGCTACCAGTAATATCGTTTGGAATAATGGATCCAAATCCCCCATATTCCTTTCAGAAATGAAATTTTCTAGACCTCTAGCATTTCTATTGTGTCATCCAGCAATTTTCTTTTTGAGTAGAGACATATTATTATTATGGGGTCATACTGACAAATAATGAGTGGAATTCATTATAGGTAATTATTAGACCATATTCATTAGGTAACTACATTTTGACCACATAATGTCAATTATAGTTTTAGGATAATTGAGCAAGCATAACTGTCTAATTTTCCCCACTTGTAGTTCTGAAAGTGCACAAATACGTTTTGGGCTTTTGATTCAGAATCTCGTATCTAAATTGCCTGATGGAACATAGGAAGTTACCATGACAACAACTAAGTATGTGTGTGAAGTAAAAGAGATTAAAAGTAGAGATATATAATTATAACATATTAATTTTTGAAATTGGAAACACAAATTTGATGAACAATGCAAATAATTATAATTTCTGTTTAGGTGACACGATATATTTCTAGATTCACTATTTTTCTCAAGCTTCAAAACTAGAATGAAACTGAAAAACATCTCGAGTGAAAATTAACAGTGTATGAGTGGGCATAATGACTCTCTGTCACAGTATCTGCCCTTTGAAATGAAATCCTCTATAAAATTTACCTGGCCCTCAGCATATTTTTGAAAAATCCTTGAAAACTTGATTCTTCTTCTAGGCATTGAGTTAGAGGGACTAATTAGTCCTACATATTATTTTATTTCTAATAGTTTTTTTTAATATTAGTAATATTTGCAAGTATATCCACTATATTACGCTTATATTCATTATAGAGTTTGGCACCCTATAAGAATAATAAAATGAAGTTGCATAAGGCAATTTCCTTGTCTTCCTTCTTATCCATGACTCATCTCTAAATCTACTCTAGAAATTTGGAACCTACAAGATGTTCCATATTTATTTTATTATAATAGATATCTGAAAAGGTAAAAAAGAAAAAAAGAGCAAAAAAGAAAAGGAAAAAGGATTTGCAAGTATATAAAATTGAGTAATAATTTTCAAAGTAAGATTATATTAGTACTCCATATAAAAATGATCTTACATCAGTCTGACACTTTAAAATTATTAAATCAAAATCAAATAATTTTTGAAGATGGCTGATACGATAAAAATACTCAAAATGAAACATTAATGGGAATTTCTATCTGAATTGAAAGTCTGTCCTTTTTATAATCAGGCAAACATTTTATCAGAAAAATGAAAAAGATAAAAGATAAAATTTTATACTCTATGTAAAGAGAAAGCCAATCTGCACACAGGTTTGTATCTCTGTGATACAATCCTGTGTGCAGAAATAGAATCCATAAATAGTTTAAAGGTTAAATTAAATTTAGTATCAGATTTGTTTCTTTAAATATGAGATACATTTGTCCATACCTTAATTTGTTATTCTTTTAAGAAAGAAGTTAATGCATAATTCCAGTAAGAAGCATACAACATCCTAGCAGAACTATGTATACTTTGTAAGCATGTAAGTCTTAACGTTTAACAGAAAGACAGCTGCCAAGAAAGAAAAATTGATATTTAGAATTGTTTTGCTTTGAGATGAATGAAATCTTTGTGCTGAAATTTTCCAAACCTGTTGAGGTTTATGACACTGCCATTAAGTATAGAATAATTATCCAACCTGATTACTGCATTTCTATTATGTTTTGAATTTGTCTTATCCATTTTGGCAATTTTAGGCTTAGTTACAAGTTGTTATTGAAATATAATTTAGAAAGTGAACAAATCAAAGGTTATATGATTGAATGGATGCAGAGTTAAACTATCTTATCAAGACAACTGTTTGACTTGGATTACAGGATGATTTATATTGCCACACAGCTGAATTATTTTATTGAAGGAACTATGCTCCCAGAAAGCTTGCATAAATATCTTTAGTTGGATACAAACAAGTGTCCAATCTGGAAGAGACCACTCAATTTTAAATAGCATATTAAAAGCATGGGATAAATATTGGGGTCTTATATGGAATCCCAAACTGTCCATTAATTTGACCTATTCTAATTAAAATTCCACGAACCTGTACTTTGATTTTTTTTAGGTCTCACCTTTTTTTAAAAAAAAATCCATGTTCAAATAACCTCATTTCCTTCCTCTTACTAGAGAAAAATTGCTTTGCTTATGATAGTCTTGTGTATTTTCAGTCTAAGCCCTGTAGCATTTTTCATTAGCTGTTTAATTCACTGGCATTTATACTGGAAATGTAATTAGTTTTTATCATTCTCAATGAGGAGATATGGAAAACAAATTCATTTTTTAAAAATATGAATTCTCAGAGACGACCAATTTCTTTGGACAGCCTAGACTTATGTATTTTGAAACTCTAAAAGGCACTGTTATTCTAGAAATGCTGCTTTCCATTGTGATGCACAGTACTGTTAATTGCATCAATTGATTGTTACAGGATTGTTACTGGTAGCAGAAAGTTGGCTTCCACTTGGGAGCTTCCACCTTTGATTCTGACAATATACTTTTACTGTGTTACTGGTAAAAGAAAAGTAACATTCTTAGCATGTAATAGCCAGGTTTGTATATTGTGCTAAATTATTCTTTGCTAGAATCATGGTATAATAATAATAATAATAATAATAATAATAATAATAATAATAATAATAATAATAATAATAATAATAATAATAAAGTTGGAAGATACTTTAGAGGTCATCTAGACAAACCCCCTGCTTAGGCAGGAAACCCTATACCAGGGGTCCCCAACCTGTGGGCTGTGGGACAGGCTGGCCAGTGCATGCATGTGTTCGCTCACACACCCCACTCGTGATAGTGCCGTGGCCGTGGGGCACCACATGATGCAAAAACGGCCTGACGCCACGCCTAGGGACATGAAAACAGGATGCTGTTGTGCCTTGGGGCAAAAAAATAGGCTGATGCCAGGCCTTGGGGTGCAAAAATGGGCCAACTCCACACCTCGGGGTACAGAAACAGTGCACTGTGCACAAGAATGGGGCAGGACTAGCGAGTATAATCTCACTTTTCAAAATTTCCCAAGCTTGGTTGTGCTTGCATAATGTTGAATTCCAATATTGCATGATCACTCCCCCTAAGGTTCCTCTGGCTTCAACACCTTCTATCATTTCATCTCTGTTAGTGAGAATTAGGTCCAATATGGCTGATCCCCTAGTTCCCTTCTCTACTTTTTGGCAGACAAATTTGTCTGCTAGGTTTGTCAGGAATCTGTTTGATCTTCCACTTGGTGCAGATTTTGTCTCCCAGTAGATGTCAGGGTAATTAAACTCCCCCATTACTATTGTGATGTGCTTCCTACATACCTTAGTTAGCTGACTAGCAAAAAGTTCATCTATTTCCTCTGTTTGGTTGGGTAGCCTATAGTATATACCTATGGCAATGTCATCCCCCCCCAGTTTATATTGACCCAAGTGCAATCAAGACAGTTTTCATCATTGTTGTGCTCTATTTCTGTAGAGAGCAACTCCAACTCCTCTTTTATTGGTCTGTTTCTTTTAAATACTTTAAATCCCTCTAGCTGTGTGTTCCATTTGTGGGTTTCATCCCACCAAGTTTCCGTAATGGCAACAATATCATATCTGCCCTCATTTACCTGAATTTCTAGTTCACCCTGTGTCAGAATCCATTTTTATCTCATTTCTAACTCCCTCTCTGTGCAAAACCCAAATCTCACCCCCTTACTGGATTCTGCCATTCCCAAGGAGGGAAAGAGAAGACAGGGTTGTTAATTGCCCATCTCTATCCCCTAGATGCAATGTTTGTTTATTCAGCCTGCCTGAAGGCCATTACAAAAGACCAGGGAAGAAACCCTCTGAACTATGAAGAACAAAGAAGGGGGGATTCTGGTTTGTATCTCTGAATGGAATGTGAAGGGGAGGAAGTAATAATGTTGCAAATGTACTGGTGGTTCTCTTTTCCCACGAGGGTTTTGACACCTGAAACTTGACTGATCTGGGACTGACCAAATGGATTGAGGGGTGGGGTTTTTACTTGGGGACACTTTAAAAATATCGATCTGTGAGACAGTTTCCAGATCCTGTCTATCCTATCCACTGTCATCTATGTTTTAGTGAAAGTTCCTGCTTGGACAAACTTGTCTCCAAGAGTTTTTCTTTCCTAAAATGTGGATTGGAGTGGGTTCTGACACCCTGTTTATTGATCATACTCTGTCCATTGGTGTATAGACATTTGAGTCCTTTATGACTGACCCTGTGTTTGCTTTCTACATAACTTGTGTGGTGCCTGAGTTCCTCTATTTTCTTACCACCTGTCTGATTAATCCACTTTGTGTGGCACTCACTATTAAAAGCTTGATTTTGCTTGACAGCTAGGTTGATATTCTTGTCCACATACACCCTTGTGTTACATGCACTGGATTGCCAGGGACAGGAATGTTCTGTATCAATTAACTCACTGTCCCCATTGTTCAGTTTAAATATTTCTCCAGATAATCTGTGAGTTTATTGCCAAGTAACTCAGTCCATT
This sequence comes from Vipera berus, assembly GCF_964194415.1. Classification (NCBI taxonomy): domain Eukaryota; kingdom Metazoa; phylum Chordata; class Lepidosauria; order Squamata; family Viperidae; genus Vipera; species Vipera berus. The sequence continues at coordinate 176,360,651 of NC_138204.1, read as the reverse complement.
TCCATGATGGATGTAAACTCTCTCTTTTGTACACATTTTCATTGGACCAGTTGCAGACATTATGACTAATATAACCAAAGCCTTCCCCTTTACACCATTCCTTTAGCCACATATTGAATTCTGCTATATGCTGGCCTTTTCCATTTTGTTCTTTATACACTGGTAAAACCTCTGAAAAAGTAAGCCTACAGCCTATCCTGCTGAGTTCCTGCCCCAAGCTCTGGAAACCATTCTGCACATCTTTTTGAGACAGATTGTTAGTGCCAAGATATACAATAGCATCCACATCACAGACCTTGCTGGCATTCTTGACTACCTTAAAAATACGCTTCTTGTCCCTACTGGCAGTAGCACCTGAAAGACACCTGACCTCTTTCAAAACCTCTGTATCCTTTCCTAAATTTACATCACAACCAGAAGGTGGCTTCTCTTTTTGGATGCCTTTCTCTTCTTGCACGACTGATATGTAATATCTGATTTGCACTTTCCCCTGCCCAAAACAATGGGAGATAAGTTCATGGATATAAACTATCAGAAAATATTGGCATGCTAATGTAAAATCTTCATGTCTTAGTGACATAATATTAATTATATTAAATTCACAACATATTTAAAATGTAATTATAGAGAACCCTGATAATTAAGTGAACTCACAACATATATATTAACTTAATTTTGCTGTTAGGTATTGAATATGAGGAACCTGGAGTTTGTTATTTCAATTAAAAGTATACTTATCTGTATATAAAATTTAATTCACTTTTATATATTGCACAGAGAAATATCCTGTTGAGTAATACCCCTATTGCCACTTTATTCATTCATTGAAGGGTTGAAATCATTGATAAAACATAATAGGAGAATCTAAATTAGATCTATAAACATTAACCATACTGTAGCTATTACAGATCTTGCTATTTTAGCACATAGAGTTAAATGACCCCCATTTACATAAGTAATAACTTGTACATCAGTTGGGAATCATTTTTGAACCAAAATAGCCACAGCTTAGCTGTTCTTGAAATATCTGTGAGATAAATTAGTTATTGAAAAGTTTAACATCAAAGTTAAAAACTTTGATGAAGAAGCTGCTTCAGTTTATGTCAAGTCTTGAAGATCTGCTGGAAGGAAGTTGATAAAACTAATGTTAAATGTAGTAGGTTTCTATTACTGGAAGGTGGATTTTGATTGAGCATTATTTTAAACGTCTTAAGATATAGCAATTCAGCAATTGATCCAATATTTAGGAATTTCTAGAAATTTTGTAGCAGAAGATGGACAAAGCTCTGGTATTTCTACAGCACAATTCTTGTTTTACTCATTGACAAGAGCATCAAATAGAGTAAATTTTAAAGAAGGAATAGTGTTTAATAAAGAAATGGTTGGTGCTCAATTATTAGATAACTACAACATACATTAATTCTTGGCTGAATGTTTAGATCTTGTTCTGTCTAGTTGTTCTTCCATTGTTACGAGATGTATATATAAGATGTGTTACAAATTGTATCAGATTTTGCTTTCAGTTGAGTAAATGCTTTTGTTCTGAAATACAGTATAGTTGTACTTTTAGAAAATACATTGATGTTTTCATGTTTTAACTATGTAGTTATTGTAATAAATGAAAGGAAAAGAAGAGCCATGCTATATAAAAGTGTGTATAGATATATGAAGATAAAGGTGATATTTGACAAGGAAAAACAAAGGAATAAGTTACTTCAAAAATAGAAGACATCAGATCTTCTTTATTAAGAAGGTGTTTTTCAGTTACTTGCTTTATTGATCAGGAAATGAAAAATATAATGCTTACAGACTGTTGTAAGAGTGTTTAGATTTTTCTGATTCATGTTCCATCTTTATATAAGAACTAATTTGCCACCAGGAGAGGCAAGAACACTTGCCATTCATTAACTGTGCAAAGATTTCTGCAAAAGACCGCAAAACCTGGAAATGAGGACCGCCGTAGGCACTTTTAGATGCATCTTTCTGCAGTATGTTGTTCCTTTCTTTCCTACATATACAGGCAACTTACATGCAATTTTTGTGCATACATAGTCCAGAAATATTAGAGACAAATAATAGAATTATCATCTGATTTGGGTTTTGTTTCAATCATCATGCTATTTTGAACACACACACACACACACACACACAGAGAGAGAGAGAGAGAGAGAGAGAATATAAAAGGAGACCGTAATAATCATCTAAAAGGGAGTGGAGAACTTGCAATCTAAATTACCCAAAGTTGGCTGATATCTTGCAATTTGGTTGCAGGTTTCTGCCTGAACGTTTTACCTGTTTACATAACAGTTGGCTTCAGTCATTTTGTCTTCTGATTTCACTTTTGTCCATATAATTTTTGAAATGAAATTCTGCTTTTAAATCAGAAATACATTTGGCAGTTTGGTTTACTTTCTGCCAGTCTGTGAGCTTTTAATACATTCTTCATGGTTGGGGAAAGATTGGAGATTAATGTATTTTATGGTTTAGAACCAGGATGTTTGATGGCAGTTGGAAGAGGAAGCAGCAGTAATTCTATTTTAGTAAATGCTAGGTTTAATTTAATACTGACAGCACCTATCATACTAACCAATTTTAATTTCCATTTTTGTGGCCGACTTTACATGTCAATCTCATGGGTAATTGCCTAGCCTGATTTTTATTTCTTTTTCTTGTTCTCCCAATTCCCCCAATGCTTTATTTATTCCTGATAAAAGAATTCTGAAGGACTTAATAACTTGTACTTTGCTTTGTGTCTTACTACAGATATTAGGTACATTACGGAAAGACTAAAATACATATCACTGAAGAAACATTTTTCATGCAAAGCATGAAAATGACTCTGATTACATTGTTAGTAGCTCTGTTTTTATAAGAGACTTTAGGAAGATATACCATTTGGGCCTGTACCTATGCTGTACCTATAGGACCTGTATATTATCTATTCAGTTTCTATACCATAGGATATTTCCCAAACATTCTTTAAGCCAATTTTTCTCTCTCCTGAAATTGGTGGACTATATTTCCTGCTATTATTTACTGCAGTCCATGATGGCAAGAGTTAATGAGAACTGGATTCCAACAATAAATTTCAGAGGCCCATTTCTCATTTCAGATTTACTGTTTTAATGACTGAGCCAAATGTAGAGAATGTTAGTAACTAAGTATAGCTAAAACAATCTTCTGTCCAGTTGTGAGAGCTGCTGATATGCACTCACTCAATCCAACATTCAATCAATCTACCAGATTTGTGAAGCAAGTTGATTCAGATCTCCTACAGCCCTTTTGTTTACTCTTCTGCAGAATGAGAGGTGATCTTTACAACAATTATATGTGTATACATACTTTGGAGACTGTCAGCTACCAAAGTATTCAAGGGACTAAAAAATGAAATCCAATAACAAACAGTTAAAGGAATGGAATATGTTTAGCTTTGAGAAGAGAAAACTGAGGGGAAAGTATACCAATCTTCAGGTATCTAAACTGTTGCCATAGAGAGGAGGAAGTAGACTATTTATTTTATTGATCAAATTTATTTACTCTCCATCTCACAGTTCAGGCAGCGACATGCATTTCCTGATAAAGGCACCCTTTGTTCTTCTGTTACCTCCTCTGGCAAGATATGCTGCTCAACGGCTGAACTTTATACCAGCATTTTCAAATATATTTTCTTTTGTTCATTAGAAGAAGGGAGATGCATTTGCCTTGTAAAGCACCTTTGGAAAGATATTTTGCTCAAAACATCATCAAAGAGAAATAACCGTTTGATAGTTTACATAACTCTAGCTTGATCAATGTGTGTTATGTGGGAGGCTGCAAAGAGAATAAAGGAAGAAAACTGCTTGATGGAACAAAACTTGATTTGAATAATATTGGATTTAATCCTCTGACTGAGCTAAACCAACTGATTCAAAGAAATGCAGTGAAACATGTTGTATCATATACAAAATTAACCAATTTTGCACAAACTTGTCTAAATCTAAGGTTGCCTGAATATTATTTTAGCTATATCTAAAAATTACAGAGTAGATTATCATTAAAGGTAAGTCTTGTAGCATGAAAGCAATCAATAGATAATTTACTATCTTAGCAAAATCTTTGTCTCTGCCTCTTTAATAATAAAGGACATTTACATATGATTTAATAAGCTTATATTGTCAATTGCATTTTGTTTAATATTTCCTATTGTGCTTGCAATATCTATAGTAAAAAAAACAATTATTTTGTAGATTTTTTCATTGTCCTTCTTAAACAAGTTCACTTCAACTCCAATTTCTTTTTGGAATTAGTGCTATAGAAAGGAAGGGAAACATGATTTGCAAAATAAATTACCTTGATTTTCTGTAGAATGAGACTTTTTCTGTGTGCTTCTGACAGCTAGCTTGTCAGGTATGATACAATATCTCACAAAATGCAACCAGAATTAAGTATACTGTAGGAAATTGTTCTCTGACATTTACTTAATATGTTCCTAAGGTTCATAAACTCTACTGTCCAACAAGGAAGTTGAAGTAAAATTGTAAGAACTGTATTAGATCTGATCAAATTCTGACTGGTCCATTCTTTTTCTTTGCTAGTAATCAAATTTTGAAAGTCTACAAAACCATAATTACCTGCTGTTGAATTCACTATGCAGTTGTATACAGGCATTACAATTGCAATAATTCTATGTTTTATTTTTGTTCAAATTAGTCCTGTCTTGAACTTTGTTGTCACACAGGTTGTGGCTGTTGTCATTAAGCTATTCAGTGCAGCCCTACAGCCCATGTCATACCTCAATTATTGCTCTTTGATTATGGCTTGAAAAATCTTTTGCAAATGAAAAAGCAGGTTTTTTTAAAAAAAATACTATTGATGCATAAAGCACAACTGCTATATCAGAGAGAGATATTACAACATACTTAAACATGAAATTCTACAACTGCTGAGAGGTTGATTCCATCAGTCTTGGATCTGATCTAAATATATTATGACTTATACTGCTCAATCCTATTTCTGTCCTATCATTATCCAAAGAATACAATATTGTGGCTTATAGGAGCACTCCCATGCACTTTAACAAGCATTTAAGTATGCTTTGCTTGTGTCATTAGCTGTTTCTAAATTACTAGTCAGTACAACATTGTGACTCATCATTACTGTACCATCAAAACTCTTCCAAAGCACAGCAAACAGGGAGATGATAGAGTGGGGTTGAATATAAAGTAAGGTTCTACATTTAGACAAGAAAAACCAAATGCTCAGGTACAGTATAGGTAGTACCTTGCTCAATAGTAGTAACTGTGAGAGGGATTTCGGAGTCCTAGTGGACAATCACTTAAATATGAGCCAGCAGTGTGCTGCAGCTGCCAAAAAAGCCAGCACAGTGCTAGATCACGTGAAGTGTTAATACCACTTTACAATGACTTGGTAAGGCCGCGCTTGGAATACTGCATCCAGTTTTGGTCACCACGATGTAAAAAAGATGTTGAGACTCTAGAAAGAGTACAGAGAAGAGTAACAAAGATGATCAGGGGACTTGAGGCTAACACATATAAAGAACAGTTGCTGGAATTGGGTATGTCTATTTTAAAAAGAGAAGGACTAGGGGTGACATGATAGCAGTGTTCCAATATTTCAGGGGTTGCCACAAAAAAGAGGGAGTCAAGCTATTCTCCAAAGCACCTGAAGGCAGGACAAGAAGCAATGGATGGAAACTAATCAAAGAGAGAAGCAACCTAGAACTAAGAAGAAATTTCCTGACAGAACAATTAATCAGCAGAACAACCTGCCTTCAGAAGTTGTGAATGCTCCAACACTGGACATTTTTAAGAAGAGACTAGATAACCATTTATCTGAAAGGGTATAGGGTTCCCTGCCTGAGCAGGAGATTGGACTAGAAGACCTCCAAGTTCCCTTCATATTATTGTTGTTGTTTATTTATTTATTTATTTATTTATTTATTTATTTATTTATTTATTTATTTATTTATTTATTTATTTATTTATTTATTTATTTATTTATATCCCGCCCTATCTCCCGAAGGACTCAGGGCGGCTAACAACAAAACATATAATAAGTACAGAAATTAAGATAAAAATTAAATTTAAAATCATCTGTGCAATAAATTAAAATTAAAAACTAAAAATAAATTAAAAATTGTAAATATAATTAAAATGCCTGTCAGTCCAGGTCAGCCTGGTGGAATAGGAGTGTTTTGAGGCCGCGGCGAAAGGACCGGAGATCTTGGGCCATCCGAAGCTCAGGGGGGAGCTGATTCCATAGGACTGGCGCTCCCACAGAGAAGGGCCTCCCCCTGGGGGTCGCCAGCCAACATTGCCTAGCTGACGGTACCCTGAGGAGGCCTTCTCTGTGTGAGCGTACTGGGCGATGGGAATTTGTTCCCGGCAGCAGATGGTCCTGCAAGTATCCCAGGCCTAAGCCATGTAGGGCTTTAAAGGTAAGTACCAGCACCTTAAATCTCACCCGAAGGGCAACCGGTAGCCAATGCAGCTCATGCAGGAGGGGTGTAATATGGGAGTATCGGGGTGCTGTTGTTGTTGCTGCTGCACAATTATCATTGTACTTGATGGGATTTTACAGATCTTATCTAACTTGGAGTAACCTGAGCGTATTATTATTTCATATGGCATAACAGAATATAGTATTAGTATGTAAAAACTCACAAAACAGCATATAAAAAGTGTATCAAAATATTTTGAACACCAGAACAGTGAATTATTTTAAAAACACACAGCATGAGTGATAAATAAATTTATGAGTAGAATTAAGTTATGTGTGAGCAGTTAATGGAGTGACTCAACCTATGGCTGGATATCCAGATTATTTAGCCATTGGACAGCAGTGCCCTTGAGATAATGTATTTCATGCAGGGATCCAGGGATGGGCAGGGATTCTGAGTGGGCATTCTAAATTTGTGGGAGTTCCAACAGCCAAAGTTAGGATTATCAATCAGCCCCCATTTACAGTATATTTTCGGTATTGGCACCTGCCATGGTTGGAATCTGGTTAAGTGCTGTCCAGATTTTCTTTGGGAAATCAAAGCCAAGGGGCTGTTGTTCTGGGTCAGACACTAAAGTAAATAGATCTGGGTTAGAAGTTGCCCAATCTTGGTGCCATGGTGTCTCAATATCAAAATCTTCTCTGACTAATTGCTGCCCAAGTTTCCCCATTGGGTTCTAGGATTTGAGTCTGAGTGTTTGGTCATGACAGTCCTTGTGTATAGATAATAATCAGTTTGCCTTACATTTTTGCTATTCCTTTTTTAAGGCTCATTGTCTTCTAAGATATGGAGGTGGCATATTAGATAATATCAGTAGCCATTTGAAAGACATCAGTTTAATAGTTCCTGATATTAGCTTCATAGTGTGACTAAGCTAGGTATCCACTGCTTTTGGGTGAGCCTGTTCAACCATACAGGGATGCAAGACTCAACTACCAAATATACTAAAGCAAGAGTTAAAGTCCTAAGAACTGTAGCATTTGCTCTCCAGATGGTGTGAGAAAATGTATGTAGGATATTGTTCCTACATTTTATTTTATCCATGGCTTTTTTAAGTGTTCCCTTTGGTTAAGGACCAATCAAGAATCACTCCTAAATACTCTGGATTACAATTAAACTTCAGCAGCTGTTTCCTAATTTCCACTTTTGGTGTATAGTTAATTTGTTTATTGTTCATGTGGAAATAGGTTCTCTTGGGTTTGCTGATATTGGGTTTTAGTCTCCAAATAATTTTTCCATTTCCTTTAAATCACTTTTGATGGCTTTTTCAGAGGTATTGAAATCTTCAGATTGTTTTACCAGCATGATATCATCAGCATATATAAACTTTCTTGCAACAGTGCCTAGTTAATGTGACCTGAGTATATGATGGTATGCTGTATTTGTCAGTATATATCTCTTACTTGAAGGCATGCAGGAAATATGTTGGTTTGGAAAGTAGTGTCTAATGTAGAGCCATATCTTGCCTAGTGTATTGTGAGTGTGTTTGGAGTAAAAATGGGCTTCAACAGTGCTTTTTTTGTAAAAAAAAAAAAAGTGCCAGAACTTACACATGTCATACAATCTGCCTTGCCTACCCTACAAGGTTTACCTTTGTATTTGGAAAAAAAACCTTTTTAGTATATCTAAAAGACTAGGATTTTGTTCAAGGTAAGTTAATACTATTAATGTTACCATGCACTGTGTGGCTTTAAATTACAAGATGGCATTTTATTAATCTTTTGGGACATTTACCATTGGCATACTCATTTAGTTTAATGAGTGGAAATGTCAGCTTTCTGTGTGGAATGAAACTGGCTCAATAAAACAAAATTTGGTTGCTTGTAAAAGATTGAATTATTTTTAAGAAGTTGTCAAACAAGGTGGAAAAATTTACACTTGGAGTTTAATATGGATATTGACTTGAAACAAATTATAGTTGAAACTTTGTCAGTGAACAAATTACTTTTAATTTACCTTTAAGTTAAACCTAATTTAATAAATAGATCTGATTAAACCTCATACTGTAGGTCTACTTTTACATCTGACCAATACATAATTAATATATATTATTACTATTAATAATACCTCCAAATCACAACATTGACTTTATTCTTATTCTTCCCCTCTGAAGTTTGAATATATAGTATAAAAGACTAAAAAGAGATTTTCATAGACATCCCAGCCTTTTAACTACCCAAGGGACTGAAACAGCAAAGTTTCACTGTCGGGCAAGCTTCCACACTAGCCGCCTTTCTTTCCTCTCGCTTTGCCTCTTTTTAACCTCACATCCCACCTTCTGTAAGGGAAGGCAAAAGGCTCACTCATCCTCTCAGGAAAGATGGCCTCCATGTTTATGTCTCCTACTGGCACTATTGCAGACATGTCAAACACAAGGCCCGAGGGCCAGATCCGGCCCGCGAAGTGGTTTTATGTGGCCCGCAAAGCCATCCTGGAAACAGTGAGGGAACGGCCCCCACTGCCTTGGCCCTGGCCCAGAGACCCTCCTTCTGCCAGAGACCCTCAGATCTGTCCCACTCCTGCCCAGGCCCCCATAGGCACCCTTGATGCGAATGATGTAGAGCTGGCCACACCCACCCAGTAGGCCATACACACTCTAGCCATGCCCACCCAGTAGGCCACACCCACCCTGGCCACACCCACCCATCCCCCTGAGGGCAACTGCAATGCTGATGTGGCCCTCAATGAAATTGAGTTTGACACCCCTGCACTATCGGCTTATATACCACATGGTCCGACCCAGCCAATCAAGCCACGGTCTGGCTGTGGCCGTCCAGTACCTCATGGCTCCTCCTAGAGGAGGCATACAGCGCCGGAGGGGACCGCACTTGCACCGTACCACCAGCAGGGCATTTTCAAAAACAAACAAGGATAGGAAGGGAAACAATAGGAAAAGAACACAACTGTGGAAAATCCGTCAAAAAAAGGTGCTAGAACTCTGTTCTGGTGCATTCTATGACAAAAAAAGCCCTGGGCTTCAAACATATCTGTAATGTTATGGGCCAAATGTTTGTCAGTCTGATTGGTGCTAACCATTAGCAGGGACTGCTGCATGTGACACAGGCATGAATAAGCCTGCTATCTATATAGTACATATTTTTCTTTAAAAAAATATGCAATACTTTCACTTGATAAAAAATCATGATAGGCAACCAAGATCAATTTACTGTATGTGGACTGATCTGATAACAACTATGGCACATGAAAGTCTACAATTTGAAATGTAAGAAAAGCAAATTGTAAGGGACATGAATTAATGAATGAAATGAATGAAAGAAAAGTAATATTTTGCATATCTGTAAATTTAATACAAAGAGAAATAATAATGATAGATCTAAATGAAAAGGTTATAATCATGTAGAGTAGATGAATGTGTATGTGTGTCTATATGTGCCTTTGAGTCAGCGCTGAGTCCTGGACAAATTGTGGCAGTTTCCTTGGCACATTTTTCAGACTTTTTTGTAGCAGTTTTTTTGCCTCATTCCTAGGGTGATTGGCCCAAGGTCACCCAGCTGGATTTATGCCTTAGGTAGAATTAGAACTCATGGTCTCCTGCTGTCTAGCCTGGTGCCTTAACTCAGTAAACCAAATTGGGTCTCTTGAGTTGATTAATATATTCAAGAAAATGATGGTGTAGGCTTAATTATGTATGAAAGAATTAAAATGCATGTCAGAAGGAACATTCTGACATTTTTAAATTGTGTATATGAAAATAGGAATTCATAGGTCTGTCATAGTTGCGTATAAATAATTTATAAAATAACAAATACCACAGTAAGGAAATTAAAAATATCATTAAAATGTCACAGTAGCAGACAGTATAAATGAACATCTTATTGAATGTTCTTCAAAGAATAAAAAAATGTCTTTGCCTTTCATCAATGGAACAATAAATCAGGCACTATTTTTTCTATTGCAGCAGCTGTACCATTTTTTTTCCCTGTGGATTGATTTTTCTGGAACATACAAGACGGTAAGAGATAACATTTTCACTTGAATTCATTGAGATACAGTCTTGTGGTTCCTAAGGGAGTGTTCCAAAAGTTATACATGTAGTCCTTGACTTACAATCTGTTGTTAGCAAACATTTCAAGTTACAAAAGCCTTGGAAAGGGTATTTTACAGCCTAGGAAGCACTTCCAATCATCATAAAACAAGGCAGCCTCCCTGTCACGTGATCATGATCTTGGTGCATGACAACCTGTTTGCAATTATGACCAGTTACCAAGTGTTTCATGATCATGTGATTGCCATACGCAATCTTTGGTTTTCCCAAAAAGTCAGTGGAGAAGCCAGCAGGAAAGTTTACCATTTGCCAAGAGGCCACTTTCTTGTCTCTGGGGTGGGCTTAAAGAGCTGCTTGTCAAGAGGAGCTGAACTCCTTCAGAACAATGGAGAAATGTAACTCTGATTCTAACAATTTGAGCTCTTTTTCCGCACCCCGTGGAAGGAGTTCCTTTCTACACATGGAGGGGAATTGAACTCCTTCAGTGGGGTGGAGAAATGGAGCTCTGTTCCTGCACCCCACTAAAAGTGTTCTTTTCTGTGTGCAAAGGACACACTATATCCTTTGGCAGGCATTTCTTTCAGTCAATCCATAGAGATGAGAGGGAGCCAAAATCCAAGCAGACAGTGGAAAGGCAGAGAGATAAGATAAGCAGTGTGGCAGAGAGTTGAGGAGGAAGCCCTGAGAGGCTTGGCACAGGCTGTGCGTGTGTGCAGATCTCTTCCTCAGGGGCCACAAGTTTTGCTGGAATTTTGGGAGGAAGGATTTTCATCTTCTGAGTTGATAATCTAAATGTTAGTTTGACAAACTGTTAAACACCAAGAACTGGAATTTCTATGTTCATATGCATTTTTATCATTAGTAATTTAAACTAATTGCATTGACTAGACAATACTAAATTGAGTTCAGTAGATGAAATACAGTAGGTGGATAATAAATTCTTGAATAAAATTATGTATTAAGAATTTGGCAAGTATAATTTAAAATAGACAATTGTAATTAGACTTAAGGGATTATTTGTTCCATTCTACATCATTTTAGTACTTATTTATAATAATTAAATACTTTACACTTCAGAATTCTTCAAAATTTTGACTAAAAATTAGCAGATTAGGATATGCCATTCCTTCAAATAGGAGTGACTAAACAAATTATAGATTTCCTAGGATTTATTTAATGCAATTTGTATTTATTTATAAAATAAATACTTTGAACTAGAAATCCAGAGCTGTTCACTCCTGAAGAAGCAAGAATCAAAACCCATAGCTTGTTCTCACTTTTTGAATCTTGGCTTATTTATGAGATTAAAACCTAGTTATTTATGATGAAATACATGCTAGTGTTCATTGCATTTGACAATTATCATTGCTGTGGCCTGTGCAAGTAATATAAAGTTAGAAGTTTCCCCTGTCTACTCATTTCTGACCTTAAAAAGGGGGCAAGGCTCATCTTAGTTTCATAGCCAAGGGAACCAGCATTGTCCGAAGATATTTCCATGGTCATGTGGCCAACATGACTATACTCTGAGGAACATGCATCTCTGTTACCTTCCCACCGAAGTGGTACCTATCCATCTATTTGCATTTGCATGCTTTTGAACAACTGGGTGGGCAGGAGCTGGGGAAAGGACAGAAGCTCACCCTGTTGCACAGCACTTAAGTCTTGGAACCCAGGCTGTCAGCTTTCCGGCTGACAAGCTCACCATCTTTAACGCCTAAGCCACCGTGCCCCTTGTGTGCAAGTACTATAGCTATTTGATCAATCTGAAATATTTCCTAAATAAGTTTTTCTAACGAGGGAAAATCTGTTACTAAATAAAATCTAGCCTACATAACTGAAGCTAAATGAAGCAAACAACTGGAGGAATTGGAGGAAAGAAGGCATACTGCTTACAGTTCTGTATTCTAATATAATTAAGAAATGGCAATAAGAAGTAAAACATAGAACAGATGTAGACAGAAAGGAAGTAGGAAGTGAATACAAAATTAGAAGGATGAATAAGAATTAATGTGAATGACCATTTTGATGTGAATCAAGTTAACATACAAAAGTTATAAAAAAAATTAAATGTAGCTGATCATGATTAGGTCATAGATATGAACAAAGTGTAATAAAACACCACCCCTCCCCAAAATAATTTGACTGACAAGACTATTAGTTCCCTAACTAATTTTGGGTGATTTTGTCGGGAGGAGGGAGGGGGGGAGGGGGGGGAAGGGGGGAGGTAGGGAGGGGAGGAGGGAGGGGGAAGGGGGTTTTTTAAAGGAAAACTGTATTTTTAAAACTTTTCAATAAAAATAAAAAAAAAAAAGACTATTAGTTCCCTAAATTAGAAAAAAGGTCTTCCTGTTGATGAGCATATTCCTCTCTCATTCTGTAGGTGGAAAAGTGAAAACTGAATAATACATTTTTACATAAATTTATTTATTTATTTATTTATTTATTTAATTTCTATACCGACCTTCTCCCAAAGGGCTCAGGGCGGTGTACAGGGCAATAAAAATACAAGAAAAATACAATATACAAATTTAAAAATAAGATTAAATAGAACTAGCCCATTACAATAAATAATTAAAAATTACTAAATAAAATACCCCAAACCCATTAGACCAGGCCAGCTTGTTCAAATAGGTACGTTTTCAGATCACGGCGGAAAGAGCGAAGGTCAGGAGCCATCCGGAGCTCAACCGGTAATTGATTCCAAAGGGCTGGCGCGCCCACACAAAATGCTCTCCCCCTGGGGCCGCCAGCCGGCACTATCTGACTGGTGGCACCCTGAGGAGGCCCTCTCTGTGGGAGCGCACAGGACGAAGGGAAGTTGACACCGGCAGCAGGTGCTCCCGTAAGTTGCGAGCCCTATCTATGGGGGGTAATAACTCACCCCCCATGGTTAAAGATGGAATAGCCTGAATTTCCCGAGATGCCGGCACGCACAACCACTCAGTCTTGTCAGGAATGAGCCAAAGCCTGTTCCTCCCCATCCAGACCCGAACTGCCTCCAGGCAACGGGACATCACATTGAGGGCATTACTGGGGTGGTTTGGGGTGGAGATGAAGAGCCCAACCCCAAAACCACGAATGATCTCACCCAGTGGCTTCATATCAATGTTGAACAGGAGAGGCGAGAGGACCGACCCCTGAGGAACTCCACAAACGAGAGGCCTCGAGGCCGACCTCTGCCCTCCTGCCAGCACCGACTGCAAACATCCCAGGAGGTAGGAGGAGAACCACTGGAGAACAGTGCCCCCCACTCCCAACCCCCTGAGACTGTCTGCATTTCTTCAGCTCTCTGGAGTGTTATATAACTAATAACCTTTAGAAAGATTCAAAATTCAGTTGAGAATTTGAGAGAGAATGGTTTTTCTTGGAAAGTCTGAAAACTTAACATTTGACTAGATGTTGATGCACAACTCTGATGAATATGTAAACTTTGAAAATTATCACTGAGACAAAATTTTATACATAGCTACTTAAAGTATACATATCTCATCCACTTCTCCCTTTAGAATGTAGAGTATTTTTCAGCTGTGGTGAAAATTGATATATAAAGCCTCAAAACATAATATAATTAATATAATTGCAATACAAGATTAGGTAATTCTTGTATTTTGTTTAAGTGGAAGTTTAATTATCATTTTCCCATAATGATATTTAAAAATAAATCTACTTTTTTTCTCCAGTTACTTTCTTCTGAAGCCATTTTTGATACATTAGTTAGAAATGATTAATTTGCATATTTGTGTCTTGGCCTAGAGCATCAAAAGCATCTGTGTCCATTAAATTACACAATAATTTAAAGGTCTGTTTTTGGCAAATTATCAATATTTGTCCTATTAGGCAGCAGTGTTGATTCTGATAAAATTGGAATAAACATTTTTGGAGCTCTCTTTAAGTAGTTTTAACCTTCAGGTTTAATGTATGTATTTTTCAAAATTAATGCCTGCAGCTGCTCAGTGCTCAGTGAGCAAAGCATAATGAAACACTCACTACCTCTCCCCAAAATTATTTGATTGACAAGACTTGTTAAGCACAACTGGTTTATCATACAGCCGCAATATAAATTAACACAATATCCCTAAATTACCTACTTTAATGAGCCACTAAAATTTAACTGTGTTTGCTGCTAGGTCTATGTCATTAAGAAGTATGCCCCAAGAAAACTGCTTGAAATTACTTTTATGTACCTTCTGTTCAGACAACAATTAAAACTGGTGATTCAAATATCTATAAAGTAAATTGGTTAAGAAATCAAATTCAATCTGATCCTGATACAACTTTTTATAATAATTAAATTCATGTAACATTTTAAAGAATCACTACAATTGTCCATTGTTTTTCAGTGTCCATTGTAGGAAATTGAAAGATTTGGTGCATGTCTGGTAACATTTTACAATGTTTTTGATTGTTTAATCTAAATTGAATTTCAGTTGGAATTGATATTCCAGTCATAAAAGCTTTAAACAAACCACTTGTTTAAAAGAACAGTGGGTAACATCTGTCAGCCTAATGGACATACTAGGATTTGTGATGTGTGTCAAGGTCATGCTCAAAAAAAAGGTAGGGTGAAGAACCATTATGGGAGGGTGATTGTGGGTTTTAGAGGCTGAAATGGCTGTTGTTAGTCTCTGTAAGACTTAAAGCACCCATTTTGCCCTTTAACTCAATTCCACATATGCCGAAAAGAATTAAAGTTTGTCCCTCACCAGTCAAGGGATTTGTGTGCACGAAAGGTTATTGCCAAGTCATGCAGTTTATATCTCAGTAGTGGGAGATGAGTGCTGATGTTATTCTGTTATATATTGTCATATACTGTTAGGAAACTCATCAAATAACCTACCAGAGAATCATTCCTATAATAAATTTTGTACAATTATATTATGTCTACGATAATACATTATTGTGAGTCTCCAAATTCAAATGTGGTAGTAAGTTCTGATTAATATGCAAATACATTAATATGCATTCTGCTGTTCCTCCGCCGGATCCCACCTTCGTCGCCACTGTTATGTTCGGATCGACGACATTACAGCGAGACAGGTTGTAACAGTATTGTTTATTGATTACATGTGGGCGAACTGGGAGTGACCGGTCCTGGTAGCTATATATATATGTCCAGCAGCCGCTGGACGCTAGCCAACCCCCGGGCAGGGATCTCCCGCCTTGGAGTCAACACCCAACCCAGTGTCACGGAATTCCCACCGGTGGAAAAGCCACTCCTCTGCTAATCTACATACACAACATAATTCATTACAAACAGCAGCTTAGGAGGCTAGCTTCAGTAAGTGTTATGATCATGGAATGGAGATCCATCATCTGTTTTACTCAAGGTGGAAGGAAAATGCTGAAGATGAAGAGGAATTTCACTTTAAAATGGCCCAATCAGAGTCCAGACCTGAATCCAACTGAAAATGTGTGGGGTGAGCTGAAGAGGGCTGTGCACGGAGATGCCCTCACAATCTGACAGATCTGGAGTGTTTTGCAAAGAAAGAGTGGGCAGATTCTCACGGCACAAAGTGCCCTGTTGGTAGCTTCCTACCCCAAAAGACTGAATACTGTCCTAAAAGCAAAAGGTGCTTCAACAAAGTATTATTTTAAGGGTGTGCACACTATTCAACCATGTTATTGTAAGTTTTTGTTTTTGTTTTTTTCTTCCTAAAACATTTCAGTTTGTTTTTCTATTGAATTGTAGCTCATACGTTACATATTGAAGGTGGGGGGAAAAATCTGAAATGTTTTTTTTGGTCTGATTTTTATATCTTTTGTATATGTATGTGTACTGTATATATGTATAGAGAGAGTATATATGTATGTAGTGAGAGTGTGTGTGTGTGTGTGTGTGTGTGTGTGTGTGTGTGTGTGTGAGAGAGAGAGAGAGAGAGAGAGAGAGAGAGAGAGAGAGAGATGTACATGAAGAGAAGGAGAGAGAAACAGGACATTAAGCCTCCTAAAAGATTGAACATACTTTTTGCTTTACAAAACTTTTTTACATTCTTCAAAAAAACCAAACACGTGGGACTTCCGCTGGCGGCGCGGCGCTGAAGACAGCCTCCCCTGGCTGCCCGCGGCTCAGCTGTTTGTTTTTTTGCCTGAAACAGCACCGATCAGCTGTTCGGGCGAAATTGAAGCCCCCTCCTCGGGAGAAGAGGAGGGGGTGAGGCCCCAGGTAGGGGTAGAGTTCTCCGAGGCCGCCTGAGCTTTGAGCTTGGGCGGCTGAAGGATCGAACTCCCCCGAAGCCTGGGTTGCTCCCAGCTGGCCGTCGTCTCTGCTCCGAACTTCCTGGAGCAGAGCCAGGCGTCTGCGAACCAGCCCTGCCTGATGAAAGGACTATGATTTAAAGGAGCAGGCAGAGCGGTACAAGAGGAAAAGGTGAAGAGGACTATTTTACTGTACTCTCTAACTTGTTGGACTTTTTAAACTTTAATTGAAAGTGCGTCATAATTGAGGATTAAAAGATGGCGGCTAAACCTCCCTCTAAAACTCTTCGGAGTGGAGGATCCTCGCCGGTGCAACAATCATCACTACAGGCATTGCACCCTCCTGAAGTGCTGACATCGAAGGATTTGCGAGATGCCTTGGATAAACATGCCCAGGTACTTTTGGAATCAATTAATCAATCAATTGCTGATAAATTTGCACAGATGGAGGAGAAATTGGAGAAATTTGAGGAAAGAATGGAAGAGAGGATGGAACAGAAGTACAGCGTGATGAAGGTAGACATTTTGACTTCAGTGCATAAAGTGGCGGAATGTGTGGAAGATTTAGATGAAAAAGTGGATGATTTGGCTCAAAGGAATGCTATACTAGAAGTAAAAGCACGGGAGAATGAAATTGAAAGAGGCAAGTTGGAAAGGGAGTTAAGCCATGCCCAATATTACCAGATGCAGTTTGCTGTCAGAATTAGAGGCTTAAAAGAGAATGTTAAAGAAGATTTAAAGCAGCTGATCTCTGAGGCTCTCGAAGGGGTATTGAACCAGCCAGCATCTGAAATAAGAGCAGCTATGGATAAAGTGTTTCGGGTGAATTCATGGATTGCCAGACAGAGAAAGTTGCCTAGAGATGTGGTGGTTTATTTTGCAAAAAGAGAAATTAGAGATCAAGTTATACAAGCTGCCTATGATGTTAAGGTTGTGATTGCTGAACAAGAAGTCTTGGTTTTAAAAGAAATTCCTCCAAGGATTTTAAGGGGAAGAAAGGACTATACATTTCTTGTGCAAGAGCTCAAGCAAAGAGATATAAGGTTCAGATGGGAGATTCCAGAGGGGCTGATGGTGATGTATGAAGGTAAAAGGTATAGGCTGACTACTGTGAAACAAGCACGTGATTTCTACAATAATGTCTTAAAAGCAACCTCATTAACGCTCTTGGAAGCTGGAAAGGGATCTGGAGAAGAAGAACAACAAGAGGAGGAAACAGAGGAAAATGGTGCTGGAGGAGATCAAGCTACAATCTCTTTGGATGATCCTAGAGAGCAAAGAGTGACGCGTGCTGCTTTAAAACGAGCAAAGAAAATAAAAGAACAAGATCAGCAAAAGTCTTCAGATTCTTCACATCGCATTCATAGCCAAGCTGTGGGAGGAGCACGGCCTAAAGTAACCAGTCCTATCAAAGCTGTGGTCCAAGAGCTTTTCGAGGATATACATGGCAACTAAATTTTTAACCTGGAATGTTAATGGACTAAACTCACCGCAGAAGAGGAAGAAAGTTTTTCAATATTTAAAACAATTTAAGATAGATGTTATATGCCTGCAAGAAACGCATATTAGAGTTTTGGATCAAAAGTATTTATTGAACTCGAGGCTGGGTACGCAATTTGTTGCTTCTGCAGAGAATAAGAAAAATGGAGTGGTTGTTTATGTTAAAAGTGCCTTAACAGCGGACCTAATTGAAGCAGATAAGCATGGAAGATATGTTATGATCGAGCTGTTGTTTGAAGGTAAAAAGACGCTTTTAGTTGGATTATATGCTCCAAATCAACAACAAGCTGACTTTTTTAGTTTACTTCATACAAAGCTTACCCAGTTGGATTATAAATCCTTTATTTTTATGGGGGACTGGAATGGAGTTATGGATGTACAGTTGGATAAGGCTGGAGCCTTTAAACGCATTCCAAGTCACGCTAGACTGCCTAAATCTTTTTTTGAAATGAAGGATGACCTGGAATTGCGAGATATTTGGCGTGAGAGACATTTGCGGGAGAAGGATTATACATTTTATTCTGATAGACACCAATCTTTTTCGAGGATTGATTTTATTTTGTTGACTAATGATCTTCTTTTGAGAACTAAAAAGGTGAAAATCTGCGCAAGAATTATCTCTGATCACAGTCCAGTGTGGTTGGAGATTGATAAGGAAAGAGGAGATAGACGCTCATGGCGCGTAAATGAGAATTTGTTTAGAAATCAGAGAAATGTGGAAGAATGCAAACAGCGGATGAAGGATTTTTTTGAGATGAATATGAATAAGGGTACCTCTATGGATATGGTTTGGGATGCTAGCAAGGCCTATATGAGAGGGGTGTTGATATATATGAATAATAGACATAGACGTGCAGTGGAAACTAGAAGGAAAGAACTGGAGAATGAAATAAAGGAAAAAGAAAAGGCTTTGATTTTGAACCCAGAGGAGGTGAAGATCAAGGAGGCTATTAGACTGTTACGAGGACAATTTGATAAATTAATGGCTGATCAAGTGGCGACCAATCTGCGGTTTGCTAGGCATAATACTTTTTGCAATGCTAATAAGCCAGGCAGATGGTTGGCTTATAGACTGAGGAAAAAACAAAGGGCATCTAATATAGATAAGATTGAGCATAAAGGAAGGGTTGTGTATCAACAGAATCTTATTAAGGATGCCTTTGTGGATTTTTATTCGAAATTATATACTAAAGAGGACATTAATGCAAAAGATATTGATACGTATTTGGAGAAGGCTAGCATCCCGGTTCTTACGCAAGTACAAAAAGAGGGGATTAACCAACTGATTACAGAAGAAGAAATTTTTACAGCTATTAAGGAACTGAAGGTGGATAAAGCACCAGGCACTGATGGCTTGACTGCGGCCTATTATAAAAACTTACAATTAGAGATGATAAAACCGTTAAAGGAACTGTTCCAGACAATCCAGAGGGGGGGAAAGGTGCCCCCGTCTTGGAGAACAGCTTTTATCTCTTTGATTCCGAAGGAAGACCAGGATGCTACTTTAGTTAAAAATTACAGACCGATATCGCTTTTAAATACAGATTATAAGATATTTGCTAAGGTTTTGGCTAATAGACTGATGAGGGTTCTGCAACAGGTGATTCATGGGGACCAAACGGGGTTTATTAGTGGAAGACAAATGAAAACCAATGTGAGACATATAGTTGATGTGTTAGAGTTTTTGGAAAGGCACAACCAGATCTCTGCTGCGCTAATCTTTTTAGATGCTGAAAAGGCTTTTGATCAATTGAACTGGCAATTTTTGTTGAAAGTTTTAGACAAAATGGATTTTGGGGAAAAATTTTTACAACCGATTAGGGCATTATACCAAAAACAAACTGCCCGAATTATAGTTAACAATAGTTTGACAACAGTATGTAATATTGAGAAGGGCACAAGGCAAGGCTGTCCGCTATCGCCCTTGTTATTTATATTAACATTAGAGATACTATTGGTTAAGATTCGGAATTCGGAAAAAATTAAGGGGATACAAGTTGGAGATCAGGATTACAGATTGAGAGCATTTGCAGATGATCTGGTTGTTACAGTGACCCAGCCAGAGAACTCTGTTGTGGACCTGATGGAGATAATAACACAATATGGGAAGGTTTCTGGATTTAAAGTAAATATACAGAAAACTAAAATTTTGGCTAGAAATATGACAGTTTCGCAGAAGGCTCTCTTAGAAGGATTAACTGGATTTGAGATTGTTAAAAGGGTTAAATATTTGGGGGTGATTTTGTCGCCCTCTAATACAAAGCTATATAAAAATAATTATGAAAAGTTATGGGGGAAAATTCAAAAAGAACTGGAGAGTTGGGAAAAATTGCAATTGTCTTTGTTGGGACGGATTGCAGCAGTGAAAATGAATGTCCTGCCCAAATTTTTATTCTTATTTCAAATGATACCGATTCTTAAGAAAGACTCTAACTTGGAGGAATGGCAGCGTGGTATCAATAAATTTGTGTGGGCAGGGAAAAAGCCACGAGTTAAACTTAAGATTATGCAGGATACTCGTGAGAGAGGTGGCCTTAAAATGCCTAATTTTAAATTATATTATGAAGCTGCTGCACTAGTAGGAATAAGTGATTGGATTAATTTGACACAATCGAGGTTATTAAATCTTGAGGGCCATGATCTGTTGTTTGGCTGGCATGCATATTTGTTGTATGATAAGAAGGTAGATACTGTGTTTAGGATGCATATTTTAAGACAGGCATTGCTGAGAGTTTGGAAGAAGTATAGACATAAGTTAAGCAGCAAGATACCATTGTGGGCAATCCCAAAACACGCAATAGAAAATATACATGCTGGTTTCAAACATGATGAGACTACTTACAAGGAAATTTTAAGTTTGGAAAGGAATATTTGGTGCTTGAAATCATATAGTTTCTTGCGAGAAGAGAAGGTTGTTCAGACTTGGTTTCAATATATTCAGTTACAGGCCAGGTGGAAAGAAGACCAAAAAAATGGATTTGCAACGACTGATGAAAATTTGATAAAGCAAATTAGAAATCAAGGACCAGCACATATTAAACGGATATATCTTGCATTGATAGAGATCGATTCAGAAACAGAGCTTGTTAAGGATTGTATGATAAAATGGGCCCAAAACATTCAGGAAGTTATTACAATGGACACGTGGGAAAAGATCTGGGTGAGGAATGTAAAATTCACTCAAGCTCAAAGTTTAAGAGAGAACTTTTACAAAATGTTTTATAGATGGCATCTAGATCCTAAAAAGCTTGCAAGTATGTATCCGAATTATCAGCCTAAATGTTGGAGGTGTGGTGATGAAGAGGCAACATATTTTCACATATGGTGGACATGTAAAAAGGTCAAGGCTTTTTGGATAAAAGTCTGGTGGAATATGCAGAAGATTTTTAAACGGAGGATAAAGTTTTGTCCGCAATTTTTCTTGTTGGGAATAATTGTTGACGCTACAGTTGTGGACTCTAAGTTGATGTTGAATTTAGTTACGGCAGCAAGACTTTTGATAGGTCAATATTGGAAGAAAGAGGAACTGCCGACTATACAAGAGTGGATTTTAAAGGTTTCCGACTTGGCAGAGATGGCGAAGATTTCGGCCTATTTGAAAGATTACTCGCAAGAACATTATATTATGGAATGGAGAAAATGGATTGAGTTTATCCAGAATAAGTATAGGGTCAAGAAGTTTTATCTAGCATTTGAATAAGTCTTCTTTCGTTTTCTTTTTTCTTTTTTTATTTTGTCTTCTATATATATTTAATAATGCTAAGTTTTGTTTGATCCTATATAAGTTAGAGAGTGATGGATTTTAGAATTTATAGTTGTTAGTATATGGTTGTTTATGATTGCCTTTTTATATATATATACCTTGTATTTAGCTCTGGGAAGTCCGGGGGGGGGAGGGGGGTTAGGGGGAGGTGGGGGGGGAGGAGGGAGGGGGGGAGGGGGGGAAAGGGGGGAGGTAGGGAGGGGAGGTAGGGAGGGGGAAGGGGGTTTTTTAAAGGAAAACTGTATTTTTAAAACTTTTCAATAAAAAAAAAAAAACAAAAAAAAAACCAAACACGTAAGGGGGATTCAGCACTGTTTTTTCCAACAATATCATTACATTGCTCTTATGTCTCTGGGGCCCTCAGAACCCAAAAGAAAAAGGGAGGTAGGGAGGGGGAATATCTGACTAAAACTTCTTGTTTTTAATGTGCACAGATATTTTTCTTGATGTTATTTCAGGTATTGATACAAAGTGATTTTTTTTGTTTTGGTCAGGAACTACATATGCCAAAGGTGATCTATTAGCTTAAACCATCAATGATAAGATTCAGACACTAAAGTGTATCTCCTTTTTTCTTAACTCTCATTCTCTTGGATCTTCATCATCCAATCCAATCCAGGCTATGTCAGAATGGGCAATATAATTTTCAGAAGTTTCTCTGAATGGCTTGTTTGCTGAGGTGGCACAAAGTTCTGAGGTGGCTGGCTTCTAACTAAATGGCAGTCATGTGGATCTCCCTCATGTTATTCTGTTCTCTTTTTGCACAGCACAATCAACCACAAAATATCCAAATATATTTAAATGAGTGTAATTTGTGAAACCGGACTGAAATTTCCTTATTATTTGGTATATCATGAAAATGTAGATGAATTAAAGCACAGTTAAGCTAAACATGGATAAGCATTTCATGTGACTACACCCATTATGCCATGCATAATTTTGATGATGAGGATGAGGATGATGAGGATGACAAAGATGATGATGATTTACAATGTCTGGAATAGCCATTTTGCAATCCAAGTGATTCTGGGTAGCAGTATAGAAATTCTGCAAAATGCAGTTTCCAGAATCCAGCTCTTTTTTTCTCCATAGATTGAAGCATTCAGCCTGTATCTTTCCATATGATCCATACTTCAGTATGGGCAATGGTGATAAGAGGCTGGGAGTTATCATTAAACAAATGGCGGATCACTAGTTCCCCATCCCTACTATGCTGGAAGCTATATGGGCAGCAAGATTTAGGGCAGCACAATTTCCTGCCAGATCCAGGATGGAACAGCAAAGAAACAGTGTGGATGTGTATTGAAATGATGGAGATTCATACTTCCAATGGTTCCTCATACATTTTTTCACCTTTTCTTCAGTTTGGTCTACCTTTTTTCAGAAGAGAAGTGTGAAAGAGATGGGGATCTTGTGAATTTGACTCTAACTTTCTCTACCTAAGCTTCATTGCATGGTAACTGCAATATTTCTGAAGAATTAAAGTAGTTCAGATCAGTCTTTGCTACATTTTAAAGTGGTATTGGCAGAATAAGGTGCATTTGCTTATCGTATGCAGAAAGAAAATCTGAGTGATTGCTGTGAAAAAGAATCTGTCAGGACCCACCCCAATCCACATCTTAGGAAATAAGAACTCTTGGAGCCAGGTTGGTCCAAAAGGAAAAGTTTACTAGGATGAGATCGGTTGTGGCAATACAAGATGGGATCTGACATTGAGTTACATTTCAATCTGATATAAAGCATTCCCGTTTCAGCCCCCTCCCCTCAATCCATTTGGTCAGGCTCACATCATTTACTTAGGTGTCAGGCCCTTTCATGGGAAAGGGAAATCTCCTTGTGTTTATTGTTATTGCTTCTTCCTTTCAGTTCCAAGTGGAGATGCAACCCAGATCTCTCTCTCTCCCCCTGTTCCCCCCAGATCAAAAGCTTCCCTGGTCTTTGAAAACAGCCTACTGCAATCTGAATAACCATTCTCTCCCCCCACCCCTCGGAGAGATGGCAGAATCCCCAGAATAAGCACAATATTCTAACCATACATTTATGAAATGTGATATAAATGGATTCTGACAGAATCTATGAAGCCATCAATCTGCCTTGGTCATGTTATGTTGTTATGTAATTATATTCATTACATTATAATATTAATTATATTTTAAAAAAAAAAATGAACTGTGAACAGAATGCTGTTTTTTTTTCTTTTTTGGAAGCCCAGGAATAGGTTTGAAGGAAAAATTCCTGCTAAAAGAAAAACAGATGGCCCATAAACTTTGGGGAGCTTCACTGCTACAATCAGAAATATCACTTCTTTTATATAAGGTACACCACAACTGAATAAGGAATTAATCAACTTGATAAAATAGATGACACTCAGGGAAAAACAGGTCCAGAACTGATGGTGTAATAATAAAAAGGAGCTATAGAAAATGCTATTAATGGGATTAACTTCATATTGGAATGTGCACCAGGTTTGGTCAAATCTATATATGAACTTTCCTCCTTTGCTGAAATTTTGTGGCTGTTCAACATAAGACAGAATTTCCTCTGAAATTCCCAATACTGATTCTGGATCTTTCAAACATTTTGTGAATTCTTTGATGCTTCTTAAGGCAGTAGATAAGCCAATAAATTAAAATAACACCTTACATTTGTATTTTTTTTAAAGAAAGCCAGGCTTAGAACTGACTTAGCTTTATATACATCTTCTACAGGTAGTGCAGATCTGCTGTCTCTGATCAATTCTTGTGGGATACTTTTGACCTTTTCTGGATAGAACTCAGTAATGTTGTAACTTAGAACAGTTGTAACTTAGTGATCACTCCTCTATTTTATCATTAATGTGTAGTGTCAGTTTCCAGGAAGAATTTACTTTCATGTTTTGTGAGCTCAATTGTTTTCTATAAAGGAGAACTATGACCTTTACTGGCTAGTTCACACCATCACGTCACTAGCATATCTCTTGATATAATATCATGTTTTAAAACATTTTATGGTATTTATACTTTTTAGGAGATATTGTTATATGTTGTAATTTTCATTTCTTTTGCAATTACAGATAATCCTCTACCTATGAACAGCTTACATTAAATTAATTGTGTTTGTAAATCCAATCAAGTTTCACATTACAGTTCTTGCCTTGCATAAGTGACAGTTGTGCTTAATTTCAGACATAATGTAATTTATAGTCAATGCACAAAGAAAGAACACTGAACTAAACAGCAGAAGATCAATGACAGACAGAATGAGCTAGCATCTAAAGTGTGTATGGTGTCTGGTGAGCCTCTCAATGCACAAAGGTGCTGTCAAGTGTACACGTGCAGCATGGCATAAACTAACCATTTCCTACCTTCTCCCATTTTCTTTTGGGACCCTCTAGGTTGGAGTTGCAGACAGGTTTCCTGTTGGTGAAATTTTATAAGTAGAAAATAGGCTGTAAAAATATCCCAAGTTAAAAGAAAATTTCCAGAAGTTACAATTTAGACTATTATTCTTCTTCTAACTTTTTCTAATTAGCTTTTACAGTGAAGTATAAAAACTGTTCCGCATTATCATTTCTGCAGTTTATTAATCTGTACCCCAGACCATGTTATCTCTAGTACATTCAGGCATAAAATCAGATCAGTTGGCCCTTGTTGTTATGTAGATAGATTTAGCGTGGGGATGGATTGCATTTTTTATTTTTTTTAAACTGAAGATGTGTAATTTCTCAATGAGTCACAAGAGTATTTACATTTAATATTACTTGGGATTGATCAGTACTGACTTTTAAATAACAATTCAACATTAGCGGATATATTTCAGCAGTGCTAATTGAATGTCAGAGCATCATCCAGGGTATGGCATGTCTCACTAGGAATTCTAGCCCACTATGCGAAACTTGCTGCAGAGGAGTCAAGGACAAGGCTTAGGTTAATAAATACCTTTCACTCCTGATACCCAAAGATCTCTAATAACGATCAGCAATTATGGAATACAGTATAGAAATCAAGCCACATTTATAACAGACCCAGGGCTTAAATTCTAAATTATTTATCATGAACTTATGTGATAATGGATATCTAGCTGTTCCTTTCTCACTCTTGGCTGTGGAAGATAGCTGCAAATAATTTGAAAATGACCCTGTCTGGTCTCATACTTCCAGCCTTGCCAGCTTCAGCCCTCAAGCTATTTTTTCACACAACTTTAGGGGATGATCCATTATATGGTGATTGCATAATATATCATCTATAATGTTTTCCTAATTAATTTAACTCTTGGATGCTTAAATACATGCTATTTCAGATTTAAATACATGCTATTTCAGGCTTTATCAGGCTAACTCGTTCAGTTACAGATGAGATGCTTTATTCAGGTAAAGCAAAATGGGTATAACTTCTGACTTACACCTTTTATCTTTAAGAATTGATTACTTTTATTCCTGAATTGGCTTTTCAAACAGCATAATATATCTTCCAAAAAGAAGATGAGTCATTACTCTAACTGAAAGAATTGCAAAAATGTATTATTCATCTACCACATTTCCTTAAATTATTTTTATCAGTTCCATCTGGACAGTTTATTTTCTGTTGCTT
Source organism: Vipera berus (assembly GCF_964194415.1). Classification (NCBI taxonomy): domain Eukaryota; kingdom Metazoa; phylum Chordata; class Lepidosauria; order Squamata; family Viperidae; genus Vipera; species Vipera berus. Next base: position 176,334,120 of record NC_138204.1, on the reverse strand, counting down.
TATGCAACCATGCTAATGCACATGTTACCCAACAGGCCAAAGTAAGTAACTTTAACACCTGCCTCTAGATGTATGATATATCCATATAATGTGTTGTGTACTGGGTTCGTTGTGCAGGAATGAACACGAGGCGAGTGAGTTCAGCAAAGATCATGGTTTATTGCTTGCAGAATCTGAACTAGAGAACAGGGCTGCAGATGCAGCAATTTATACCCTGGGCCCTAGGTGGTGGCCAATAGGTTTGAAGCAACCTATTGCCACCTAGAGGCAACCAATGGCAGTGCTGGAGACGGGTTGTCTGAGATGCTGGGAGCCGTTTAGCTAGCTCCCTGCTCTAGCAAGCTACCAGCCGTTACCACGTGGTGTTAACAAGCAAGCCCAATACATTACATAATGTAAACAGGAAAATTGTAAGAAAGGCTGTTTTTCCCATAGATGAAGCCAGATTCTCACAGCATGCAGATCTATGTATGGTCAGATATTTTATATCCAATCTGTACACTTTAAAATATTTGTTCATATGGGCAACTCTGAAAGCTTGTAGCTACCAGGATTCTTGTACCCTCCAAGAATCTGAGCATTTTACAATTGGATAACATCAAGCATGGACAAATTAAAATGTAATTAGTAAAGAATACATCCAAAGAGTGGGGAAATTGCTAGAGACAAAATTGAACAGTGGAAGCACCATCAAAGCCATCAATACCTGGGCCACACCTGTGATATGATATACTGATGGAATTATTGACTGGATACAAGCTGAACTGGACAGTTTTGACCAACCCTTCCCTCCCCCCCCAAAGAAAACCGATAACTATTCACTATGCATTATATCTTCATAGTGATATTGATAGATTATTCCTGCCCCACAGAAATGAAGTCAGAAGTTTACTTCAAGTCAAACTGTTGAAGACGAAAACATGCATTGGCTAACTACATAAAAGACAGCCAAGAACAGGCATTAAGGGAAGTTAAAAACTGGAACTTATCAAATGTGCAAGTAGCAAAATATGACTATCAACATAACAGAAATGTGAAAAGAATGGTAGCAAGGAAAAGCATTGCATGGTTAATTTCTATAAAGATTGAGAGGAAAATAGATTAAAGATAAATCCTGGCAATAGCTTAGAGGTGTGTGTGTGTATATATATATATATATATATATATATATATATATATATATATATATATATATATATATATATATATATATATATATATATATATATATATATATATATATATATGAAACCTTGATTTTTGCTGCTCAAGAGCAAACTATTTGAACTAATGCAATCAAAAAGCATGTGCAAGAAGATCACACAATCGGATTATAAACAACAACATAACATATTCACCAAAAGGATTCACTGGAACATGTGTAAATATTATCTTGTGCCAGTATTGAAAAATTTGTGAGAACATATGATGAAAGCAGTTGAAAATAAGCTGGTTAAAATATTGTGGGATTTCCAAAGACAGACTGATAAAGTCTTGGCTCATGACACACAAGATTTAATTGTGGTTGAAAATGAAGATTGTGTGGATAATTGATATGGCAATACCACAGAATAGTAGAAAAGAAGACAAAGAATTGGTGAAGATCTCAAAGTATCAAGATCTGAAAATTGACACTGAAAACATATGACATAAACTGGCCAGGATGGTCCCAGTGGATATCAGCACACTGGATGCCATACTAAAAATCTTGGACAGCATTAAGAAAATCTGCATATTGACAAAAATTCCATCTGTCAATTACAAAAGGCCACACTGCTTGGATCTGCATGTACATTATCCCATACATTATATCATCCTGAATTCTTGGATAAATTCAGTATATATCAAGACCAACCCCAGTTAAAAAAAATGGCAGATGTAATTTCACATTCTTGTGTCAATAATAATAACAAAGCTATTATAGAACTGATATTTCCATGTCATATTTTTAATTTATCATTGGAATGAATCAAAGTTATCTTTTCGTATCATATGTATTCCTGAGCTGAGTCAGTACTAAAATACAGTAGAAAAGTTATAGCTGTGATATATAGAGAAAAGAAGCTTGTGGTATAGATTACAAATCTTTGCATATGGCAGTAGATTCCTTTGAATTCAATCGAATTTTATGCAAAAGATCAGCCTGTCCATTACAAAACCCCATGTGCAGCTAGATATTAGCTCTAAAGTCATGGATGTCTGTAGGACAGGAGAGCATGTAAGTTCACGAATCATTTATTTTATTTTATTTATTTTGTTTTATTTTAAAACTTGATATGAACATTGTTAATTATATTAGTCATATCAAACTCTAGGCAGCTCCCAATCAACAGTTAAAACATCCTCAATAATAAACTAACATAATAAACAAATCTATTAAAACATTAAAAACCTGACACCAAAGTTAAGCAACACACAGTCTTGACAGAATCATGACAGCAAGCTGGTTCATGTTCATTTTTTCAAGCTTTATCAGACCTTCTTGGAAGCATGAATATGCAGAGAGAGAACGAGACAGAGACACAGAGACACACGCAGAGAGAGACACAGAGAACAGAAATTAGGTTTATTACATTCTGCAGTGCCTTCTACCCTCTTAAAAATAGATGCACTCCATTCACGTATTTACTTTCTAAAATGGCTATATTTATTAGCAGGCTGAATGATGAGCCAACACGGGTTTGTCAAAACAGATCATGCCAGACAAATCTTATTGCATTCTTTGACCAAGTGACAAAATTAGTGGATCAGAGGAATGCTGTGGATATAATTTACTTGGACTTCAGTAAGGCATTTGATAAAGTAGATCACAACCTACTACTTGATAGAAAAATGTGGGTTAGACAGCATCACCACCAGATGAATTCGTAGCTGGCTGACTGGCCGTAGTCAGCATGTGGCCCTCAATGGAACCGCATCTACACGGAGGGAAGTGTGTAGTGGGGTGCCCCAGGGCTCTGTTCTGGGCCCAGTGCTCTTCAACATCTTCATCAATGATTTGGATGAGGGGATAGATGGGGAACTCATCAAATTTGCAGACGACACCAAGCTGGCAGGAATAGCCACCACTCCAGAAGACAGGCTTAAAATACAGGAGGATCTGGACAGACTCGAACACTGGGCGCTATATAACAAAATGAAATTCAATGGGGAAAAAAGTAAGGCCCAGAAATGGAAGGTGAAGTACCTGATGAGAGTGAGGTGATAAACAAAATATGGGCATGCGCAGAAATAGATAATTTAACTTTGGAATTAAAAAATAAAGAACAGTCAGAATATTATAAAATTTGGAATAGATTTTACCTATGGTGGGAACAGAAAGGAAGGTCTTAATAGAGGTATACAAGATTATGAACTGAAGTAATTTTGAATAAGTTGGATGTCAAGATTGAACAAAATCATTGGCATAAATGTATAAATAAGTTTAATGTGCACAATTATATATAAATGATATGTATATAAAATGTATAGAACACACAAAAAATGATGTAAGAGAAGAAGGTATGTTAGACCGATAACACCATGTCCAAAGCTTCTAAATATTTTAAATAATAACATTTGAGAAAACAAAAAAGGATTTTTTTTCTTTTTTAAAAAATCCTCATTAGTTTATTCCTTAATTTGATCTATTTTATTGTTAAAATGAAATGAAATAAAACTATATTAAGTGCATATGAGTAGCATAGCATGCAACAAAAAGATTGATTCAAAGTTTAGAGAAGATTCTGGATGGAGAAAAATATAGAAGATAAAAATATTTTTTTCTCTCATTTTAGTCCCTTTTTTAATCAAAAGATCAACTTACTTGTCTTAATTCTTGTAGCAAACTGAACTGATTTCCTAATCTAGAATGTTGATTTCATGTCACAATTTCTTAGGAATAATTCCTAAGGACTGGCTGTAGAATTCTACTGCAGTAAGCACAACTAATTAGCTGTGGTACAGTTGTTTCCCCCTCCTCTGCCTTTGGAAGTCTGCCTTAAGGAAAAAGAGAAAAAAACTAGATTGCCACAATCTATTATACATCACAGTATTCATTTTCAGCCAAGTTTGATAAGATGCACAGCAACTGGACCTTCCACATGCAATTCATATATCTCCCTCAAAGCTTTTCTTCATTCTGGATAACAGCAAATTTTCATTATCTTGAAGTTAATAGAGTCCGTGGTTGAATCAGACTAACCAAGAAACAAGTATACATATTAATATTTAACACATCTCTTGGTTCACTTTAATAATTTCATCCCAATGCAGAAAAGGTTAACCAGGCAGAAGGTCTAAGGAAAAGAATGAATGCATGGAGCTTAAATAAACTCACCTTTTCCTAACTTGGATCCCACAAATTATGGACTTTGATTCCAATCATTCCTAACCCATGACCATTGAGCTTTGAGACTGTGTGAGTTAATGTAATGGCTTTCATGTGGGGGGGAGGGGATAGCAGCAAAATGGGAGGGCAAATGACAAAATATTACAACCTAGCTCTACCTCTTATATAATGCATACGTTATCATGATGTAAACTCTAAAAAGGTTAGACATTGTGATGTCACAATGTATTTTTCATCACAATCATCATGTCTCTGAATGGAGCAACATTCCATTCAGAGATGCAGTCCTAATTTATTTTCCCCACACAAGCATGCAAACATACACCCACTAGAGTCAATTCACATGTTTAGTCAAAATAGATTTCTCACTCTGATGCACTGCAAGTTTATGACCCAGGAGCAATTGTGTATACAATAGGCTATAGTGGCAAAACATCTTACAACAAAAATGTTCATGTTTCCACTATTCAGAGATTGTCTCCATAAAAGAAAATTATAATGTCGTAAGCAGGCATGAAAATTCCAGTCTGTTCCTGATTTACAGTATGTTGATATTCGATGGAGTAAGGACATTTCAAAGGACAGTGCTTCATTTTCATCTATTTTTATGTTCTTAATGACACTTTTGTCAAGTTGAAAAAGGAAGGACACTGAGATACTCTGGCAAATTTCATCTACTTAAATTTTGTACAAATTTTATTTTAAGAATTTTTCAAATGTTCAAGCCATAAAAACTGTAAGTATCTAAGTGGCATTACCTGGTCAACTTTGGACATTACAGCTAAGCAGGATCATGCCTATATTTGGATGGAGCTCTTTCAGAATATCAGAGCATAAATTATATTGTGAACAAAATATGCCCTGGAAAAAGACAATAGCAAGCCACTTCAGTGTTGTTGCCAAGAAAATAAACAGAAGTTTATTTATTTTACTAGGCTACAAAACAGTGACAGCTTGTAAAGAGAATTCATACAGATTCATTCTAGATAAAGAAAAGCCAATATGCAAGGATTGTAAATCAGAAATCTCCTTTTGAAATGCTCAAAAATATTTCCAAAAAGGGAAGGAAAATTTCTTTTGATGGTAACTTCATGGAGATATCCATGTTGTCTTCTTGGGAATAATAAAGAACAGTGCCTTCTTCCAGTATATTTTTTTCAGCTTCCTAGTCAAGCCTTCAGCTATCCCATCCTGGGATTTCTTTGTGATAATCCCATTTAAGTACTAACTTGATATGACTGTTTTGCATTTTTAGATTAGCAAATACCATCTAGGTGTTGCCACCTGGTGGGGCATCCAAGAAACATCAAATAGCTTCCTGAAATGTTTGCTAAAGGAGTATATCTCTATAGCAGGGGTCCCCAACCTGTGGGCTGCGGCTCACTACTGGGCCATGGCCTAATTGCCACCAGGCCGCATGAATGGCCAGCCTATGCACATGCATCTGCATGCATGCACAGCTGCATGTGTGCACAGCCCCACCTATGCGAACAGCACCATGAGCATCAGGGGCATTTGTCCCCCCACTTGTGCAACAATTGCTGTGGGTGTTCATGGCCCCACTGACTCAAGGGTTGTTGTGGGTGCTTGCGGCCCCACTTGCACAAGCCTCATTGCGGGCGCTTGTGACTCCACTCAAGCGAGCATCACTGTAAACTCTTTCTCTCCTCCCCTCCACCCACTCCGGGCCACCAACCTGGAAAGGTTGGGGAATTCTGCTCTATAGGACATTCATAAAAATGCAGAAAATATTGCCTTAATATTCCAAGTGCTGAATAACAATAATAGATTAATGGATGAGAAGGAGCTTTTGTATTATCATTATTTTCTAGATCTCTTTGTTGAAGAGAATAATGATTACATTTTGAAACCTGGAAGATAAGATAATTTAAAACTCTTATGGTAGCTATTATTAGGCAACTTGAACCTCCTGACACAGCTCAGTGTACCTGATTAGGGTGAATGATTGTTGCTTTGTCCAGTCAAGTAGCATGTTCTGTCTCTGTATATAGGGTTGAACTGGGTGCTGAGAAAAGAAAGTGGAATTGAGTCTTGTACTGCATATTTTCTGAATGAGCACTTCACTTGCCCCAAAGAATAAAACTCTAGATCTAAATCCACTAAGTCAAAAGTCAAGTTTCAATTTAATGGTACAGTTAAAAAGCTAAATCACATTTTTCTGTTAGAATCCAAAACTTAGTGAGATTTTGTTGAGGCAGACTAAAATTGCAGTTGCCTTTTTTGTAGGCATGTCACACTATGTGGTAACTGAAGAGAGACAAAGTCGGCATTAGCTGAGTGTGTGTCCACATATGGAGATGGGTGATGCATCTCACATTCTGTGTTTGCTGTTTGCCCTTCACATAATAAAGTCAAAAGCTGTGCATTAGAAAGAGAAGCTTATTGTGGATAAGTAATTGGCTAAATATACCCTAAATATAACTAATATAGGGACGCGGTGGCTCAGTGGTTTAGGATGCTGAGCTTGTTGACCAGATGGTCAGCAGTTTGGCGGGTGGAATCCCAAGTGCCGTGTAACACAGTTAAACTTGAAAGTTAGGCATTGTCCATTATATATGGAATCAGAAATTTTGGAAATTAAAGTGAAATAAGGCTAATGATTTAACCCAAAATTAGAATCAATTGACTCTTTTACCTGAAAAAGCAGTACTTTCTTACAGGATCTGATTCAATTAGATGGCAGGTCTCTGTTGCTGAGCATGTCTCCATTAATTTTTTGGGGGAAAACCTCAGGCAAAGAAACAGAGCAATTAAATAATTAAACAGCTGTTCTCTGGGACTGATAGCTTTTTTTAATGCTGTATGCGTGGAAATGTCTCCTCAAGCAAATAAACCTCAAGCACTTTTTTGAAAACAGATATGATCATAGTATTAACATAAACATCTGAATAATTCATTTTTTTAAAAAAAAGGTGCTTCTATAATATGCTTTCTTCATTATAGTTATCATTCATGATTCTTACCAGCACAGTATAATAAGATGAAATTTTGATTAGAAGCCATAGAAGTATAAATTACCCAACCACTTGGGTAATTATCTATTATAGCACTTTTTAAGTGTCTGATGATATTGAAATATAAAAGAGGTAACAGATCAAAAGAAAAATGAGCTAATAAATAATGCATATGTTTGTTTAGCTGGACTTTCTTTGCCTCCCATATCAACTATACAGTTAGTCCTTAACAACCACTTGTTCAAAGTAATGATGGCACCAACTGAGTGGAAATTAAAACTGATTCTAGAAGCTCTGGGCATCAAAAAATGTCCCTGTGGTCACGTAATCATGATCTGGGCCCTTAACAACTAGCTCACAATTTGACATCATAGTGTCACATAATCCCGTGATTGCCATTTGCAACCTTTTCCAATATTTGTCACAGAGAGGAGGGGGATCAACCTATTTTCCAAAGCACCTGAAGGCCAGACAAGGAATAATGGATGGAAACTGATCAAGGAGATATTCAACCTAGAAATAAGGAGAAATGTTCTGACGGTGAGAACAATCAACCAGTAGAATAGATTGCCTTCAGACGTTATGGGAGCTTCATCACTGGAAGCTTTCAAGAAGAGACTGGCCTGCCATCTGTCAGAAATGGTGTAGGGTCTCCTGCTTGGGCAGGGGATTGGAGTAGATAACGTACAAGGTCCCTTTCAACTTTGTTATTCTATTCTATTCTATTCTATTCTATTCTATTCTATTCTATTCTATTCTATTCTATTCTATTCTATTCTATTCTATTCTATTCTATTCTATTCTATTCTATTCTATTAAGCAAAGTCAATGGGGAAGCCATCAGGAAGTCACAAATGTCAATCACATGAAGTTGCACTTAAACATGGCATGAAATTCACTTAACAATGGCAACTGGAAATGTCCAAACAGCTATCACTAACTGGCCTGGATATCTGATGTCACACTTTATGACTACATGGCTTAGTGATGGAAATTCCAGTCCCAATTATTGTAAATAACTGAGGGCTATGTAGATTTCCAACACAAAAGATTTGTTAAATCTTTGACTGGCTACATCTGAACTTTAGTCAAAGCAATAGCACTTAGATTTATATACTTTTCACAGTGCTTTACAGCCCTCTCTAAGTGGTTTACAGAGTCAGCTTATTGCCTCCAACAATCTGGGTCCTCATTTTACCAACCTCGGAAGGATGGAAGGCTGAGTCAAACTTATGCTGGTGAGAATCAAACTGCTGAACTGCTGGCAATCAGCAGTCAGCAGAATTAGCCTGTAATACTGCATTCTAATTACTACACCATCATGGCTCTTTAACATTGCCAACTCCAACTTTGCAATGGATCCGATATCTTTAGGAACCTAAGTTCATTAATTTATCATTAATTTCCTTATTTATTGATTTTATTCTTTCATAGGCAAAGATTTTAGAAGAATCTAGTTATTACACCAGTGGTTTTGTTTTAAATAATAAAATATCATAAAACAGAAGAGATTATGGACTTAGGAGAAATTGGACTTACTAAGAGCTAGTTTGGTCTAGTAGTTAAGTCACCAGGTTAGAAAGTTGAAGACCATGAGTTCTCGTCCCACCACGAAAGCCAGCTGGGTGACTGGGGCAATCACTCTCTGTCAGCCCAGCCCACTATACACAGTTGTTGGTATTGTGGGGAAAATAGGCAGAGAAAGGTATATTGGATATGTTTGCTGCTTGCTGTTATCTATAAATAGTAGAGGTGGGATACAAACGAACAAATAAATATTCCCAATTTAAGAAGTATTCTATGGCAGCTAATGACATAGAAAAAAATATTCAAAAGTGAAAGACTTCCCAGAGTTTGGATTAAGTTGTTTGTTCTTTTTTTACAATCCTCTTTAGCTTAAACATCACTCTGGATTTAGATCAATTTTTGGATGTATTGTTACATACTCCTTCAAGTTATTTTCACAGTAAGAGCTACAGTAGCCTACAGAATCAAAGAATCATGTTGAATACACTGCCAACTATGTAATGACGTTTATACAAAAGTCTTAATACTATTGTGCTATGGAATACTGTTGTGGAAGCTTTCATGGCTAATATGGCATTATAGGTAATTAAAGTACTAGCTTGCTTTGGATATTTGAATTCAAGTTCCCATTTAATCACATCAGTGGATGATTTTAGAGCCACTGCTAGATTTTGCAGGGATAAAATTGGGGGCTACATTGTCTTGAGCTCGGATGGACAATTCAGCTTTAAATGAAATAAATCATTGAATGATGTTTCTCAGGCCTCTAGAAGCACTTTTTCCCAAGGAATCATCATTTGTTCCTGAATGCCAGGTGGGTGACAGTTTGCTCTGCTAAGTACAATTACTGCAATGTCATCTTTTCAATTTTTATTTTTTCCCTTGTTATTATAGGTATGTGCTATTAACTATTGCCTCTGAAGAGTCTGGATCTACTAAGAAGATGGCAAACCTTCTTGTTTGGTATCCCTTCTATTCTCTAATCTTGGGATTTGTAAACTCTACTTATTCTAAAGATAAGTTTATTTCCCTGATTAATCCCTTCTTTACTTCTCTGTTACTCTATTATAGCCTCTATTAGTCTATCGTTAATAGGTTTCTTGTGTCAATTTATTTTCTGTTCAAGACCTCTTATCCCGCTCCAGGTCCTTCTGTTCATCCTACCTGTGTCTTCACTCACTATCTCCTTGGTTCCTTTTCCATTTCGTCCTCTTTTCATTACTGGTGGTTGTTTTTCTTTTCTTTTCTCTTTTCTTTTCTTCTTTTCTCCTTCCTACAACTCTGCTGAATACGTGTTGACCCATACGTGTTGACCCAACTCTGCTGAAAACATGTTGACCCATCCAACTACAATTCCACTTAACAATGATAATTGGATCTGGGAATTCTGTTGCTAAGCAACACAGTCATAAGGCACAATGTCACATGACCACGCTGATTTACAAGGTCAGGTCTGGTGGTCCCAGTTGCTATTGTTAGATGAATCCCATGTGGCTGCAGCATTCCAAAATTACATAATCATCATTTGCAACTTCCTGCTGGGTTCCCATTCATTTTGCCAGTTGTAAGCCAGTGGTGAGGGTCACAAATGATGACCTGAGGATGCTGCAACCTCAAAATAGCAAACTAGAAATTGCAATCACAGGGATACTGAGACAGCTACAACTATGAGGACCTGTTGTAAATATACCGTGTTCAGTGCTGTTATATCTTTGAATGGTTATTGAATGAATGGATGTTAAACGAGGCATATCTGTACGACTTCTTTCACACAACAGATGAACATGTGCCATCAGCATTTTCCTCATTCCAACTATTTTTGTACCCCTCTAAGTAAGCTCTTACATTGTTCAGGAGAGCAGGAGCTGCAACATGAGTCACTGAATTGACCTCCACAGTTCTACATTTGTAATTTTTTTTACAATAGTATTTATACAGGTATGGCATGCTTCCTAATATTTACTTTTAAAATCACAGCAATACCAGCAAAAAAAGAAAAGAAAAAAGAAGAAAAAAAAAACCCTAAGCATGGTCTTCAATGGGAGACATGATTTCCACCCCAGAAAACCAGGATTGAAGAGATGACTGGAATATTGCTGCTGAAGAGGTAGCATATCCTGGTCCATATAATCAGTAGGATTTGAGCTCAACTCAGAAAAAGCTTCTTTCCCCCCCCCTAAAGAATGAATTATTGTTTTCTTGTACTAATGTGTTCAGCTTTTGCTGCCTAATAAGCTAGACAATATGCTAAGAGAAATACAAAGAACTATTTGCCAGATTAGGCAATACTTCCCTACTAATTACTACAACTCTTAAGGATGGCAAACCTAGTCATGGGACACTATATTAGCATACAATGGAACAAGAAGCAAAGCTAACTGTTGATTTATAGTGCTTTATTTTGTAATGGAGATTTCTTGAACTCTAACTTACAGGGTTTTCTGCTCTTGGCTACATAACATTTGTGTGCTTAGAAATATTTACTCCCCAACAGAAATAAAATCAAGCTGTTTTTCTATTGAAATTTAAATCTGATATCAAACAAAATATGATGCAATGGAGGTTAAACCAAGTTGCCTGTCCTGGACCATTAGATTCTTACCTAAGAGAGGGGGGAAAGTGCAAATAATAATACTCTTTTGGAAGGTTAAATGGTAATAGGGTGATAGAACCTTCCTTTTCAAACTGAATTATGACACAGAAAATCATATTTATTGTTAGACTTTTGGAAGAAAAAAACTCTGCATAATATCCAAGAATGAAATAGGAAATTTAACAGAATTCACCTCAGGTAAGTAAGCCAGTTACCATCTTTTATCTGTAATAGCAGTTTAAAATGTGCTGGCTCAAAACAGGATGTTAAAAATACCTCACTAAATTGCTATTTCAAAAAGCTAGATTTTAATTTGTCTGGTACTATTCATCTTGCAGATAGACATGACTGAAAATTGATGAAAATCAATTCTATTATTGCTATATTATTCATCTTTCTTGCTAATCATTTTTGGTATTATAGTGAACCATTTAAAAAACAGGCAGAGAAAATTAGCAAATGAGATATTAAAATATATTAATATTTCTGCAACAAAGGAAAAGGACAGAGGAGTATACAAGCTATTGCTTATAACAAAGGTTTAGTTGAATATTGCCGCATTCAATCAACATGTTCTTTTTTGTGTGGTCCTTGTTTCTCTCTGAGCTTGGTTGTTTTCTTGCAGATGTAGATAACATCGTCCTGTTTTTCCTGGAGAAGATAACATACCTCAAACCATCTGGAAATAGGTTTTATTGGGAATTTAATGAATATATCTGGCCAAGTTATATAACTTTGACTTTATAATCTTGCAGAGCTATTAAGTCATCCTGCAACATCTGAATGATCATGTGGTAGGAAATATTTTTTGCTATCATTTGTTATCAAGGATGCCTTTGTGTACATTTTGCCCCTTTATTCAGTATTAACCTATCTTACATGGGGAACTTATAAATAATTGCTATACCTCAGATGAACTCAGAGATATGGTAGCATATCTGTAAAACTGAGTATATTTCACCTAAGCTCTCCATAGTAAGAAAACCCTGGGGTATGGAGACAAGAAAAAATAGGACATAGTTCTGCAACTGACCGTCTTAGATTCCATCAAAGTAAATGGTTTTATGAAATTTTCCTGTTACAGTTCTTTGCAGTGTCCAGTACACTTGAAATCTATTTTTATTTTATTTTTAGAAGCAGGAAAGATAGGAAAATAGTTTTGGCAAAACACATTCTACTGAAGATTACAGCACTAAATATGCTGATATTCAAGTTTTGCTTATCTTTTGTTTTCCATCCATCATCCATCTTTATCTTATGGCATTTATTAAAGTTAGCCCCAATTCAGTCCAATATAAAGTTAACACCAATCATATAGGAAAATAATAGCTTGGTAATTTTACTCTGCATTTATCTCTCTGACATTTTGTAGGTTACTTGTATATGTGTGTGGCATTAACAAGCAACATGCTGTGGAGAAGGAATCACTCTTCTGCAAAATCCAACTCAGTTTTCATTCTAACATGTCTTAGATCTATATTCTACAAATATAACTTTCTAAATATTCTACTAAATATTGCTTTCTAAATTTCTTTCAATATCTTTAGACAAAGCTGAAAGAAACTTAAAACACTTCTGCTTATGGAATTTGACTAGCATGTTATAATGATGCATCAATCTGTTCAACAGAACATTATTTCTCAGTTGCTGCATTTATGAATGATAGAGTTATTGAACAAATAAAAATCATATGGGGGGGAGTTATTGTACCCTCTCTAAAAAATATAAACTGGACTGAAGTGCCCTCTAGTGGTGATTTAAATGTGATGTGCTTTGTATAAGATAACATAAAATATATTTTTGTATTGTATTTTTTCCATTTTTGTCAGACACCCAAGATCACATTTGTAAGATCAGGGGCCTTATAAACTGATTTCAATAACTATATTAAAAATAAAATAGCAAATATTAAAGATTAGCTAAAATGTTTATTTTATAAATCCGTTGTTGATTATTAAATACTTTTCTTGAAAAGGTAACACTATCTTTTGGGCTTATGCATCCCATAGATGCATTTAAGTAGTTTTCATCTGCACTGATATGCGTGGTAACCATCTATATATTTTAGTGATTAAGAAAATTTATATTTTTACAGAGGTGGGTTTATAAAGGCATGTTACAAAAATCGCATTTCCTATATCACTATCAATATAACCTACTCATACTGTAACACGTCTCCAACTGAGAAGTCAACTGACACTCAAGAACGGAAGGAAGCTGGCTGGAGAGGCAGCAATGGATTCACTCTGGTTCAGCAGCTTCTGAGCATAAACAGTTGAAAAGGAAGGGAATGAGCTAAATTTAACATTCAGTTTCTATTTAGAATTGGAGAAAATAAATATGGTAGAATGGAGATACGTCGTTGGTTAAAAATGGTGACTTGGCGAACAAGCCAGGAAAAGGGTTGACAGAACCTTTGTATGCTGTTGATTCACTGAAGAAGCTCCAGATCTGTCCAAAATTATCGTGGTGAGGTGTGGTGAAGTCCTGGGACTTTCAGATGACTCATTTATTAAATAAATCTAGTCTTGAAAATACAGTATTAACAGGGCTGATTTATGGGCCTGTTGCTAAGGGTATTCTTCCCTCCATAGGAATGAGGGTGAAGTCTATGAATATTTAGTGGCATTTAAGACTCATGTTACTTCTGAATTGGGGGGGAACTATGCTTATGCTAGAAAGCATCCCATGCACATTTGCGTAGCCACTGGGTGAAATAAAATGTTGGTCTAAATAGGCCTTAGCCCCTCCTTTAATCTTTCACCACTTACAGTAGGTCTTTTAGACACTGATTTTAGAAGTTCTGTCAAAAAAGGGAGGATTCTTCCAGTGTTTCAGAAATTGCCCCAAGACAATTTCCTTGCTTCAAACAAGGAAAACATTTTCCTGGGAAACCAAATGAGCACACTGCAACAAAGAGGGTAAGGGCCAGGTCATCAAGGAAAAATAAAAGCAGAAACCAGGGTGAACACTAGAGTCTAAAAAAGTATCTCAAGTATGGAACTCGATGCACTGGATTTAGGGTCTTGTGGAGAACACAATTCAGGGAACCAAAGTATGAAATCAAGCACCTGTACCACTGAGCCAAAACAATACTGTGCTGGCAGCTAGAAATAGCCCTTTTGCTTCAAGGTGCTGAGATCCCTCTTGGCCTATCTACTGCTAGGGAAGACCATGGTTGTTTGCCAAATAACAGGCTTCACTGGACCATTGAGCCAGTTTTTTCAGCACTAACCTTTGCATCTACTTTCCAGGACAGTGAGCAGAGGGAGAAGTGCTCTTGTTATTTAATAAGCACAAATAAATTCCACGCCCCAAATGCTGCTTATATGTTTTTGTTACTGTCAGAACTGATGCAGAAGGAAGCCAAACCCCATATAACTCAAAATGCCCTTCAGTTACTGGTATTCCACAACTGCCTTGTTGGCAGCAAGAGGAAGTCTTAATTGCTTTTTCTTATTACATATTTTCTCAATGCTCCCTATAGTTTTCAGTCCGTGTCTTCTGCTGGTGTAGGATAACACAAGAATAGCTGCCTAGCCCCCGTAAGAACTTTGAGTAAAATCAGAAGCTGTATCGGGGGATGGGGTGACAGGCAGGAGGTTTTAGTGGATAGCTACAAGACTTCAGTGACTGAGGAGACTGTCGTTCATCAGGCATTCCCACTTGTTGAACTAGGACCAGGGAACTCAGGTTTAAGTCCATTTTTAGCCACTGAAGCTCATTAGATAACCTTAAGACCCATCACTCTTTTTCAGCTTAACCTTTCTCACAAGATGATGGATGTGGCAAAAAATGCAGAAAGTGCTATATGTAGGACAAGGAGAAAAGGCCAGATATAAACTACAAATAAGTAAAATAAAACAAAGACATGGGAAGACCATTTGTCTCTTAACCTCCCTCCCCCCCCAAGTTTATTTAAAGGTATATGAGAATGTAAATAATTTGAAAGTATGGAGAAAAAAGGAGGGAGAGAATTTGGATGGATAGGATAAACTGCTTCTCCTGGCTTCCAAGTCTGCTTCCAACGTCTTCAGGGCATGTAGTTTTTCTTCTTCTGGACCTTTAATCTCCCTGTTGAGAAATGTCAAGAAAAGCAAAGTAAAAGCTTTGTGACCATGTCTGACTGTAACTCTTTGACTTTAATTTCATGTCTGTTTATGCTCCCTTTGCTATTTTGCACAATAAGGTTTGTTCTAACGTGAGATAGGTGTGAGAATGTGATTGTTCAGTTTTTGTGTGTTCTAAGCGTGCTTTCTCCTGGGTGCAGATATTAACAATAACTATACATTTGCATGAAAACTTAATAAACTAATTCCATATGGAAATACTGTTTTGCCCATTTAATGATGTAAGATTACCTTGTTACATCAGCATTTTGCAACTCTGTCTAGAATCTTAGCACTGATGATGTTACCTAGATTGAGTAATGGAGTGACTGTACAAAAACAACCAAGCTCAAAGAGCATCAAGGATCCCTCATTTCAACCCTGAACCATAAATATTCCCCTTTATTGATCCTTTTGTATTTTCCAACTGATGGACTCCTATAGATACTCCTCGACTTACAACCATCATTTAGTGACTATTCAAAATTATGATGGCACTGAAAACAATGGCTTAGGACCAATCCTCACATATACAATTGTTGAAGAATGTCTGTGGTTATGATTGTGATTCATGTGCTTGGCAGGTGGCATGTATTTACCAGAGTTGCAGCATTCTAGGTCACATGATCACTATTTGCAAGCTTCCCAGCCAGGTCCTCACAAAGAAAGTCTACAGGGAAAGGTGGATTCACTTAACTAGTGCAAGATTTGCTTAATGATTTTGTGCAAAAAAGACTGTGCAAGTAGTCCTTGACTTACCACAATTGGGACTGGATATTCTGTCACTAAGCAATGCAGTCATTAAGTTAACATCAGCACAGATATTCCTTCTGTTACCTTTAGGGAATATCTGCAGTTTTACAAGAGGAGAGGATCGCAAATATTATAGTAAGACCAAAGGCACTTACATAAGAATTTCAATAATAGAAAGGACTTTATTGTATCTTTGCCAATATGGGAAGTCTCCTTTTAAGTGGAGACTTTATTAACAAAATATGTGGGAATTCCCTAATACAATCTTGGCAATTGTCAAACATAAAATGCTCACATTGGTCCATCTCTGGAAACATCCAATATCACAATATTTTTTATCACTGATTTATCTCTTTTTCAACCTCGTCAACTTGATTTTATTGTGATAATGACTAGAGAATGTTTCCTATTCTCATAAAACATCTTATTCTTTTCTAGATTACATTGTGAATGATAACCAAACTTAAAAGGAAACCTTAGAGCACAAGTGTAACATTTCCTTTCAAAAGGAATTTTTATTCAGTACAGGTAATGAAACTAAAAAGATATAGGGCAGAGAGTGTATAAACATGCCGCCCCAGTTTTCCCAATGTGCAATATCCTTCGTAAAGACAACAGTTTGGACATAGGTATGTGTGTATACACACACACACACACGTGCATGACAGAAATAAAAATGAGCTACACGCAGGCAAGTGCAGAGACCTAGAGCAGTGATGGTGAACCTTTTAGAGACCGAGTGCCCAAACTGCAACCCAAAACCCACTTATATATCATTGGGTGCCAGGTGGGCATGGCCTATTGGTGGGTGTGGCCCATTGGGTGGGTGTGGCTGCGGTGGTAACGGCAGACTGGGTGGGACTAAAAAGTTCAATCAATCAATTCCAACTTTGTGAGATCTTTTTTTTCCCATGAGAAGTTGAAATTGATTGAACCTTTTTTTTTGCACAGGGCGGCGGCGGCCAAAAGCGAAAAGGTTTTATAAAACCCAGCTGAAGGCCCAGGACTGGGGCGACGGCAGGCGTGCCCACAGAGAGGGCTCTGTGCGCCACCTGTGGCACCCATGCCATAGGTTCGCCACTTCAGATCTAGAGCATGATTCTGCCATGACAAAAAAAAACAAACAAAAACCTAGAAATACATTGAACCAGCACTGGAGAACAATGAGAAAATTAGAGGTTAGTTAGGCAGTGTTCCATATGAGAAGATAAAAAGTTAGAATTGAAGCAGAAACAGTTTAGTAAAACAAAAATTCTTGTCCAAATGAGGAAAAAAAACACTGAATTCTGGAAGTGATAGAACCTACAGTGCCTATGTAGTTAACAAAGACATTATTTTTTTTAGCCCATCTATATCAGAGTCTGGTGAGACTCTAACGGCACTTGTTTTCTGCTCTATAAACATGATATACAGGAACATAAACATGCTGTTTTCCTGAGTTCAATACAATACATTCTCAATGGGTGTGCACTGGGTTCCCTGTCAGATGAAGTGACTAAGACTGAGTCACTTCCCATGTTGGCTAGTATTCTAGTCACTACTGGTACGATCAATTACTTGGCACTTCCTATGACTTTGTATTTGTCATAGAAGTCAAAAGCAAACATATCAAAGATCCAAGATCCTCTGACCATGTGGGGAGTCTCCTCCAGTCCTTTGATATTTCTGTTTCTTGCACTTACAGAAAATGAAATCAGAGCTAAGGGCAGCTGGAATGGCTCCATTTTGCTTCTATTGTCTTTAGATTATTTAATTATAATCTGATATAATAAACAGCATTGCACAACATAGCATAGCACAGCACAGCACAACATAACCATAACATAACATAAATGTTCTGCATTATAGTCTGTACCCATGATTTGTTTTGCATCAACCTTAACCATGGTGTTGCCTATTATCTCAACACTGGAAAAATGGAGTTAATCTAGTCTATGTAAATATATATATGGAGTAACTGCTAATCTACAGTCTACAGCAGGGGTCTTCAAACTTGGCCCTTTGATGCCTTGTGGACTTCAACTCCCAGAATTCCTCAGCCAGGCACACTGGCTGAGGAATTCTGGGAGTTGAAGTCCACAAGGCATCAAAGGGCCAAGTTTGAAGACCCCTGGTCTACAGTAAATTTCTCTTTTTAAATCTGTCTATCTATCTATCTATCTATCTATCTATCTATCTATCTATCTATCTATCTATCTATCTATCTATCTATATGTGTGTGTGGAGAGAGAGAGAGAGAAAGAGAGATTTTAAAAAAAGAAATTTACTGTAGACTGTAGATTAACACTAACTCCATTTCTTCAGCAACACCAAGGTTAAGGGAAAGGAAAACAAACCATGGGTATAAACTATATTTAATGCAGAACACAAAGATGTTTAATTCATAGTCTAGGCTTTAACATCACATTATATCGGGTCAACCAGGTCAGTACAGTAGCTTTTCCCTTAAATCAGTTTTCTTTTCACTCTATATTGTTCATAAATAGTGTCATAGTATTGTAATACTATAGTATTATAATTTTAAAAAGTTATTTTAGAATGTACAGGAATGCAAGCACAACAGATGTGTCTTCTGCATGAGCCTGCAAAAAAACTTGGCTGCTTTACAGAGTCCTGTTAAAGACAAGGCTGTATCTTGTGAGGAAGCCAGAAAAAAGACTCAGTAGCTTTAAAGAGATAGTATGTTCCTACCCATCCTGAAGCATCCTTCCTAAATCTCTTTTGAAGCATGCAAAACTATAATACGTAGCAATCAACCCTTGTTCCCTTTTTGCTGGTTAAAATATTTTTGGGGGGTTTTTTTGGCCTGCTAGTCAGTTTTGCACACTAATCAACTGTCTGCTTATTTTGGTTGTCTTGCTTTTTAATTTGGCCAAATGGGCTAGGATTAGACTTACTGATCAATGGCTGACACTATCTTTGCAAATATATGTATCCATTCCATAATAACAAGGATATTACACTAATCAATTATGCCTCTGGCAGGCAAAAACCTTTTGGACATTAGATTTTTAACACTAACAGCAGACTAAAATGGGATCAAGAACCAATAGTCTCCTGCCTCAAACTCTTCCAGTTGTTTGAAGCTTCTGGGATAATTGAGAAGTTTCAATACAGTTCACTAAAATATTTCTGACTATATTCCCACTTAAAAAGTTTTGCTTATAATTTTTGGTGGCATGTGAAACCATGCAATTATGACTTATTCAGATAGCTGTGGTTAAACAAAACATTGTTTTGTGCAATGTATAAACAAGGCAAAAGATTATCTTCTATGATGGTTATAATTAAGGCATCTATGATGATATCCAATGCATAGTAAAAAAATAATAATCAGGTACCGTATATACTTGAGTATAAGCCGACTCGAGTATAAGCCGAGACCCCCAATTTCACCCCCCAAAACTGGGAAAAGTTGTTGACTCGAGTATAAGCCGATCCGCCGTTCTGCAAGCCTCCGCCGCCGGCGGAGGCTGGATCCGCGCTCTGCAAGCCTCTGCCGCCAGCAGAGGCTCGATCCGCCATTTTGCAAGCCTGAATACACAGGAATACCCTGTGTGGCCGCGGCTCTCGGGGAAGCCCTGGCTGTCCGCTTCCTCGCTCCACGCTGCCATTCGGGGCCCGCGCGTTCCCCGGGCAAATCGCGGCGCCCAGCAGGCGAGGAAACACGCCCGCTCCAGTCGCCCCCCCTTCCCTCAGGAGACGCGAAGCAAGTGACCGCCCGGAGCTTACCGAGGACTTGCGCGCGGCCGAGGCTTCGGTGCTTCCAGGATCACGCGCACCTCTCCCAAGCCACCGCCGTCCGGAGACCTGCCGAAGTTTGGGGAGGTTTGGGGAGGTGCGCGCGCACCTCCCCAAACCTCCCCAAACGTCGGCAGGTCTCCGTTCCTCCGCGCAGACCTGCCGACGTTTGGGGAGGTTTGGGCGCCTCCCCAAACCTCCCCAAACGTCGGCAGGTCTCCGTTCCTCCTGCCGACGTTTGGGGAGGTTTGGGCACCTCCCCAAACCTCCCCAGGTCTCCGTTCCTCCGCGCAGACCTGCCGACGTTTGGGGAGGTTTGGGCGCCTCCCCAAACCTCCCCAGGTCTCCGTTCCTCCTGCCGACGTTTGGGGAGGTTTGGGCGCCTCCCCAAACCTCCCCAGGTCTCCGTTCCTCCGCGCAGACCTGCCGACGTTTGGGGAGGTTTGGGCGCCTCCCCAAACCTCCCCAGGTCTCCGTTCCTCCTGCCGACGTTTGGGGAGGTTTGGGCACCTCCCCAAACCTCCCCAGGTCTCCGTTCCTCCGTGCAGACCTGCCGACGTTTGGGGAGGTTAGGGCGCCTCCCCAAACCTCCCCAGGTCTCCGTTCCTCCTGCCGACGTTTGGGGAGGTTTGGGCGCCTCCCCAAACATCCCCAGGTCTCCGTTCCTCCGCGCAGACCTGCCGAGGTTTGAGGAGGTTTGGGCGCCTCCCCAAACCTCCCCAGGTCTCCGTTCCTCCTGCCGACGTTTGGGGAGGTTTGGGCGCCTCCCCAAACCTCCCCAAACGTCGGCAGGTCTCCGTTCCTCCTGCCGACGTTTGGGGAGGTTTGGGCACCTCCCCAAACCTCCCCACGTCTCCGTTCCTCCGCGCAGACCTGCCGACGTTTGGGGAGGTTTGGGCGCCTCCCCAAACCTCCCCAGGTCTCCGTTCCTCCTGCCGACGTTTGGGGAGGTTTGGGCGCCTCCCCAAACCTCCCCAGGTCTCCGTTCCTCCGCACAGACCTGCCGACGTTTGGGGAGGTTTGGGCACCTCCCCAAACCTCCCCAAACGTCGGCAGGTCTCCGTTCCTCCTGCCGACGTTTGGGGAGGTTTGGGCACCTCCCCAAACCTCCCCAGGTCTCCGTTCCTCCGCGCAGACCTGCCGACGTTTGGGGAGGTTTGGGCGCCTCCCCAAACCTCCCCAGGTCTCCGTTCCTCCTGCCGACGTTTGGGGAGGTTTGGGCGCCTCCCCAAACCTCCCCAGGTCTCCGTTCCTCCGCGCAGACCTGCCGACGTTTGGGGAGGTTTGGGCGCCTCCCCAAACCTCCCCAGGTCTCCGTTCCTCCTGCCGACGTTTGGGGAGGTTTGGGCGCCTCCCCAAACCTCCCCAGGTCTCTGTTCCTCCGCGCAGACCTGCTGACGTTTGGGGAGGTTTGGGCAGGTCTGCGCGGAGGAACGGAGACCTGGGGAGGTTTGGGGAGGCGCCCAAACCTCCCCAAACGTCGGCAGGAGGAACGGAGACCTGGGGAGGTTTGGGGAGGCGCCCAAACCTCCTCAAACGTCGGCAGGTCTGCGCGGAGGAACGGAGACCTGGGGAGGTTTGGGGAGGTGCCCAAACCTCCCCAAACGTCGGCAGGAGGAACGGAGACCTGCCGACGTTTGGGGAGGTTTGGGGAGGCGCCCAAACCTCCCCAAACGTCGGCAGGTCTGCGCGGAGGAACGGAGACCTGGGGAGGTTTGGGGAGGCGCCCAAACCTCCCCAAATGTCGGCAGGTCTGCGCGGAGGAACGGAGACCTGGGGAGGTTTGGGGAGGTGCCCAAACCTCCCCAAACGTCGGCAGGTCTGCGCGGAGGAACGGAGACCTGGGGAGGTTTGGGGAGGCGCCCAAACCTCCCCAAACGTCGGCAGGAGGAACGGAGACCTGCCGACGTTTGGGGAGGTTTGGGGAGGCGCCCAAAAGTCCCCAAACGTCGGCAGGTCTGCGCGGAGGAACGGAGACCTGGGGAGGTTTGGGGAGGCGCCCAAACCTCCCCAAACGTCGGCAGGAGGAACGGAGACCTGCCGACGTTTGGGGAGGCGCCCAAACCTCCCCAAACGTCGGCAGGTCTCGGACGGCGGTGGCTTGGGAGAGGTGTGCGCGATCCCGGAAGCACCAAAGCCTCGGCCGCGCACAAGTCCTCGGTAAGTTTTTTGGTTGACTGGAGTATAAGCCGAAGTGGAATTTTTCAGCCCAAAAAGTGGGCTGAAAAATTCGGCTTATACTCAAGTATATACGGTATTTGGCTTACTTTGAGAAACCATTATCTCATCAAAACATTATAATCAGTACAAATATAAAAAAACATATTTTTTTCTACAGGGTGCATTACTCTATAGGATTACATTAATATATCAAAATTACAGCCATAACAATAGCTCATTTTTAATTACATAATCATATATTTCAACCAAGTCCTAAAATACTGTAGATCAGGGGTGTCAAACTGCCGGCTTGCAGGCTGGATGCGTCACGCTAAAACCGCGCCCACCCCATTGCCAGCAATCAGAAAAAAGTCACAATACGTCGCGACACGTCATGTGACATCACGAGTTTGACACCCGTGCTGTAGATAGATCATGTTGATTGAAAACTTTCTGGGCCTTATCACTTGAAAAAATATTCTTCCACCCCTAACATCACTTCCTATTTTCCTTATACACGCTAAGCAAGAAATCAACAAGGGCCCACTCAGTATTGTACAGTTTAGGTCAAATTATGTGCTTCAGTGAATCCCTAAGTGAACAGAAGCTGACACAATCTCTACATGGTATAAAACACAGTATATTTCCACAAATTTGAATGCATAACTATTTATGGCGGTTGTTATTAAGAAATTAATATGGCATTAATAATTAACATGGCAGATCCATATGTTTGCAGAGCCCTTTAGTTGGTAATTTGTGACAACTACCTTGAATTATTTTCTGTAGCCAGCTAAGAGCCTTTTTTTTCTTTTTTTGCCACTTTTCTTTGCAGAATTCTTGTAATATAGTTCAGAAATATTCTTAGTGCTCCTTGCATGCACTACATTGAGATTTGCTGACATATTATTCAATATTATTCCAGGGCCCTGTGAAAACCATGTCTATGACAACACATGTGCCTGTTAAAGAGTGTTCATTATAGCCACATTCTGTGAATTAGCTAGATAGAAGAAGCAACTTAGAACTAAGATGAAATTTCCTGACTGTTAGAACAATTAATCAGTGGAACAACTTGCCTCCAGAAGTTGTGGGTGCTACAACATTTGACATTTTAAAGAGATTGGATAACCATTTGTCTGAAATTGGCAGCTATTTTTCAAATTGGAAACGTTTTGTTCTTAGCCAGCCAATTTGAAGATCTATTTTTGCCAAGAACTCCATGTCAATTTGGGCCCTGATATATTTGTACACAGAACCACTGATTGGTTCAAAATTGGGAAAGGAGTCCGGCAAGGCTGTATACTGTTGCCCTACCTATTTAACTTATATGCAGAGCACATCATGAGAAAGGCAGGGCTAGATGAATCAAAAGCTGGAATTAAAATTGCCAGGAGAAATATCAACAACCTAAGGTATGCAGATGATACCACTTTAATGGCAGAAAGTGAAGAGGAACTAAAGAGCCTCTTGTTGCGGGTGAAGAAGGAGAGTGCAAAAGTTGGGTTGAAACTTAACATTAAGAAAACCAAGATCATGGCATCCGGCCCTCTCAATTCCTGGCAAAAAGATGGGGAAGAAATGGAGGTAGTGACAGATTTTATTTTCCTGGACTCCAAGATCACCACAAATGGGGACTGCAGCCAAGAAATTAAAAGATGCTTGCTCCTGGGGAGGGAAGCCATGGCAAATCTAGACAGCACACTAAAAAGCAGAGACATCACCCTGCCAACAAAAGTGCGTATAGTCAAGGCCATGGTTTTCCCAGTTGCAATGGATGGCTGTAAAAGTTGGACCATAAGAAAGGCTGAGCGCCAAAGAATTGAGACCTTTGAACTCTGGTGCTGGAGAAGACTCCTGCGAGTCCCTTAGACTGCAAGGCGATCAAACCGGTCAGTCCTAGAGGAGATCAACCCTGACTGCTCTTTAGAAGGCCAGATCCTGAAGTTGAAACTCAAATACTTTGGCCACCTACTGAGAAGGAAAGACTCAGTGGAGAAGAGCCTAATGCTGGGAAAGATTGAGGGCAAGAGAAGGAGACGACCAAAAATGAGGTGGCTGGTTGGAGTCACTGAAGCAGTAGGCGTGAGTTTAAATGGACTCCAGAAGATGGTAGAGGACAGGAAGGCCTGGAGGAATGTTATCCATGGGGTCGCGATGGGTCGGACACGACTTCGCAACTAACAACAACAATATTTACGACTCTGTTTAAAAGTGTCCCTTGCCTGGGAGGCAGTTGAGAGTAAATACAGGTCGAAAAACCATTCTGTGAACTACGGTAACTTTGGGAAGTCAGCTTAGCCAGGAATTGGGCTGAACCATACTTAGCTGTTCCACTAAACATACATTAGGTAGATTCTGTGCCAGTATGTTTTCGTATAAGTTCCTGGAATGCTTCTTGAAAAATGGCTCTGAATTTGTTCAAGTGAGGTAAGGCCCCACAATTCCACACATTGGGACTATTTTTGCCTTCAGTAATTTTAGTACAGGGGCATCCTAGTATGCACTGAGCCAGTCTTAGGGGATAGCTGTTGGAAGAAGGCTGTAGGTATCTTTAAAGGGGTGCAGGAGTATTCTGTGATTGTGTCCAGCTACTCAGACTATTTCTAAGTATGGGCCTATTAATCTTCTGGTAGTTCAGGGTTCTCATATCCAAAAATATCCCACCAAGCATGTTGATGTGGCATAGGAAGATACATGAAGGATGAAGCAAGAATCAGCTTCCAGAACTTATCGACAGTTCCTTCCTCCTTCATCCCTTGCTCCTCTTATGTCACAGAAATCTGTTGAGTGGGATATTTGTGAATACTAATCTGCCTGATGATCACTACTCATATGTGTGTTTTTTTAAAAAAATCTTGACTGACAGATTGATGGGATGTAGGAGGATGCACAATAAAGTGGGAGTTCCATGATCTTGTATGGTGCAATGAAAAAGCATCTTTCTTCATTGTATTAACAAGGATATTTTGGAATGAAGCTTTGCCACACTTCCAGAAGATCAGTAGATCTATGATCAGAAATAAGACAAATCACTAGTTATAAACACAATGGAGTTCTGAGAAACATCAGGTGCATTCCATTCCACCTTATATGCTTTTTGATTAGTGTGTGACTTGTTACAAGAGGATGCTTTTCAACTTCACACCATATTAAAAATCAGTAGATACTGCATGAAAAAGCAATGCTAACAATAAGTGATCCCTGATGGAAGCATCTAGTAATATCCTATTATGTACAAAAATATATTGAAGTAGGAAAAAATGGGCCTCCAGCTCAAATAATAAATACAATAGAAAGTACAGACAAAAGAAACTCCTTGTCAACAGAAAACGTGTAATGCTCTCTCTGGGGCCAAAATCAGCAACACACAGTTGAAAGAACCCAGGTTCATTTCCTGGTTTAAATCTTCTTGCAGCCCATTTCTTAAACAAAGATTTACCACTGTTTTTAAAGCAACACTATCCCTATGTTTAAAACCAGATCAAATGCTTTTCGAGAAGGATGCTAAGCATCATGCAGTTAGGTGTCTCTGCAGAATCACATGCACAATTTCTTCTTGCCGGAAAGTCAACCTTGGCATCTATGTGATATGTGGGGACTTCAGCTTCCAAGAAAAGTGGCTGGGAAATTTTGGGAGTTGAAGCCTACACGTGCCAAAGTTGCCAAGGTTGAGAAACAATAGACTAGATTAAGAGGGCAAACACGCACGCATCTCTTTCTCTCTCTCTCCCTCCCTGAAAAAGATTGAACTAATCCAGTTCCCCATATCTGAGTCAACCTTACCTTCCTATTTATTTTTTTTTCCCTTTCGTCCATTCCAGGGGACTTCGGGCGCCGCTCTACCCAAGAGGCCACTGGGTTCTCTCTATGGTTGTTCTGCATCTCCACAACTCGTCTATCCGGTTTGTGACTTTACCCAACGTGCACTGCGGCGGAAATAGGCGACGACAATAACAAACAGCGGCAGCGGCAGCGAGGGGTGGCGCGTAAGCCCGCGGGGCCCGATACACAGCCCGGACCTTCTTAAGTACATTGGCCGCTCCCGCGGGCATCATCTCCCTCTCTTCGGCGACAGCCCGGTCTCCTTCGCGCCGCTGCCGTTGCTCATACTTCTTTCCGCCACTTGTCTTCTCCGGGCGCCGGACCCTGAAGCTCTGGGTGAAGCCGCAGGAGAGGGGAGGAGCTCCCGCAGCCGCCGGTCCCCGGCGCGGGACGGTGCTCGGGGCCGCCCAGCTGTTGCTCTTGGGATGGCCCCCTGGGGGTGAGTGGCGGGAAAGGGGATATCCCAGAGCAGAGAGGAGCCTTCCGGCCGTGCCCGTGGCTGTCATGGAGACAACCAACGCCCGCCCCCCCCCTGCGCGCTCCCCCCCCCTAACTCCCCCCCCCCTCAACCGCTGTGTCTTTTGCGCGAGCGGACTTGGCACGTTTGTCCCGAAAATGTAGCCTTTAACTCAGGGGTCTTCAAACTTGGCCCTTTTATGACTTGTGGACTTCAACTCCCAGAATTCCTCAGCCAGCTTTGCTGGCTGAGGAATTCTGGGAGTTGAAGTCCACAAGTCATAAAAGGGCCAAGTTTGAAGACCCCTGCTTTAACTTGTCCCGGACTCCCTTTTCCCCGAAGTTGAACTCCGTGGGGGAATGACTCAGCCGTCCCGCACTTTTATAGTTCCGCCTTCCCCACCTTGTTGTGTAAGGAAGGCAGTGCAATTTTAGGGGTAGGTTTTTTTTTTCTTTTCCCTTTTCTGTTTTCCACTAAGCGCTATCATTTAAAGTAGTCTAGGTAGGTAGGGGAAATGGCTCGTTCCATCCCTTCGTTGTTTTTCATTTTTAATCTCTTGCCGCCGATTTGATAGCTTTTCCGTTAAAGCCTGTATATAATTATACCAGTTTGTCGGTTTTTTGGCATGGCTAATGTTACCTACATGTGACTCTTTTTGTGGTGGTGGTGGTGGTGGTGGCTGAAGTCTGATTTTCCCACAGCTAAAAGATCAGTCAACATAGAAAATTTATACCAGCCCCCCCCCTTCCCCAATGCTGAGATACCATGTAATCTTGTGGCTGCAAGTCTTCATCAGGTTAGGATGGTGAATTGTTTGAGTTTGGAGGCAACAATGGTATAAATTACATTATTTTTTGCTGTGGTACGTATGAAATCTATAAATACAGCCTGTATTCAATAGTTATTATGAAAGTCACTCCAATGTAAGATACATTCCCATTAATTTTGTTCATAGAGATAACACAAGCTATAACATTGGTTTGTAAAATTTAACTGGATTTGCCCAAAAGTGGCAAATCTCAGTATTTTGAACTAGACACCTACAGTGTTGCTTGGATTAGTTTGTGAGTTCATTGCTATAGCTGACAAGCTTTTGCATTAAATTCTTATAAATGTGTTTAATCTATTTTATAAAGTAATAGTTATTATAAAATTAATAGCTACTGTATAATGTTTCTACAAAATGTTTTGTTTTCCTTTGGTATTGTGTAACTTTTTATGTATTCTGTTTTTCAGAGAATATTAACTAAATATTTTAATTTTATAAAAAATTATAATTAAACTGACAATATATCAATAAGAATCTATATTAGTTGTCATGCCAAAAATTTCTTTTCTTTAAGCACAATTGAAGTTGGCACAATTCTTATATGGTGCAAAGTTCAACATGACATTTTTTCTGTAAATTTAAATGCATACTTACTATTAATGTGCAGTTCCGATTCCAAGCAAGAAAATAGTGTACATAGTAAAGAAAGAAGTTTAGACAATTAAAAAGTGGTTAGAAATTTCAGCAACAGAGTGATCTAGAATTCCCCAGAACAACCATTATATATTTAAAAGGAAACTAACAGTCTTGGTATGGCTTTGACAATTCGTAGATCTGAATATTATTGAAGGAGAAAAAAACATTTAGTGCTTATAGAGACCTCAGATAGCAAGAATGGAAAGATTCTTAACTGACTATAGGAAATATTTGGAAGCTATTATTTCTGCCAAAGAAGGTGTTCCAAAGTACTGACTTGAAAGGGTGTCCAAACTTATGCACCTGCCATAGAGACCATTTCCTTGCTTTAAATTATTGAACATCTGTACATAGTTGATGAACATGCATTCAGATTTTTTAAAAGATGGCGTGTTCTGTTCTGTGCCATGGAGAGGTTATGCCTGCTTGTGCTCACTTCAAAATTCATTGACATATAAAATTTGTCCATGGGTGCCTAAAACTTTTTGTGCAACTATAAATTGTTGCAATTTCATACAAATGTTCCAGGTTTATAGTTGGTATAAAATTATTGCTGCACAATTTTGTCATGTGATAATGCTCTTGGGTCTCATGTTTATATCTAATAAATGACTCATAGTTTTAAATACTTTCCCTTAATTTGCAAGGATTTTTCGGGAGGATCAGACATAGTAGAATGAAGAAACAATATTCTATATTCAGAATTTTCTATTCTTTTCAATTATGCCATTTTGGTGTAACTACCCAATGCGTGTTCCAGGATTTTCTGAGGGCTGATTTAAGTTTCAGCTTTGATTGAGAGTTGCCTTCATTTTGTGCACATTTTCATTTTTAACTATAATTGTTTTGATATTTTTTCCCTATGTTTATTCACCTGTCTGTAAGCTCAGTAATGTTTATTTTGAAGGGATATATTTACTATTGTGCTATGATCTCATGATTTAGGCTACTTTAGAAAGTTAAAGTGCGTTTGAGATTGGCATAAACAACATATTTTTATAGCATGTAAGCATGCTATTAGTGTTAAAAACCTAAACAATATTGATGGGAGAAATGAAACAATACAGATTTCTACTGATAGCATGCCTTATTTATGGAATAATGACTGAAAGTTCTAATTTTATATTTTTGCTAATATTCATAAGACTTTTATATATGTTGTTGCAATAATCAACATTAGCATCAAACATCACACCTATACAATACATAGCATTGGGTTTTTGATCTCTGAACTATTAGGCAAATAATCTGACTGTTGACTGTTTATTTTTTTCATTCAAATGCCTTTTTCAGAAGAGCTGGCACTATTCTCTCCCACAAAGAAACATTAACCTCTGCATTGACCCAGCACACAAGGGACCCTCACCCACCAGGAGGCCTTGATCAGCCAGGAGGTGATAGGATTTAACAAACAGGTGGCTGAAAAAACAATTCCATGGTCCCTGTTATCAGGACAAACAAATTCAAATTTTTCACAGATTATACAGTATATTTCTTCATTATATTGCCAATAACTCCAGGCATCAAACATACCTAATGCTCCCTCCTCCTCTTTTCCCCACAACAACAACCCTATGAGGTAAATTGGGCTGAGAGAAAATGACTAATCCAAAGTCACCCAGATAGCTTTTATGCCTAAGGCAGTACTAGATCTTACAGTCTCCTTTCTAGCCTGGTGCCTGAACCACTAGGCCAAACTGGTTCACACCATTTAAGACAACACCACAGGCACCTCCTGAAGTGTTTAGCCTTCTTGTGGTGTTTACTCATTGATTCTTATCCCGTCCTCTTTCAAACATTTACTATGGTCTAATTTAGATCAACCTTTTATATACAGTATACTTGTTTTAACACTGCTCTCAAGTTGCCTCTTAGTCTTGTACATACTTTTTCCACTGTTGTGGTTGAATAGTTTTTTCTGATCTTTTTCTCCAGCTCTTTAATTATCTTAATCATAGTCATGCTCCAGGCATAATCCAGAGTGTCAGTATCGTCTTTAAAATATAAATTCCAGAACTAAAGATAGTATTCCAAAATCAGTCAAACTTGTGTACAATAGACTAAAGTTACAATGTCTTGTAACTTGTTCTTCCTTTTTTAACACAGCCTAAGATTTTTTTATTCTTTTTCAGCAACTATATTATGTACTGTTGCCTAATATTTAGGCAGTGTTAGGTTTCCTAGTTTTCTAAGTACTGCTAAGTGAAGTCTCTTATACTTTCACTGATATCATTTGTTGGCTTTAGCCAGGTATTACTCCAGATTTTAATCCTGATTTTCAGGTACCATCTATTTGCTACCGTCTGGTTTTATCAGTTGTAGATTTTACAAATACCCATTTTCACATTTTTTTTAGATCACATCAAAAAAGAACAGCAGTTATGCGGGACATGCATTTGTAGTTAACTAGTGAGTAAATTATCTAACAGTAGTGTATATACAGTTACATATTTACTATCTTTTCAACATGAATATAATGTCATATAGTTGCTGAAAAAAATCGCATTCTTGCGATCTACCATATTGAATAATAGTAAGCATGTATGCTGTATATGTTGATAAGCATGCAAACAGAAATATGAAACTGGTCTGCATGACCTACTCTTAATATAGGTAGTCCTCAACTTATGACCACAGCTGAGTCCAAAATTTCTGTTGTTAAGCAAGATAGTTGTTCAGTGAATTTTACCCCATTTCACCTTTCTTGCCACAGTTGTTAAGTGAGTCACTGAAGTTAATAACACAGATGTTAAGTGAATCTGGCTTTCCCATTCACTTTGCTCGTCATTAGGTTGCAAAAGGTAATCACATGACCCGGGATACTGCAACTGATATAACTAAATGCCAGTTGCCAAGTGCCCAAATGTTAATCATGGAGATATAGCAATTTTCATAAGTGTGAAAAATGGTCATGAGTCACTTTTTTCATGCTGTTGTAACTTCAAACAGTCACTAAATAAATAGTTGCAAGTCGAGGACTACCTGTATTATGCTAACTGCTCTGTCTTTTGCCTTTTTGGAAAAGGTGCAAACATTCTTCCCATCTTTATTATTATTTTTAATCATCTTGTCTTTTTTAACAATTTGAATTTATGTGACCTTGGAGCCTAGGCCTTATAAAGGATTTTAATGCTTTCTTCTCTGAATTGTAAGTCCCTTTCTATGTCATTTATTCTACTTCCATGCAATTTTTTTGTGGAAGAAAGAAGCAAAGTAGGATTATGATGTTAATAACTAATAAAGAGAAGGTATAACTTTTGAGAATTTTTCTGTAGCAAAGCTTCTTTGATCATCTTCATTTTTTCAATAAGTGTTAGTGATAAGGTAATCTTAACTATTCAGATTACTGTACTGTATTGTTTTCTTACGTCCCTTTATTACTTAATAGAAGTTGCTTCTGATCCTCACATGTTTAGAGATCTCATTCTACAGCCACTTTTTTGAGGCCCCCAGTTTTCTTTCTCATAAGAATAATTTGCTTTAGCATTTCAATTGTATTCGTCTTTAGCATTCAGTATGTATTTAGTGATTCTGTACAGGGGGAAGGTCTCCAATTGCAAAGAAGAAAGAGACGTACATGTGTGGTGTCTTGTACCTTTTGATTAAAAATATATATTTCCAATTTAGAAATTAAGCCGAAATAGTATTTTTCATGAAGTATTCCTACAGTGCTTTGGCTCTTGCAGTTAAAAGTAAAATCAGTTAGTGGCCTGAGAAGAATGTTCTTAATTTTGAATTTGTTTGAATGTCTCTCCGAGTGATTAATCAGCACAGTGGAACCACTGACCCAATATGAGCGGTGATTACTTGTGTGAAACAAGACCTTTCTTCTAGACATGTGGCTGAAAAAAATCCAATTAGGCAAGTTTGGTGGTTTCAAAGTTGTACAGTTTGTTTTTCACATGTTCATTTTAAAAAATTGAGAAACAGGGATTTTGTGACTACCCCTGACTACTTCCAATAGCTGAGAGACAGAAGAAGAGAGAGGAAGCTATTGAAGCCACAGAAAATTAAACAAGCATTGAGATGAATATGCTAATTGTATTCATGCACGTTTTCATTGGAAATACTCATTTCAGACTTTTCCAGAAAACCTGCATCTCTGCTTCTCAGTAATAGTACTCTTGCTATGAAACTTCCTACTGTATCTTTGGAGATGCATCAACTGTTTCTCCACAATTCAGTGTCACTGCTTGCTTAAGATATACATCTTCATCAAAATGCTTGAAACTTTCAGATACTTTTTCTAGTAGCTAGAACTTTTGGTATTAAAATGCTCTGGTATTTTGTAGTATTTAATTGTTGTGATTCACAGAAGAATGGTATATAATTAAAATAATAAAATTTTAGGAAAGATTTAGAAGTTACCATGTTTCCTCGAAAATAATATTTGCCTCTAAAAGAGGCACCAGGTTTTATTTTCAGGTGGTGTCTTTTCCACTCACCTTGCAGCGGCACTGACAGCCCTGCCCAACCAGCCAACTTCTTCTGCAGCTGAGAATGGAGCTCCGGCCTGCATTTCACAGTCAGGATTTTCTCGAAGGCCTCTGCATCCGAGAACTGAGCTGCGGATTGAATCCATAGCTCAGTTTTCTGCTGCAGAGGCCTTCCGGAAAGGCCGGAGCTCCATTCTCAGCTGCAGAATGAAGCTGCTCCTTTGGCTGCAGAAGAAGTGGGCTGGCGAGGCCTGTGTCGATCCATGGGAGGCCAAGCTGCAATGGTAAGCTCCACCCCCCCACCCTAGCTTGATTTTTAGGTGTGCGCCTCGCCCCAAAATTAGGGCTTATTTTTGGGATACACGGGAAACACGGTACTTGAGCTACCTTAATGAAAGTGATACACACTTATGTTTCTTTGTTTTAAAGCTTATAAATGTTTGTGTGTGTGTGTGTGCGTGTGTGTGCGCACGCATTGTATTGCATTATGCATTGTATTTCAATAAACTGGGATGTTATAACTGTTAGTTTTA
The DNA here is from genome assembly GCF_964194415.1 of Vipera berus. Lineage (NCBI taxonomy): Eukaryota > Metazoa > Chordata > Lepidosauria > Squamata > Viperidae > Vipera > Vipera berus. Next base: position 176,301,216 of record NC_138204.1, on the reverse strand, counting down.
TCAATATCCATATCTGAAATAAAGGAGTTTATGTTTTGTACAAGTAGATTTTATTTAGCTTTTTAAGTTAATAGATAATGGTCAATCTGTCCTAAGTAAATTATTTTCATACATAATCTCCAAATAAACAGCAGTATAGAAGCATATCTGTGTTTGTTATAAAACTGCTTTAGTTTAGTTATATCATTTCTGAATCCATGGACTAAAACTTATTTCCTGAATATATCTGAGCAACAGATTACTAGCATAGATAGATGTGTGGGGGTGGACTTACTTACAAAGTCTATTTGTGGCTACAGCTGTGCTATTTAAATGGCATTTATCAGTCTTCCACCATTCTCTATTGTAATCTAGTCTTTATTTTAAGATATAACGTAAGTATTCTGTTCAAGAATTACAGAGTAGAAGTCGTCCTCCATACCCACCTTTTCATTCAGCGACCATTCAAAGTTACAATGGTGCTGAAAAAAATAACCTTTGTACCAATGCCCACATTTAATGACCTTCACAATGTCCTTCCATTATGTGATCACCATGATAGTAAATGTTGTCCTGTGCCTGGCCTCCCCTTCGCTTGCTGTTGTCTTTTTGTCGGCAGTCTCTCCCATTCCTGATCCATTCCGCACCTCACTCAAAGTGGAAAGATTGCAGAGGAAGGAATTACAAGAGAGCAAGCAGGTACAGGATGGGTGTTTGAGTAGACCTCTTGTGGCTGCTGGCAGGAGCACATTGCTTTCAATGTATATTCCCCATTGTGGGCCTACTTACTCTCTTGCAATGCTTTCCTCTTCAGTGAATGTACATACAAGTATTAATTCCCTTTTTTGTTGTTTATCCCAGTGTCAGGTGAGCTTTCCAAAGGACAAGGAAATGGTTAGGGGGCAAAAAGCCTAAGTTGTGACTGATTAGTCTTGTCAGTTTCAAGCTAGCTATCCCAGTGCTGGGGAGGGAGGTCATGGTCACATGATTTCCTATTTAGTGACCACTTCGCTGATCAATGGAGTTGCCTGTCTCAATTTTCACTAACTGAAATCTATCAATATTGTTCCATTCTATATGTCACAGTTTAATGTTCTCTAAATAAAGATATTTTAATAGGTTTTCCACTGACTGAAATGTAATTATTAACTAGTTTCCTTTTGCATATGTATTCACAATTTCTGTTTTTCACTGTTAGGTGTTTGATGCTCCAGAAACAACATTCTTTTGCCAAAGTCTAATGAGGAAAATACTTTGTTTAGCAATCCGGCTATTTATAAAGGCAGTGATACCTCCATGCAGTTCCTGAAGGTAAACTTTCTGTCTTGCTTTCAATATAAGATTCATACAGACTCATAATAGCTCCCACTACTATATTAAGGTTTACTTTTGTGGAGTTTTTATCCTTTTAATATAATTTTGTGATAACGTACCCTGGCAACTTTTAATAGTGTTTCTGGTCAACTTATACCAGCATTGCTCTTACAGTTTGCAAATTATTGTAAGTAGAAAACACTGAATTTAGCCTGAATTATGGAGTAATTATTGGGGAATAAGAATAAGACAAAAATGTTTAGAAATCAAAACAACTTTTTATTTGGTACACTGGCATAGCATCAGATGAAGATCTAATTATCGGGAAGCTCAGTCAGTGATAGATAACAATATCCCTTTGGGTGGACGAGGAGGAAATAGTGAATAATATTGATAAATGCTTAGGCTGCTACAATGTGGCTTGAAGGATGTATTGTAAAGGACCACTTAGAATGAGTCTGTGAGATGAACAGTTTGGTCCCTGAAAGGATTACTTCTGTATAGCATTACTGAAGTAAAATCCAGTACCTCCAATGCAAAATGTAATTATCAGTGATTTATTTGAATGGCAAACTACTAGTATTATTGTAGGGAAAACTACCATGATCTTAAATGCTATTAAAATTCCTGCCCAGCTCTGTTGATTGATCCTTAATCACATTCTCTAATAAAATATATTTAAATTAGGGCATTTGGGTGATCAAACCATGAATAACAAAGTTCTAGGCTAAGCTCTATTTTTGTTTCAATAATTGATCTAGGATAAAAGGTTTGCTTTCCAATGAGTTACACTACCTCTGGCCAGTGAGCCCATTTAGAGTAGTATTGGCTATATAAAAAGCTATAAGGCAGAAAACTATATAAAACATTCTTATGTCCTATACCCGAGTGTAAATTATGGGCAACAAAAATTTCCAAATGGAGATAATGAGATTCTAACATATTCAGTAGTAGTTCTGTTTTTTTCTGTATTCTGAGAAATAAAAGTATTGGGTATGATCTTTTTCTCTTAATATGAGAGAAAATTTGAAATTACGATGGCACAGAGGGATTTACAACCCCTAGCCAAACGTAGGGCTATTGCAGCACCCCTTCAGTCACATAATTGCAGTCTGGGCTCATGGCAACCTGTTTGTACTAATGACAGGTTGCCAAACACCCTGCAATCATATGATTGCCATGTACAATACTTCCTGCCAGCTTCCCCAGTAAGTCAACAGAGAAGGCTGCAAACCACTGCCACATGGCTAGCTGAAAAAGATCTATCCTGAAATCCAACCTTGGATTTCTGCTTGGATTTTGGGATGGTCTTTCTTCAGTCAGCCTACCTGAGAGCTAAAGCTAAGGCTGGGTGAAGAATGTCCCTCAAGAGATTTCTTCACCCAGCGTCTTTGAGAGCGAAAGCACTGCCCGATGGATTGATTTCACCCTGCATGGGGTGGAGTCTCTCCAGCAGGCAGGAGGAAAATTGCAGCATTGGGCTGGAGAAAAGAAGGCTTAGATCACAAAGATTTGTGCTTTTTTTCCCCCCAGCCAAGTGCCACAGTTCCCTTCTGTGCGTGTAAAAGAGACGCCTGCACCCCGTTCAGTAGGCAGTTCTTTCCATCTGTTTAAAGGACCGTGTGGTTGCTTAATGACCACACATGAGAAAGTTAGGATGCCGTGGTAAAGTTGAGTCGGGTTACACGGTAACCTACTTAATGACTGCAACAACTTACAACCTAAATTCCAGGCTGAATTGTGGTTGAATTAGATTTGGGAAGACCCAGGTTCAAGTCCACTTTCAGGTAGAAAAGCTCACTGGGTGACTTTGGGCTAGGCACTATCCCTCAGCTCAATGTAGCCTATCACTCAGAGGGTTGAAAGAGAAAAGACGATAGAGAGTGCAGTCTGTGCCACCTGCAGGAGGTTTCTGTTTTTATTTATTTGAACAGAAATAAAATTCTTCATGAATGGAGACTGGAGACTACCTGCTCCATATAGGGATATCAAGACTGATATATGTTGGTTCTGTGTCTTTTATATTTGTCATGTAATATATGCATGAATAATATCTTGACTAGAGCTAAATGATTTAGATAATTTCAGTATTTCTGACTAATACTGTTAAGGAGTTGGGTTTTTTTGTTTTTGTTTTTTACAGTTTCAAAATAATAATAGCAAAGTCAAAGGTATAAGTTTCAGAAACATAAAGAAGTCACCATGAAGTTATATGTATTTCTGGTCAACACTGGAACCACCCTTACCTTTGATACAGAACTTGCAGTACAGAAGTAAGGCATTTTTTAAAAAAATATATTCTAAAAGTAATATTTTGCTAGATTAACTTTCTGTCCCTAGGTATTGGAAACTTTGGAGTTGAGAATTGAAGCAGAACCATTATTAAAATACATCTGTAGCTTCTCTGTGGTGTGTGGAATAAGCCTTTCACTAATGTAGTTACAAGGAGACATATTTGAAAGTTTGCTGGAAACTCACTCTCTTTTGATTTTGCTTTGGTTAATTTTTTTGTAAAACAGCACATGAACTGTATTTTTTGTTACAGTGGTAATATAGAATATATGTCTGTTATAGAGTTTGGATAAACTTTTGCATGTTGCTAACAAATTAAAGGTTGACAAAGTAAAAATTGACATTTTCCATTAATCTTTTAAATAAGGACTAAAAATCCTTGAGTTTTTTTAAAAAAACATTTGATACACAATATGTTTTTTTATTGTTTTATTAGTGTGGCTGATCTTAAACAAGCAATTCAAAACAAATACAGGATAGCCATTCAGTATCAGGTACTGGTTGTCAATGGTGGCGAATGTATGGCAGCTGACAGAAAAGTCTGTAGTTACAGTGCTGGAACGGTAAATATTCAGATAATTTTTAAAATATTTGAATTATTAAATAATGAAAAGAAAGTTGAAATAACTTATTTTATTTTAATACAGGATACAAACCCAATTTTCCTCTTCAATAAAGAAATGATCTTGTGTGAACGTCCTCCAGCCATACCTAAAACAACATTTTTAGCAGAAAATGAGATGGAAATAAAAGTTGAAGAATCCCTTATGATGCCTGCGGTTTTTCACACAGTAGCTTCACGAACACAGCTTGCTGTGGTAAGCAACTTAAAATCTTTTAACAACTTTTATGCAGTTTTGTGATAGAAATATTCAATAAAACACAGCTAGTCTAAAATATTGTAAAATCATTTGTAAATCCAGATATTTTTGTTCTTTCATCTTTATGTTAATATGTTTTGTATCTTTATGTATACTTGAATTAAAGTATACATCAATATACAAAACATAACAAAGGTGAAAGAACAAAAATATCTGGATTACAAATTTTGAATCCCCTGTGTTAATAATTATCAGATTTGTTTTAGAAATAATTACAGACTAAAATATTAAAGATTAGGATGAACTTTGTGGGAAAAGGCAAAGGCTGTGTACCCAAATTACATATGTTCCAAATATATGGAATTCATCTATCAGAATTCTGTAGCAAGCATGGACATTTTTCCGTATTTTGGGAGTTGAAGTCCACACATGAAGCATATTTGATTTGATGTAGAATAGGTATTGATGGTTCAGAAGTGCACGAGCCCAGTGAATATACTTATTTAATTCTAGTTAATATCTAACTCTTAATGCCCTTACTAAATCCATTTTGTTCTTTAGGTTTTTCAAAAATGTTTTTTTTCTTTTCTTTGAATGGAAACCCACTCTTAAATTTGCACAAGTTACTTGTTTTAAGGAAGGAGTTTAGGGTAAAGAGCAGCACAGAAGCAAATGTACTCTTTGCTATGGGAGAGGCAGGTTCTTGAGCTGTGTGAACACTTTAATTGTGTTTGCAGAATAAAGAAACTTGGCTGTGCAATAAGATATCTAGATTTCATACATCTTCTCTTCATCAAGTAGATAAAGAAACTTTTGGCACTAAGGAATTCAATTCTTTCAGGAAGAGCTCCCCAGCACTATCCCTTAAAATAGAAATTTAAGTAGCAGCTGATAATGGATATGATAGAGTAAGTATTTTTCAATTTCTGGCATTTCAAATGAGACATGTCAAATAGTAGATAATAGGGGAGTACCTTGCCTGTGCTAGCTGGGAAACAATAATCAATACAGTTTCCTAAATATCCACATTATTCGAAAATGAACTTGTTATCTTTGTTGTCATAACATCCAATGTTAATGAAAGAAAGCTCCTGAGACAGTTTTCTATATGGGTTTTATTTTTTTGCTGGCCTTATACAATATTATTTCTACTATCAATAACTGAAATTCCATAATGAATTTTCGCATTTTGTAAAAACAATAGTCAGGGATAATAGCAAAACTAACATGGGTAGTCATGTTATTATTTTGAAACAATGTTTGGTTTCACTTATATAAATTATTATAGTGCTGGTGCTTATGAAAGCACAAGTATGTTTTACCAGAAATCTAAATTTATGCTAAGGGATAAAATTCCCATTACAGATACAGAGTTTTTGCTTGTTTGTTTCTTAACAGCATGCTTCTCTAATTTAATAGAAACACAGAATCAGTGATAAGGAGAAGCAGACTGTTCCTAATATATAATTTCGGAAACAACATTCTTGAGTATCTTTCTTTCTGGAACTGAACTTTTCTTTTTATCTACAAAAAAGACAAAGGATACTACAGAAAAATGAGAACTATATTGCTCCTGTCATATAGACATTTCTTCTGAGAAGGTTTACTGAAAAAGTTTAGGTGGTTTATCTTCTCCTGAAGGTTTAAAATTATTATTCTGGAATAAATTAAATTAAATTAAAATTAAATGTTCTGGAAGTTTTTAACAAGAGACTGGACAACCATGGTATAGGCCAAGGGTTTCTTGCCTGAGCAGGGTGTTGGACTAGAACACCAACTCCAACTCTATTATTGTTGTTGTTGTTATTCACAAATGCTTTCAAGGGCATTTCTTGTCATACAAGACACATTTTTCTTGAGCTATATTTTTATGTTTCGTATTTCTTCCCTTAGAAATGCATGTTATGTTTATATGTTTTAACTATAAAAAATAGGCTATTAATATTTAACGTATTTGTTTATACAGGAAATGTATGAAATAGCCAAAAAACTTTGCTCCTTCTGTGAAGGCCTCGTTCATGATGAACATCTTCAGCACCAAGGCTGGGCTGCTATAATGGCAAATTTGGAAGATTGCACATATTCTTATCAAAAACTGCTTTTCAAATTTGAAAATGCATATTCAAGTTACCTGCAATCCATAGATGATATTAAACTGAAACTTACACAGTAAGTTTGCCTTTTGACTCTTCAGTAAGAAGCTAATGATATAAAACTACTGAAAACTTAGGTTTTATGAGTTTGTACATTTGTTTTGACTTTGTTTCATACGTTAGTTCTAGTGCTTGGTCTTTAATACCAATTGAGAGGAAAGCAGCAAGTAATTGTAATTATATTACTTAGGAATTCTGGAAACATGACAATATGTTCTTATGCTAAAGACCAGATCCCTTTGAATTTAGTGGAACATAGTCATTGGTGTATTATCCAAAAAACAGATGACTGAAAACATAAGTCAGCAAATGTTTGCAGTGGATTTCATTTGCTGACTTATTATTTGTGTACTGATAATTAAATTGGAAAGCATTCATGTGAACAGTTGCATGTTATTAAAGCATAATACAAATTATGGTAGCCTTTTTTCATAAGGAGAGGCCCCATACAGTTAAGTAGGTTTTTAGGCTTCATTATTTAAGATGAGGAGGAGGAGGACAATGATGGATAATTATAGACTACGTGTTTGAATGTTTTGAGAGCTAATTTCCAGATAATTACATAATTTATTTTCAAACTTTCCATTCAAAATTTGAAAGAAAACAGTATTACTGTATAATTAATGTTGCTATATACATAACATTGAAAGCAATTTTGGTGCAGTGATTGCAGCATCAGTTTTGCCCTCTTTTACGACTTTTCTTGCCACAGCAGTTAAGGGTATTTTATTTTATTTTTATTTTAATTCCATTTATATCCTGCCCTTCTCTGAAGACTCAGGGCGGCTTACAAGCTTAGCAGTAGCCTTCATTCTATGTATATGCCTGCTTATTAGGGCTTTCACACACACCCCCAAGCGGCATTATTACAAAGTCAGCTTAATTGCCCCCAACAATCTGGGTCCTCATTTTACCTACCTCGGAAGGATGGAAGGCTGAGTCAACCTTGAGCCTGGTGGGATGCGAACCTGCACTAATTGCAGGCAGCTAGTGTTACTTAAGGAGGCATTAGCCCACTGCTCCACCAAGGCTCTTTCTATCACTGCAGTTGTTAAATTAGTAACCCAGTTGTTAAGTGAATATGGCTTCCCCGTTGATTTTGCTTGTCAGAAGGTTGCAAAAGGGTATTACAGGCCCTGGGAACTGCAACTGTCATAAATATGAACCAGTTGCTAAATACCAGAATTTTGATCACATGACCCTGGGGAATGCTGCAATGGTCATAAGTGTGAAAGATGGTCATAAGTCACTTTTTTCAGTGCCATTGTAACTGAATGATCACTAAACGAATGGTTGTAGGTCGAGGGCTACCTGTATGAGTTCTAGTCCAGCCTCAGGCACAAATCCAGCTGGATAATTTTGAGCCAGTTATTTTCTCTCAGTCATTTTCTCTTCGGCAAAAGCAAAGCTCTTCCAAAATCTTGCCAAGAAAATTGTGGGGACGTGTCAACACTGACTCAATGGCAGACACACATAAAATACATAACATTGATAAAGTTAGTGCAAATTAATTTTTAACTACATGATTTCCTAATTTAAATATGGATAAACATTTCACATTATTTGATATCCTTTTAAAGTATACATTAAAAAATTAGTTGTAGTGAAGAGATAATTAAGACATTTAATATTTGATTGTCTGATAAAGCCTTTGGATAAAATTAGAAGAATTAAGGTGACATTGTAGTGAAAAGACTGAAAAGCATATTATCCATGCAAGATATCACATCTTTGTTTGTTTATACTTAACAGCATTTGTTTATTTATTTTCCCAAGCTTAGGGGCTGCTGTGTCTATTATGGCCAAGATCCCATTGCTGGAGTGCCTAACTAGAAATAGTTACAGGGAGTGTTTGGAACGAATGGATTCTTCCACTGATCATGGAGGAACCGAAGGCGAAGACACTGAAAATGAGAAGTCGGCTGAAGTTACGCTTTCTCCTGATACACTTAAAATGAACAAACAATTATTGATAGCCTCATTTTGCAAGTCGGTGGAACATCCAACCCCAGATGATCCAGATTTTGAAAAATTGAATGAAAACAGGGAAGCTAGTCACTATTCAGTCCAAGACAGAGATCTTTCAGTGGAGCTGAACGAAAATGATCTGCCTTCTTTTAATGTTTCACTTTTAGACTGGATAAATGTTCAAGATAGACCTAATGATGTTGAGTCCTTGGTCAGGAAATGTTTTGATTCCATGAGCAGAGTAAGTTAAATGTTTTTAAAAACGTCGTTGTGTTCTGTTTTATAATCCTTTGAATTATTCTTTTCTATCTTGTATAACTGTTCTTGTAAGTAACATAGGATGTGAGATCTAAAGTGGCCTTTTCATGTTTGCTTGAAAATAGTAACTACAATTCAGCATAGATTCTTACTGTGGAAGAAGAAGAAGATGTTTTTTATCCATGGCATTTTCTCCCAATAGAATTACTTTGGAGTATATAAGGTTTTTAAAATATTTATATGATATGATACTTGCATATTTTTTTCACAAAGTTTTAATACATACCATTACTTTAACAACTAAAGCGGTGTCAAATGTTCAAGGTAAGGATGGGAGTTTTTTTATAGGTAGTCTTTGACTTACAACCATTTGTTTAGTGACCATTTGAAGTTACAACGGCACTGGAAAAAGTGACTTATGATTGTTTTTCATACTTACAACCATTTCAGCATCCCTGTGGTCACGTGATCAAAATTCAGACACTTGGCAACTGGCATGTATATATGATTCACTTATTAACTGTGGCAAGAAAGATCATAAAATGGAGCAAAACTCACTTAGCAAACAAAATTTTGAATTCAGCTGTGGTCATAAGTCAAGGACTACCTTTATTATATTGCTTATCTGTTGCTAGATGAGAAGAAGTTCCCTGAACACTAATCAGTGTTGCTGTCAGATCTCTCTACTGTTCCGTGAAATCATTTGAGTTGGTTTTCCTCTCAGTTGACTTCCTTCATTTCCTATGTTGATATTAAAAGACTTTTTTTTCTTAGTAGCCTGCTGAAAGGGTGATATTTGGAATTTTCATGCTGGCTAAAAAAGGGGAATGTTGCTTTTTATACAAACATATGTAGCATGATAGGCTGGCAAAAAATACTTCAAGTGAATAACTTAACTAAAAAGCTGTCTAGGTCTCTCTGATTAATTGCATAGTAGTCTATAACAGGTCTTCAAACGTGCCCTTTTTATGACTTGTGGATTTCAACTCCCAGAATTTGTCAGCCAGGCACGCTGGCTGAAAAATTTTGGGAGTTGAAGTCCACAAGTCATAAAAGGGCCATGTTTGAAGACTCCTGGTCTATATCTTATCGGTAATATGAAAAACAAAACTGACTCCCCCAGATTTAGATTATTCATATAGCAATTGACTTGAGCTCATTCCCCATCCAAGCTTCAATCCATTATCAACTGATAGAATCAATACGCAGCAGCAAAAAATATGGGCTTCAAATGAAGAAAATCCAAAATCTGTAGGTTTGATCTTTGAATCCTTGGGAACAGCAATAGGATATATCTTTCTCAGACTGGTGAAGTTCAAACATTTTAGTTTTAAAACTCATAGCCCTATTCAGCATAATAGCCGATAAAGGTACTGTAACAAATGAGTGTTAGACAGCTGTGTTTAATCTGTTTCTGAAATTTATATTCTATCACATAGATGCAAGTTGATCTTAGTAATACATGTTCTACAATTGTGTGGCATCTGACATTGATGTCTACATATATATTGGTAATATCTGTTTCATTATTTGACATTAATTGTGTCTTCCCGTGTATTTCTGTGTTTCAAATGTTTATTCCAGATTTTGCCCTAGACCGCTTTGTATGTCATATAGAAATGCTAACCAATGTATAATTGTAATGAATTTTATATCTATTATAAAAAAGTAGTAATTATTTTTTAATTTCATGACCTATAAGTTCTCCAAAACCTTAAAAAAATCGTATTTTTAACAATCCCCCCTCCCCCCACCCCTACCTATGGCAGTATGAAATTGAACTTGGTTGAATGTGATCAAAACAGTTTCAGATTTTTATCAGCTACTGTCTTTACTTCAACCAGTATTTCTGAATGTTCTAAAGATCCCCTCACTTCTCTCAAACTATCTTTTAAATAAAGGGCAAAAAAGAAATAAAAGAATATATGTATGAGTATGGAGAGAGGAAAGAAGGTGAACATACCTAGAGTGTGACTGGCCCAAAGTCATCCAGTTGGCTTGCAGCTCTCACTGTTGAGGAAATTGCTCTTTATTTTTTAAAGATGTAGTCATATATTTTTTTAATATGCATCCTGTCCTTCAAATGGACATGATTTTCAGGGAGTACAGTTTACCCTGTATACAGTTTAACTGACTACCTTAAGTTATTGTAAATTCTGTAGAATACTTAAGATTTGTTTTGCTCTGTAAGTGCCCCGAGAATATCTCTTGATAGATGAATTCATTATGCTAAAATTGTTATTAAATTGTTAAAATTGTAAGTCGCCCTGAGTCTTCGGAGAAGGGCGGGATATAAATGGGATTAAAATAAAAATAAAATAAAATAAGAGCCTTGGTGGAGCAGTGGGCTAATGCCTCCTTAAGTAACACCAGCTGCCTGCAATTAGTGCAGGTTCCCATCCCACCAGGCTCAAGGTTGACTCAGCCTTCCATCCTTCCGGGGTAGGTAAAATGAGGACCCAGATTGTTGGGGGCAATAAGCTGACTGTAAAATGCCACTTGGGGGGGGGGCGAAAGCCCTAATAAGCAGGCATAGAATGAAGGCTATTGCTAAAAACGTTGATTTGTGCTTAGATTGTAAGCCGCCCTGAGTCTTCAGAGAAGGGCGGGATATAAATGGGATTTTTAAAAAATGTAGTAAATTGAATTGCATAAAGATATCAAGGACTAGTATAAAAATACAAATGATTTTGAGTTGATCTGTGCTGTCCTTTAAATATTTTAAATAGCTGCTGGATTGAATTAATTTATGGATTAAGGGATGGTACTATGAGTGATAACTTCAAATGTCAGTCTGTTTTATTAGAGGAAATAGGCTAATCATATCGAATGCTAACATGCTAATAAATGGGCATGACTTAGACATTTGCTTTGAAAAAAAATTCAGAGTAAGACACTATTAGAGGCTTTGTTTTAAAAGAAACCAGGATTGTATAATTTTAAGGAACTAAACAGCAAGATATAAATAGTTTACTAATGTTGCGCTTTTAAGACAATTTCATAATATAAATCTCATTTAATTGAGTTCTGCCCTCCTGCAACCTTTATAGTAGGTTTCTGTATATGCTACCCTGTGGGCTATCTTTTGTAGAAGCCATTTTTCAATGTTTAATGTTTTATGGTGCTCCAGTGGAAGAGGAGAGGAGGAAAACCTCTTCTGCTTAAGAAATGTGATTACATGAAGGTCATTTTTATCTGTTACATGTTTCTTATTAAGAAAATCTAGCTTAAAATGTACAAGTTTCAGATTACATCATATTACTTACAGTGCATGTATTTGGATACAGATATGTATTATGAGTGGTCCCACAATCAGCCAGATGTTTAGCCTGGTTTTGACATTTTTATTTACCTATCAAGTCCTTCCCAAGAACTTGGAATAGGCCGAATTGTTGCTTGATGATGTTAAAGTATTGTTGGGGAGTGTAATAAAGATATTAGAATGAAAATTGGCATCAACGTGTGCAATTATAGCCATAATGGCAGGAAAATTGTTGAAGATGATGGAATACAGCTTAGCAATGAAGATTTGATAACAGCAGTGATACCAGAAGAAGGCTACAAATATTTTGGGGATTTGAAAGCTTCCAATTTATTACAAAATGAAGTCAAAATACTTCTACTAAATATATTATAGAATCATAAGACTGGAATGGGGCCTTGGAGGTCTTCTAGTCCAACCCTTTGCCCAAGGCAGGAGTCCTTATAGCATCTCAGATAAGTGGTCATCTTGTAAATCTCAAAAGATAGAGCACCCATAACTCCAAGAGGGATGCTGTTCTATTGATCATTCATTCTCACTGTTAGGAAATTCCTCCATATTTTCAGATTTAATCTCCGTCCCATTACTTCCACCTATTACTCCTTATCCTGCCCTCAGGTGCTACAGAGAATCAAACAAGTTCTGAAAATTTTGAAAACTAAGCTAAATGATGGAAGCATCATTAAAGTGATTGGTACTTGAGCAGTCCCTAATATCTGATATACCGCAGGAATAGTTGACTGGACCCAGATAGAATTTGATAATTTGGATCAGAAGACAAGAAAACTAATAACAATGTACCATGCTTTGCACCCCAAAAGTGGTACTGATTGGCTTTATTTGCCAAAAGCTAAAATGGGTAGAGGACTTCTACAGATTAAACAAATTGGAGGAAGAAAACATGGCCTGAATGACTACATTAAGAAAAGCCAAGAACCTTTGATGAAGGGCAGTCAATCAGGAAAAACTTGAAAACAGTAAAGAGGAAGGCCAGATATAGAAAAGAAATAATTGAAAACCGATCTGTTAATTGGAAGAAAATGCCAATGCATGATCAATATTTGAAGGATATTAAAGAAAAAGCTAATTAAAAAACTCACATGGAATTAGTTAAGATCAGGAGTGTTTAAAAAAAAAACCCTGAAGGGCTTATTTTACGACTCACAACAAACTTTGCCAACTAATTTCATGAAGGCAAAAATTCAACATGTCACAACCGCCAATGTCACCTTTGTAGTCAAAAGGATGAAACAATTGACCATTCTGATCAGTGGCTACTGCAAAATTTCACAAATTAACTACGAGCAGCATCATGACCAAGTTGCCAGAATTCATTAGAAACTTTGCCAGATGCTTTCAAACAGACAAGCACTTTGTTCATAACATGCCTGATACATAGTTATTGAAAAGAAGAAAGTCTGGTTCATTGACATTGCTATTCCAGGTGATGCTAGGATTGAGTAAAAACAATTGGGAAAAAAATATGAAATACCAAGACTTGCAGATCAAAGTTGAACATTTATGGGAAAAGAAATCTGTTATACCAATCTTATTATTAGAATCCTCAGAGTAATACCTAAAGGACTGAATTTATTGGACCTGAGTACTCTAATTTTACAAAGGATCACCCTGCTTGGAACTGCCTATATTCTTAAACGTTACCTTAAAAATTCTTAGGTCCTTAGTTAAGACTTGAATTACTAAGTTTTCACTGTTCTTAGACTGTGAATCTAATATAGATCACCCACATATATTAATTTCCCCATAATTTTCTTTCCATAAGAAGTGATTGATTAGGCATTAAATTTGTCTTTTTGTTTTTCAGCTTGATCCAAGAATTATTCAGCCTTTTTTGGCAGACTGTAGACAGACGATTGCCAAATTAGATAATCAGAACATGAAGGCTATTAAGGGACTGGAGGATAGGCTTTATGCGCTGGACCAGATGATAGCTAGCTGCAGCAGGCTCGTTAATGAACAAAAAGAACTTGCTCAGGTAAGTGGTAGTTGTTTTGAATTTGGCAAGATAGCTTTTTTTATAATAATAGTAAATTCTGAAAAATGTTCAATAAATTAGATTTGTTTAGATTAAACTGTGTCCTTTATCTTAACAGAAGATAAATTTGAAATTAAACTTTTTTTTATCAGAGATACGAATATCTTCCTACAACAGTATGAAATTCACTACCTCATTCTTTAGTTCAGGTACTGAATTGGTATGGAGATTTTAGTATAAATTTATTTGCTTCCCAACTCCCAGTTATTCTAAGAGTCTTTAAAGGCATCACAGAGGTTTTCAAGAACTATGCACGTCAGATTTAAGTTCTGTACCTCTGATGTATTACCACTTTTTTGTGTTATTTAGCATTGCAATCATGATTGAAGTCAGTGACCACTTGTACTGAAATTAATATCTGATGTGTCCGATGTACACAGATACATTTCCTGTTGTTTCTTTGAATTAGAGGTATGCTTTGCAGAAGCTACTGAATTGAATTATCCAAAGAATCAGCCATAAAACATAAGGAAATCACAATTCAACAATTGGAAATAGATTAATTCTATGAAATTATGAAATACTTTTCCTCATATGTAGGAACTACCTCTTCCTTAATGTAAAGAGTTAAAAACTTAATTCTAGATGGAGCATTTGGAATGTATTAAGATTTTAGAATTTACCCTATTATGATTATTTTGTTTTTAATTCTCTGCTTTTTTATGATTGCTGCTTGGAGCCATGGGGAGTAGAACACCATAGGAATATTAATAATAATATAAATATTATGGCTGAATAGACAATTAAAAATTTGCTATGCATAATGCATTAGCACAGGGCAGCTCCCATCCTTGAAGTTTTGTATCTTTTAGATTTTTAGATTTTAGATTTTAGATTTTTCCTCCACCTTTATTATTTTTCTAAATAAGGCAGTGAGCGTAAGCTCAACATGTCTGCTTTGAAGATTTAACGTGGTTGTCTGGTGACTTTATTGGAGAGTTGTCTGTGCACATATACACAATTTGAATAACCAGAAAAAGCCTTCAAACTAATTATGCTGAACCTTTCAAAGAAACATCCATTTTAAATGCTTCCATAGTCCTAACATATTACAGTTATATAATCTTCTTTTTTCCTAGGTTAGATTGATTTGCAGTCTTATTCCAATCTGATATAGGGGCTGGGATCCCAAAAGCTAAACATCCCAAGTTTTAAAGGTTTACCTTACTTATTTGTTTTTAAGAATAGCTTTACTGGGCCCATCTTATCACACAATACTTTTTGTAGTTGTCCTTTTCAAAACTTCTTCCCCACATGTTGTGCAAAACTATTTAAGAGTTAAAAAGTTGCAACAAAAATGCATAAATATTTCTAAAATCAATGAGTTAAGAAAGTAGTTCACAATAGCACTATAAATGCAAATAACAGAATACTAATGAAGAAACAATAAAAATCTCTAAATATTTAAAAACAATAGCAGAATTAGTAACCTATGACTAAATTACTGAAGTAAAAATAAACAAGACTGTTGGTACTTAGTAAGTTATTCAGAATGGTGAGAAAACTAATCAATATACAATTAATGACTGCAATTATTTCTGTATTTAAATGAGAGTTGGATATAATTCAAACAAAAATAAAATAAAAGTAGGTAGTTTCTTAATGCATAATTACATGTGTATATAACATTCATTCAATACGGTCAGTAGGTGGCAATATATTATAAGGATTCTTTTATTTAGTTTCTAACATAATGCAACCTTGTTAAACTTAAATTACCTGATGCATTTTTATTGATAAAGTCATTTGGTATCCTTTAGAATATTTTTATATGAAGATATGAAACAATTATTTAGAGCAGAATTCTCGTACCCCCAGGTCACAAGCTGGCATCAGTTTGTGGCCCTTGAGGAAACGGTCTGTGCAAGTGAACAAAGACCCATCCAGCACGCGCGGGATCCAGGCAGTGTGTGCACTCATGCCCCCAATCCCAAAAAACCCTCCCTCCGTGGAACAGGTCCCTAGCACCCAAAAGATTGGAGCCGTTGATCTAGAGTATTCTTATTATTTTGCAAGATCTTAAAGGAGGCTACTGTAGTTTTCTGAAACCATTTTAGCTATTAGTATACCGGTAGATAGAAAACAATTGTCCATAGGTGATTCTGATTTGCGAAAAAGTAATTTATGTCTTCTGAAGTTATTGGGAATGAATTAACATAACATTTATTTGACACAGAACAGAAAATGTTTCTATTTTTAAATCAATTTATTTTATTAAGGGATTTTTGGCTAACCAGAAGAGAGCAGAGAACTTGAAAGATCCTTCTGTACTACCTGACTTGTGCTTGAGCCATGCAAATCAACTGATGATCATGTTAACTAATCACAGGAAACTTTTAGATATTAAACAAAAATGTACTACTGCCAAACAAGAACTTGCAAATAATTTACAAGTCCGACTAAAGTAAGTGAAGCTATTGCAGTAATGTATTTTACCCCATGTATTTTTTTAATTCTATGTGTACTACTATTATAATTACAGTTTAGAAATTATATCTCAAATCTTTTTCTCTTTCTTTCTTTCTTTCTTTCTTTCTTTCTTTCTTTCTTTCTTTCTTTCTTTCTTCTCCTTCCTTCCTTCCTTCCTTCCTTCCTTCCTTCCTTCCTTCCTTCCTTTCTTTCTTTCTTTCTTTCTTTCTTTCTTTCTTTCTTTCTTTCTTTCTTTCTTTCTCTCTCTTGCTCAGAACTATAGAGTTATTATATTCAGGAACCAGCAATTTATTTTGCTGCTATCCACAAAGTTTACAAGCTTCCTTTGCAATTGAGTGCATAGGATTTGACTTCTTTTATTGTAATATCAAGTCTTCAATAGGTCCCTAGCATTAGTAAAATGAATCTCTGAATGTGTATAGTCAAATTTTTTCCAGCTTCAAATTAATGTGGGGGAAAATTTGCATTTGTTATGATAATATAGGGGAAGGTACTATTAAAAAGTGAATAAGCAGAAGAAACAAAGTATATGAAAAGGAGGCAGACGTGTTGACCTCAGTCTTTAGCAGATAAAAGTTACTGTAGAGAACCTTTTTCTACTGAGACTCTCCACATGAATAAAGACACTGGAAGGTCAGAATCTTTCATTGGTCTGTTGCAGACACACTCTCATTTTCACTGCTTTTTGGGTGCTTGGCAACCAGTTCACCTTTATGAGTGTTTTCAAAGGTGGGTCTGGTCACATAAACACTTTGACTTACGATCATATCAACTTATGACTGGAAAACTGGTCCTAATTGCAATCATAAGTTGAAGACTATCTGTGTAATAGTTTATTTGAACAGTTGCCTTTTTTGTTTTTGTTGTGGTTGGTGAATCCAGATTCATATTAGAAATTTGAATGATATGGATTTTAATAGGTATCTGTGGAATGCAGTTACATTCTTAGGTGAGTTTATTTGCTTTGATTTTAATTGCATTTTAATGATGTAACCTATCTGAAATATTCTGTGACTGAGCGGTTTATAAAGCTTTCAAATCATAAATAAGCAAATACCTAGTTGGCAATTATTAGAAGAGCCAGTTCTTTTGAGTGGCTACAGGCTGGTCAGTACTTCTTAATCCAATTTGCCTCACAGATTTGTTGTTTTGGAAAAAAAATAATTTGTGGAATATGAAACCTGTCTTCATGAGCCCCTGAGGAAAGGTAAGGTACATATTTAACAAATAGCTGTTCAGTAGAGAATTTTTCTTTTAATCACCAGTCCAAATTCACTTATTCTCACCTATTCTGTAGGTGGTGCTGCTTCGTCATGCTTCACGCTGACCAAGATGGAGAGAAACTACAAGCATTGCTTCGCCTTGTAACAGAGCTGCTAGAAAGAGTGAAAATTGTAGAAAAGCTCAGTAATGTCCCACAGATGTACTGTTTGGCAGTTGTTGAAGTTGTAAGAAGAAAAATGTTTGTGAAACACTACAGAGAGGTAAGTAACTTGAGTAGATAATTTAGACCTAAAATATTTTATAAATTTGTGTCTAATATCTTTTTGCCTTATAGAGAAAATGTGTTTGTACATTTGTGTTTAATTATTATTATTATTTTGTTTCATAGTGGGCTGGTGCATTAGTAAAAGATGGTAAACATCTTTATGATGCAGAAAAAGCCAAAAGGGAATCTTTTGGAAAATTATTTAGTAAGTATTGTAATTATTTCTCTCCTCTCAAGCTACAATGGCACAAACAACATCATAACATTAGAAGAAATGTGTATCTTGAATAAATTAGTGTTGATTTTTATATTATATCCAATTATATGTAGCATAATTATAACATATGATGATTTTTGTAAGATTTGAAGCTGGCAAGGTGGAAATTAGCAGTATCCTGCCAGACAGAACCATTATGTAAACTTTGAACAGATGTAAGGCTGGAAAAGATTGAGCAAGACTCCATTGACTTGGAACAGGTCAGGGGAAAAAATTAGAATTTAAATCCTGGATGATGGTCTGTTGACAATGGATCCTGGAGACAAACATACATACACTTTCATTTTTATGTTTGAAAGTAGCAGATCTTTTGAATATGTATGTTTTCTAGTCTGCTGAATGTTATTCTGAATCAATGAAGTTCTTCCTTTTAACAGCAGTGTTCCTGAAGAGTAAAGATTATTCTATGTTTGATGTGAAGTCTAAAAGTTTTATTGAATCAATGTTATGTCATGACTCACCCAAACTAAATGTGTATGTATAAGTCACAATTATTCATATGCCTGGCCTCAGTCATATTACTGACAAAAGGTGTGGGAGTGTTTGCATGTGAGAGAGAAAAAAATAAAGGATAGCCATTTCTCCTCATCATCTGACTATCCTGTGCTGTATTGTCCTGGGCACTTTCCTTCTAGTCTACCTCTTATTTCAGGACTGTGCTAGAAAATGAAGCTGGGATCATGAAGAGTATTCTCTTCACTTTTCTCCTATTAAAGGTGTGTGATCCATTAAGACAGAGGATACTGAAAGTGAATAAGACATGACTATAGAAATGGTGCTAGTGAGAATGAATTACATTCTTCAGTCACACAGTATATTTTTGTGGTGATGGATGATGAGTTGTACCTGAGATGTGCTGGGTAGAATTTGTTCTGCAGTTCTGGCCCCAATCCATTAGAAAAGGAGAGTTCAGAAATTGCAACATTGGGCACTGGGAATGGAACAATACTAATAACACAGGATATAGAAGCACCTTAATAATGATAATAATAATGATAATACAAACACCAAGAAGAATAGACCAGATTATATGGCCTATATGGTTTCTAAGGTGTCATAAAAGTGCACCGAATGTGGAAACAAAGAACCACAAGTTTTAATGCAGAAGAGCAAGTATGATTTAGTAGACATTGTAAAACCTTGTGAGGGAAAACTGATGACTGGAATAGAAGGAATAGACTTATTCAGAAAGAAATAGGCTAGTTAAAAGTGGGGGGAATTGAATTGAATTTATTGAATTTATATACCGCCCTTTCCCGAAGGACTCAGGGCGGTTTACAGGGTATAATTTTTAAAACATTAATACAAAAATTAAGACCAATTTAAAAAAGATTAAACTAAGTCCCTGCAACATGTAAAACCCCAGTTAAAACCCAATTAAAACTCAGCCTGAGCCGGAAAGCTCAAAGAGCCAGGTCTTCAGGTCTCGGCGGAATGATCGAAGGTCGGGGGCAGTCCTAAGCTCCACAGGCAGCTGGTTCCAGAGGGCAGGCACCCCCACAGAGAAGGCCCTCCCCCTGGGTGTTATCTGCCGGCATTCTTTGACCGGCGGTACCCTGAGAAGACCCTCCCTGTGGGAGCGCACTGGACGAAGGGAGCTTGATGCCGGCAGCAGGTGTTCCCTCAAATATCCTGGACCCAAGCCATATAGGGCTTTATAGGTCATCACCAGCACCTTGAATCTCACCCGGAAGGCAACTGGAAGAAGAGCATTTTGTGGTGGTGGGGGAGAGCACACATCTAGAAAGCCAGAAATATGAAGGTGAAGATTTGGTCAGTGAGTTTAAAAAAAACCATTGATATTATGAGGATATTCATGTCAGGCAGATCCAGATTTTAGAACTTTTTAGAGAGGAGCAATATAATAATGATGGCAGATGTCAGCTACTCCCTTTGAAAAGCCAACTTGACTAAAAATGCAACTCCCATTTCTTCTGTGGTCTTATTATTTCATTTTCCAAAACGTTGATAAGGTGATGGATTGCCTGGCCTAGATCTGATCCTAAACTATAAGAAAGAACTGGTGGGAGAAATAAAAGCTGCTTTATTTTGGAATTCTGTGACTTAGCTTGCACAGTTTGTCTCATTTCTCCTGCACATTGTTTTAGTGCCGTAGTGAAAATTATGGTGTTGTGTAGCAAATCAGGTAAATAACTAGAATTGTGGTTAGAGTTAAGACTAGAAATTAGCTTTTTAACTAAGCAGGCATGGTTGTTAAATGCTTTACTTTTTTCTTTTTTTAGATACCTTTATATTTTGAAATAGAAGAATGTAATACTCATGAGAAGGGTGTGATAAATGGAAAATCTGTTTTGTTTCAATCCTGAAATAACATATGGTGACTTAGAAATTTGCCCAAATTGAAACCAGGAACATTTTGGTTGTTTTGGCCAGGATAAATTCCAGAGGAGTCACACAGGGCAATTTAGGGCAAGGCTGGAATGCCTCATCTCTCCTTCACGTGGCCTGTGTACTGAACTGCCCACAGATTTTCCCAGTGCCTTTCCCCCCTCTATCTAGCCTTAACTATCACTACCCTTTAAGTATTGTATAGCAATAGGAAGAGGGGCAGGAAGTCTGGTTGTATTTGTTATGTTTGAATGGAAGGTCAGTGGCCTGCTCATCACCCCAGTGTTTCTGGTGATTTCCTTTCCCCACTACCATTAGCATGCCACTGTCCTTGAATTCTAGTGTAGCATATCCACCTGCCCTACTTGCCATTTCTTATCTCCTCCATGCTTTCGTTTACCTATTTCCCCTTAGCCTAGCTTTTCCCCTTCTCTTCCCATCCTACTTCTGCCTAAAACATGTGTTTCAATTCTAGGCCCAGGCAAAATATCTCTAATCAAAATGATTTTTTTTAAAAGAAAAAAGGAAGGAGATCTCTCGGTTCAATAAAGAAATATTAGAGCTTTGTAAAGCATTAAAAGGGAGCACTTCACAATGTGCTGAAGCATAAGGAAAACATCTCTTAAAGCCCGCATGTCAAACTCGCGATGTCACGTGAGGTATCACAACTTTTTCCCCATTGCCGGCAATGGGGTGGGCACAGTTTCAGAGTGACACATCCAGACCGCAGGCCAGCAGTTTGACATGCCTGTCTTTAAAGTATTAAAGCAGCCGTGTTCTCTACAAGTCTTGGGATTGCTGACTAGATAGCTTTCCTAATTGTCTGCATGGATGTGTCTGCCCAGCCACTTCATTTACCTGCAGGTGGCAATCCCACCTGCATTGTCATTCTGACAAACGTTTGACAAACAAGTACACCAGAGGTTTAATACTTTAAATAATGCTTTCATACTTAAAAGAAGGAAGTTTCCTTTGTACTGTTAATAAAATAACTCTTCTGCCAGCTTTATTATACAAATAGTCGTATACTTTTATGTTGAAAATATTTTGATCTTTCTGCTTCCATTTTTGCCTTTTGAGGTCTTCACACTTTTTCTTGAAAAGTTGTTCAACTTCGGTCTTGAAATTTGAGCAAAGTGAATACTTTCCCTAGAAATAGTTGATATAGTGTTCTTTCATATTAACAGATTGTCTTATACATGAATAAAAAGAGCAACCTTTATTTCTTTGAATAGGGAAATCTTTCTTAAGAAATCGTTTGTTCAGGGGCCTTGATGCCTGGCCACCATCCTTTTGTGTGAGTATTTTATCTTTTTTTTAAAATGAAGAAATTTAGTTCTGTTCTAAGAGTTTTAAATAGATGGCTTTCTGGGAAGAAGGTACATATAGTATTGGCAAACTTGTAAGTAAGAAATATATAAGCTTTTTATATAATAATCTGCTTGTTGCATTTCTTGTATTAATAATATAGATTGCTGTAAAATATTTTAAAATATGAATTGGTGTTAGCGTTCATTTGTACTGTATATGGCTTTAAATAACTATGAATGGCTAATTCATATTTATGGTAATTTTGACTAATTTTCTGCAGTAAGTAAGGAAATTTGTACTGTGAAAACTGAATAGAGAACATATAAAACTTGATTATCACTTTAAAATATGTGATCAGCGTTTACATGTTGATGACCCTTCACGTGATGAGAGGCAAGACTAATAACTTAAATAACTGAGCTTAAACAAACACCACAGAAATGGGATAGGAATAAGCATTGTTCCTCTCTCCCTTTTCCTTGCTGGCAGATGGTCAACAGGGACACTTTTAGATCTCCCTGTTAGGACCGATCAAATTTCTGAATTAATCTCATTTATGTTAGAACTCTGTGGGGCTCTTTGTAGCTTTCTATAGTATACATTTCTGTGAGATGGTACTACATATTTAGATAATATATTTATTACAAGAGGTAAACAACCTGCTACTATTCATATTCATTGCTTGGGTACTCTTGCAGAATTTAGAGCTGTATTACTTATTTTCACTGACCTATCTACAGTGACTTAAATATATTCCCTGTATAATTACAGTAATTTAAATCTTAAAAGAATGTAAAGTCAGATTTATTTTCCTTTTATGTGGACTATTTTGAATTGCAGTAAAGAATTCCAAGGATGCTTTTCCACGAGGCAACTGGACTTTCTTGTTTTTCTTTGAAGACATTTCGCTTCTCATCCAAGAAGCTTCTTCAGCTCTGACTGGATGGGGTGGAATGGAAAGATTTATACTCCTGCAGAAAACTGTTCATTTGCACTTTTTTAGTGAGTTGTTAAAGCTGCCTGGAGATTTATCTGTGTCTTCAAGGTCACCTGAGTACTGCAGATGGTTATGGAGCCTTCTTGGAACTGTTGAAAGGACTGTGTTGTAGACTGGAGATAGATGATGTTGGATCCCTCCCCCTCTGTTGAGAGAGGGCTTTTCGGTTTTGACATAGATGGCCTCTTTGACTCTTCTTTCAAGCTAGCGGTCCTCTCTGTCCAAAATGTGGACTTACAGCTTTAACAACCCGCTAAAAGAATGCAAATGAACAGCTGTCTGCAGGAGTATAAATCTTTCCATTCCCCACCATCCAGTCAGAGCTGAATAAGCTACTTGGATGAGAAGCAAAACATCTTCAAAAAAAAGCAAGAAAATCCAGTTGCCTCCTGAAAAAGCATCTTTGGGATAACTATGACCTGGATGACTGAGAATCTCCAT
This sequence comes from Vipera berus, assembly GCF_964194415.1. Lineage (NCBI taxonomy): Eukaryota > Metazoa > Chordata > Lepidosauria > Squamata > Viperidae > Vipera > Vipera berus. The sequence continues at coordinate 176,277,819 of NC_138204.1, read as the reverse complement.
AGACATTTAGCAGTAAAGAACTGTTACTGTTCATCAGTTATATAATCAATCACATCATTTTTAATAGCAACAGGTTTAATAGCCATATATCTGACAGTGCTTTCTACGTTTTGAATGACATTTAATATAATGTAAAATGTAACCAATTCTATAATCTCTGCATTAATATTCATTTTCCAAAATATTTTGTATAATACTTCTCCATTAATAGGATCTGTGAATGGCATTTATAATCTGCTTTATCACAAAAAAGATAATACTAAAAACTTGTTTGCTCAATAGGACATCACTCTCTCTCTCTTAAACCTTCATGAATGCCTCATATTAGCTCTGGTAGTTCCTTCAATTTTCGAGAACAGACTGGAGTATTGAGGAGAGAATTGTTTCCAGATGGAATGATACCCATTCATGACTATGAGAATAGAATTACTGATAAAATCCACCTTTAAAAAATGATCTTTCAAATTAAAACTCTCCGTTAGAACAACTTATAAACGCAGCTATTGAGCAGCTGTTTACAGATTTTATGTGTTTCAATGTTTGCCTATTTTAATCATGTATATATTTCTTTTTTATTTATAGACTCGAAAACCTCGCAGATTTGATGGTGAACTTCCTGATATTTCATTATCTGATTTGCAGTTTCTTCAATCCTTTTGTCCTTCAGAAGTACAGCCATTACTCAGGTAAGGTATTATTTTAATTAGCTGAAATAAAGAACAACTGCAGTAGATAGCCATTAAGAAATACAATTGCAGATAATAATAGGGAAAAACAAGTTTTTCCCCCTCCCTTTCTGGTTCATGAATATGCTGCTAACCAAAAAGATACAGATTTCAGCACTCTCTATAAATGTTAAAACACTATTTATATAACATATTTATAATCATATTAAAATGTCTGAATATCAGATTTGTGAATTGGGACTAATTTCAAAAGAGAAAGAAATCCATGTCAGAAATTCTGAACAATAAATATAAGAGAGAAACATTACTGTGTTCTTGTTCTGTTATTTACGTAGATTTATATTCTACAACATTTGCATGTAGGTTAAATATTTCATCAAAAGTCTTTTCAAGTGCACAGCCACAGTAAATTTAATTAAATACACACACACACACACACACACACACACACACACACACACACAAGAAATATGTTTAAATTAACATTTAAAGAATACCACGTCTTTTGGACTAAGTTCAGATTCTTTTCTGATTAAACTTACCAAAAGGTGTTTTCAAAGTATAAATAGAGAAATAGGATAGTTTGTTTGCTGAAGTTCTCCATTATTTTATCATACAATCTCTTATATGGCCTGGTTTAGCTAAGCTTGGAATTCAGGATTTAACAGTGGCATCAAAATGAATGGTAGAGTCAAATAAGAAATGATATCCTTAAATTAATTATTATTATTATTATTATTATTATTATTATTATTATTATTATTATTATTATTATTATTATTATTATTATTATTATTTATTTATTTTATTTATTTAGTTACATTTATATACCGCCCTATTCCCTGAGGACTCAGGGCGGTTTACAGGAAATTAAAAAATCCACCATACAAAAGTTAAAAAACCAAATTAAAAAATATTAAATTGACCCTGTATACTTAAAACCCCAATTAAAATTTCTCCTCAGCCTGGGCCCGAGAGCTCAAAGAGCCAGGTGTTCAGGCCCCGGCGGAATGATCGGAGGTCGGGGGCAGTCCTCAGCTCCACCGGCAGCTGGTTCCAGAGGGCAGGCGCTCCCACTGAGAAGGCCCTATCCCTGGGTGTCACCCGCCGGCAATCTCTCACCGGCGGCACCCTGAGCAGACCCTCCCTGTGGGAGCGCACTGGGCGAAGGGCGTTTGATGCCGGCAGCAGGTGTTCCCTCAAATAGCCCGGACCCAGGCCATGTAGGGCTTTATAGGTAATAACCAGCACCTTGAATTTCACCCGGAGGGCAACCGGAAGCCAATGCAGCTCGCGGAGTAGAGGTGTTACATGGGAGTATCGGGAGACCCCCATTACAACTCGCGCGGCCGCATTCTGCACCAGTTGAAGCCTCCGAGTGGTCTTCAAGGGCAGCCCCATGTAGAGAGCGTTACAGTAGTCCAGACGGGAGGTAACAAGCGCATGAGTAACTGTGCGTAGGGCGTCTCGGTCCAGATAGGGACGCAACTGGCGCACCAGGCAAACCTGTGCAAAAGCCCCCCTGGTCACGGCTCCTATGTGGTCTTCAAAATTGAGCCGTGAGTCCAGGAGGACGCCCAGGTTGCGAGCCCTATCAAATAATAATCATTATTATTATTATTATTATTTAATTTGTATACCACCCTTCTCCCGAAGGATTCAGGGCGGTGAACAGGGCAATAAATACTAAAATACAAAGATACAAAAATTAAGAAAAGATTAAACATAATGCCCTATACCAGGGGTCGGCAACCTAAAAAAGAAAAAGAGCCACTGGGAACCGGTTCCATCACAAATTAAAAAAAGAGGGAGCCGCGTGCGTGTGTCCATGCACGCGCATGCGCAAAAAGTTTTTTGCGCATGCGCAGACGCACGCGGCTGCCATTTTTTTAAAAATGAGATGGAACCGGTTCCCGGTTGCCCGACGGCGACGGCCCGTCTGCAAAGCTGCCGCTTTCGGCAGCTTTGCAGACGGGCCGTGGCAGCTTCCTCAAAGAGCGGCGCCCCTGCCCATTCCGAGAGGTGCGCGCGCACCTCTCCGAACGACCGGAGGTGCGCGCGTACCTCCGCGCGAATGGGCAGCGGTGCCGCTTGTTGGGAAAGCTGCCACGGCCCGTTTGCAGAGCTGCCGCTTTCGGCAGCCTGCAAACGGGCCGCGGCAGCTTTCCCAATGAGCGGCGCCGCTACCCGTTCGCGCGGAGGTCCACGCGCACCTCTCCAAAGGTTTGGGGAGGTGCGCGCGCACCTCCGCTCGTTCGGAGAGGTGCGCGCGCACCTCTCGGAATGGGCAGCGGCGCCGCTTGTTGGGAAAGCTGCCACGGCCCGTTTGCAGAGCTGCCGCTTTCGGCAGCCTGCAAACGGGCCGCGGCAGCTTTCCCAACGAGCGGCGCCGCTACCCGTTCGCGCGGAGGTCCACGCGCACCTCTCCAAAGGTTTGGGGAGGTGCGCGCGCACCTCCGCTCGTTCGGAGAGGTGCGCGCGCACCTCTCGGAATGGGCAGCGGCGCCGCTTGTTGGGAAAGCTGCCACGGCCCGTTTGCAGAGCTGCCGCTTTCGGCAGCCTGCAAACGGGCCGCGGCAGCTTTCCCAATGAGCGGCGCCGCTGCCCGTTTCCGCGGAGGTCCGCGCGCACCTCTCCAAAGGTTTGGGGAGGTGCGCGCGCACCTGCGCCCATTCGGAGAGGTGCGCGCGCACCTCTCCAAACGGGCGGTGCCACTCTCCATTTGGAGAGGTGCGCGCGCACCACTGCCCGTTCGAAGAGGTGCGCGCGCACCGGGCGGCTGGGAGCCGCAGGAGATGGCTCAAAGAGCCGCATGCGGCTCCGGAGCCGCGGGTTGCCGACCCGTGCCCTATACAATACAACAATAAATTACAATACATTAAAAACAATAATAAAACCCAAACCCATCAGACCAGGCCGGCTTGTTCAAACAAATAGGTCTTTAGATCACGTCGGAAGGAGCGGAGGTCCTTTGTAATAAACAATTGTAATAAACAAGGCAGAGGCCTTGCAATTAATTGTTCTGCAATATGATTGTAATATAATTTATTATTTGATAAGTATAATCAATTTAAATTCTGTTGTATTTTTAAGGGTACCCATACTTTGTGATTTTGAACCTCTCCACCAGCATGTACTTGCTTTACATAACCTTGTCAAAGCAGCACAGAGTTTGGATGAAATGTCCCAGACCATTACGGATTTGCTGAATGAACAAAAGGTATAAGTGAGTGATATATGTGATTTTGTGAAACAGCAAAACATCAGACCTTTGAGGTATTTAATTCTACAATAAAATCATTAAAGTTTGAATTAAATCCATTGCATTGTTCAAAGGATACTCTCTAGCCCCTATTTGTTATCCCCGCTCCCTTTATTGTTTCTATAAATAACTCAAAGCAGGAAATCTACCTAATATTCCTTCCTCCTATTATTTCCTCCAAAACAACTACTGTGTATGGTGAGTTGGGCTGAGAAAAAGCAACTGGCCTGAAGTCACTCAGCCCACTTTCATGCTGGGATTAGACAGGATTAGAAGTCACAGCCACTGGCTTCTGAATTCTTGACTGGCAAGTCCTGAAAAAAAAAGATGTGGAAAATCAGGCTCAGGAGTCCATGTAAGCTCAGCACCACTCTTGATGGCTTGGGAATGTCCCTCTATAGATGTCCTGTGTTCATTCCATAGAGCCATGGAGAGGCAGATAGTCCTTGATATAAAGCCATTGGTTTAACAGTGGTACAAAGTTACAGCTGCCTCAGAAAAAGTGATTTATGACCTGTCCTCAAAGTTGTGAACATTGCACCACCCTTGCAGTCACATGGTCACAGTTAAGGACTCGACAACAGGCACACATTTACTATTGGTCGCAGTTTCTTGCAGTCATGTGATTGCAATTTGCAGCCTTTCCAGCCAGTTTCTGACAAGGAACATCAAGTGGGGAAGCCAAAGTCATTTAATAGTAATTTGTTTAATGACCACAGTAGAAATGAGCATAAAGTCTGTTTGGGAATGTTGGTCTCTCCTGAACAGTTCTATATTGGAATATGTAATGCGGTATAGAATTAACCAATGGAAGAAAATAATATGACTAGCACTCACTTGCACACTACTGCTCCGTATAATGAAAATACAAATTTCAAAAGGCCCTTTTAAAAATGGTGTTGATAATTAATATTTCTTCCATTCAGAATTCAGAAGGAAAATGAGTGATCAGAATGCTCTAGATTATTCAAGTAATACCTCGTGGGAAATCCTTAAATTGATTACATCTTTTTTTGAGATTATGTGGCTGCTCTAAAAGCTCTTCCACAATTATTTATGGGGTTTTGAGTTCTATTTGTTCCAACAGAAGAAAAAATAAAGGGTTGGAACAAACCACAGTTAATACAACACAATTCCCTTTGTAATGTGTGGTACTTAAATTATACACTTGCGGCCTTTCCGATGTTGTTGACTGCACTTCCCATTATTGTTTGCATGCTAAACTTGATGTACATTGGAATTTAGTAAGATCTGGATGTCATATTGACATCCCAGTTTAACTTTTTTTTTTTAATCCCATTTATATCCTGCCCTTCTCCGAAGACTCAGGGCGGCTTACAATTTAAAAAGCACAAATCAATGTGCTTAGCAATAGCCTTCATTCTATGTATTGCCTGCTTATTAGGGCTTTCAAGGCCCCCCAAGCGGCATTTTTACAAAGTCAGCTTATTGCCCCCAACAATCTGGGTCCTCATTTTACCTACCTCGGAAGGATGGAAGGCTGAGTCAACCTTGAGCCTGGTGGGACTCGAACCTGCACTAATTGCAGGCAGCTGGTGTTACTTAAGGAGGCATTAGCCCACTGCTCCACCAAGGCTCTTGTTAGAAGAACAGTTTCCAGAACAATTTTATTACATTACTTAAAGTGATGTGTTTGTATACTAGTAGATTCATGTGTACCTGCGTTAATGTATATAAATGTAAGATTTTCAGGATAATGAGATTCCTTGGAAAAGTTTGCCTCAGCAGTCTTAAACTCTTTCAGGGATTCTTGTATTTCTGTTTCTGTTTTTAAGAAGAAGAGTCTTTCCTGGTCATTTCTGTAATTGTGAATTGGAAAGTATTAGATCATCCTCTCGTTTTTATTCCAAACTGGATTTTTTAACTACAAATTTAGAAAAGCACAGCAGCCTAGGATTTTATTAGAACTGGTATATGGATAGATGTAATTAATTAGTTTTATTTATTTATTTGTTCAATTTCTATAGCCACCCATCTCAAGCAATGATTGGGAAGCTTATAGTTCAAAAACTATAATTAAAACAATAAATGCATTTTAAAACAATACAAAAAATTGGGGGGGAAATCCAATAGATAAATATATACAGCAACCAAGATACTTGACCAGTTAATAATAGAGCCAGGAAACAGGGCTCTCGATGCATTTAGTACCCCAGGATTGGGAATATACTCAGGCTAACAGTTTTACGGGTATAATACTTGAATTTGAAAATACATGCTCAGGTGTATTTATATTTAGCTTTTCCATGTGTTATGTTTTATGCCACATAGATATGTATATCCATACTTTCATTGTATGGTATTGTAATGTGCATTCTGTGCCGCATTAAAATAAAAGGAAATACTGTGTCTGAACTGATTTTTTTTCCTTCTATGTTGTCAATTTATTATATAATCAGTCCAAATAATTAAATTATCTCTTATTTGTTTATTGGGCTCTTCTATTAAACATAGTTGATACAGTAACATTTAGTTTGTACTTATAAAAGATTTCACTGATAATTTATACACTTTCACTTAATAAAATTGTTATCTGATGCAATATAACTATTATACCTTGCTTTAAAAAAGTCTTTTTTATAATAAGTGTACTTTATTTTATAAATTCTGACTTATGATATGTTGCCAAATAAGCATTTTCTAGCATACACTTAGATTTCCTCTTTTTTTCTCACAAAAGCTGCTCCTGCTGTTCAGTAGCTGCTTTTAAACTGTTACGAGCTTTTAGGCATGGCCACTTCTCTAAAAGATACAAAAGGCTTCATCAACCCTATAGCATGTGTGGGACTTAGTGTATTTGACTACTGGGAATTGTTATGAAAGAATATTATTTTAACTCCTACTTACTTTTTTTCCTTATAGGCTTCCAACAGTCAAGCCTCGCCACAATCTATCACTACACCAAGAATGGAAAATACAATAGGAACAACAATTGCTACCTCTCCTAAAACTCCATCACCTCTCAATCTTCAGGGTCCTCTTTGCCCTTCTGTGTGTCCTCCAGCTCCTTTTGAAGAATTGTCTCCAGACAGTATTGATGCTCACACATTTGATTTTGAAACAATTGCCCACCCAAACATGGAGCAAACTGTTAAACAAGGATCTTTAGATTTGGACTCATTGGCCGAAAGTCCAGAATCCGATTTTATGTCTGCAGTGAATGAGTTTATAATAGAAGAAAATCCGTCATCTCCAAATGTGATAAGTGACCCTCAAAGTCCAGAAATGATGGTAGAGTCCCTCTATTCCTCAGTTATCAATGCAATAGATAGTAGGAGGATGCAAGACACAAATATATGTATAAAAGATGGAGTTTTAGAAAATCCTGCTCTAAATGTTTACATGGACAAATGCAGAGATGTTGCCCAAGAATCTCAGTTAAATTTAATGAATATCAAAGAAGACCTTTACCACTTTAGAACATTTGTAAAAAAAGAACAGTTTAACTTTTCTTCTTCTTTAAAATGTACTTCAGTAGAAATAAGGAATATGATAGAGAAAGTCAAATTGTCTCTTGAAAAATCTTTAAAGGAGAAACATCAAAAAGAACTACAGTCTCTAAAAACTGAATATGAAAGTAAAATAAATATTTTAGTTGAAGATAGTGAAGAAAACAAAAAAAAGATTGCTAAATTAAATTGTGACTTAAAAGAACTTGAAGAAATTTTACATGACAAAGATAATGAATTTGAAATAGTAAAGAATGAAAAGGAAGCAGTTGTGTTCTTACAAAATGAAAAAGATCAGAAATTGATTGAAGTGGAATGCCAAATGAAGAAGCTGTATCATGAAATTAAGGAACTGACAGAGTCACGTGAAAGAGTATTAGAAAGTTTGAAAAAACTAAATGTTGAAAATGAGGGGAAATTGCAACTTCTGAAAGCAGAATGTCAAACTATGGAGCAAGATCACCTAAAGGAATTGGAATCTAATCTACATGTCAGACATATGCAAGAATTTGAAGAATTAATAGCTAAACACAATGATTGTTTAGAGAAGTTAAAAAAAGAACATCAACACCAACTTGAAAAAATGCAGGTATCTCATGCTGCTGATGTCTATGAAAAAGAACAACAGATTGAGGAATTAAAGATTAAGGTTTCTGAATTATCTGACTGGAGATGTAAGCTCGAAGTTGAACTTGCACTGAAAGAAGCAGAAGCAGATGAAATGAAAGTACTTATCGAAGCAAACAAAACTCAACAGCAAAGTAATCTCAGAACCCTTGTTGACAAAGAAACTGAAATGCTAAGAAAAGAGACTGATAAATTAAGGCATATAATTCAAGTTAGTAATGATGAATATCAGGTAGGTCTAGCTGATCTGAGGACTTTAATAACAATTGAAAAAGATCACTGCATTTCAGAATTAATTGACAGGCATGAAGGAGAAGCAAATTTGCTTAGAATAGAATTGGATAAAACAACCTCCTTGCATCAGAAAGCACTGGAAGCAGGAAAAAACCTAGAAGAACAAATTAAAGAATTGCAAGCTAAGCTGGAATTAGAAATGAATGCTGTACAGAGACAAAAAGAAGAGCTTTTAGCTTTGTGTGAACAGCAGAAGAAATATGAAGACACCATTGAGAAACTCGTAGAAGAAAAGAAACTATTAATAACTACCCATGAGCAAGACAGGAAAGAGATGGTACAGAAACTCAGTTGTGAAAAAGAAGATGCAGTACAAAATGCTCTTAAAGAATTTGAATTACAGAAGGATGCTGTTGAAAAAGAACTTTTGGCAAAAATCCAGCAACTTGAGATGCAAGTTAATCAGAGGTATTGTATGAATTAGGGTATCTTCTAATATTTTTAATAATAATGACAACAACAACCCTAAATATATTTTGCATGAGTTGACAGAATATAACATTACAGGAGGAGCTCTTCAGTCAGTTTGATTGTTTATTTGCTCAACCAGCCATATATTTTTCCCTCAGATATCATCAGTCTATCTCCTATGCTAACATACAAATCAATTTTTATTTCAATTATTTCATGAGTTATATTGAGGAAGTGATTTATTAGTTATTTTCTCTTTAAGTTTTAATACTGAATAACGTGTTATTTCAAACCATCCCATGAGAGGGCCGCATATTGCTTTGGATTTACACTGCATTGTCATAGTGAATCAAGGACATTGGAATTTTTAGAAATGGTAGCACATTAAAATTTTCTCCCATGTTAAAAAGTTGTCATCACAGGAACGATATTTAAAATCTTTCCTTTTGATGTGAAAAGCTATTTCATAGAAGAGGTATCTTTCAAACAAATGATTTTCTTATATGTAGATTTAACTACTCGTGCATATTATTTGCTTATTTTTTCCCCCAGAAATGTTAAGGTCAGATTTATTTTGTGGGTCAAACTTAAATAGATTAGCGTAAACTAGCATAAGCTTTGGTAAAATTGTACTATCTACTTGAAAATGAACAAAATTGTACAGTAGGACATAATTCAGTACTTGCTATTTTCTAAACAGTTATTTAATCTACATACTGTTAAAACTCTCATGTCTGTAACTTTTACCTGGGCAAATGGTCTTAGGGCAAACATTTTCAGCCAAGGTACCTAAAATGGGCTATCTTACAGAATGCATCTAAAATCCCATGGACTCCCATGTAATTGAAATTTGGAAAATTTTATAAAACATTTTGTCACATAAAATTATCATTAAACATTTTATGATATAATAAACAATGTCATAAAACATTTCCTGTGATCAATTTCTGAGGTTCGATTGTGCTATTCAATTCAAGATGGGCTACTTTCAAGGCCAATACATTTAAATATCTCCTTGTATTTAAAGGAGTTTTCAGTACATTACTACCATTGTTGAAGGCAATGAGGAATCTGATAAGGAAATATCTATGAAACAATGACCCACTATGTCACAGGTTGTTGTTTAATCTTTTAAAGACGAGTTATGATGACTTCAGAAAGAGGTGCTGCCCCACATGGTCATATGATCATGATTTGGGTACCTGGCAACGTGTTCATGTTTACGGCTGATTGTCAAATGCACAGAGACCATATGATTGCCATTTGCAGTCTTTTCTGCCCTTTCCCAGAGAGTCAATAGAAAGCCACCAGGGAAGTTTCCAAGCTGTTACTGCCTGGGACTGGCTGAAATAATTCCTGCTGGAGGGAACCTCAGTTCTGTATGGAGTTTTACGCCTGCCCCCCCCCCCGTCTGAGATTTCCAGCCGGACAAAGGATTTTCCCTCCATCCACTGAAGAGAAATTCTCTGTTGACTGCAGAAATGGAGTTAAAATCCTGAAGCTCTGTTCCTGCACTTAAGTGAAGAATTTCCCAGTGGAAAGAGAAAATCCTTTGTCAAGCTGCAGGCATGGAGCTTCATTTTAGTTCATTCCTACAGCCTGATGAAGAATTTCTCTCCTCCCCCCCCCCCCCGGACTTGAGGCACCTTATGCTCCTTACCTGGGATTCCATCCACTTAACAATTCAGGTGATCTCTTTAACAGTTGCAACCAGGAGTGGCAGGATTGTTGTAGTTGAGTGAAGTAATCACATGGTTGTCTTGCTTAACAGTCATTTTGCTCAAGGACTGAGATTCTGATCCCAACTGTAAATAAAATGCATTATAATTTAAGGAGTTGTAGTTCACACAAGCTCTCCTATTAGCCAGTAGATTATTTTATTTATGTTAAACAGAACACAAAGCACAAACCATTCTTGAAAACTTGTCTTGGTTTTACAAGAAATTTAATAAGTTAATGTTTGAAGAAAAATGCTATTTGCCTTTGTTGTAACAAAAAACTTCAGTTTTTAAAATTATAATAAAATATAGGTGCTCAAAGAATTGATGTAGATTTAAATGGCATTAAGATGAAATATTTTTAGGCAATTCAATTTAGCCATTTTATGTCTGTACATTAATCAAGTGGTTTATACACTTAATAGCTTGAAATTATTGAAATAATGGGAGATTCTAAATACATGAGTAATTAGTTCATATAGAATTAATCTGCTATTTATTAGATGACACAAATGTGGTGAAAGTATTATAATTTATTTCTGTCTGTATATTCATTTGATTGAATATCCAGATCTCTGAATATTTTGTTTTAATAAATATAATATATGTATAATCCTACAGTACATTATTAATATTTAATGAATAAAAGTATTTTATTCATACTTTCAGAGATTTCATAAACAGCTTGCGTGGGGAATGATGCATAGTTAAAATAAAAATTAATTTTGATCAACAGAATAATAAATTGCTACATCATAAAAGCAGACAAAAGCATTAACAATTATTCATTTCAAATCATTTTACCAAATAAAAAACAGTAATGTTATTTTTTCCCCATATTTTATTTCCAGAGGAAAACACCTGCACTTTCCAATTCTAATGATGTGTGCGTCTTTCTCTTTTTATTTGGTGAATTTCAGGTTTAAGAGCAAAATATTTTATTTAGATATTCTTTATCTAGAAAAAAACCAAAAACAGTTTATTGTATACGCAAAGATGTTTTTTTCAAAAGGCAAGTGGACCATGTTTTGTCCCTTCAGGAAGAAGAAGAAGCTTCTTGGATGAGAAGCAAAACAATCTTTCCTCAAGGGAAAAAACACAGTCCAGTTGCCTTTTGAAAAGACCTCGATGACTGAGAATCTCCATAGATAGTTTATTGTAGAATTCTGAATTTTCCCAGAGAGAGATGTCTTTCATGAAGGTTCTTTAACTATATACATCTCTTGTTGTTATCAAATATTATAAAAATCATTGTTATATATTGAAATTCCTTGTGTAAACAAAACAAAATGAATACCGTTATTTATTAAAGTTCCCAGTTAACAATTCATTTTTAATCAAATATTTCTTATTCTTTCTGTGCAAAGTAAAGTCACTAATAGAGCTCAGGCTTTTCATTCATTCTGTCTTTGTCATAATTTAAATTGTTCAGTTCTGATTCATAATTTAAATTGTTCAGTTCTGATTGTAGCTGATGAGTTAGCAGCATCTAAGTTCTGAGGTTACAGTCAAGAAGTATGTTAAATGAGTTTATTCACATTGTTCCAGGATTCTCTTTTAAAATGTACCTTGTTGCAGTTCTTGTAATATCTCAACCACCTTCTGTATCACTTCTATAAACTTAAAATAATTTCATCTTTGCACTGATGTCTATTTTTCTAAGCAATGTTTTTCAAATATATATTTCAAAATAGTTAAAATTGTATGTGTCACTGAAAGATAAATGAAGATACAGTATTAACTATTTCATCATCTAGAGTTTTCTTTTACCTACTTTCAGACAATGATAATATTTTCACAGCAAAACAGATAGTTTTGAACAAATGTGTAGGGTTCTTTTACAGTAAAATTTTAGTTTAAAGAGAGCTTCTTACAAAAGGTAATACTCAAAGAGGACTTGTTCTTCCACCTTTTTTCCTGGCTATGTTCAACACATTTAGGGAAATATCTAGTATACAAAATTTATCTAAAAACAATACAACACTGAATTTAAGATATTGCCTCACAAAAGAATGATTACTTGCACAAAAGAAGACATGTGTAATCAACACCACAGAACATTTGGTCCTTAACTATTCCTTGCATCTAGATAAAATTAAATAGAATTCTCCAATTTACAAGTAAATTAGGGGAAAAAATAGTTTTTTTCACTAACTGTAGTACATTATGTAATTTGTGTTGGTGTATTTATTTAGACCATATGTATATCATTTATTTGTAAACTCTCAGAGAAGTTTACAGTTGTTTCCATTTAATTGTAGTTCTGGTGCTCTTTCGTTTTTAACATTGTTGTAGCATACTGAAGCTATGAAGCTATGAAAATCAACTTCGACCATTGGATATTTCTGTCATGCACATTTCAACCCAGGACTTCAGCAAATGTACATGTAATTATTGTTATGATACCCGAAGTTTGATGAGAGGGCAAAGTTACAAGCCAGGATTTCTAGGAGAAATCTGATTGTTCTCTCTGACATGGTAGAAATTAATTATTATTCTTCAGATTGTGATTAAAAGAGAGGGAAAACAAATATGGTATAATTTCTATGTCCCCCCCCCCGGGACAAGGCTGCAAAAATTAGTGGTTACATGTAGATAGCTAAAGCTCTGGAGCAAAATCCAATAAGATTAGAATTAGTGGTTACATGTAGATAGCTAAAGCTCTGGAGCAAAATCCAATAAGATTAGAGGTCATTAGATTGGTTGAAACACTTGGCTCACTGTACTCTGTGTGTAGTGCTAGCAAATATTAATTAGCTGCAATGTATAATAGCTATATTTCAACTATCAAAAATATACTAAAACAGTGAAAATAAATCAAGAAAAATTCAGAGATGTTAAACCAAACTTCTTAATCAGAAATATATATTATTAGCTTGTAGTCCAGGAACATGAGATGATGATTTTCTTTTCCTTGGAACAATATGCTCTTAATTCTAGAATCACTAGTATGTTGAGTAGATGTCCTATGACAGTGGTGGCGAACCTATGGCAGGGGTGCCAGAGGCGGCACTCAGAGCCCTCCCTGTGGGCACCCGCACCATGCCTTGGAGGTGGCAACTCCCTCTTCAACCAGCCACCCCCCACAGGTGTCCCTCCCCATGAGCGACATTGAGGTGAACACACCCACCTTGGCCACACCCCTCCAATCTTCCATGACCACTACCACACCCACCCAGTAGGCCACGCCCACCTGGCACCCAGCGATAAATAAGTGGGTTTTGGGTTGCAGTTTGGGCACTCGGTCTTTAAAAGGTTCGCCATCACTGTCCTATGATAATTAAACAGCTGGACCAAGGTTATGAGTATCCACATTTAAATCCTCAAGATTAAAAATTTCTGCAGTTGACTTTAATTACTAACCTCATAAAAATGTCTGCTCAGGTGGCATTAGGGAACAAATATTCCACTCTGAACTCCTTTGAATAAAAAGAAAATAGGCATGTTTTCACTCCTGCTTCAAACACTTTTTATCACTCCTTTGGAGAAGGTGAATGTACGAGTGTGTGGAGATTTTCAGTCATCCAGGTCATAGTTGTCTCGAACATGTTTTTTTCTTCAAAAGGCAACTGGACTGTTTTTCCTTGAGGAAGAAGAATAAAACATTTCACTTCTCATCCAAGAAGATCAGTCAGAACTGATGAAGCTTCTTGCATGGGAAGTGAAATGTTTTCTTCTTCTGCAAGGAAAAAAAAGTCCAGTTGCCTTTTGAATAAAAAAAACACCTTTCAGTGAATGTAGGAGATTTGAGTTTCAGTCCCTTTTGTTTTCTGGGCAAATAACATCCAGGCTTGTTACGTAAATGTGATGAAGTCCCTGAAGTTATTCGAGTTGAATCACTTTGTGCTTATGCTTAAATTGTTGAATTTTGAGCTACTTTATTAAAGTATCTTTTATTCTATACATTTTGCTTTGCTACACAACTATTTGTAAAGTTGAAGTGAGGGGAGACAACAGATGTGAAAATTAGAATAGAATAGAAACTTTATTGTCACTTTAATGTACACTGATCAGCATACATTAAAATGAAACTGCATTGCATTCAGCTCTCCAAAAAAAAATACCATTATGCATATACACACATATGACACAGAGAAACATCACAGTCTAGTTCAAATATATACATATACATGGCTGAAAAAAAAGAATCCTGCGAATTTACAAGGTGGCATAAGGAGCAAAGCTGTTACAGAATCTGCTATAAATTCTTTGAAACCTCCTCCAGAGGGGAGCAACAGAAATAGACCGTGAAGTGGGTGTGGGGGGTCTCTAACAATGCTTCTAGCTCTAAGCACATAGCGTTTATAAGCAATGTCCTGAATAATGGGAAGCGAGCTTCCTAATCTCAGCTGTCCTTACCACTCTGTATGGACCTTCTTTCTGTCTGAGGCACTGCTATCACCAAACCAGTGATGCAGTTTGTTAAAATGTTCTCAAATATAGATATCCATTGGGAAAACCAGATTGCTGGAGGTCTGAATTCATTTTTTAAAATTGGCTTGGATTTTGTAAATAGGTTTATTATTGCAAGGCCAACACTTATTTTGTCCCCAGACATACTAAAATCTGATAATTACTGAAGCAACTAACGTTAATCAAACCCTTTCATTTTTAGCTATATGCCAGATTAAATAATACTGAGGTTTTGCCCTTTTTTTAGTACTTCAGATTGATTATATTCTGAATATTTTTTTTCCTTTTTCAAGTTCATTTGAATCGTCACCTTCAAGCTTGGTTGCAGAGCTTCAAGAAAAACTCCAGGAAGAGAAAGTAAAGTTTTTGGAACAGCTTGAAGAATATGAGAAAAGAAAAAATGAAGAAATGCAAAACATTCGAACATCACTCACTGCAGAGCAGCAGGTAGATCTATGACTTCAGATTAGATTTTCTTGTTGGGAGACAATATAAAATAATTGGAATCTGTTTTGGTTTTGGCAGTGTGGATAACAAATTCCTCAAATTTCAAAAGTTGATGGTGTCTTTATGTCTTTGAAAGTAAAGTATGATTGCCTGGCTTTAGGGGCAGGGTCACTGCATTCCTTCTCTTTTAGAATCCATTTTAACTGAGTCTTCACTGAATTCTCAAACCATATCTTTTACATTACTGAAGACTTGATATCCCAGGAATGGGAAACAGACTTATGATTGTAAAAAAAAATAATGTGTTCAGACAGAAAGAGCAAAATGCAACTGAAACAACAGATTCTGACCTGAGTAAAGAAATCAATCATACCTAAAAGTCAGCATTGTATCTCTCAAGTAGTCATATCTAGTAAATTTTCACTTAATTCTTTGCTCAGGAAGAAATGTTTTTACACCACAATTTCTAAACATCAGTGTTATTTTGACTTAAATGCAATTTAGTAACAGGACAATGTAATATTAGATGTGTTCTAAGCCTGGACAAGCACTGGCCCCTAGAGTCGGAAACGACTAGCACGCATGTGCGGGGGAACCTTTACCTTTAAGCCTGTGCATCTAAAAGTTTTTAATGTGTTTTAATACTATTGAGGCTTACAAAGAGAAGAGTATGCACACCTACATTTTGTTCATTGTGTTACCAAAATTAAATTTTAATGCTATCTTTTCAGACTACATTTAACACTGTTCTAATAAGAGAAAAGCTGAAAAAGGAAAATATAATCAATGATCTTAGCGACAAATTGAAATTGATAAAACAGCAGCAAGAAAAAGACAAGGGTAAGCATGCAATGTAATACAATAGAGTTGCATACCATAGCAAATTTTTATTGTAATATTAAATATAAATCATTGAAATTCCTTGCTCAGATCTGATTGAAAGTCTTTCTGAAGATCGCGCTCGTTTACTTGAAGAGAAGAAGAAACTTGAAGAAGAAGTTAATAAGCTGAAAAACAGCAATCTTGTTTCATCAACATGCTTGCCTCTTACTCTGGAACCTTCTGGAGCTTGTGCAGCTGATTTCACATCAGAAACTGAACATTTGAGTTCTGATACAGCAGAAGAAGGAAAAATTGATTCCACACTAGAAACCAGCATGATGACTGTAAAGTAAGTTCTTTTGCATTTAAATAAATATCTAAATATTACAGAATAAATGAAATACGTTTCCCCTACCCCGTTTAAACTGCCGGTTCTAAGTTTTTTTCCTAAGTCTTGTTTAGACATGTACGTTATACATCTTTATCATGCTAAATGTATATATAAGGTTTGATTGTTAGAACAAATTTCTTGATTATTATCTGTTTATTTTAAAAGATAATATATTTAAAATTAGAAAGTGGATCACTTCCAAATACTCAACTATTAGTGAACCAGATTTCATTTGACCCTCTGTTCAAGTGGAGAAAAAAAACACCTTTTTCGCCCCATCAGTTTAATCTTTACATATATTTTATGTAGTTTCAGCCTTAACATTTATAAGGAATGTTGTTTTATATTAATCATTTTGAACAGCAGAAATCAGTTTTATTCATCACTAAAAGATGTTTCTAACCTCTTAATTTCAAAATGTATGTCAAATGCATGTGGCAGTAAAAGAAATTTCATTGTTTTAGCAAGCTTGTCTTAAAAGAGCTCTAATCCAAAACAGCAGGCAAGATAATGGTCAGGCAAAATACGAGGGTGAAAACTTCATGGAAGTTTCCTTAGCCGGTCTAGTTTCAGAATCAGGACTCACAGCCAGGGTTAGGGTTAGGGTTAGGGGCATGAAGTAGGAGTTAAAGGCACTTGTCATCAATGGAGATGCTTGAGCTTGGTGCTCTTCTTAAATAAAAAGTGTCCCTAGTGTTGTTCATGTCACCCAAATACCCAAAAGTATCATTTGCTGCTACTGGGCCTCTCAGAGCAGTGACTGATATCTACAGTAGGCAATATTCCATCCCATTACCAATAGCCAGTTCATTTGATGACACCTGTCCCATTTGGGGATTGGTCTCTTTATTTGCCCAACTCCTAATTACCCCCAATAAGACTCTTATCTTCTCCAGAGCGTTTGGTATAAGGAAGGCAGCTTCAATTGTTGCCATGCATGTATCTATAGATACATGAAGCTTGTATGAAATGGCAAAAGATGAACATATTATATACATTCCACTTTTAATCATTTTTGTTTGACACATCTGTACGGTCATTTGGCCAATGCAAAACAGCTGTTTGTTAATCTTTCTTGGTTCTTGTACTATTAAAAGTTCTTTTTCAACAATCATTATGAATATGTTGAAGAGCTAGACATGTTTTTTTAAAAAAAATCATATCTTGTTAATTTCTCCTATTTTCTTTCTTTTTTTAGTGAAAATGTCCAGATGTTGTCTGAAGAAAAACAGAGGATAATGATGTTAGAAAAGGTGAGTAGGTGTTTTTTTTTTTGCCAGTCTCTGTTTTTAGCAGCATAACTGGTAATGCTAGGCAGAAGTAAGGTTTGGGAAGAAGCTTACATTCAGCTTTTTTCCTCCCCATCTATTTATTGCATATCCAGTATTGTTCATATTATACTAACAATTAAAGTGTCCTTCGAATTGAGCTAACACGCTGACTTCATGAATATATCCATGCCAGTGTCTTGATAATACCATGGAAGTTTTTTACCATTGTCTTCTATTTGTTTTCTTACTTCCCTGACTGGTCTAACAAGACCTGGCTCCTTTGTTTTGCATGAACCATTTCCCACTTGCATCCATGCTTACAAGTCCCACATGCATTTACAGCAGCCTGATTTTGCCCTAATCTCCTTGCACAGTTGTTTTTGCTGTTACATTAATGATTTCTGAGCTTTATGGGCATAAAGGCAGCCTACAAATCAAAGCTGGTACTGAGGTGTGACTTGTGATTTCTCTGACTTAACTGTGTGATTGGACGAAAATATTTTTAAATGAATTATTTTATTTTAAATTAAAGGCTCTGATTAAAAAAAAAACATCCTGGACCACAAAACCCTACTTTTTTATAGTTGTTTTTTTAAAAAACAAATACCCCACAGGAAGATGTCTGTGTAATCACTAGGAACTCAGATTAATTTTAAGAAGTATTTGGTTTTGGTTGTTTTTTAAGGATGATTAAGACGCTAGAGAGGGGACGCGGTGGCTCAGTGGGTTAGGACGCTGAGCTTGTCGATCAGAAGGTCGGCAGTTTGGCGGGTCAAATCCCGAGTGCCGCGTAGCAGAGTGAGCGCCTGTTACTCGTCCCAGCTTCTGCCAACCTAACAGTTCGAAAGCATGTAAAAGCATGACCACAGAGACGTCCTCGGACAAGCGCTGGCTCTTCAGCTTTGAAACGGAGTTGAGCACCGGCCCCTAGAGTCGGAAACGACTAGCACGCGTGTGCGGGGGAACCTTTACCTTTACCTTTTTTAAGACGCTAGAAATATATGGAAATATTTAAAAGCCTATTTTCTGATATAGATAGCTGTTATATGACTAAGGGATATTCCCATAATTCAGCAACAGAGCACTCATTTTATGTGCAGAATCCCTTAGGTTTAATAATTTCTGTTTAGCTTAATTACTTAGGTATAAAAACCTCTAATAAGTTTTCTTCTAAGAAAGGTTTGACTTTATATTCTATCACACATTGCCTATCCATATTGCAGTAAAGAAGTGAAGAGTACATACTAGATTTACTTGCTTTGCTTTCAGAAAACCAGCTTTTCTGGGGTGCTTGCTTACAAAAATGAATGTTTTCTATTACCCTCATTCCCCTTCTATATTTGGTAATATAAATTTAAATGAAGTGATTGGTATTTTGAGACAAACATTGTGATTTAACAGAATTGAAATGCAGGTGTATAGCTCAGATTCTCTAAAGTTTTATTGAACTTCTTACTTTGCTGTAATCATAAGAATATGTTAACACACACACACACACACACACACACAAAATTGGGTTCCTGAGTAAGAGAGCTAAGTATTTCAGCTTGAATTTTAATCCCATGTTTACTCAGGAACAAATTGCATTGTGCTAGACTATATTTGTTCTCAGAAAAGAGAAGTTAAAGGGTATGAATAGGATTGCACTTTAAAATACCAGGAATGCATTTATAAAGCTATATAATATTAATATATAATTACATATTTGAGTAAAGTAATAACATATCTTTTTATAGACATTGCAGTTGAAAGAGGAGGAAAATAAAAGGCTCAATCAAAGATTGGTAAGATTTGTAAATTTTATTAAAAACTTATTCAAAAGAATAAAATCAGTCATTTTTTAAAAATGTATTCTAAAGAATACATTGTTCTGAGGTAGGATATCCATTGTATTTTAGTTTTAAAGGAAGATGTGGATCAATAGGTTAGAATAGAAAAAGATCTGTTCCTTCCTTCTGCTTTTCACTTCATCCTCTTAAAATTAAAATGGACAGTTAGCAACACAATACTGGGAATTAGGAATAGACATTCCACCTCTTGAATCATAGTTCACAACTAATGATAGTGACTCGGAAGAGTCATCAGACAACACATATCCATTTTGTGGCTTCACAACAAAATTTAAGTTGATCTCATAACTTGCTTCCCAATTTTTAAGATTGGGGACTTTTCTCATGAGAAATAACCATATTTATTTTAGAATTTGTAAATCCCAATAGAATATCTGGAAACATCTAATGTCCGATTAAATAAAGTATGTGATTAATAAGAAACACACAACAAAGAAACTTTTCTCTTTTTATAAAAATGGATTTATATTAGCTTTATTTTAAAAAAAATATAAAAATATGCAGTGAATAATTTAAAGATAGTTTTTGCCACTTCTTTAGCCATTATCACTACTGCAGGTAGTCCTTGTTTGGTGGCTGCCTCTTTTAGCAACTGTGTACTGGTACTACTATAATAAAAAGACAGACACAGTGGATATGTTTGGGATCCTCTGGGAGTCAAGGCTCCTGCTCAAAGAGCAGATGGCAGCCATAGCTAGAAAGACCTTTGCTCAACTTCATGTTGTGCACCAGTAACACCCTTTCCTGAATAGTTCCTAAGCAAAAACTACCTGTACTTCATTTGAACTACTAAAGCAACCAAAATACTCACTGCACATTTTCCTGGTACAATATTAAGAAACCAAATGAATTTGTTGATGATTTTGTGCCATCAAATCATTTTCAATTCCTAATGACCACTATGATTTTTTCTATAATGATCTATCTCTAACCTATCATTTCAAATCTTCCAGCTCATCATCACTGTAACTGAGCTGATGGCAAATGTTTTTAATTAGGAAGATTTCTGAAATATATAATCTTTTCTCAGTTCAGGTTTTAGATATTAGTTTGAGGATTTAAATTCATTTCAGGATCCTATTGATGTCAGTCTGAATCAAATCTCCTCCAGAGTTTTTAGAAAAGAATCTCTTAATATTTTTTTTGGTAGGTTTGATTTCATGACAGACATATACTCTAGGTTCTCTAAATGAAAAATTCTAAATGGGGCAATAAAAAGGTATTAATCATAGTTTTATGTTTTAAATGAATGTATATATATTGTTATTGCTGCAACATTAGGTCAGCCCAGACTGGTTACTTTTTGTACCATCCCATTTAATAAATCAGAAAAAAAATCTGCCCTGGCACTTCATGTTTTCTAGAATGTTGAGTATAAAAATCAATCTGCATAAATACAAAATATAAGTTATGATGTAGGATGCATGATTGAAGAAAAGTGTCTTGACATTCATAAAATCATAAGACTGCTTAAAATTCAGTTATAATAGTAATGACTAACTTTCTTTATCTTCATATGAAATTGTTTTAAATTTATAATATGTTTTGTCCAAAAAGTGGATATAAAGCATAGAAAGCCATTTTTTCTTGTTTTATGTCAGTGTTTGACAAGATCAATCAATATTAATCTATGCCTAGAACATGCTTTATCATATAAGCTATAACAGAAAAATAATAGTAATGTTACATTTTTCAGATGTCTCAAAGCATGTCTTCAGTTTCTCTAAGACATTCTGAAAAAATTGCTATCAGAGAGTAAGTATACATATTGTTAATTGTGAAATGTTTTTTAAATTAAATTATTTTTAAAAATAATATTACTGCGGTCATTAATACAGACTAAAATAAGTACGGTATGTCAAAAAACTGTTGAGTAGGTTAATTATTTACATTTGTTTATTTGCAAAAACTTGAAAACAAAAATTGAATCCTTTTCCTCCTACTACTTTTAAAAGACTTAATGAAAGTTACCATGCAGTTTTTGTTGGGAATAGATACCTACAAGTTAACTTGTACAAGAATTTGAAAACAAATACCAAAAAAAAGCATGCGCGCACGCACACACACACACACACAAACACTCTCACACACAGCTAATTATAATTCCTCTACTCAAACTGCTGACATTTATATTGATTATTGGTTAAAAAAAATCTTAAACCACTTTTATAAAACCTTAAAGCCATCCAGAACTCTACAAGAGTTCAGCAGTTTTGCTGCGCACTGTGAGTAAATTCAGTTGAGACGTGCATCTAGCTCAGGCATCCCAGTTAATGACCTCTTGTAGAAATTTCTCTTCTATAAAATAAGACATGATAGGAATGCAACAATCCAATTTTTGCTGTTCTTTCTTGATTCCAAAACCTTAAAACAACTCTCCCGTTGTTTATTCTTTCCCTGTTAAATTATGATCAGTTGCTACTATAATAATTGCTATTGATTATGCTACTAGGAAATACAAAATATTTCACCCTTTCCAAATGTCTTTCTCTTAGAGAATCCAACATTCTTATTACTTCTGCTACATATTCTTGCCAATAAAATAACTAAGGATTATTTTTGAATTCTCACTCATTATTGATAGAGATGTATCTCTCCAGCTGGAACAATGAAATTAGAATTAGAATAGAAGCCTATTATGAGTGTTTTGCCATTTTGCGTATTTCCCTAGATCTTGGATTTAGTAATTTATTTTCTGAAAAGTTTAAGAAAATTAAGATATATCATTCTGGGGAATAAAACAGTGTATCATGGCTGCTGGTTCTTAACATGGGCCACAGAGTGATATTTTCTTTCTTGCTTATCATTTGAATAGAATAGAATAGAATAATAGAATAGAATAGAATAATAGAATAGAATAGAATAGAATAGAATAGAATAGAATAGAATAGAATAGAATAGAATAGAATAGAATAGAATAGAATAGAATAGAATAGAATAGAATAGAATAGAATAGAGCTGGAAAGGACCTTGGAGGTCTTCTAATCCAGCCCCTCACTTAAGCAGGAGAACCTATACCATCTTAGACAAGTGTCTGGAGTTGAAGTCCATGAGTCATAAAAGAGCCGAGGTTGCCTACCCCTGGGCTAGCCTCTTCTTAAAAATCTCCAGCGATGGAACACCCATGATTTCTGGAGGCAAGCTGTTCCATTGGTTAATTGTCCTCACAGAAAGGAAGTTTCTCCTTAATTCTAGGTTGCTTCTCTCTTTGTTCAGTTTCTAACCGTTGCTTCTTGTCCTGGTCTCTGGTGCTTTGATGAATAACGTGACCCCCTCTTCTTTGTGGCAGCCCCTCAAATACTGGAATACTGCTATTATGTCTCCCCTATTTCTTCTTTTCTTTAGACTAGCCAGGCCCAAGTCATTTATTGTATATGATATTATTAACCCAATAATCAGATGAGCTAATCAATAAAAACTTTGTGCTTAAAGCACTGGGATTTCAAAATGATTAGCTTTCATTAGCCCATATTAGTATACATCAGGGTTGTACATAGGCAAACTTATTTTACTTTTATTTTCAGTGACTAGAAATATGTGTCACAGTTTCATCTTCAGTCACCCACCTACCATTCCAGAATGTACTTTTGCATTAATAAAAATCCCTTTCTTAAAATTACGAGTTTACAAAAGAATGTTTTTCAATTAAAACCAGAATTTCCTGATTTACACTATATTTCTATGGACCAGGACGCAAAAATAAATACTTGGAATATAATTTGGTTACTTTTGAATACATATCTGCTCAATATTGTATTATGTATTGCCTGCTTAATTTTTTCTTTTTTTAACTAGTTTTCAGGTTGGTGATTTGGTTCTCATAATCTTGGATGAACGTCATGACAACTATGTATTATTTACTGTTAGCCCAACTTTGTATTTTTTACATTCAGAATCTCTTGCGGCACTAGATCTCAAACCAGGTGAGTGTGGTAAGTGTCATCTCCTTGGAAAGTGTTTCTATGATGTATTTTAAAAAAAAATAATCAATTATAAAAAGATTTTTTGAACTATTGTGTACTTATGGATATGTGTACACACATATATTTTATAAGTATGTATAAACACATGAACACAGCTAAGTAATACTAGAAACTTACAACTATGTTTAAGTAGAAACATTTAACGTACAAATAAATATGTTATAATATTTATATTGTAATATAATATTATTGGAAATCCTTATGGTCTTCATACCATTTACAGATAGGAGGGAGGAATATGTCCTCTATTATCAGAATGGTATTACACATTTTTCCTATTAAGTGGTTAAATACATAGACATATTATTTGAATATTATGAAGATTAGTGGAGTGGTCACTTGCATATATATATAATGTTTTTAAGTCATGAACAATTTTCTTGTAGCTTCTGGAACATCTCGAAGACCTTGGGTGTTAGGGAAAGTAATGGAAAAAGAATATTGTCAAGCAAAAAAGGTAAGAATTAAATTATTTGATTAGTCATAGTTCAGTTAAATTATAAAATAGAATTTGAGCATTATTTTTCTGAGAGGAATACAGCTTTTTTACTACTTGCATCACTGTTCATTAAATAAAAAAGACAAATTGGAAAGATATGAAATGCCATGTAATACTAAATTACAAAATATCTAAAATATGTATTTTAGGAAACAAAAATAGAAACACAAACGTGCATATAGTGTATGTCCATCAATATGCATTGCAGATTACAAAAATTATAGTTTATAGTTGATTGTAGATCTGGTGCTACTTTTAGAATAATTTTCTTTCTTTCTTTCCTTCCTTCCTTCCTTCCTTAGGCACAAAACCGATTCAAAGTTCCTCTGGGTACAAAATTCTACAGAGTAAAAGCAGTACCATGGAATAAGAAAGTATAACACATGAGGGAAAAATCAGCTCAATACCACATTTTCTGGCTAGTCCCTCAGTGCTCATTCATCAGTCCAAGTAGCAGGCCATTTTTTTATACAGAGATCATATGACAATGCTCCATAATATGATCCTTTTTTCCTTTTTAATGTGTTATATTTTAGAAACAAGAAATTCATCATAATGTCTGGCCTAACTCTTCCAATTTTTTATTCAGATAACTTTAGAAATGTGGACCAAAAGAGTTCATTTTCTGAAAGGGCAAATCTTACATATCATGGCTTGTTTACTAGCCATGTAAATTGCCTGTTTAAATATACATTAGCTCATATTAGTTGTTAAATGTTAACTACCATTACCAGCATCTGTCCTTTTGTGAAACCATTATCAAACTACTTTCACTCTTTAACAGATTCTTTATAATATGTATAAAACCATCAGTTATTTATAATACAGGAGTGTTCATTGCATGCAGATAATTTTCTTCAGCATGAGTTTGCCTCAATAGATGAAAAGGTAACTCTTGCAACTTGCTTTATTGCATTAAAAAGCCGTTTAATATAAGAGGGGGGGAAAAGTATCTTGCTAAGGTAATATGGATTGAAGCGTTTGAAGGGTTGATCGCAGATCTTGAAAGAAAGTAGCTATGCTCTTGTATTTAAATAAAACAACTTCCCAGCCCTCAGAGATGTCTTGTATTGATCTATTTAAAAAAATCATATAAATGAAATTGTATTTCATGGCTAAGGTTCAGGGAGGAAAAAAACATTGTACATTAACTATACAAAGATCACTTAAATAACAAATTATTGTACTGTAAAAGATATGTAGAATTTTAAAACAATAAAGATTTGAACCTGTAAATGTTTCAGTGGTCTAAATGCTTTTTAAAATCAATGTAGTAGGGCAGTTCTATCCATGACTGTTCTTGTAAATTTTAAAATTGAATGTATAAGATACTTTGTACAAATATTTAAAAAATGCCTGTAAAAAGTTTTCTAAAATGTTCCATGTATGTATGATCAAGCTCATTATTTAAATTACCACTTATGTTTGCACAGTAAAGCACCTAAGTAAAATGATTTAAGTAAATTACATGGGGAATGGCAAAACAGTGTTCTAACCATTTCTGTCCTAGAATCCTAGGGTTGAAAGGGACCTTGGAGGTCTTGTAGTAGTCCCAACTTCCTGCCCATATCAGGAATTCTCAAACCATCCCAGACAAGTGGCTGTGCAATGTTTGCCTGAAAAACCTACTTATTCATGCCCCCATATTCGGGATATTCCTTTTTATTTTAAGTTTGGATCTCTCTCTGTAAAATTTCTACCCTTAGTCTTAACCAAAATAGAGAATACTGAATTGTTCTGTTAAAAAAGATACAGAACAGATAACACTAAATCTATATTTAATGACCAAGAATTTGTAATACTCTGTAATAATATGACCAGTTAAGTAATTCATGCTTGCTTTGTTACATCATGTTGATCTTGATATTTGATGACAAAGACATTATCAAATCTTAATTTTTCCTAATCATTACATCTCAGTTCAGATATAATTATCATTGTGTGATTAATAGTAGTTTGTTTTTAAATGGAAATAAAGTATCTAACTTTTATGACTAGTTTTAGTGAAGATGAAACAAGTAAAGATCTTCAAGCTCAACAGAATCTTCCAATTTCCAGAGCTTTAAGTTATGCATCTTTTGCTAACACTGAGTGCTTTGTATTTTATCCTATATTGTTTGGAAGATAAATTTAAACAAATTCAAGCATTTAAGAATTATTTTAATATAAATGTTTTAACAGAACCGGGATGGGGATAAAACGTGGCCTGAGTCAGCTTCCTCCACGTTAATAGTACTGTCATTACATTAGTGAAATGTCTTCCAAATGCACAGCAGGCACCAACACTGCTCAGCTATCCAAAGCAGAATAGGGTATTATATTCTGTAATGGGACACTTAGGTGCAAGAAGCAAAGTGTTGTATACTATGTTCTGCATGCAGTCCTGTTTATTGTGCTGTAATAAACCAGAAGCAGAAGAACCAGTATATTTGCCCATCACTGCTTCTCATTACATTTGAATCTACATTTTGCTCCCAATGTTTTAAATTACAAACAAAATACAACATACATTTCTATAAATGTTAACCATGAAAAAAGTGCACATTGCTTACAGCAGTGTCTCAGAAAAACGTTAGGAACATTAAGTCATGCATTTAGAATGTAAACAACTTGTGATAATGTTAGTTTTTGAGGAATATCTGTCATCTGTTTCATTTTATAATCTTTGTGTGTATCTAAAATGGAACTTCTGTCAAACAGAACTGTTAACATATTCTGTAATGATTCTAAACAGTCATCAGAAAAATATTTAGTTTACATTCTTGTTGGATATTACAGCCTGGTTGGCTTATGAAACTATGAATGCTATGTACTCTTATTCCATCAAACTCTACAATAAAAAAACCACATCCATATTTTTATAATTCTATAAAGAGCACATACAGAATGAGGTGGATATATTAAGTAACTCAGTAGTTCCTTACAGAGAGAGGGGAAAAAATTCTCATTTTCTTACATATCTCAAATACTTTCTGATATGAACCAAGTAGTGAACAAAAATACTTTGAACAAAAATGTAATCAACTTTTTTAAAACAAGAAGTCAACCAACGTGTTTATCAATGCTTCCATTTCAAGTTAGGAATAGGAAAAGAAATGGCTGTTACATTATATAGCTGATTTGCCAAGCCAATGATTATGAACCAATGATTATGAACCAATTCAGTGAACATCGAAAAGCCTTCATTTAATAGACCAGTATAAATCTTTTGAAATAACCCCTCTGTGATGTGCAGGAGCATGGGCAAAGCATCTGTCTTTCAATCAATAAAGTAGACCACTGAAGCTTTTTGCAGCTGGAAAAAGTGGCTGGAAAAAGTGGCTGTGCTGCAACAAATATAAGGGAACATCTGGGAGTAGTTTTCAAATAGCTGTGCAAGTCTAGAAAAATCAGGAATACTTCAATGCTTCAAACAAAATATGCTTTTGTATGCACTTTAGAGTATTGCAAACATCTAAAGGGTTGCACACCACTATGATTTTGTCTTGTTATACACACAGTTCAGTATGGAATCAGTTTTCAATAATCTCATATAAAATTGTAAGCTTTCGGTAAACTGACTCGCTGCTAAATGAGAAATCATTTTAAAAGGATTCACTTGAAATAGCTGCAGAAAATCATTAGCGATGCATATTAAAAAATGGAGAATAAAATATACATCTTTCTGCCTGAAAGGGAAATACATTCACACCTTTTCTTTAATGAAAGTTTTTGAGAGCAGAATTACTTTTCTCTAAAACATAGCAGTATTGAAGGACATTTGATTGACTACCATACTCCTCCTAAACCAAAAATTATATTTTAAATATCCTGATAATTAGAAATGCAGCAGAACTAAAAGTGCCCTCATATTGTAGAATTTGCTATTTGGAAATACAATACCATATGAATATATGTTAAATACTATTAATAAAAGACACTTAAAAAGTTTGATTTTCTTCTAAAAACTCAGTCAACGTTATTACAAAAAGCAATTATCTCTGGTCAGATTCATGTATCTTAGTTTATTTGAACTCTAGACTGAATAATATGTCTGCCTCTGTCCAAGATAAAATGTAATGAACTTTGGTTGGACCAAGAAGGTTTACGACAAAAAATTATTCCTGCAAGCATTCCTACATTCAGTTTACACAGTCAACCAACACTCAAATATATTTCTACCATGTTTGGATATTACATTCAGTGGTATAACAATTATATTTTTCTCAAGTAATTGATGGTCTTATATAATTTTCTAAAATGAGGCCAATAAAAATAAAATCATAAATAAGCCAGGGTTTGTTTTTGTTTTTTGTATCAAGTTTGTAATAAAAGTTACAGGCCATATTGACACCTATATGTATAATTCTATTTCAATGTACCGCTAAGGCAGACATGTCAAACTCGCGATGTCACATGATGTTGTGCAAAATATTGGAGCTTTTTCCCCATTGCTGGCAATGGGGTGGGCACAGTTTCATTTTGACATGTCTGGCCCGTAGCTGGCAGTTTGACACCCCTGTGCTAAGGCATTTACTGATATAATTACCTTTTTGCTCCAGAGTGAACAATGATTGACGTAAGAGTGCAATACTACTAATTATTACATTTCTAAAAGATGAAATATATATTCAAAGATAACCAAGTGAACATGTATACAGTTAGAACAAAGAATTCAAAATACCTAACAGTAGCTTTCAAAAGCACTGCTCAAATTCTGCTTTCTGGGGATAAGAAGGAAATGGGGGCATTATGAAATAAATAGCTGAAATTTGGCCAGGTTAAGTTGAACATAAGGGACGCGGTGGCTCAGTGGGTTAGGACGCTGAGCTTGTCGATCAGAAGGTTGTCAGTTTGGCGGGTTGAATCCTGAGTGCCGCGTAACAGAGTGAGCGCCTATTACTCGTCCCAGCTTCTGCCAATCTAGCAGTTCGAAAGCACGTAAAAATGCAAGTAGAAAAATAGGGACCACTACGGTGGGAAGGTAACAGCGTTCCGTGCGCCTTTGGCGTCTAGTCATGCTGGCCACATGACCACGGAGACGTCCTCGGACAAGCGCTGGCTCTTCGGCTTTGAAACGGAGATGAGCACCGCCCCCTAGAGTTGTAAATGACTAGCACGCATGTGCGGGGGAACCTTTACCTTAAGTTGAACATTTTAAAGCTACAATTACTTTCTCTTGTGGTCCCCGAGGCATTCATGACACTGTAGAGAAAGCCTCCTCTTCCCAAGAGTTTGGGTGAAGCAACTTCTTTACAGGGAAAGCCATCTTCTAAACAATTCTGGCTGGATTTGGATTCAAGTTCTGGATGACCTTTAAAGACTTCAGCTCCAGTATTCAATAATCTATCTATCTTGTCAGTATTTCAGTATCAGCAAAGGATAGCCCAAGCTACATAAATGAAGGATTTTGCTGTCTCCTCCTCCCAATTCCAAGGGAAATGTTTACTTCAGATATGAATCACAATTGATTACAGCTGGATTGATGGACAGTAATGATCCATTTCTCTAGTTATCCATAAGTCAAATCTGACATCTGTTTTGTAGGTTGGACATTCTACTCTCACTCACAATGTGGCTTTCAACTGTATTCTAATTGCCATTCTAATTGACTGAGTTGCAAAGAAGAAACAGATTTGTCCACTAGTAGAAAGAAAAATCTTGTCCTGGGCCTTTTTGAAACTAACAAATGAAAAATCAGAAATAATCATTTGATAATTTTTGTTAATAAATTAATGTAAGGAAATGAAATAAGGAAATTAATATAAGGAAATGAAATAAGCTTGGAGTTTTACTACAGAAAGATAAATAAGATTAAGATTAAGGGAGCTCACACATAGTGAGTTGCATGATTAAAATAACGTCTAAAAAGAAACAATTAAAATTGAGTTGTATATTTCATTATAGCAATATTAATAGGAAAACTGCCAAGCAGTGTCCCTCCCAAACATTGCTGACGTGCTGCTATTGTTCCCTGGAATTTGAGATGTCATTGTTAGCATTTTAAAAGATTTTTAAGATTTTCAACATGGCAGTCTAACTTTTTCTAATTTTAGGAAACCACTTTTTCAGCTGTTAGAAGAAAATTCTTGGTTTGATCTAGGCTGGGTCAAAGAATATAGGACAACTGCTTTAAGTGGAGGTAGAATTTATTTGACAGAAGGTGGCCACACATTGAAAGGCAAGCCTATAAAGGAAAGTTTGGTCTTTGTTTAGAAAGCATGAGAACATGGTTTGTTTCAGAAGTTGGAGGGGGGTTGAGCTGAGTTCAGTAGACCCAAAATGCCCAGATGTTCACCTTGAGTCCAGGGTCCAGGGAATCTTTAGCATGTATATAAAGGATTCTCATATCTTGAGTGGATTTCATATGGTTTTAACTGAGTTACTGATATTTCCCTATCTCCCAGCCAGAGACAGGCTTAGTCAGTTTCAGCCCAAGTTCTCTGCCATTCTAGTGGGAGAGGGGAGGCTCTGCTCTGCTGGGAGGGGGGCTTGAGAGTGTATTTCCTCTACTTTGTTCTTTCTAAACTTTGATGTATCTCTTTGGGTATGAAAAGGGGAAAGGAATGTGACGGGCCATCTGCCTTATCTCCCCTCTGTTGCGGGATCCAGTGAAGTGCCTGGGAACCATCCCTTATCAGCTCCAGTTCCCATAACAACTTTGCACCTGTGGATTGGCTGGATGTGAACTGGACAATTGGACTTTGGGGTGGGGTTTTGTGAACAAAAGGTTTAATGTAGGAATTTGCATGGGAAATCTTTAGATCTTGCTTTGCTGTCCTGCTATCACTCACTCTCAATAAAAGTTCCTGTCTGAAACAATGCTAGTTTCAAGAGTTCTACTTTCTTGGGAGAATTAGCTCAGGCAGGTCCTTACAGCAGCACTGCAGGCTAACTCACTGCTCACTCCACATGTTTGATTCTGAACAGTTCAAGGTTAATTCAGCCTTCCATCTTTCCGAGGTCAGTAAAATGAGGATCCAGATTGTTGGGGGCAATATGCTGAATCTGTAAACCACTTAGAAAAGGCTGTAAAGCACTGTGAAGCAGTATATAAACCTTAAGTGCTATTGCTACTGCTATTATAAGGGAAGGATCCTTATTTGAGATATAGCTATTGCTCTTCACTAATAATTTACTATGCCAAAAAGAAGTTTCTCTTGCTAACTTTGCCACTCATCAAGCTGTGAAGGAAAAGAAGAGCTAAGGCTAGAAATATAAAAAGTGCAGAGCATATAATAACCATAGCAACACCACCACCACCAATACTATCCATTTCTCCACAATGACATCCATAATGATGTCAAAATGGCAGATGGGCAGTTAAAATCATATATAGTATGTGTTTCATGCATAGCAACATATAAAAAAGTGGCATTAACATGACTGTTTAGTCATGCCTCCCATTTTGAGGTTATTGACTGCCTCTGCAGACCAGTTTTGACTTTGTGACAGTGCCATGCAAGAAGACATATGTAATGTATTGGCTTAGTTGCTGCAATCAGTTGCACAATGTAGTGACTTTAATTGCTGTACTTAAGTGAATGATTGCTTAACAGTTCCTGTTGCTGCAACCCAGACTGCCTGTCTCCAAGCTGTTAACTATATTTTGGGCAGGAAATGTTACTTTAAATTTAATCTAGGTTGCTGCCTAGAGGCAAACTGTATATAAAGCTGTTCAGCAGCCATTAGGGTTGCTTCTGTTGTTACTTAATAAACATGCTTGCTGTTTCACCGCTCTGCCTCATCAATGCCTAACTGAACCAAGAACATAACAGTGGCGATGAGGATGGGATGTGCTGCTTAAACGTGACAGCCTGAAGTCACTAGGGGGTGAGGCCAGCACCAGAGCCTGGCAGAGACTTGGTCTGCCAGCAAGCCACGCTGGAGACCACCACGCCATGAGGATCCATCCTAGGGCCAGCACAGAAGCCAGCAGCACAAGGCATTGCGAGCAAGAAGCAACTCACCATGGCAAAAGTTGGAAAACTGGAGGAAATTGACATGGCGCACCCCAAGAGGTGGAGTTCTTACATCTCTCGCATCAAGAATTACCTCTGCGCTAATCAGGTTAGCGAAGATGGGTTGAAGGTGTGACACTCCTATGCATGTGTGGCCCGGCTACCTTCGACATAGCCAAGAACCTGGTTGCCCCTGCTCCACTTGAGTTTGTCACCTACACGGATCTGAAGAAGAAGCTCAGGGACCACTTTGAGCTGAAACTATCCATCATATCGTGGAGGCACACATTTGAGCAGTGGGAGCAACAGCCTGGCAAGTCTGCAACCAAGTTCATAGCCGCCCTCCAGCCGCCCTCCAAAGCTTTGCAACTTTGCAGACTTGGAGGAAAGACAGCCGCGGATAAGATGCTTAGCCACATGTTAAACTAGGTGCACACAGGATGGCCGGTCAAATGTCCAGGGCCAGAATTCCAGAGTTTTTACACAAGGAGAGATGAGCTCTCAGCTCATAAAGGTTATATTATTTGGGGGAGTTGGGTCATAGTCCCGAGCTCATTGAGGCCCAGGGTTTTAGAGTCTCTGTACAAGGGACATCCTGGAATAGTCTGGATGAAGGCACCCTTTGCTGACCAGGGCTAGATAAAGCTATTGAGGCCCAAGTACACGGCTGCTACATTTGCCAGCAATTCAGGCCCGAGATGCTGCAAGCCCCTGTCCAGGGATGGGAGGACACACACACACCATGGTCAAGAATCCACATTGATTTTGCTGGGCCTTTTCAGGGACAGCTATTCCTAATTGTGGTCGACAGTCACTCCAAATGGTTAGAGGTTGCACCAGTTCCAACTATGACTACTGC
Source organism: Vipera berus (assembly GCF_964194415.1). Lineage (NCBI taxonomy): Eukaryota > Metazoa > Chordata > Lepidosauria > Squamata > Viperidae > Vipera > Vipera berus. Next base: position 176,244,876 of record NC_138204.1, on the reverse strand, counting down.
CAGGACAATCCAGGAACTGCACAGGATCTTTGCAACTCACGGGTTACCAGACATACTGGTCTCAGACAACAGGGCCCAGTTCACCGCCACAGCATTCCAGTCCTTCCTCAGGGCTAATCTAATTAGGCACGCCACTTTGGCTCCCTTTCACCCAGCCTCGAACGGCCAAGTGGAATGCATGGTCCAAACGACCAAAGAATCCCTCAAAAGAATCGTCACCAGTAACTGGCACCATACTCTGCCAATGCACAATGCCCTGCATGTCCATGGGCAAGAGTCCAGCTGAACTCAGATGGGGCCGGCACTTAATTACAAAGCTGGACTGGCTTCACCCTGAGTTGCCTCAGACACAGCACAGCCAAAACCACTGTGAAGTCTGCAAGTTGGTGACCGGGTTTGGGCCCAGAATTACAGTCATGGGGCTTTGTGGGTGGTAGCTGTGGTTGGCAGAAGCTGGGACGAGTAACAGGTGCTCACTCTGTTACGCGGCACTCGGGATTCAACCCACCAAACTGCTGATCTTCTGATCGACAAGCTCAGCATCCTAACCCACTGAGCCACCTATGTTTCCTTGGAAACATAGATAGGGCAGCCTAGAAAATTAACAGCCCTCCTAACCATACCCAAGCACTTAACCTAACCCTCAGTGGAATTTTCTTTCAGCAGAATTTTCCCATGTATTTTACCAGGAAACATAGATAGGGCAACCTAGAAAAGTAGGTGCCCTCCTAACCATACCCAAGCAGAGTTTGTTAGCGATATCCATTTTGCTATATGAGTTCATGGCAACTTAACCCTAACTGTAAGTGGAATTTTCCTCCAATGGGATTTTCCCATGTATTTTACCAGGAAACATAGATAGGTCAGCCTAGAAAAGTAAGTGCTCTCCTAACCATACCCAAGCACTCCGAGTTTGTTGGCAATGTCCATTTTGCTCTATGAGTGCATGCTGACCTAACCCTAACTTTAAGTGGAATTTTCCTCCAATGGGATTTTCCCATGTATTTTACCAGGAAACATAGAATAGGCTAGAAAAGTAAGTGCCCTCCTAACCATACCCACGTATTCTGAGTTGGTTGGTGATGTCCATTTTGCTCTATGAGTTCATGGTGACCTAACCCTAAACCTAAGTCCATGGTGCCAAACCTGTGATACCTCTCTGTGGGCACATGCGCTGTTGCCCCATTCCCTAGGCCTTCAGCTGGGTTTTATAAAACCTTTTTGCTTTATCCCTTTGCCACCTTGTGCAAAAAAAAAAGGTTCAATCAATCAATGAATTTCAACTTCTCGCAGGGCAAAAAAATATCTCGCAAAGTTGGAATTAATTGATTGAACTTTTTAGTCCCACCCAGTCTGCCGTTACCACCACAGCCTCACGCACTCAATGGTCCATGCCCAGTCAATGGGCCATGCCCACCTGGCACCCAAAGATACATAGGTGGGTTTTGGGTCACAGTTTGGGCACTCGGTCTCCAAAAAGTGTTTGCAGGACTATGTCAAGCATTTGAGAGTATTAGCTATCTAGGGAGAAGGTGTCTAATGTATTGGCCTAATTGCTGCAATCAGTTGCACAATGTAGTGACTTTAATTGCTGTACTTAAGTGAATGATTGCTTAACGGTTATTGTTGCTGCAACCCAGACTGCCTGTCTCCAAGCTGTTAACTTTGTTTTGGGTGGGAATTGTTACTTTAAATCTATTGGTTGCTGCCTAAAGGGAAACTGTATATAAAACTGTTCAGCAGCCATTAGGGTTGCTTCTGATGTTACTTAATAAACACTGCTCTGCCTCGTCAATGTCTAACCAAACCAAGAACATAACAACATGGTTATAAACAGGGCTTTTTTTCTAAAAAAAAAAAGGTGCCGGAACTCTCATCTTGTTAATCTTTTATTTATATAATTTTATTTATATATTTATATAATTAAACAATTATATAAACAATTCTTAACATACATTTAATTTATTGTATTTAAGGCAAATGTTCATAGAAAATTCCAAACTTTTGTCCAATTCTCGTCTGGCAAATCTTGACTCCTTTCCTTGCTTTTAGTATCTATGGCCGAATGTCATCCTCTGAGTAACCACAGATCAACGTAATTTGAAGGATCGAAAAGTCTCAGAGGTGGTCCAACAAGTTTGATGAACAAAGGTGCTGAAATTGTCTTAGTCTTTAACAAAGCTCTTGTTGGGGTGGCAAATAGATTCATCTGTGAAAACCCACATTCACATTCACTTGAAGAAATAGGAATGGTATTTAGAGTCCGTATCAAATGCAACAGTTTTTCTGGATATGTCTTTTCGAGAATGTATTCACAGAATCCACAAATCATTTCTCTTTCATTTAGTTGCAGTCTGATTGATAAGTTTCTAATTTCCACTTCTCCAAATGTCAGTTGAGTATTAACATCTTCAGGCCAATGTTTTTGATCAAATACGTGAGACCAATATGCCAACTCATCGTCTTTGCTATCAAGTAATCTTTTTTCAATTGACTCCTTCAATTTTGTATAAAATATACTTGGGTCAATGGGAGGATCCTTTTTTGAATCTCTTTTGTGAAGTAAAACTCCACGAAAGCGAAGATCACTTACAGCAGCAACAGCACCTTTATAATAGGGCCCAAAGTTCTGTCTTCTTTCTTTAAAAACCTGTACCAGTATTTTTATTTTCTTATTTGCCTTATACAAGTCGATGTTGCGGTCCTGTAGATCCAAAGTTAAATCTGACAATTCTTGGAGAGCGTCACACATCAATCCTAGGTCCAATAAAAATTCTGTAGATGTCATTTTTCTTTTCAAGCCATCATAAGTGCATTTATCATTTTTATCTCTTGTAGGATCACGCATTGCTTGTTCAAAATGATACACAAGGGATTCAAAATTATTCCATACAGGCAAAACTGTACACAAACTAGATGACACCCATCGGGTACTTAAAATTCTTCCAATTTTCAGCAGCTCAGTCCCCAGTAATTCTGCACATGAATGCAACTCTCTGCTATATTTACTACATTTCAGAATTAATATTCTTTCAGTCACAATCTTATTCCTATTCAATTTGGCTGATTTTAAAATGTGATGTAAAATCATAAGCACATAAAAAGAAAACTGCAGAAACAGCTGCAAATTAACTCAACAGTTCTATGCTTAGCAACATTTCCATTTAATCAAAGTCCTTGCTCTTTCCAAATCTATTTTAGGGTTTACTTTCTATACAGTATACACAAACAATGGGAAATGAGTTTCTGGGCTGGTTCAAATTTTTTACACATTCCAAAAATTTCAGGTAATGTATGTTCCATATAAATATAAAAGCATGATAGGCTCTGTATTTGTACAATGGCCGATTATCTCAGTGTGCAGAAATGTGGATAACTACAAACAGAAGTTGCAAGGCCTCTCCTTGACTTCAGAGTCATCCTGGTGAGGTAGTCAGCATATAAATTTAATAAATAACATATTTTTTTCCAAATGCCCCTATCAGGAATTGAATTTGAATGAAGTTTCAGAAAAAGCAAATGTTCTGTGCTGGTGGTACTAAGCTCCCAAAGATCTAGCATGGGATAAATGAATTCTTCCTAATAAAAATAACTTCCTGCCTTTTTCTAATCATCATTTCTTCCCTATAGCAATTTGAAAAGTAAAACAAAGTGAAACAAACCACTACTCCCTCCATGCAGAGAAAATTTCCTTGAGTCATACTTGGATATCCTATTTGCAAATAATATCTTACTTACCTAGTTGAGATGGTGTAGTTGGGGAGCAGGGAGGAGTACAAACTTCCTGCCTTTGCTGCAACATTTGCCTGCCAGGTCTTTTGGCAAACTCAGCAGCAATTCCTATTGGCTTCCAAAAGCCAATAGCATAGCTGACTCAGGAATTCTGGGAGTTGAAGTCCATGAGTCATAAAAGAGCAAAGCCTGCAATAGGCTTAAACCAATAGCAGCACAGCTTGTGCAAAAGCTTTTTTTTTTTTTGCAAAAAAGGTGCCGGAACGCAGTTCTGAGCGTTCTATGAGAAAAAAAGCCCTGGTTATAAATACAATTCATAGTGGAGGAAATGTTTCCATTTTTCTAGAGTTTTATAGATAAAATAGAAATTGCTCAACAGTATCTAGCAACATGGCTGCTGTTGCCAAAAGGATGACTGAACAAGTGACAATAAAAATAACCGCCCTCAAGCCCAAGCTACCCTACCATTTTGGACAGATCTGCATGCCAGAATATATCATTTTAAGGAATGAAACAGGGAATAGAAAATTACAAACCATATTATCCCAAATCAGTTGCCCTACAGATGTATTTACTGTTTCTGGAATTACAGATTGTTGATCACATTAGTTCAGACATGTCAAACACAAGGCCCGGGGGCCGGATGCGGCCCGCGAAGTGGTTTCATGTGGCCCGCAAAGCCATCCTGGAAACAGTGAGGGAACGGCCCCCACTGCCTTGGCCCTGGCCCTGGCCCAGGGACCCTCTTTCTGCCAGAAACCCTCAGATCTGTCCCACTCCTGCCCAGGCCCCCATAGGCATCTTTGATGCGAACGATGTAGAGCTGGCCATGCCCATCCAGTAGGCCATACGCACTCTAGCCACGCCCACCCAGTAGGCCACGCCCACCCTGGCTATACCCACCTGGCCCCCTGAGGGCAACCGCAATGCTGATGTGGCCCTCAATGAAATTGAGTTTGACACCCCTGCATTAGTTGGATTGGAAGCAGGTTAGTGACAGCTCATCTACAGTTACTGGTAGCAGCTTTTTGGCACACAAATCTTGTCCTCTACTCTTCAGTTATGGCTCATTTATTTTCTCAGAAAACAGCCAAATGTAGGTAATGAAGTAAAGACTTTCTTTAGAAATTTAATTGTGTTGGCAAATGATCACAGAAATCTGGTTTTTTTAAAAATTTTTACTAAATTTATGTGTATCCTAATTTTTCTTTGCATATAAATGCATAGCTTTGTGGGTGTTATTTTCTACAAAATGAGGTCTTAATTTTCATGTAAAGCAAAATCTGAAGAGGATACTTGACTTGTAAAAGGGAGTGTGTTACAAGAATAAAATCACGCCACAGAACAATTAAAACTTTGGGAATAAGGATAGGAGTGGATTTTCTAATCAAAAAGTCTTTATTGTTTAATTGGTTTTGTTTTCTCATATAGTTTCATTCATATAAATGCAAAATTTATGAGAGAGAAAAAGGTATATAAACATAAGCCTTACAAGATGATTAAGCGATAAAATTATTTTCTGGGATGCTAGTTCTTGAAATTTCTATTGTATTAGTTGTTTTTATTGTATTTATATCTGACTAAGCTCTGCAGTTTTGCCTTTACAAGAAATAATGTATGGAAATTTCAATTGATTACTTCAGGGAAATAATCAGGTTACTCTAAGATACTTTATCAAACCTTTCCTTGAGCAATTAAACCCTACAGTTTAATTGTGTGTTCTTGCACATATACCTGTAAATGTAGTTGTTAATAACATCATATTACACCCTTTTGATGTTATTGCAAGACACTTTATGGATATATTATCAAACTGACAGGGCTAATGTAGAAAAAAATGTTGCATTGGCAGAGCTCCATATTTAATATTTCTCCCAGATGGATAAATCTAAGCAGCTCTTATATAGAGGATACAGTATGAAGTGCTGTCTTCCAAGTATTTTCTCCTAAAATACTTCCATTTTTCATCAGACATGTTAATGGGTTGAATCTAAACTTAGTGAAGATTTAACTTGGTGGTGACTAATAAATCCCACTCATTTCATTGAAGTTACTTAAGTGTCTAAATCCAGCCTCTTATTCACAGAATGGAACTGTTGGCAATCACAATCATAGTGATGTCTCTGTTGTTTTACCTCAGCTTGGCAGCCTTGAAATGTTTTGGATTTCAGGTCTCATACTGATGGGAAATTCTGGGAGTTTGTCCAATATATCTGGGGAATGTGTAGCAGAGGAAAATTTTCTTTCTTTCTTTCTTTCTTTCTTTCTTTCTTTCTTTCTTTCTTTCTTTCTTTCTTTCTTTCTTTCTTTCTTTCTTTTTCTTTCTTTCTTTCTTTCTTTCTTTCTTTCCTCTCTCTCTCTCTCTCTCCCTCCCTCTCCCTCTCCCTCTTCTTTCTACATTCAAATTATGACATTTTTATGACAATATCATCATCTTCTAATACACCAAAAAAATTCAGTTTTTGTCATTAGAGCTTTGGTTTAATTTCAAACATGGTCCTCATGCCTTAAAGACATATTTTAAATACATAATTTATTAGTGCCTAATAATTATTGTTTTAGTATCATATTTTCATATTTTCAAAATGTATTTTAACAGTTTTGTTAAGCTTAGCTAATTTGGAAGAATTGTGAGTACATGTGATTCTCTTGGGCAAAGTTGGGATTTACTTGGCTTTAGAATTAAACTCTTTTATACCAACTGATCTTCCATCATGATGAGTAATGCTTTTTCCTGTGCATCTTCCTCTCTGACTCACATGATGTGTGAATCGCAAGGCAAATTACTCAGTTTTCATTCCTGAATTGTCACCACTCCATTTAGTAAGAAACTGTCCTTTTCTAATAAATTTAGTCCAAGATGCCACCTATTTCCATATGAAGTTATTGCCTCACTAAGATTTCACAATTTGGCCCATGAGTGGCTATCTGTCCTGGAGTTCTGAATAGGGGGTACAAATATAAGATATATGAGATTCTTTCCTGGTTTCTTATAAAGGAAAAGTTTAAGTAGCTTAAATATAGGGCTACTATTCACTTTCCAATTTCATAGCATCTCTAATTTGTTAAGATGTTTTTCGTCTTGTGAAATCTAGTCATAAAGAGCACTCCAGATTTTATCCAAATATCTAAGAATTATTGCTGTTCTTCTCTTATTAATAACATTATATATATAGAACATATATCACTTCAGCTGATAAGTGGGTATCCTGAAATGATACAGTAAAGTAGAATAAATGTATAGTCCCAAAACTTCATCAGCAGATGGCTCACTTGCTTAATTGGTTTCTCTTTACCTAGTTTCAGAAAAGATCACATTTTAGGTCACATTCATGCAGAACTGTTGAAAATTCAAATGGGTTCACAAATTTTTAAACATCATTCTATTTATATAGAAGATTTTCCAAATTCTGCAAAAACACTATAGACAAACACAACAGTTCCCAAATTAGAATGGATTTTATAATATATAGATCAATATCCTTATATATTCCAAGATTTTAACAGCATTTTTTAAATATATCCAGTGTACACATCTACCTATTCCACTATCCTTATTTTGGACTAATTAACAAATCTGTTTAAAAGAAAAATAGATCTTATAGCTGAGCTTAACTTATTTTAGAGAGCTTTAAAACAATCTTTTCATATCAAGCACTTTTTATTTGAATTATTCAAACCTGATAATGTTCCTGGTTCTGAAGCTTCACAGTTGTTAAAGAACAATCTTTATACTAAATTACTTATTATTAAAATTTTATTTTTTAAGACATTGATGAAATTTATATTAGCTATATCAATTACTGTAATAATATATAAACATATAAATATATAATAATATATAAATGTATGATGAATAATTAGCTTACCTGTCCTGTTCCACAGGATTGATTGTTGACATGATTTTAGACTAGACCTGGGCATTTTATGGCCTGCAGGACACATCTTACCTATGGGCAGTGCCAATCCGGTCCACAGTATTGGTGGCTTTGGCAGGAAGGTATCAGCAGTGGGGAGTGAGACATTGGTGCAGCAGCATTGGTGGGGAGGGTGGGTTCTGGCGGGTTGGGGCACCAGCAGGAGCAGCCCTCCAAAACAATTCCAGTTCTCGTGTGGCCCCTTGGAAAAAATAATTACCCATCCCTGCTTTAGAACAATTATTCTAGTTTAAGGATACATGTGTTCTATTAGGCTAGACCCAGTGCTTTCTTTGTAAGAAAAAAGGTGCCAGAGCTTACATCTTGTTAATCTTTTATTTAAAAAAATATATATTCAGTTCTTAACATACATTTAATTTATTGTATTTAAGGCAAATGTCCATAATAAATTTAACACTAAAATTAAAAAAAACATTTCAATTCACCAACAATTTTTTAAAATAAAGAAATTATTTACTTTTTGCACATAGTCAATCACTGTACACCCACCCACACAAGTCAGTTGTGTAATGAAACATAACGGTCGCAGTCCACAGTAAGCACTCAGCGTGTGACCACACGAACAATCACAAGCAGAGCAGTGCCAGAAGCTGAGAAGCGCCATCACAATCAGCACGGACGAAGTATGCATGCATCAGACTCAACACATAAGCAGCCCGGATACACCATTTTAATGATTTTGCCACCGACCTGCTATACTCAACAGCGCAATTCAAGTCCACATGGACCAAACATCAAATTTTGAAAAGTTACTTTTAAAACTTGGAAAATCGTTGAAAAAAGGTGCCGGACCTCTGTTCTGGTGCATTCTATGAGGAAAAAAGCACTGGCTAGAACTCTAGACATCAAACAATGTAGACATTCTGCAATGAAGAAACACTAAGCCTACCATTATAACAGTGGTGGGATTCAAATATGAGAACAACCAGTTCTCTGTGTGGATGCCACTTCCAGAAGTCCATTCTGGGCCTGGGCAACAAAAAATTAGCTACCGATTCTGCCAAACTGGTGCAAAGTGACTGAATCCCACCACTGCATTCTAAGAATAAATCTACAGCAGATTTAACACAAAATTTGCTAATATGCCTTGGCTGTCAGTACGTGCTGTTTATTTATGAAATTATTTCAGTGACCTTTTGATTTTTTGAAAAAAAATGCTCGTGGAGACAACCATAGAGATGAATTTAAAGGAACTATGTAGCAGAGATTACAAAAGCAAGATTTAAGCCTGAGAAACAAAAAAAAACCTTTAGAAAGAAACAAAGTTGTTCTGCCTTACCTCCCAGAATTTAAGAGGAAAGGAAAGGACAACACAATCAGGCTTTCATGATTCTGTTACTACAACTTATCTCAATAGAATTCTAGGTATTCTTGAGTCAATTTTCTGATCTGTTCTACCTTGAAGAGGAAACACTATGTGTTACATTTCTGTTTCTATAATACTTTAAAAACCTTACTTTAATTATATAAATGTGATTTCATTCTTCAACAAAGAAAATACCGGATTGAATTTCAAATCAAAAAGACGTCCATAATAATAATTATTACAAAATTTGCAATGGTATGTCATATATCTTACAACTATTTATAAGCTGCTAAAATCTAGAAACACTCCAGAGATCCAACGTGGAATATTTAGGCCAGCACAAAGGAATCTCTCTGTTTACTTTAATGGAAAATGGAAATAGGAATATTCTATTTCTGACATCTAATAGAGTCTTAATGGATTCTTTTACATTCACCTCACATCCAAGTTAGAAAAATCTTGAAAATGCATATTTGTTGTTAATAGTGTGAAAGTTATGAACAATGTATATCTAATATTTACATTCATAGCTAATGTCTAATTATTATGGATTAAACAGATTCTGTACATAGTTATTCTGATCATTTATATTTTAAACACATCTAATAGTAGGCAATAGTAAATCAAAATGTGCTCTAAAGTTCTTCTTCCTTTTATTCAAACAGTGACAAATAGTTCCTTTTGCAACAACAGGAAAATAACAGTCTAGGACAGCATGTATTGCAAGATATGCTGGTCAGTATTTTATTCACAACTGGCCAGGCATGGATTTAGCTTGCTGGATCATGGAAGTTGCTATTACAGACCTTAACAGACTGACTAAGCAAGCTATTTGAGAGATAAGAAAAATAGATCTGAAATTTTCTTGTGCCTGTGACTCAAATTCTGGAAAATCTTTGTTTATGAGTGAGCCTTCAAAGAAGCTAAATAAATTCCTTTCATACCAAAAGCCAAATTCAACTGTGCTTAACCATGTTCCTGATAAATGTTCAAACTGATACCTAAAAGCGGATGTTTCCCTTCATAGAACATTCCTAGGTGATGCATATTTACAAAGGGAATAAAATATAGCTGTAATGAGTATCAATGGAAACTAACAGTAAAGTTTTTAACTATTGTAAATCAACACCAGGCAGGTATTTTCAGAACACAGCCATTTAAGCATTTAAGAATTTGTTTACATGATCTTTTAGGGCAGCATCCAAGAGTCATTTTAGCAGAGGACATAAGAGAGCTCAAAGAAGCAAGTTATCACCCACATTCCAAAAATTTTCAATGAAAATAGAAAAAGTTCATGAAATATAAGATAATATGGTCATTTTTTTTATCGGAATGCAAGTAATGGTATGGAAAAGGATTTTAAATGTTGCCTGTGCTGACTTACATATAATTAAAATAACAAAATTACCCCAGAGATTGTCCTTCTTTCAGGACAAGGAATTGTGTTGATACTTATTTTATATTTTTGTCTCTCACCTATAACATAAATTGGGGTAGTTTGGAAGGTGGACAATAAGAAATAACCCGGTGCTGAAGAAAATGGTTATTGGTTTTTGGAAGGGATATATTCCCATTTGCCACTAGATGATATGTCATTTTGTAGATTCACTTTCATTAGTTTGTATATGCCTTTTGTTGACTTTATTAATAAAATGAAATTAGAAACACCCAAAGACTTCCAATTGCTTTCCTAATATCAGTGCATCTATACTCAGTGAGCTTTGGCACTTAATATCACTGAAATTTTCCATTTCCAAACAAGTCAGGCTGTAGAACCCAGGACCAATTGAAGGCTTTTAATCCTTAAAAGGGGAAAAACTAGAGTTCCTAAATTATATGTCACAGAAGACCAAGAAAGAAGCTTCCATGCTTCACTTCTGCTTGTTGGAGTCAAATAATAACATGGTTGGCATAGCTTCCCATCTTGCTATTCACACATGATAAGTCAGAATTTTGAATATTCTGTCTTGCCCTAATATGGAGTTACAATGGGTTTAATAGGCATTTGATAAAGTAGAACACAACCTACTCCTTGGTAAGCTAGAAAAAGGTGGAATAGACATCATCACCAGATGGATCTGTAGCTGGCTGGCAAACTGTACTCAACAAGTAGTCCTCAATGGCACTACATTCACATGGAGAGAAGTAAGCAGTGGTACCATAAGGTTCTGTCTTAGGCCCAGTACTCTTCAATATATTCATAAATGACTTAGATGAAGGAATTGAAGGGGAACTCATCAAATTTGCAAATGACATCAAACTGGCAGGAGTAGCCAACACCCCAGAAAACAAACTCAGGATCCAAAAAGATCACTTTCAATACAGTGATTTTATATTTGTCTTTGAATATTTGTTACTTGTTTGTAAACTATTGTTTTTAAAATGTTATAATCTGGAATTCAACTTGTATTATACAAAGTAACAGTGATGTGTTGCTGGCTGACAAACTGTACTCAGCGAGTAGTACTCAATGGTACTGCATCCACATGGAGAGACGTAAGCAGTGGGGTACCACAAGGCTCCATCTTAGGCCCAGTACTCTTCAATATCTTCATAAATGACTTAGATGAGGGAATTAAAGGGGAACTCATCATATTTGTAGATGACACTAAACTGGCAGGAATAACCAACATCACAGAAGACAAGCTCAGTGTAATGTATTGGGCTTTGTTTTACTGAGTGTGTCACATGGGTTTGATTGCTGGAAGATTGCTTAAGCAGGGAGCTGGCTAACGGCTCCCAGCTCCTCAGACAACCCGTCTCCAGAGCTGCCATTGGCTGCTTCTAGGGCGGCAATAGGTTGCTTTAAACCTATTGGCTGCCACCTAGAGGCCAGGGTATAAATAGCTGCATTCGCAGCCCTGTTCCCCAGTTCAGTTCCTGCAAGCAAATAAAGAATGTTCCTGACTGAACTCACTCGCCTCGTCTCTTCTCTCAAGCAACAAACCCAGTACACAACACACAGGATCCAAAAAGATCTTGACAAACTTGAACAATGGGCCCTATCCAACAAAATGAATTTCAATGCAGAGAAAAGCAAAGTTTTACAGTTAGGCAGGAGAAATCAAATGTACAAGTACAAATTAGGTGAGACCTGGCTTAAAAACAGTAACTGTGAGAGGGATCTTGGAGCCCTAGTAGACGATCACTTAACTATGAGCCAGCAGTGTGCAGCAGCAGCTAAAAAAGCTAATACAATCCTGGGTTGTATAAACAGAGGCATAGAATCAAGATCACGTGAAGTATTAGTACCGCTTTATAAAACCCAAGTAACACCACACCAGGAATACTGCAGCCAATTTTGGTCACCATATCACAAAAAAAGATGTTGAGAGTTTGAAAAAAATTCAGAGAAGAGCAGCTAAGATGATCAAAGGTGTGGAGAATAATACATACGAAGAACGGCTGCAGGACTTGCGCTTGGCTAGTCTAAAGAAAAGAAGAAATAGGGGAGACATGATAGCAGTATTCCAGTATTTGAGGGGCTACCACAAAGAAGAGGGGGTCATGTTATTCACCAAAGCACCAGAGGGCAGGACAAAAAACAATGTTTGGAAACTGATCAAAGAGATAAGCAATCTGGAATTAAGGAGAAACTTCCTGACAGTGAGGACAAGTAACCAGTGTCACAGCTTGCCTACAGAAATCGTGGGTGCTCGATCACTGGAGATTTTTAAGAAGAGACTAGACCAGGGGTCGGCAACCTAAAAAAGTAAAAGAGCCACCGGGAACCGGTTCCATCACAAATTAAAAAAACTGGGAGCCGCGTGCGTGTGTCCATGCACGCGCACGCGCAAAAAATGTTTTTTGCGCATGCGCAGACGCACGCGGTCGCCATTTTTTTTTAAAGTCAGATGGAACCGGTTCCCGGTTGCCCGACGGCGACGGCCCGTCTGCAAAGCTGCCGAAAGCGGCTCTTTGAGCCATCTCCTGCGGCTCCCAGCCGCCCGGTGCGCGCGCACCTCTTCGAACGGGCAGTGGTGCGCGCGCACCTCTCCAAATGGAGAGTGGCACCGCCCGTTTGGAGAGGTGCACGCGCACCTCCCCGAATGGGCGGAGCTGCGCGTGCACCTCCCCAAACCTTTGGAGAGGTGCGCGCGTACCTCCGCGCAAATGGGCCGCGGCGTCGTTCTTTGAGGAAGCTGCCGCGGCCCATCTGCAAAGCTGCCGAAAGCGGCAGCTTTGCAGACGGGCCGCGGCAGCTTCCTCAAAGAACGACGCCGCGGCCCGTTCGCGCGGAGGTACGCGCGCACCTCTCCAAAGGTTTGGGGAGGTGCGCGCGCAGCTCCGCCCATTCGGGGAGGTGCGCGCGCACCTCTCCAAACGGGCGGTGCCACTCTCCATTTGGAGAGGTGCGCGCGCACCACTGCCCGTTCGAAGAGGTGCGCGCGCACTGGGTGGCTGGGAGCCGCAGGAGATGGCTCAAAGAGCCGCATGCGGCTCCGGAGCCGCAGGTTGCCGACCTGTGGACTAGACAGTCACTTGTCTGAGATGATATAGATTCTCCAGCTTAAGCAGGGGGCTGGACTAGAAGACCTCCAAGGTCCCTTCCAGCTTCTATTCTATTCTATTCTATTCTATTCTATTCTATTCTATTCTATTCTATTCTATTCTATTCTATTCTATTCTATTCTATTAATATATGGTCAAGTTATTATTCTATTCTATTCTAACACTGCACTGCACTGGTTGGGGAATTCTGGGAGTGAAAGCCCACATATGTTAAAGTTGCCAAGTTTGAAAAATACTGGTCTACACAATTATTGTATATTTTCACTAATAATAATATTTTGACAGCCAGGCTGATAGACATCAAAAAATGATAACATTAAGATAAATCTCTCAGCAGGAATATTGTATTATCATTTTGCTTTAAATGCTCAACTAATGGAAGCTTGCTGAGAAGGCTGCCAAAATAGTACGGTCTTGTAGCCTATAACATAGTGAATTTATTTCATTATATATAAAATTTTATAAAGTGGATCATCTCTGTATGTCACTTAAAATATGTCATCTGCACATTTTTGCCTATTAGCATGAATGCACAAGTTTATTATCCAATTCCTCCTATCTACTTCCTTTTTTGTTCCCATTTGTCTTTTTCAATTCTTTATATCAAGTTTCTTTATCTGCTAGCTTTCTTTCATTTAACTCTTTGGAGATCACAAAGGGAAATAAATAGGTTATGGAAAAGACTGGAAGGCTAAGAGCTTGACAGATATAATATAGTGATCTGCCTCCACCTCCCCCCCCCCTTTGTAAAGTGTTTGGAAGAAATTTATCTACAACTTTGCATCGTTCATAAACTTTTGGAACGAATAAATTGATGCAAGTAATAAGTTTTGTGCATGATTTGAGGCAGGGATGTCTAGATTTCAATTAAAGATTTCATGACTTAGATTAAAAAAAAGGCTGGAGTTGAAAAAAAGTTAATGATCAGTTCAAATGAAACAAGAATATTTCTGAAATCTGAAAAATATTTCAGGTTTAAAATTCTCATAAATGGCATGGTACATGTGAAAAGCATTTTGAAATTCAATATGTACCTTTGGAAGTGAATATCTCTAGTATTTATGATTTATGATTTCCAAATATTCCTCTTAACAATGAGTGTGATCAGCACATGGCAGCTTTTATGGGAAAAATATGAGAGAATATTTATTTCTTTTCCCAGTAAATGCAATATAAGTATGAAACTGAAACAACATATTGTGTGGGTTTTGGTTTTGATTTTATTCAGCTCAAAAGCCTGGTCCCATTGTTCTGACACTCTTGTGTTCTGGGATTCAGAATAGCATTCTGTGTTTATTATGACAAGTGAGATCTCTGGAATACAAAATAAAGATTATAATGCATTTATATTAAATAGTTTTTTACACCTACACCCAAACCTCAATCATATTTATAGATGGTCTTTTTAATGGGGAATTTCTGTATTAAAATTTGAGTGTATGTTATCCTGAAATCCTAACAACAATAGATTTGGGATGGAAGGAACCAAAATGATAGAGAGAGAAGGCAGGAAATTATTTTGTTTTAGTTTTAGTTTGGTATCCCCACCCCCCACCCCCCCGCTTTTCTATGAACAAGGTTTCCATTCTTTTTCTTTTTTTTAATTGGTTATTTTTGAGTTAGTTTAAAAAGTTTTTCCATCATTAGACAATTTTTCTTTTCTTTCCCATGACCCAAATAAATATTGGTCTTTGCAATTTTTCTCTTTTCTTCGCTTAGTCTTCATTCAGCATGACCTCTTTTATTTTTTTTAATGGAATGTAAAAGGCCTTAGATGTCCTTCCAAGAGATATATAGTAAATTTATTCCAAAGAGAAATATCTCTTAACTAGGAGATAGATTGGCCAAGTATATGTCAGTAGAAATTTCAGACTTTCTGGGGTGTGATTAATGAATGTGCAATATAGTGGTGAAACAAGAGTTAAACAATGCTAAACAGAAAGTTTTTTTTTTAAAAAAATATTGGTAATTAGTTTTAAGAAATATATTGCCATTTATTGGTTGCTATTTTCCACTAAGGATTGTCCAGATATATGACATAGGTATTTTCAGCATATTTTTATTTTATATGGATCAGATAATTATGGCTGGAATTTTAATAAAGTTTCAGATCCTTTGATCATAATTCTATTCTTGTTGTTGTTGTTAGCTGCGAAGTCGTGTCCGACCCATCGCGACCCTATGGACAACATTCCTCCAGGCCTTCCTGTCCTCTACCATCTTCTGGAGTCCATTTAAGCTCACGCCTACTGCTTCAATGACTCCATCCAGCCACCTCATTCTCCGTCGTCCCCTTCTTCTCTTGCCCTCCATCTTTCCCAGCATGAGGCTCTTCTCCAGTGAGTCCTTCCTTCTCATTAGGTGGCCAAAGTATTTGAGTTTTAGCTTCAGGATCTGGCCTTCTAAAGAGCAGTCAGGGTTGATCTCCTCTAGGACTGACCGGTTTGATCGCCTTGCAGTCCAAGGGACTCGCAGGAGTCTTCTCCAGCACCACAGTTCAAAGGCCTCAATTCTTTGGCGCTCAGCCTTTCTTATGGTCCAACTTTCACTGCCATACATTGCAACTGGGAAGACCATAGCCTTGACTATACGCACTTTTGTTGACAGGGTGATGTCTCTGCTTTTTAGTGTGCTGTCTAGATTTGCCATGGCTTTCCTCCCCAGGAGCAAGCGTCTTTTAATTTCTTGGCTACAGTCCCCATTTGCAGTGATCTTGGAGCCCAGGAAAACAAAATCTGTCACTACCTCCATTTCTTCCCCATCTATTTGCCAGGAATTGAGAGGGCCAGTTGCCATGATCTTGGTTTTCTTAATGTTAAGTTTCAACCCAAGTTTTGCACTCTCCTTCTTCACCCGCAACAAGAGGCTCTTTAGTTCTTCTTCACTTTCTGCCATTAGAGTGGTATCATCTGCGTATCTTAGGTTGTTGATATTTCTTCCGGCAATCTTAATTCCAACTTTTGATTCATCTAGCCCTGCCTTTCTCATGATGTGCTCTGCATATAAGTTAAATAGGCAGGGCGACAGTATACAGCCTTGCCGGACTCCTTTCCCAATTTTGAACCAATCAGTGGTTCCGTGTCCAGTTCTCACTGTTGCTTCTTGACCCGCATATAGGTTTCTCAAGAGACAAATAAGATGGTCTGGTACTCCCATCTCTTTAAGAACTTGCCACAGTTTGTTATGATCCACACAATCAAAGGCTTTAGCATAGTCAATGAAGCAGAAGTAGATGTTTTTCTGGAACTCTCTAGCTTTCTCCATGATCCAGCGTATGTTGGCAATTTGATCTCTAGTTCCTCTGCCTCTTCGAAATCCTGCCTGTACTTCTGGTAGTTCTCGATCCACATACTGCTGAAGTCTAGCTTGTAGGATTTTAAGCATGACTTTACTAGCATGAGAAATGAGTGCAATGGTGCGATAGTTAATTCTATTCTACTTAAGTTTAATATTGTACTTAAAATATTATAAACTTATACATCAGAATCAGTTTGGCAGCTATATGGCAATCCTTAAATCCTTTAAATCCCTTAAATCCTTAAATCCCTTAAATCCTTCTTAAATTCTTCTCAAAAGAATATGGATTATAAATTAGTTTATATACATAAAAACTCTGTGAACTTAATAGTGGTTTGGAAGACTTATATATGTACTTATATGGTTACTTTTGCTTCATGGAAAAATAAAAGTAAATAGCATACAGACCTCAAATAAGACAATTGGACAGGGGAATTAAAGAGCTTATTGACTGAAAGAACTTTTGAAGACAGCTACATCAGTTTCCCCATTGCTCCCCAAAATTTTGTATGATTCAATAAATATTCTGTACCAAGTAAACAAGCTTTTATGGATGTTAACTTAATTCATCTTGTATACTTGGTACAGAATATTTATTGCATCATACAAAATTTTGGGGAGCAATGGGGAAGTCTGTAAATTATTACCTTCATGATTAAAAGAGCTATAGCAAACAATATTATTCTTATTATAAAGGATACTGAGGTTAAAATATATTTTCCTAGAAAGTGATGCCAAAATAGCAATTGCAGCCACAGCCAGGAAATAACAGGTAGTCTTACATTAGATTATTTATTCTTCCCAGTTTGGTTTTATGAAAAGTAGACTAATATACAATACTAGATTACTAATTGGTATTTTGTATATTCATTCAGAATCACTAAAATCAACAGTCAAGATTTTATCAGATGTGAAAAAGCAGAATGAAAGTTTGTGACACCATTTTTCTCCAGATATGGATTTCTGTCACTGTATTTAAGTACAGTACCCAACTCTTTCTATGATTATTATAAATTATTCAGTTATTCATCTGTAAAGATGGCTCATGAAGCTAAACAAAGATGCCCTTTTTCTCTTGTTTTATTTAATTTGATAGTGATGTCAATGGCCTGCTTTACAGATACACTGAACAGATTTTGATGAATATAAGTGTTCACGGAACATAGGACTTTTTTATATGATGGTGCTTTTTATGTTTAATTGACAAAATTGTATGTTCCATATCAAAACTTTTTAATATTTTGCAACAGTCTGGTTAATATAAATCTCATATATTTCATACAGTTCTATTGGTTCTACTGAAATTTGTAAAGGTGGAGGTTTTGGTTCTACAAACTCTTTTAATTATTCTGGAACAGTGATTCCAAGGAAAGTTGCTTCATAGTGTAATACATTATAAATATATGAAATTGTTTATCTCAAATTAACATTAGTTTCAATACACACACACACACATACACATACATACATACATACATACATACATACATACATACATACATACATAGCAATATAGTAGTTAAGTTGCTCTCAGCCCAGGAAGCTCACTGGGGGATTTTGCGCTGGTCATTTTCTTAGCCAAAACTACCTATTAGGATTATTTATACAAAAAAAATGGATAGAAGGAAGCACCATGCACACAGACTTGAACTTCTGAATGAAGGTCAGGATATCTAATAAATTGAATTATTTTATTGTTGTAAGGTGGCAGGAGTGATGTAGTCAATTGTTATTGTTTATTTCTTTTGCACTTTTCTTCTATTGCTTTACACCCTACTTTGACTTCCTCTGCTGCCTGATTTGAGATGTGTTCATGGGAGCAGGGATCTTATGATGACTCCTGTTGAGATTTAATTGAAGCGTAGAAAGACTACAGAAAAAGGCAGGACACACCAACATGTATTTTTAATGATTCTGAAACAGTGTAAGACTTAGTTATCCTAAGTTAACAACAAGTTCATAAACACCAATATTTTAAGTGAATAAACAACAAAGGTCTAAGTAAACAACAATGTTCTAAATGTTCCCTATAACTCCAGACAAAATTATTGACTGATACTTTATAAAAATGAATTTTGGAATGTATTAAAGATGAACAAATTTATGAGAGGTATTTGAATAATGAAATAAATATTTCATTTGAATAAGAAAATATTTTTGAATAATGAAATAAGACTGCGTATTCTTCTCTAGCTTAAATTTAATTATACATATATTACACAAATAAACTAGAACATGTTTGTGTGGCTAGGTTTAACAGAGATGAAACAACAAATTAGTTTTAATCTTAATTTAGTTTTCATTACAGTAAAATATCAACAGCTCTTTTAAATATATGACATTCATTGGAAGGAAACCAATGCACCTATTGAAACAGATCTACAACGACATTATTAATGTATTATAATCCTACTGTTCTTTTTATACTGGTCATATCATTTTTTAAGCAAGTGCTTTACTAATTGAAACTAACATTTTTAATTTGATATTGTTTATGAAAACATGTCTTCATGAGTAAACGTACATTTATATGTGAATAAAGCAGAACTTTCTCCCCTATTAAGTAATGTTAGATTTTTTTAAAGGTCAAAATTATTCACAAATGTTCTTATTTCAGAAAAGGAATTGTATTGTCCATATATAGTATAACAAACCCATCAGTTTATGTGGTTAACGTCTTCATGGATTTGTTTCATTAGTCCAGTTAATTTCCAAATATACATTTAGAATAAAATGACCTAACACAGAAAGTTAGCACTTCTTCAGCCATGCCTTGGTTTTTTCATCTTATTCATTTATTATTATGTTTTAACACTAAGGCTATATAAATAATTTTCATGGTCTTTCTGTTGCGCAGAAATAAACTCCATTGTGTTCAGTTAGGTTACTAAACAGTTCCTACTTTATTGTTAGTATAGTATTTTATAAATAAGAAGAAAATAAGGCATGCTTTGCCGGTTAAGGAGGCAAATGAAATGATGCCAAGTATTTATTTTCATAGATAAGTATCATTTCAAACCAATGTTAAGACTGCCAAAGATAATTTTAAAACAGCTGGAAGAATTGTTATGCTGAAGTTTTGCAGATGGCTTTCAAGAGGCTCATTTAACTCCTAGGTTTTTAAGTTGTATGTTCTCACCCAGAACCATTGAAAAACAAATAGGGCTATCATTTGCATCTGCACACATCTGGTATCTCTAATCATAGAAGCTGGCTAATTTTGGAACAAACCATTGGCTTTTCTTCTGCAGCTTTTTCACTGAGGTAGAGCAGAGTTCCAAGTACAGAAGTCAGAGGGTATCTTGGTCCTGCAGTCTATGACAGGGGTTTTCAAACTTGGCCTTTTTATGACTTGTGAACTTCAACTCCCAGAATTCCTCAGTCAGCATGCCTGGCTGAGGAATTCTGGGAATGGAAGTCCACAAGTCATAAAAGGGCCAAGTTTGAAGACCCCTGCTCTAAGAGGTCTGCTGACTAAAGATACAGTGAATGGAAACCTTTTAAACCAGGATTTTTTAAGGAAGGTAATAATACTGGGGGGGAGGGTCACATTTTTGCAAACATGCAATCCCAAATTGATCTTTTACATTTCCACTGGAAAAAATCCTGTCTGGAAAATCGGAAAATATTGAAAATCTGGAGATTTAAAGAACAAAGGCTAACTTAGTTTAATTAAATTTACTATGTTTTTAAACCCAAACAGTATGTTTTTGGATGATTTTTGCACAAAGTAAATCTACTTACTTTTGTCACACGTTAGTAGCTAGCAGAGTGAGTTTGTGGTTATGCTCATACCTGAGCAAAGAATCCTCTGCATGCTGGAGTTCCCTTACTCTGCTGCTAAGTAGGCCTTGTGAAAGAGCAACAAAAACGGAGGTTTATCAGAAATGTTATTATTACCATCAGATTCTTTCTGTTGCTTAATAAGGTCTGTCAGAAGAGTAAACAAACCCTATCAGAGGGTGATGAACTGTGGTTCATTTTGATTCATGATAAACAAAGAAAACCCAAAGCATATATTCAACTATTAACCTTTTAATTACAAAGAAACTTGTAAAAACACAGAAAGACTCACGACTACATTTTTGTCTCACCAGAGAGCACAAAGGAAAGAAAAAGAAAGTAACTTTTGCTTTGGACATGCGCATACAGTAATAAATATAAAACCAAACAAAGTACATGGCTGAACATGTGACACTCACCATGGTTTCAATGATAAGATAACAATTCACTTGCAAAGAAACAGACTGCCTGGAGCTTACAGACAAAACCTAAAAAACGCAGTGACATTCCCTTCTTTTGTCAGTAAGGCAGAACTCAGATAAGACACATTTCCTTACGCAGATACTTGTGCTGGGCTGCAGAAAGTGGCTTGTTCAGCATATCAGCAGTCTGATCGTGTGTAGGCACATACTGCAATTTTACAAAACCTTGTTTGACTACTTGTCTTATATTTTGATAACGGATGTCAATGTCTCTAGACCTAGAACCTGTAAAGCAATTCTCAGATATATAAACCACAGATTCGTTGTCCTCCATCACAGTGATCAGTCGAATCGGATGTGTCCAGATATCTGTGACTAAAGCGTCAAACCATGTTAGAGAATTACATGCATCTGAAACACAAGCATATTCAGCTTCAGTAGATGAACAAGAAACAAAATTCTGTTTACGCACATGCCAGTAAACAGGACATCCATTTAAAAACAGCATATAACCTGAAGTACTTTTACGTGATTTCTTATCGCTCACCCAATCGGAATCTGCATAACAACATAACTCTGCATAGTCAGTATGTGTCGGTTCTAATAATAACTTCATGTTTTTAGTGTGCTTTAAGTATCTCAATAATTTTTTAACACATGTCCAATGAAACTGTTTTGCCTTGCCTACATGTTGTGATAGGAGATTAACACTAAGTGCAATGTCGGGTCTAGTCCAACTACTAATATACAGCAGCGACCCAATGACTGAGCGATAAAGTGTTTGATCTTCAAACTCAGGACTTGGTTCATGTGCCAAGTTGTAAAAATCGGTTTGCATGGGTATACTCACTGGTTTAGCATCCCTCATGTTGCAGTGGTGCAATAGTTGTTTAATTTTATCTTCTTGTGTGAGACTGAACCCCTTCTGAGTTTTGACAACTTGAACACCCAAATAAGTGTTAATATATCCTAAAGACTTCAATGTGAAAAACTTTTGTAAAGCTTTAGCAAAAAACTCACTCATCTGCTTATTTGGACCAATATAAACAATATCATCAACATAAACAAGAACTATCTCATACCTATTATCAGATCTTTTAGTAAACACGCATTCATCTATTTCGGACTTAATAAAGCCCATTGAATTTAGTTTGTCAGAAAGACATAAGTACCACATTAAACCAGACTGTTTCAGACCATAAAGACTTTTGTGTAGAAACCAAGTATCCCCTTCTTGTTGTCGGAAACCTGGAGGACCTTTCACATAAATTTCTTCATCTAGATCAGCATGTAGATAAGCCATTTCAACATCAAACTGGAAAACCTCTAAACCAAGGATAGTTGCAGTGGCCAAGGCAATTTTCACACTCTCAGTCTGCACTGTGGGTGAATAAGTATTTGTATAGTCCTCAGGATAACGTTGAGAGAAACCCTGGGCTACAAGTCTGGCCTTATACAATGACTCACCATTTGGCTTCTTTTTAATTCTGTAGACCCATCGAGTGCCAATAACTTTCTTGTTTGCTGGAGGGCTTGCAGGTGTAAACACTTGAAGTTTCTTTAGACTGTCTATTTCAGCCTGCATTGCCTCATACCATTTATCTTGCTCTGATTCAGGAAGATGTTTGATTTGTGTGAACTTCTCAGGAGGAAGTGTAACATTACAAATCAAAGGTAAAAGTGTTTTCGTTACTTGCCACGAATACCGTATTGGAGGGATTCCCTTTGTGGTCCTCTTCGAATGTCTCGGAACAACCGTCCATTCTTCTTCCATTTCATCCTCGTCTTCATCATCGTCACCAGCGGTAGCATTGGCGGCTTGCAAAGACGGAAAAGTAGGTTGAGAAGAACTCATGGAATGAACATTCGCCTGTGAATCTTGATCATCAGGCTGCATGGCATTAGCAGCATTAGCTCTAAGAAAATAAACTCCAGGATCGTTAGAATGAATCCTGGGCCAGTCAGCATCTTCCTCAAAAGTAGCGGATTGTGAAATCACAATTACATGAGAAGAGTTGATGTATTTGCTCCATTTTGAATTATCATCAATACCCATAAATCTCATTCTTTTTGCTGCAGGACCCCCTTTCTTCCTTTGCGCTAAAAGAATATTCACCATAGCATTTGAACCAAAAATATGGAGATGCGTGAGATCAGGCTTGTGTCCATATAACATGAAATAAGGGGTCTGATTTATTACACTACTCCAAGTACGGTTGATGATATGATTAGCATATTTAATAGCCTCACCCCAGTATGGGAGACTGAGGTTAGCATCTTCAAGTAGGCAATGCATCATTGTTTGCAGAACCCCGTTTCTGCATTCTGCCACTCCATTCTCAGCCAGAGCGTAAGGAGCTGAGGTCTGGTGTAGTATGCCATTCTTATGCATCCAGTCCTGAAAACGCTGAGACATGAATTCAGCACCGCGATCATTCTGAATTCTGGCGATGCTGACTTCGTGTTGGGTATATACAAGAGTGGCAAAGTCTTTAAAGATCTGAAAGGTCTCAGATTTTTCTTTCATAGGAAATACATATCCATATCTAGAGTAATTATCAACAATTGTCAAGAAATATCTTTTACCACCAATTGTTGGTGTAAAAGGACCAACTATGTCAGTGTGTACCAAATCAAAAATGTGTGTTGACAGGTGTGTAGCGTGCTTTGGAATTGCTGCTGCTTTGGATTTGGATTTTTTGCAGACAGCACAATCCAAGAACACCTTACACCCCTTTAGATCCAAACCTCTTGCGAACTCTGGCATCTTCTTCAGAACACGGAAACTGGCATGACCCAATCTTCTATGCCACTTATGAATACACCTGTAATGCAAAGGTTTACCTGTTAGTGAATTCTCAACATTAACATGTTTACTAGGAACCTCAGGCTTGCCATGAGCAACCTGTCTTATTTGTCTTCATGTTAGCTTTAGGAGCCTTTGAAATAGTAACAGGATCTCTCTCTGGGACATCTCTCACTGGGCCTGCACTCTCCCATTTTGGATCTTGTATACTTGCCTGCTCTTGCTGCTTAGACTTTGGCTTTAAGTAATAAACACCACCAATCAACATGGTTTCAGCAACAATATCTCCGTCTTTAACTACATAACTTGCTTTTTCAAGATGATGAACCTGGAATTTTGATACCCTAGACAAGTGACTCTGACTAAGCAAATTACTATTAGCTGATGGTACATAATAAACATCAGGAATAAATGCATCGAGCTCTTCAAGATAAACAGTTCCTTTTCCCATGACCTGAACAGGATGATTTGAAAAAGAGTAAAGCTCACGAAGTTCAGGTTCAGGCTCGTGCATCTCTGTATAAAGTTCTTTTCTATAGGTAACATGTAATGCTGCTCCACTGTCCAAAGTCCAAAGAAGTCGGCAGTCATACTCTGGTTGAGGTTGTGGATCATTGGTTAAAGCCAATGTGGCAAGTGGAGCTTGCGGATTATGCCTGGGACCACGACCATGACCTTGTCGTCCGCCTCCACCTCTGCCTCCTCTGGAATCTGTTCCTCTGGGCTGGTACGTGGCGGGTGCTGGAAATCGTTGGGGACAATCCCGGGTGGCATGTCCCACACGATGGCAGATGTAACATCTTGGCATCCTTGGAACTTAGGCACTTCCACGGAAGGGATGCCTTGCTGGAGCTCTTGATGCAGGAGGTCCTCTCAAATGTGGCGTGGCTTGCATAAGTGCCTCTTCTTCAGTTAAAATTCTGCATACATGATCCACTGTGCGTTGAGCAATGGGTACTTGATTAATCTTGGTAATAGCATCTTTCCATTCATAGTTCAATGAGTTAATAATAATGCTGATCATTTGAAAGTCATCAATAGGATAGCCTTTTTCACCCAGTTCTCTTCTTATTCCTTTCATTTTAGTTAAGTGTTCTCCAATATGTTCACCAGGTTTTAATCTAGAGCCATGGAACTTGGGCAAAAGCAAACATGTAGACTCAATTGACGTAGGCCGATAACATGCTTCTAATTGAGTCCAAATTTGTTGAGAAGTTGCATCTTGTGAAAATGTAAGCTGCAATTCAGTGTCCATTGATATCAATAATGTTGTGCATGCTTTATTATTCAAGTCCCATATATCAGGAGTCCATGGCTGGTTAGGAGGATTAAATACCATGCAATGAGTACCTACTCTGTGAAGCAAAAGTCCAACTTCACTGCCCCATGCTCTGTAATTTTGTCCTGACTGCTTCAATTTTGAATCACCAGCCACTGGTACAATAGGAGATGCCTGTTGAAGAACATGCATTTAAGGTACTGGCTGTGCAGGTTGTGCAATATGGACTTGACCTGCAGGAGGCACCGGTGGCACCTGTGCCAAGAATTGGGGCAGATGCATTGGGACTGCCACTGGTACCAGTGCTGGCTGTAGCTGCATTTGAGCCGCAATTCCACCCTGGCCAACAGGAGGCGCTGGTGCTTGAGCTGCTACATTAAGTCGGCCTGCAGTTGGCACTGGCCTTTGTATTTGAGAACCCAGTGGTAACTGTACTTGGGCTGACTGTTGCTGTGCTCTATCTGGGACAGGAACCTGAATAGTAGCAGTATTAATAGGAATTCTAGCACCATCAGCTTGGAGCAATGATTGATGAATATACATCAGTGTAAACGCAGATTGCATTTTTTGTATTTGCTCCTGTATTCCATATAGTACTTCATTTCTATCTGGTAAAACAGATTCATCAGCAGATGGTGTTATAACATTAGATTCAGGCATCACTGTAGCCTTGTGTGCCATTCAATCTTTCTGTTCCCCTTCATCTAACATAACACCCACTGGTGGGAGTGGCTTTGGCTTGGAAGAAGAAGGCAATATGGCTGAATCTGGGCTTTGAATAACAGTAGAGTCCCTCTCATGCTGCTTAATCATTGAGGCATATGCTTTAGCCTGTTGTAGCCTCTGCTCAAAAACCTCAATTTGTTCACAATAACTTTGAACAGCCTTCTCAGGCAGAGTTTGTTCAGGGGTACAAGGAGAATAATAAATTACATCCTGCCCATGTTTCACTGGTCTGGCACCAAACCACTCATATTCAGCATGAGCTTCTTGAGTGTGAAATCTTTCTGAGACAGCTGCATGAAAACTAGTGAAATCAGAAGACGGTGTAACTGACCTTAAATCTTCTTCTCCAAGATGTGTGGCAGAAGCAAATAAAGTCTGTTCTTTGTCAGACTCCTTTCTGTCTTTCTTTTTTCTCAGCATTTTGAGTAACTTGAGCACAGCGTTCCTCAGTCACTGAACTAACTACTAAAAACTTATCAGCATCAAAAACAAACAAACCATCCTCTGCTACCATGTCAGAAGAGTAAACAAAAACTATCAGAGGGTGATGAACCGTGGTTCATTTTGATGCATGATAAACAAAGAAAACCCAAAGCATATATTCTACTATTAACCTTTAATTACAAAGAAACTTGTAAAAACACAGAAAGACTCACGACTACATGTCTGTCTCACCAGAGAGCACAAAGGAAAGAAAAAGAAAGTAACTTTTGCTTTGGACATGCACACACAGTAATAAATAAAAAACCAAACAAAATACATGGCTGAACATGTGACACTCACCATGGTTACAATGATAAGATAACAATTCACTTGCAAAGAAACAGACTGCCTGGAGCTTACTGACAAAACCTAAAAAATGCAGTGACAAGGTCTTTCTTTCTTTCTTTCTTTCTTTCTTTCTTTCTTTCTTTCTTTCTTTCTTTCTTTCTTTCTTTCTTTCTTTCTTTCTTTCTTTCTTTTTTAAAAAAAGCATCATTAATTCACTCTTTCTTACAATTCAGGGAAAAAAAGTGATGAATCAGGCAGCAAATCATTCTCCAGACTCCCTAGAAGCCCAATTGTTTTCTGATGAGGATTTTTACTTTAAAAAATACGTTGCTTTTATTATTTGATTAATAATTCAAGGAAACTAACATACCTAACACTCCCTCCTCCTCCTATTTTCCTCACAACATTGCTGTGAAATGATGTGGGCTGAGAGAGAATGACTGGATCAAAGTCACCCAGCTGGTTTTCATACATAAGATAGAACTAGAATTCACAGTGCGTTCACCACTAGGTTGGACACCATGAACTGGACTGGATGAGACCATGTGCAGAGGGCTGGACAAGATTGTGGGGTTACCTTTCTTAGTTTTAGCTGGCCTAATATTGTCAGATGACTTTAGATGAGCAGAGAAGATGCGTTGGAAAAGATCGGGAGCTCTGACCCAATTACAGACAGACAGACAAAGAAAGAAAGAAAGAAAGAAAGAAAGAAACCCTTATTTTCTAAGATGTATTTGACCTATTTTTCTAAATTGTTTGAAAATGTTCAATAAGCAACCAGTAGTAATTATGAAACTTTCTACAAAACCAAAGGCATCTCAAAGAAAAGCATTCCCTCAAAGCCTTCAGTGAGATTTACCCTTTATGGCCATAAGCTGCCAGTAAAAATAAATAGGAATCAAGCAAAGTCATTTGGGCAGTGCCTGAGGAAGCCAGTGACCAATCACTGGTCAAGGGATTTAACATAATAGGTTTTTTTTAAAGTTGCCTATGTGTTTTGATTTGAACAAAAGTGTAGACAAGTTTCTTCTTATAAGTAAATGCAGGCTAACAGGATTAACAATATTACAGATAGTCTTCAATTTATGACCACAATTGGAACTGGAACTTCTATTGGTAATGAATCTCACTTGATTTTACAACCTTTTTGCTGAAGTTAAGTGAATCTGGCCTCCCCCATTGACTTTGCTTGTCAGAAGGCCCCTGGCATGGTTATAAATAATAATCACATGACTGTGTATCACATGATACACAGTACATATTCCAAATCAACAAACCATCACAATGGCCAGTAACCAAAATAGAGGATAAAAAAAACCTATTTGTGGCACTGATAGAAAAAGTAATTAGTACTCCTGCCCATATACCTTTTCATATCAATCGTCTATCCCTCATCAGTTGAAGAAATTTGACTCAAAGAGGCAAATGAAGAACAGGCAGAACTTGTTCCTCTCCCTCAAATTTAGAGCATGAAGCTAGTTTTGCATTATCTACTTTAATGCTAATAAAATATAGTACGCACCTTCCTTCCTTCCTTCCTTCCTTCCTTCCTTCCTTCCTTCCTTCCTTCCTTCCTTCCTTCCTTCCTTCCTTCCTTCCTTCAATAAATATTACTCTAGTCATCAAGTTTTACTCTGAGAAATGCCCCTGGCATGGTACAAAATCACCCTTGGTGTTTTAGTCCATCTCCATAATAGGGATCTCATTGAATGCATTTTCATTTTATCTTCAAGAATATCCTGCCTTATACAGGCTGAATGCTACCCATTTTCTTACTGCATTTTTAACCAAAAAGGCCATTGTAAAAATGAATAAATAAGTATAAATATTTAGAAGTTAATAATATAATGCATAATTTTTAACAATTAGCTGAGTATAACAGCAAGCAGAAATAATAATGATCCTGATTTGGTTTGTAGTCTTGTAGATGGAATATCTCCATATGTTAAGCATTAAAAGGAACTAGAGCTACTTTCAGCAGGGGGAATTCCAGATTTGACTTCCCATGGTGTGAAAGATCATGGAAGAATGCAAACCCATACAAACAATATTTCAACACCATGTGCAAGTGAAATTCTGCATTAAATTGGAACTTTCCTTGAAGCAGGATGAAAGAGTAACTAGAGGGGAGACATAGATATGTGATCATGATTTATTAGAATGTCTGGTGCCACTTAAGCTATCAAATACCAGATGTATTTAGTAAATGCAACCAGACATATAGATATATAGCCTAGTAGTCATTTTAAAAAATTAGGAGGAAATCTTATTAGTTACTCCAATCCAAAGCCCAAAGCATCCTAAAATGTACATGTGAAACTTTTGCATTAAAGGATGGCTTACTCTTAAAGAAAATTAGACAACCCATGCTTCATTGGACCACTGTTTGAGAGATATTTCATTACCTAAACAGAATGACCAGTGTTAGGCAAAAAAGTATTGGAAGCGGGACTGACTTCTGACTGCCTGCAGGCTTCTCCTGTGAGAAGCTGACAGAGAACATCAGAAACCTGCCTGCCCTGCCTGCCCTGCCCTGCCCGTTTTTCTCTTCTGTCTCTCCCTCTCCTTCCTCTCTTCTCTCCCTCAAATTTATCCTGGCTTCCCCATTTATTTTCCTTCTAGGAAAATTGTAGGGAGAAATTCAGTAAAGAAGCCAGCAGGAAGTTGCATGCCAAGGCCAGGAGATAGGTAAGTATTTGCTGTCAGGTGGAGGAGGGAGTGAGGGGTTGCATGGGGGTGTGGGTTAGGAATGGTATGTGGGTCTTGCATGAGAGATGCTGCGTGGGTTGGACAGGATGCACAGAGGGGTGTCATAGATTGGAAAGGGTGCCCAGGGGTATACAAGAGGTGCTGTATGGGTGGAGTAGGGTGCCCAGAGGGACTGAATCAAGAAAATGTGGGTCAGGGAAGCAAGTGCAGGAAATGTGCACGGGGGAATGCAAGAGGTGCCACATGGGTCAGAGGAGATGCATGGAAGAGAGTGGTGTGGTTCAGGGAAGGTCTGTCGGAATGCATAAAAGGTGCTGCATAAGTCAGAGAAGTCACAAGGGGGATGGCACAGTTTTGAGCAATATATAAGGATTGTGGGATGGGCCAGGAAAGGTGCATAAGGTTTTTTTTCCTCCCCCTTTTCCCATTTCCCTTACTTTTCCAGAAGGCAGGTAAGTGGCTGCTGCTGGGTGAATGATGGAGGGAGTGATTGCGAGACTGGCTGGGAACTGTCATGGAATGTTAAACTTGAAGATCATATGACCACAGCAGCAGCCCAGCAGCAGCTAATAGTACTGAAGCAGCCACAGTTTCCTCAAATTTCATTCCCTTGGGAGTCTTGGGTCCTGGATTTTGGATGCATTCTGTAAGTTATCTCATTTGAGGTAACTTGGTTCAAAAACTGTTGCCCTATGATGCATTGTTTTGCCCAGTTAAAGGTCATGACAATGAGATGTTTAGTAGTATATAGATGTGAAGTCCCAGGATACCAAAACACAACCTGTACTTAAGCAAAGCTCTATCTTTGGGAGGTAAAAGTGGTTTACCCAGGTAGCAAATGGAACCTAAATACAACTCAGTATTGGAATACAATATCAATGTAGCTTCTTGCCTTCAAAATTTGTAGAGCAGGGGACTCCTGAACAATTGTCAGGACTTAAGAAAAACCCGATGGTAAATTCATGTGACTTCTGCACCTATTCATGTGGCTTTTGCACCATCTATTCAAATAAATAAAACAAATTCAATGCTTGTGTAGATCAGGTTTAATTAATTATTAGTTATACCCATTAATAAAACCTATACATATTTTCAAAAATAATGATGGTGCACATATTCCAAAACACAAATAATAAGCACATATGAAAACAAAATCCCATGTTAATACAACTCAAAAATCTCATGCATGAAATTTATCTCTATTTTGCTAACAAACAAGCAAAAGGTAGGATTTTCCTATGCCATGTTAAGCAATGAAATACTGTTTGGTTTTTTTTAAAAAAATGTAGCACCATTTCTGGACATTGAAAGACCTGTTTAACTTTGAGCCAGTTTTAAAGTTTTAGTTTTGTCATGTATCCATCCACACCTCTTGTTAATAAGATTTTAGTCTATATCATCGGTGAAAGAAGGATCAGCAGTTCTGTTTATTAGTAACAAAGTGTGAGTTACATAACACTGCAAATTGTATTTTTTGAAAAGGGCAAAAGGGAACATTGCCAGTCAAGCACATACAGCTTCATAATCCATTGTGAATTATTTACTGTTAACTAGGCGAAATAAAGACGTTGTTGAAAAATAATAATGGAAAAGCTTGTAAACAAGATCACAAGGATTCATCTTGATATTTCATGGATTTATCATTTATTCCAGTAGTAGGATCTTGATCTAGTTGTAAGTTTTAATGCACATGATTGTTTGCTAAACCATAAATGATATCAACTCTTTGCAATTATCTGTTTTGTTTCTAATTTTAATTTGATTAAATTTGCTGTCAATATTATTCAAGAAATAAAAAAAATAAAGCGTGCAAGGGATTTTTTTTAAGTTGAAAGTCTAGGCATGAAAGATTTTTCCAGATATTTCACAAACATCAGGGATATAAACTTTGCTCAGTACATCTCTAAAACAAAGCAAAACAGATTATGTATTTTGAGATTAATATGTGACTTTAAATTACTACAGCCAACATGCTGTCATGGCTGAAATGTTCCTTTTTTACTAGTGAGAGTAGTAATGTCCTTTAGCTTAGATCAGGGGTTCTCAACCAGGGGTACTCGCACCCCCTGGGGGTGAGAGACAATATTCCAGGGGGTGCGAAAACTTGGGTTTTCAAAATTATAATGTATATGCATAATTCATTGCTGTTATTTCAAACTTTTCTAAGGGGTGTGAGAATATATCAGAAGCATTCTAGGGGTACAGGGTATAGAAAAGTTTGGGAACCACTGGCTTAGATGAATCCTCTCAGAGAATATATACCCCTTATGGTCATAAGTCATGATGGTCATCAAATGGGTTATCACATGACCGACCCCATTTTACAAACTTTATTTGTGGCAGTTGTTAAGCAAATCCATTGTTTGTTATAGTGCAGTTTTGCCTAAAACTGGAAATAGAAGCTGTTTTTTGGCAAAAAATAAATCATGATTGCAGGATGCTGTAAATGGCCACAAATGCGGGCCAGTTGCTAAGCACTTAAGACAAAACACAGAAAAGGAGAAAAGAAAAGAAAAAGACTAATAAACATCCGACAATAACTACCACAAAAAGAGAAAACTCATGTGTGCAAAAACAAACAAACACCCCACCCAAATGCCAATTACATCTAACATTAAACATTAAAAAAAATCCCTCACCCTGGTTGAATGCTGAAAGATACATCAAACATCTAATATATTCCTCTACCCTTACATAACAGATCTACAAATAGTTATAAACTTTTCCATCTGTATTTAGCAAAAATGTTACATTATGTAAACAAATATTCCTGATGTAGAAATCTATTTATCTAATAATCGAATTGACCCTACATCTGTTCACATACACCAGAGTTAAAACTAATCTTCAAATCGCTCTGTTAACCATCTGTCATTGTATTTAATATGTAGAAAATCCACAAATAGCTTCCAATCTCTTTTTCTCCACCTACCAAGTCCTTCCCAGGTCCTGGAATAGATAAATGTTGCTGTTTGATGGTGTCAAAGTATTGTCACAGGATGTAAGCTGTTCCAAGGGAATCTGCCTTTTCCAATTGATTGATAGTGATTTTGTCAATGCTAATGGTATTCAATTTTGTCGATGCTGATGGTATTCAGTGCTGATGGATGTACCCCAAACTGCTATTACTGTTGGTACTATTTTTGCTTTCTCTTGCCACAGTCATTCTACTTCTATCTGCTGATCTTTATGTTTTGTGTTTTTCTCCAGTTCTTTCTCTTCTGTTCTGCTCTCTCCAGGTATTTCAATGTTTACTACTGAGATCTTTTGCCTTTTTTAAATCATCAATTGTTAAATCTGAAGTGTTGTGTGGCAACACTACACAGTTCAATGACTTTGCATTAAAGTATGTCCTTCAGTTTCTTGAAACTTTTCTTTTTTTCTTCCAAATGCAATTTTGTCTCAATACCCACTTACTCCATCAACTGTCCCCTTCAAAATGATTTAGAATGGAATTCAAACTTCTTCGGAATTTATTGTTGCACACCTGTGGATGGCGTTGCTGCTTTATGGCTGTCGTGGTTTTTCATTTTAAAAAAGCATCATGGGAAGGCTTTGATTAGATAATTATATAATGAGAAGCAAGTGGCACAAAAGACATTAGCTAACAGAATAGCAGAGCTGGAAGGGAGGGACCTAATCCTAGTCCAACTCCCTGCCTTCATTAGTTCATGCCTTTTGGAAATCTGTGTTCCTTTTATATGTTTTCCTTGATTATTTATAAGTTGCCCACTTTTTAAAGAATCAGATGGACTTGAAATTGAAATAAATAATTCAACATACCAGCCACCAGAATTATTTTAATTTTTTAAAGCAAGTTCTTTTTTTTTTCAACAAATCAAGTCAAAATGTTGTTTTTAAAAATGCCTCAATCTTTTGGTACAGCATTTGACCACAGGTTTATTTAGATACATAAATTATACTTCAATGATGTGTAACACAAGTCTAACCTCAAAAAAAGAATTACTAGTTTTTATATGCAGAGTTAGCTGATATGTTATCTATCCTTGGATCCTTTTCAGACATCTTCTTCAATTCATTTTTGAACTGATATGAAAATCATATCCTCAGTTTCAGTGAGAATTTAACAGCCAAGAAGAGGAGGCATCTATTATTTTATTGTCATTGGATGCATTGTAGAAGCACATTTGTCATGACAGTTACCTTTTCAATTCTTTTTAAATCACATGTACTTATGTATTTCAATTGCTGACCTCAGTGTTAGTTATTATTATTTGTTTATTCTGTAAGAAGTGATTGTGACAGCTGCTACGTAAGCGTGATGTAATAGGAATTATGACACAATAGGAATAGAAGTCTGACAGCAGCAAATGATTTTGTATTTAATGAAATAATTAAAATGAGTCACCTGCTGTTAACTTCTGTGCTTGAACAACAAACTAAAGAGCCTTGGTGGAGCAGTGGGCTAATGCCTCCCTAAGTAACACCAGCTGCCTGCAATTAGTGCAGGTTCGCATCCCACCAGGCTCAAGGTTGACTCAGCCTTCCATCCTTCCGAGGTAGGTAAAATGAGGACCCAGATTGTTGGGGGCAATAAGCTGACTTTGTAATAATGCCGCTTGGGGGGGAGGGAAAGCCCTAATAAGCAGGCATATACATAGAATGAAGGCTATTGATAAGCACATTGATTTGTGCTTAGATTGTAAGCCGCCCTGAGTCTTCGGAGAAGGGCGGGATATAAATGGGATAAAAACAAACTAACTAAATTTCTAGTAACCAAGCGAATCCCTTCTTGCCTCTCATTTTAAAAAGTCTTATTTAAAATGCTGCTGAAGAATGCTAATCTAAAACTGGATGAACTCTTTATACATTGGTGAAAAATACTGCATTAAGGAAATACCCGTGTTTTCCCGAAAATAAGATCCGGTCTTATATTGTTTTTGCCTCCAAAAGATGCAAACCTTAGGACCACTACAACCAGGCCTCTCATGCCCTGACACCTGTCACACTGCTGCCTGAGTTCTTCTGCGGCTGCTTGCAGCCACACACCACATGCCACATTGCATGCCAAGCCAAGTGGTGTCCTGTCATGAGCGGCAGCACTGGCATGGTCGGCACAACAAGCCATGCAGTATCCTGCCACAAGCAGAAGCACCAGCACGATGTGCCACGTGGCCTGCAGCCGCAAGCAGCCACAAAAGAACTCAGGCAGCAGCGTGACAGGTGCCGGAGGGTGGGAAGCCTGGCTGCAGCAGTCCTAAGGTAAGCAGGTGAGGGGTGCATGGGGCATCTCCACCCCGCCACCCCTGCCCTATCTTGATTTTTACATGTGTGCCTTGCCCCAAAACTAGGGCTTATTTTGGGGCAGGGCTTATATTAAGCACATGTGTAAAAATCAAGCTAGGTCTAATTTTCAGGATAGGTCTTATTTTGGGGAAAATACAGTAGATCACTACAACAGAAAGATTAAAATTTGAGAAAAAAAATTGACAAGATTAAAAGACTAAGAAATTAAAATTTGAGGGGAAAAAAGCTAATACCTTTTTTCTCAAAAAAAGCCAAAACCCTAAATATGCATATACCAGCAGGAGACTGCTATAGGATTCTAAAACAGTGGAAGAGTAACTCCTTTTGTTCTTTTATTATTTATTTAATTATTGGGATTTGGAGTTTTCGTTGGCTTGTATTTGTTTTCTATATCTATACAGCATGTTGTAGTAATCAGATAGTTAATGCCTGGATAATGATGTTTGAGAACATTCATATGATACTATCCACATTTGAAGATATTTGGGAAATATTTTACTCTCTGGACATGCCATTACAGAAATGAGACTATGGTACCTCAACATCATCTGTGAGGCCTACAGAGCCCTTGTTAGACTGGCAAGGGCCAAAAATTTCATGGTTTGCTTTTAGAAAGCAGCCTAGAGGATGCTGTTCAAAGACTACTCTTAGCTAAAGGAGTTGTTTTTTTTCTCCTGTGATGACCTTCTTGGTGCTTGTCTGAAGATGTTGGAAATTCTGTTCAAGGAAATTAGCACTTCTTCTGTGTTAATCTCTCTACCAGCATGTATATTAATTTGCCCGTTGAACTGAATTTTAACTGCTGGTATCTTCTCTGCTTCTTTATTTTTTGTATTTAAATCATGTTTTAGCTATGTTTTAAAATATGGATGTCCTTTTGCTCATACCCGTTCTTTGTATGGTCAAACATTCTCCATAATATGTCTAGATATAAATATGCATTTCTAAAAATAAGCGCAGAGATAAAGCAAACGTAACAGTGAAGACATTGCCATAGCCTGGAAAAAGGTTAATTCAATTTTCATTCAGCTGAACTGTACAAACAGTTTTCATTCCTTTCCATTATCATCTCTTTTTCAATCACAGTTTCCAAAGTTGTTTATAATGGTGATGGGGAAGCAGCTTTTTGAAATTGGTCATGGAATGATTATTCAGAACACTCAGTCACATGAATTGGAGATTGGAAAAAAAGTACGTTTTTTTAAATTCTGAGGAAAGCTAGATATTCTGTAAGAAAAATGGCATAAAAATATTTCTGGTGGATTTCAAACCAGGAATAACCTTATTCTAAGCCAAGAATATAGTCATTATACTATTTCAGCTCAGCAGGTAATGGGGCACATAGAAAATATTTGAGTGCATAATATTCATTGTAAAACTGTATTGATCTAATTACCCCATCCCTGACTAGCAAAACAAAAAGTAATTTCTATTTTCTGATGAAATAATACATAAGGTTGCCGGGTTTTGCATGGCAGTATGGAAAATCAGACAAAGAATAATTAAGAGCAATTAAAGTTGCCTGGGTATGAATAGTCAGAAATGACTCAGTCTCAGTTTTAATTATTGGCCTTGGGTTCCCCATGCCATGTCCACTCTCATTCTAAAATTTTCTCAGGTTTAGCAAGGGTCTTTAAGAGAAATTATATTTTTCAAACGCCTTTTGTATATTTTATTGTTGAATATACGTATATATGTATATGTGTCTGTATTTTATTATATTTATATATAAAGTATGTAGTAGTATTATTTCAAATTTATATTATCCAGACTGCTAATTTTAATCTCTTTTCTTATTGTTGCATATGTGTAGCCTGAACAAGCCCTTTAGCATAGTTTGATTTAAATATTGTATTTTAGCCACTTTTTTCTGTATGTACTTTTCTTAATTGTACTGATATTTTCAATTTATTTTGTATATTTTAATACCAATTCTCTTTATTGGTTAATGACCATAATAAAATTAAGTATTCATTGGCTCAGTTGAAGGAGCAGCCTTCCTCTGCAAATTACTAAATGAACAGCTAAGTTTATCTCACAAAAACAGAACTACTCTACCCCAAAGACATGAGCACTTGTGGTAACCTTATAAGAGAAAGTATACTTTGGAAATGAAGTAGAAAAACATGTCCTGAGAATACTTTGAAGATGACTAAGGATTATTACAGGGCAACATTACCTATTTTGTCCTCTATAAATGATTGCCAGACTGTTCCAGTAATCAGGCAGCCAGAGAGTGCAGATAAATCCCAGTTTCTGTCCAGTTTATCAGCTTCATTACAAGCAGAAAAAATACAAAAGAAAAATTGACTGGGTGGAAGAAATCATCCTGCCTAAATACATCAGAAAGATGGAGTTTGCTAAACATCCCATAATATTAAATATGACCAATTGAATGAGCATTGTCTTAAAAGTAAAAATAAATAAATTATGTAATGACTGCAACAACACTATGTAGGACAAAAAGCAGACTGGCAAAATGCATCCATGAACATCAACAACCATGAAGTAGCAGTCAGAAGACATGTTGAAAACTCTTTAATTTCACAACGTATAGACAGACTTAACCATAGTTTCAATCGGGAAAATGTGACCATCCTAGACTAAGCCAAGTCCAAAAAATGCCAGGGGATTTCTAGAAGCCTAGCATGCTAACAAATTAGCTATTAATATACACATAGACATTAACAACTATAGACTATGCAAAAGAGACAATCAACCAGCCAAAATGGGAACAAAAAGACCCAAGCACCTCTCCACCAGCAATCAGCACCCAAATAAGCATAGATTAACTCCAAAATTAACATCAGACCAACAATCAAGTAACATTACCCCGAACAAGAAACTGCCAAAGAACCCAACAGTAATTAGCCTGACCAAGAAATCTCTAAGACCACCCCCACCAACACTGACAGGGCAAGCCACTAGAACAAAGGTTCCCAACCTTTTGGGTACCAGGGACCAGTTCCATGGAGAAAGTTTTTTCCATGGACCAGAAAGTGCATGATTTTGTATGCTGCCTGCATCCCATAGATGGGGCTTTGCTAGTTTGTACCAGTCCACGGACCGGGGGTTGGGGATCCCTGCACTAGAATATAAACTGGCAACAAACAGCACTCCTTACTAGCATTGATGATAATACCTAGTTTGGGTAATGAAATATCTACAATAAAACAACCAAGCTCAGAGAGCACCAAGGACCTCTCAAAAGTAAGTTAGCCTGGGAAAAGAAGACTTAGAGTGCATTGTAAAAAGATATAGTTGCAATCAATTGAAACAGTTAGCAGTACAGCTGCTATGCATCCTGCACCCACTTACCTTAGGACTGCTGCAGCCAGGCATCTCACGCCCTGACACCTGTCGCGCCACAAGCCATGTGATGCATTGCGCCAGTGCTGCCTGTTCTGTACCAGCCTGCTACCGGCCTTGCAGAAAAGGCAACCCCTTTACAGACGGCAAGAGGCTGGAATACGTCTGCCAAATTTATTACAAAAACAAACAAGACACGAACCAAGATACCGGAGCTTTGAAACACTATCTGAGCGGTTGCTTTCAGCAAACCAGCCCTCCCCACACAAGTCCTTTATAAAGAGTTCAGGGCGTGGCTTCTCTCTCCCTCCTTCCGAGAAGCCCCATTGCCTTCCTCTGTTTACTCCTACTTGACTGCCTCCTGCATCAGGCATCCTTGAACAGGGCCAGCTGTGAGTCATCTTCATCCACGCTGTCAGGCTCACACAGCTGGGTCTCCACCAGGTGGGAGGGGCCTGGCTGGGGGCTCTGCGGAGCCTCAAAGCCATCATCAGCAAGTTCTTCAACACCCCCCTCCTCCCCCTCATCTGAGTCATCCGACCCAACTGCCGAACCCACAGGCTGACCCTGAATCACAACACTATCCCGCACCGCAGGGCCCTTCCCCCGGATCTGCCGATCCGGATGCGGTCGAGATGGAAATTGTTCATGAAAAGCGGTCACCAACGCCGGGGCATGAATGGCGGTCGCGTCTTCCCAGGTGAAGTCCTCTGGTCCGTAACCTTTCCATTCAATCAGGTACTGGAAACGACCTTTCAGCCAACGGGAATCCCTGATGCTGGCGACCTCGTACTCGGGGGTGCTGCCTCCATCATGAGGTCCTGATGGGGGAGGTTCCGCTCGGCGGAGTGGACAGGCCGGTTGCTCGGGGACCAACAGAGACCGATGAAAGACTGGGTGCACGCGCAGGGAACGTGGCAGAGTTGAGCGATAGGCGACCGGATTGATGACAGCCTCGACTGGGAACGGTCCTAAATATCGGTGATCTAACTTTCTCACCGGCTGTGTTGACGGTAGGTTCCTGGTGGACAACCAGACCCGATCTCCCACTGATAGTGGAGGCGTATCCCGTCTTGACTGATCAGCAAACCTTTTGTAATCGGCCTTGGCCTTCTCTAACTGACGTCGCACCAATCGATGGATGGCCTGTAACTCTGCCATGACGTCATTCGCTGCCGGCTCTGGTGAGTCCACGGGAGATAGGGGAAAAAACCGGGGGTGATATCCCACATTGGCCAAGAACGGTGTCATCTGTGTGGAGGTGTGCTGTGAATTGTTAAATGCAAACTCAGCTATGGCCAGATAGTCCACCCAATTGTTTTGCTGCAGATTGACGTAGCAGCGCAGATATTGTTCCAGGATACCGATGACCTTCTCGGTTCCCCCGTCAGTTTGAGGATGATGCGCGGACGAGAGGCAAATCTTGATATCCAACGCATGCATCAACTCCTGCCAGAAGCGGGCTGTAAACTGGCCCCCCCTATCAGAGACGACTCTATCAGGGAGACCGTGCAGCCGAAACACCTGCTGAATGAACATACGACTAGTGGCGCGGGCTGACGGTAAGCCGTGACAGGGGATGAAGTGCGCCATCTTGGTCAGCATGTCCACCACCACATACACTGTCGTAAAACCAGAGGATGGGGGTAAATCTGTCAGAAAGTCCATGGACACAGCCCCCCAGGGTCTTTTGGGTGTCGGCAAGGGCTGCAGTAATCCAGGCAGGGCCCCTGTCGCTGACTTGGCCTGCCTGCATGGGATGCAGGAAGTGACATAGGACTGGACATCGTGTCGGACTCGGGGCCACCAGAAGGTACAGGAGACCAGGTTCAGGGTCTTGAACAGGCCAAAATGCCCCACCGCCGGGTTATCGTGACACTGGCTGAGGATGAGTCCCCTGAGTGGCCCTCCCGGAACGTAGAGCCGGTCACGATAATACAAGAGTCCATCCGTGACCGTCCAAGGAGAATCTGGCCCCACCTCCTCCTTCCGCTGAGCCACCCACACCTCCTGCTGCTGTGCCTCCCGGATCTGAGCCCGTATATCAACCGGCTCCCGCACCGCAGCAAAAGACTCGACGGGGATCACTGTCCTGGGCAGAAGCTTGTCTTCCACTCGGGAATATTCGGGCTTCCTGGACAGAGCATCCGCTCTTTGATTGTGCCCGCTAGGTATGTACCGAACCCGGAAGTCAAACCTCGCAAAGAAAAGAGACCACCGGATCTGGCGTTGGTTCAAATTCCGAGCGGTCTGCAGGCTTTCCAGATTCTTATGGTCCATCCGGACCTCGATTTGATGCCACGCTCCCTCCAGATGATGCCTCCAGGCCTCGAACGCCGCTTTGATGGCCAGCAGCTCCTTCTCCCAGATTGTATAATTGCGCTCCGAAGGGTTCAGTTTTCGTGAATTGTACACGCAAGGGAAGAGGGTACCGCTGGGCGTCGTTGCCTGGAGTAACACCGTCCCAATGGCAATGTCGGAGGTGTCCGCCTCCACAACAAACAACCGTTGCGGGTCAGGATGCTTCAAGATGGGCTCCTTCATGAAGGCTTCCTTCAAAGTCTGGAAAGCCCATTGTTCTGGAGCGTTCCACTGGAACCGAGTCTTCTTCTGCAGGAGCCGGGTGAGGGGGGCTGTCAAGGCAGCAAACCCAGGGATGAAAGTTCGGTAATAGTTGGCGAACCCAAGAAGTCGCTGAACATCCTTCACGCGACGCGGGGGTTGCCAACTCTGCAAAGACTCAACCTTACTCGGCTCCATGGCGATGCCCTCAGGAGAAATGCGGTGACCCAGGAAATCGATGGTCACCCGGTAGAACTGGCACTTCTCCAACTTGGCAAACAGCCGATGTTCTCGGAGTCGCTGCAGGACCTGATGGAGATGCTGATGGTGCACCTCACGCGACGGGGAGTA
Source organism: Vipera berus (assembly GCF_964194415.1). Lineage (NCBI taxonomy): Eukaryota > Metazoa > Chordata > Lepidosauria > Squamata > Viperidae > Vipera > Vipera berus. The sequence continues at coordinate 176,204,105 of NC_138204.1, read as the reverse complement.
GATCAGGATGTCATCCAAGTAGATCACGACAAACTGATCCAACAAATCCCGGAAAATGTCATTCATGAAATGCTGAAACACGGCGGGGGCATTGGTCAGGCCAAACGGCATCACCGTGTACTCAAAATGTCCATAGTGAGTACCAAACGCCGTCTTCCACTCATCACCCGGCCGAACCCTGACGAGGTTGTAAGCTCCACGCAGGTCCAGTTTCGTGAAGATCTTAGCCTCCCGGAGTCGGTCCAAGAGTTCGGGGATGAGGGGCAGCGGGTAACGATTGCGCACCGTGATGGCGTTAAGTTTCTTATAATCACAGCAAAGCCGTAATTCGCTCGACTTCTTTTTGACGAAGAGCACGGGTGCAGACACTGGCGAGGACGAGGGCCGGATGAAACCGCGAGCCAAATTCTTCTCCAGAAAGTCCCGCAATGCAGCCAACTCGGGGTCTGACATGGAGTACAAACGCCCCACTGGGAGAGGCGCATCAGGGACTAAATCAATGGGGCAGTCATAGGGCCTGTGCGGGGGTAATTGATCCGCCTCTGTCTCGCTGAACACATCAGCAAAGTCGGACAGTTCGGGAGGCAAGGAAACCCCTGGGGAACCCTCCACCTGGCCGGCACAGATATGGCGGGAGTGGTCCACGCACTGCAAGCTTGGGAAGGTGACCAAGTTCTGTGACCAATAGATCTGTGGGTCATGCGCCCGGAGCCACGCCAGTCCCAAGACCACGGGGAAATGCAGATCTGAGGTGATATAGAACTGGATGGCCTCCACATGGGAACTGATGGCCATACATAATGGTTGCGTGGCGGCCGTAATTGGCCCAGACAGGAGCACTCGACCATCGATAGTCTCCACTAACATGGGCGGATCCACTGGGCACTGGGGAACAGCCCATTTGGCCACAAATGCTGAGTCCATAAAATTTGTGGTGGCCCCAGAGTCAATTAAGGCATGGACTGGAATCCCCTCTGGCTTGCCAGGAAGGATCAAACGTGCCTCCAAAATCAGATGCCGTGGAGGTCCACAGGCAGCATCGGAAAGACGTCGCTCAGTGTTGTTGTGGGACGCCCGATCTATCACACCATCTAGATCGGGCTCGGGGCGTTTCCCGACAAAAAAGTAGGGGACTTTCTTGGGGCAGGCTCGGTCACTGATGCCCGCTGTCGCTTCTTTGGGCAAAAAGCAGCCAAATGCCCAGGGTCCCCACAGTAAAAACACAACCCCCCCGATCGTCGTCTGTTCATTTCAGTCACCGATAGATGAGACCTGGCGGCACCCAGCTCCATTGGCTCCTCCCTTTGAACTGGGGGCTCACGCACAACAGGGGCGGCAGGGGTCTGTGGGGTGGCACGGCGACTCCTTCGCTGCTGCAACCGAGCATCGATCCGCAGGCAGAGATGGATCAGCCCATTCAGGTCTGAGGGAATATCCACACGGGCCAGCTCATCCAACATCTCCTCCGACAATCCATCCTGGAAGGCATCCACAAGCGCAGCCTCATTCCAGGCGGAATCCTGGCTAAGCAGCCGAAAATCACTGATATAGCCCTGTAGGGGGCGTTGACCCTGCCTCAGAGCTTTCAGGCGTCGAGTAGCAGTCTGCGTCTTAATAGGGTCCTCATACATCAGACGCATATGATCACAAAACCCCACAAAGTTGTCCAACAATGGGCTAGGTTGAGCCAGCAGAGGCGTGCCCCAACGAGCTGCATCACCCGAAAGAAGGCTTAACACAAACCCCACCTTATCCCGGTCAGTGGGGAAATCAGCTGCTCTCACGCTGATAAAGAGCTGGCATTGTCCCAGGAAAGCAGGAAACAGTTCTGGAGTGCCTGTAAATTTATCCGGCATTGCAACTTGGCATTTTCTCCTGGGTGGGGGTGATGGTGGGGGTGCAGCATGAACCTGAGCTTGCAGTTGAGCCACCTGAGCTGCCAGCAAAGTGAGTTGCTGGGTGAGCTGGGCATTCTCAGCACATAGCTGCTCCATAATATTAGTAAGGGGTGGGAGGCTGAAAGCAAACTGTTCTGTACCAGCCTGCTACCGGCCTTGCAGAAAAGGCAACCCCTTTACAGATGGCAAGAGGCTGGAATACGTCTGCCAAATCTATTACAAAAACAAACAAGACACGAACCAAGATACCGGAGCTTTGAAACACTATCTGAGCGGTTGCTTTCAGCAAACCAGCCCTCCCCACACAAGTCCTTTATAAAGAGTTCAGGGCGTGGCTTCTCTCTCCATCCTTCCGAGAAGCCCCATTGCCTTCCTCTGTTTACTCCTACTTGACTGCCTCCTGCGTCGGGCGTCCTTGAACAGGGCCAGCTGTGAGTCATCTTCATCCACGCTGTCAGGCTCACACAGCTGGGTCTCCACCAGGTGGGAGGGGCCTGGCTGGGGGCTCTGCGGAGCCTCAAAGCCATCATCAGCAAGTTCTTCAACACCCCCCTCCTCCCCCTCATCTGAGTCATCCGACCCAACTGCCGAACCCACAGGCTGACCCTGAATCACAACACTGCAACTCGCAGCAAAAGACCATTTGTCTCATCATACCGATCGTGCCAGTGCCACAGCTTGTGGCAGGAGGCCACATGGCTCATCATGCCAGTTGCACTGGTGCCATTCATCATGGTAGGACGCCATGTGGCTCGTCACGCTGATTGCGTCGGTGCCGCCACTCATGACAGGAGGCTGTGTGGTGGTGCATTGCACCAGTGCCGCCCACCATGGCATGATGCGCTATGCAGCCTCCTGCTGTGAGCTGTGGTACCGGCATGACCAGTGCAATGAGCCATGTGGCCTCCTGCCACAAGCTGCAGCACCGGCGCAATCGGTGTGATGAGCCACGCGGTGTCCTGTGGCGAGTGGTGGCACCAGAATGATCTGCAAAGTGGTGTGCAGCCTCAAGTGGCCATAGAAGAACTTGAGCAGCAGCGCAACAGGTGTCAGGGCATGCAAGGCCTGGCTGCAGTGGTCCTAAGGTAAGCGGGTAAGACACCCCCCCAAAATAAGACCTGGTGTCTCTTTTGGAGGCAAAAAAATATAAGACCGGGTCTTATTTTTGAGGAAACATAGTATGTAGAGAAATCTTTCTGTGTTTGTGTGTACTTGTACAAATAGTGCTCGACTTATAACAGTTGGTGTAGTGATTGCAGTTACAATGGCATTGAAAAAGATGACTTATGACTACTTTTCACACTTACGACCGTTGCAGCATCCTCGTGGTTACAGGATCAAAATTCAGATGCTTGGCAACTGGTTCATATTTATGACAATTGCAGTATCCTGGGCTCATGGTATCCACTTTTGTGACCTTCTGACAAGCAAAATCAATGGGAAATCCAGATTCACTTAACTATCTTACTATTTTAACAACTGCAGTGATTCACTTAACAACTGTGGCAAAAGAGAGCCTTGGTGGAGCAGTGGGCTAATGCCTCCTTAAGTAACACCAGCTGCCTGCAATTAGTGCAGGTTCGCATCCCACCAGGCTCAAGGTTGACTCAGCCTTCCATCCTTCCGAGGTAGGTAAAATGAGGACCCAGATTGTTGGGGGCAATTAAGCTGACTTTGTAATAATGCCACTTGGGGTGTGTGTGAAAGCCCTAATAAGCAGGCATATACATAGAATGAAGGCTACTGCTAAGCTTGTAAGCCGCCCTGAGTCTTCGGAGAAGGGCGGGATATAAATGGGATTAAAATAAAAATAAATAAAAAAATAAAAAACATTATAAAATGGCACAAAATTCACTTAACAACTGTCTCACTTAGGAACAGAAATTTTGGGATCAGTTGAGGTTGTAAGTCAAGAACTACCTGCATTTAGGAAGCAATTGATTAATAATATAGAGCTCTGCTGCTCTGTCTTTTCTTTTTGCATTAGCACAGGAAGTTGATGTCTGTAACATGTTGTTGTTGTTGTTAGTTGCGAAGTCATGTCCCACCCATCGCGACCCTATGGACAATGTTCCTCCAGGCCTTCCTGTCCTCTACCATCTTCTGGAGTCCATCTAAGCTCACGCCTACTGCTTCAGGTGCTCCATCCAGCCACCTCATTCTCTGTCGTCCCGTTCTTCTATTGCCCTCAATCTTTCCCAGCATTAGGCTCTTCTCCAGTGAGTCCTTCCTTCTCATTAGGTGGCCAAAGTATTTGAGTTTTAGCTTCAGGATCTGGCCTTCTAAAGAGCAGTCAGGGTTGATCTCCTCTAGGACTGACCGGTCTGTAACATACATGAAATCTCTCCTCCACCTCCACTTTTAAATATATATTTTAACACAGTGCATTGTTTTTGAAAAAATCATAACTTACAATTGTGCAGATTATAATTATGAGAGAAATATTCCACCTTCTATAACGTCATCAATAAATAGAGACATAGCACTGATTAATTATGCTTTTTTTTGCATTCAAGGCAGTCTGTCATTCTTTTTTTACCTAGGTTAGTTATAAAGACTTCTTCTAAATTACGTCAAAGTTTATCTTACACATTTAAAATTAGAAATTAGTAATTATATTTAAAATGAGAAAATGATAAAAAAAAAAGTCACGAAACTTTGTTTTTATATATGATAACCATAGCATGCTGAAAAGTAGAAAGATTGGACATTATCCACCATGGAAAAATAATTTGTGAAGATGATGGAACTTGCAGAGAAGGCTACATTAGCCTCTTTGATTGGAGGGGGAAAAAAATCTGTATTTATGCCTGACTGGAAACCTCTTTTAAATTTTTTGTATTAAATAAAAAAATGCACTCATGATTTATGGTTTTAATGGTTAGAAATAATTGAATAATAGAAAAAAGGATTTTTTGGTAATAGTAGAGTAAGAAACAATATTGTAATTTTATTTGCATTTGCTGTAAAATAAATTAGAAGCTGCTTCTTTCTATTTCTTTTGGTTTTATTTTTCTGCACTTTTTCTTTTCTTTCTTCCTTTGATTTATTTAGTCTTTTATTAGTTTGTGTTACATTTTATACTTTTTGTAAGAACTTAATTTTTTTAAAGGAAACATGTTGGATGGGTAGATATCCTTGGGGGCAGATAGTCAGTGGTGGGATTCAAATATGTGAACAACCAGTCCTCTGTGTGGATGCCGCTTCCAGAAATCCGTTCTGGGCCTGGGCAACAAAAAATTAGCTACCGGTTCTGCCGAAGTGGTGAGAACTGGCTGAATCCCACCACTGCAGATAATTATGCAAGTAATCTGATCCTATGCCATGTAGGGCTTTAAAGGAGATCGCCAGTACCTTGAACTGCATCCAGAATTCAGCTGAAGCCAGTGCAGTTTGCAAAGTAGAAGCATCGTATAGGTATCCACTGCATTCCAGTCCAGCTAAAGTTTCAAGATGACCTTTAAGTGCAGTCTTATATAGCGTGCAATTTCAAGAATTCAATCAGGAGGTGACGCAGATGTGAGTGACCACAAGCTATGCCTCTCAATTGCATTTTTAAAGGACTTATTTTCTCAATATTCTCTGGGTTCTGTGGTAAATCAAAGAAACAGAAAAGAAATCAGAGAAACAGAATTCTTTAGAGAATATTTCTTTTTAACTATAATATATGTCCTTTTCATATTTTCTGTTCCTTCACTCTTGTTCTGCAGTTTTCCTCAATCATACCCAACACTCAGAATAATATATTAAATGTAATATTTTGCTATTCCAAGGACTCTCAGTTTGGCTTGATAAAATCATTTTTTTCTTCCTTACCTTCCTGTTTGCTTTTCTTTTTAACTTAGATTTTATTTTATTACTTTTAAAAACTTCTAGGTTGAACTCAGTATCAATAGACTAGGATTTGGTAAGGTCCTTTCTACTTTGTATTTTAGTCACAGTACTCAAGGTTGACTCAGCCTTCCATCCTTCCGAGGTAGGTAAAATGAGGACCCAGATTGTTGGGGGCAATTAAGCTGACTTTGTAATAATGCCGCTTGGGGGTGTGTGAATGCCCTAATAAGCAGGCATATACATAGAATGAAGGCTACTGCTAAGCTTTTAAGCCGCCCTGAGTCTTCGGAGAAGGGCGGGATATAAATGGGATTAAAATAAAATAAAATAAAATAAATTTTACATTGGCAGCAGCAATTCTTCCTTGGTTTTTTTAATTTTCACTATATACGTTGCCATTAGCTACATTCAGTTTCTATCAACTGCACTCACAGTTAAATAACCGACTCAGTTTTTAAACTACAAAGAAGCTCTTATAGTTGCCCCTGAAACTCTCCTTCATTATCTGAATAGCAGCGGGACCTGAAAGGAGCATAGAACTTGACTGCATCATATCATCATTATTATTATAAAGTAGACCACATAAACATACCTGAGTTTTGTTGAACTGCTATCAAACTAGAGGATCACTGCCATCTGTTGGCAGATGAGAAACAAAATATTTCATTAGTTTCTTGGTCAATGCACAGTTTTACAACCCGTCATTTATCTGGACAGAGTCTTATTTCATTTTACAGAGTACTTCTGCCACACTTATGTCATAATCCTAACAATGATTCCTGCAGAAAAAAATAAAGTGATTAATATCTTCATGTGTATCTTGATATAATAAGAATGGCTAGTCCTTGACAACTTAGAAAATACTGCTCATTCTTCTGATACATATAATTTATCTTCTCTGAATTATCTAATATGCATTTCTTTCTTTGAAAGCATTAAATATTGGATCTTTCAGATATGTTTCATCAGGGAAGCAATTTTGAGACAAGCATGAAGGGTTAGAGGAAGAAACTAACTGAAAATGAAATAGTGTGCGAGTTAATATTCTGACTTAAAATTTCATGCATGCTACAATAAAAATGAGTAACTTTTCTATGTATAAGCTCTCTATACTTAGAAAGTGCTGTACTATATATATATACATCATTTCCCTTTTTAGAATCTCTCTGTTCAACTATACTGCTGCAAAAACTACCCACAGAAAGAACAATGAAATGAATTTACACTGTCTGACTCTTTAAAAAGGCAAAGAAATAGCAATAATCATATTCAGGCACACACAGTATTGTTTTGATTAATTCAGTTTAACCTGAACTCTGTTTTGCTGATTTCTGATCTTTCCATGTTAAATATATCAGATTTTCTCTGATGTTTGTTATGGTTATGATAGCCTTATTAAGTGATCCACAACAATGCTAACACCCACATGCAAAATTATTTTCAGATAAAAATACAGCAGCTATGTCTTGGTAGTATAATCTCATGTTATGCATAAGGATACACAGCAATAATTCTTGCACGTAGAAAGTAAGCCTGTAAAGGGGGAAGAATTCATTGTTCTGCCTTCTAAAAGATTTTATTTTTCTGAATTATTCCTGATAGAAGTAGTGGATTTTATCAAAAGATTTACATACTTACAAGATTTGTAAGTCAGTTTTTCTCCTTCTTCTTTCCAAACATCTTCCTTGGGCATTGTTAAAGATATAAAATTTGGATGTAAATGTAGGAGAAATGCAACAAGTTCTATGAAGGCTACTGCTAAGCTTGTAAGCCGCCCTGAGTCTTCGGAGAAGGGCGGGATATAAATGGAATTAAAATAAATAAAAAATAAAAATAAAACAATTAAACCCAGACAATATTTCCGAAATTCACTGTAGCTTTAATTAGAGTTGGTAGAAAATAAGGAATTCGCAGGGTTCCGAAACAGGGGAGCTTGTGTGCTATCAGCTTCCTACTGCAGCAAAAAGAAAGCATAAAGAGAATGTGAATTATAGTTGAAGGTATTATTTCCCACAATAAGAATATCATAATTAACCAGCACACTGTATCTAAAATAAAGAATATATAACTTATTAGAAATCATAATTACATTAATTAAACCCAATGTCAAAACCATTCAAGATAAATATATTTTGTACTTTGGCTGTGCATAGATTTGGAAGCAGTTCAGTTGAAGAAAGCTTCAGGTCAATACATACCTTTGAAGCGGTGACCCTGGATCAAAGCAGTTCTTTCCTTTGAAGTGCCCCATTAGAAGAGCATTCTGAGTTTTCCACGTGTGCCAAAGAATGTGTGAACAGATACACAAAAATTATCTCTGAATTTTTAATTGATTATTCAAGAATGTATTTAATGCTACCTGTGTGCAGCCTGGTTAAATGCAAACAGAAGAAGGAATTATGAAACATATAAGAAAGTTCAGCAGGACTTTTATTCTTACTTTTTTACTTTATTTATTTACAAATGGAAAAACATACTTTTCCTTCAACCATGTTGAACTAATAGAATGTCATAATCCCACAGTATAATTATACAGCAATGTTTCATAATTAACAACTCAGACATGGATATATTTTCCACAGCAATGTGGAAAATATTACTGTTTTATATTACTATTTTGTCCTCTTTAGAATATGTTCTATTGCTGTTGCCTACAAAAAAAAGAAAAAATACCTCTGCTGTCCTCTGTGTTGTGCAGTCTCATGTAGACAGAATTTATAGAAAAACTCTTCTTTTGAATAGAACCGATAATCAGATTAGAAAGAAAAATTACAATGTATTTTGTTTATTATGTATATCTACAGTAGAAAAGTGAAAAGTTGGATAAAAGCGAAATGCTTTAGTTTCAAATTCATTACTTTTAAACATCTACTCCCTTAAGCATTAGCTTTTGTCAACCATGTTTTTCAAGATATAATGATATATAATTGCATATGCATGCATTTGTGTGTGAATATAATGATCAATATATTTACTGTTTTGATCATAGTTGTAACAAATAGCATGATGAAGAAATAATTTTGCGAACATATAAATTGAGATACTGAATTAGGTAGATTTTATTATCAGTAACTGAATATGTATTATAGTACAACATCTTAACATAGCAAATTATTGAAAAAGCAATTAATTGGACAATCCAAATGTAAAAGAGTTTTTTATTAGGAATGACAACTCTTTATTTTGTCATACAGGTTTGGAATCATAAGAAGTTCTCATTGCAACACCTCAGAAGAGTACTGGTTTAAAATATCATGATCCAAAGATTAGCAACTTCCAGACCAAATAATTTTCTTTTTAATAGTACTAATTTAAGTATGCCTTGATCATTAAATTGCTTATAAATCAACTCTGGACATTTTTATTAACATCAATATAATATATCTTATAATTTATATATGTTTCAATTAAAAAGCAACTGAAAAAAGGAAACATGACAAGAACAATAAGAAAGCACAGTATAAAAAAGAAATAAAAAAACTCTACAGTCCTTTGGAGCACATTTACATAAACAGTGCCATCTCCTGAAAAAATGGTTACAGCAATTTTCTATATTTCTACCTGGAGAGACAGATGAAAGTCAAACCTCATTGATGTACTAAGAAACAGAATCTAGTTGTCAATAAAAGTATTCTTGAGTGCACAGTATTTCAACATTCTTTGCTGTTTTGTTACTTTTTCAAACAATACTCTTTGCACCATGTTTAAATTTGATAGATCCAAAGAAATAGATGGTGTTTGCTTTTTTTCTTGGCCAGTTTCCTAAGCTGTGAGTCTCAAATATTAGTCTTTAGTACCTGTGATTTGGACGTCTCATTGAACCTAAAGCAATTCCTTGCTCTTTTCTAGCTTCTTAGCTGCAATGAAATGTTTGTCAAACAAAACATCGTATGTCTTTTTCCTGGTTCTTGGAAGGGATCATAATATTTAAAAACAAAAACTGAAGATACAAATTTCTATAAATAATACATCTCATGCTATAAAATACAAGTTCGCAATAGAAACCTGTAGAAGAAGAACCCGGGCTGTATATAGGTTTTGGGGTTTTGTTTTTATTTTAATCTTTTCAATTTATCAGGTTCCCTCCACCAATAAATGTAAATTCTAATTATACTGGTATATTAGGTCAATCACTGGGACCACAGGTTTAGTCTCCTCAGCTTTCAGACTTGTGCTGAAGCCCATCCTCAGGGAACTTCTCTCTCCCCAGAATGTGGGCTCCAGCACGAATCCAAAAGCTCAGAAGACTAAACCTCTGGTCCCAGTGATTGACCCAGACTGGATCCTGCAACATTATCCTGGGACACGTATATTTGCCTTTGTGAGTAGCACGTTCTATGCAAATAAGTTGCCAGAGGTAATTTGCTAATTTCCAGTTCTCTTTATTACTTAGAAATTATTTAGATTTATTTATTTAACTAAATATTTGTTTATTATTATTTAGATATTATTTTTGCAGAATCCATGCTTATTACTTTTTAGCAAAGTTTGCCTAGTTGAATGGAGTTGTTTCTATTACTTTTTCTATCAATTTGCCCTGAACAGATGTTAAGGCAACCAACATATAAATTAGTGGCTGGATTCTTCTGGATTCCTTTTTAAAAAGTATTGATTAACTTCTTGTTCTCTAACAATGCACCTGATGTCACTAACAAGCCACATAACTTTCCTCATTAAATAGCCTGGCTAAATTCCTATTCTCACTTGTTCTCCTGTTTGCTATGTTCAGAAGCACCAGCTGTTCTCCTTAGCCTATCTTTATAAAACAAAGGAATTCTAAGGAGTTCTCAGTGGGTCTGAACCATTGGCTGATAATGTGGCCAGTATTAGTTAACTACTTGGTCAGTGAGTCAGTTGCAGCTTAAGCATCTCCCTCCTGAAACTGTGTGCTTGACAAACAAGAAGCAAGGAGACACCCCATTCAGCTGCAATAATAATAATAATTAATAATAATAATAATAATAATAATAATAATAATAATAATAATAATAATAATAATAATAATAATAATAATAATAACAACCCAGTCTAACCAAATTAACTAAAATGATCTTCTTTAAAAGCATTTAATTAGCTCTTCAAACTCACCAGATCCTTTGCAGACTTTCCCTCTTTCTGATTGCCCTCCAGTTCATTTGCTCCAGGCATACAGTAGGTTTCTGAGTGCCTCTGCTCTTCCCAAGAGTGCTTGGTCAAAGGTCTCTAATAATTGGCATTCAGCTGCCAGATAATTTTTTGATTTTTCTTGTGAGATACATGATATCTGACATTAAACATTTCCTTAATTAGACAAAGCAACCACCAACCTTCCCCTACAACCACCCCCATTTTCTTTTTAATTATCTTCCATATTCTACTATATAGTATTGAGAATAGTGCCAAGGAAAGCAAAAAGGAGCAAAAAGGCTGAAGTAAAAACATCCAATCAGGAGGTTCGGATGATCTTTCGTCAATGAACTTTAGCACATATTGAAGGTATGGACCTTATTCAATGATGTAATTTTTTGTAGATGATTACTGCTACCAGTTTTTATCACATTCCCCTTTTACTTATAAACTTTTTTAATATTTGGAAATTTGTCTAAATTGATTTAATAATGAAATGTTTCATTAAAATCTTTATATATAAACTGTGTAAACTTGCCCTGTTACACTTTGTGTCTTATGACTGAGACAAAATGTCTTAAGCTTTGTATTTCTGGATTTGTTTTGATGAGTACTTGCTATTGCCATTGCTGTTGTGTGCTCAGGAATGACATTGAAAAAAACATATCAGAATCTGTAGATTTAAGTTCCAAATTTAATAGAGTTTTTCCCCCCCTCCAGTCTGATGTTTGGACCTGGTTCCCTAAATTCAGTAATTTTCAATGCATCCCATGTATTACCTTCCTTTTCTGAGGATAAACCATTTAGAGATGCCACGATATATGAGAAGTTGTGTATGGAGGAAAAACAAGGAAAAAGGGAAGGGAAGGAAAATGTGACTATTTTATTGTCAGTATACCTCTGAATGCCAACTGGTGGTGAATAAGGTGACGAGGATGTTGTTTCATTAATGTTTTGCTTGTGGCTTCTCACAGAGATTTGGTTTGCTGCTGCTGCAACACAAATTTAAATTATACTGACTTACAACAGTTAGTGTTTCTGTTCCCTGGAACTACTCATTCAATTTCATCAAGTGTTCTTAACTCATTAAAAGTGACTGTGGGGTATAAACAATTATAAATATATGTTTTTGAACAACATTTCCTAATTTGTATCAGTTTCATACACCTTCATGGTTTTTGTAATATACACTTTTAAAACTACCATCCATACATTTTGTCTTTCAAGCAACTTTCCCAATTATATTTGTAATGCATTAATATTTGAACCAATAATAGATACAAACATGCCTTGTAACTCATCTTGCAATCTAGCTGGCAGTTTATACCATTTCTTTTAAAAATAAAATAAACTAAAATATGACTTTAACTTATTTAATTCTTTGCAGCTGAATGCAGGAAAACTGGAATGCTAAGGGTTTATATAAAGACAAAAGATCCCAAATACAGAAGTAGCACCAAAGCAACCTCTCAAATGGGGGTGGGTCCTTGGTGTTTTCTGAGCTTGGTTGTTTTCGTGCAGACATTTCATTACCCAACTAGACAATACCATCAGCACTTTCTTAAACATTATGACAAAGATAGCTTCATTTATTCTCCCATAAAAAATCACATGCCAGCAAGAAACAGCCCCCCATTCACTCTCCCTAAAATGGGATGTGGCAAGTTTAAGCAGATGGTTAGAATATTTTACCCACCTGTTAAGCAGTTTTGCTAACATACAGCAACAACTAAGGAAGCACAAGCATTCATCTTCTTTTGTCATCCTCACCTATTACTATACCTTGGTAATGAGGCTATCGAGCTATTTCTGAACATAGGTATAGTGCTTTTCTGTGGAAGCAACTTATGAAAGGGACAAAGGATATTCAATACTCATGGTTAGCAGCATTTGAAAATAGATAAGGGGAGGTCATGGCGAACATGCATGTTAGAGGGAATTTCTGAAATCACATGATTGTGATTTACTCTCTGGTGATAAGAACAAATATCACCAAATAACGGTAAAGCCAGAACGGAATGGCAAAATACTGGGATATAAATAAACATGCTGCATTACAGAAGCAGCCATCAGGACTGCAGCTGCATGAGATTCATTATTGGAATATTGCCCAGTCAGGGTGATAATTGTAGCTCTCTTGTCAAGTCCACTGAGATAATGAAAATAATAAAATGGTTAAAAAAAAGTAAAACCATACAAAAACCTCTTGTTCGCAAAAGCAGAAAATCTATAATCCATGAAAACTACAGCTGGCAAAACCCTCTTTTTCCTAGTTTAAATCAACCGTTTATACAGTGCAAGATTAACATTCTTTCATTAAAAAACTTAATATCTCTATATAAGGAACCCATGTAAAGTATTGGTCAGGCTCTATGTGTGGGGCCCAGAGAGAACAGGGATCCAGCCTTCCTAGAACTCAAGCCAAAATGTCCACAAAGGGCAGTGTTCCCTGATAAGAGGGAGGGAATGTACCCAGAGAAATCTGCAGCTTCTTTGGAGAAGGCAGGGCAGATCTCCATACCTGAATCAACAACCAAGTGGTCAATGAATGTGTCGCATGATATCTACCCCTTGCAAAAAATCCCATTGCAAGAGAAAATACTATTTTAAAACTGGAATAACTAAGGATGTCTCAGATATAAGTGGAGGATAAGGTGAAAGACAAGGCATGTAACCATACATGACAAGCACATCCTCCTTTTCAAAACTGTATATCAGTACATGCCAGTGATGTGGCACTGAATGTTTTCTTTTTCAGTTTTGAAAACAGGTGTTTGTGTCATATGCCATTCAAATTAGAAAATAATTCATATGCTGATATGCTGATAGCAACTGATAAGATTTTTTTTCTCCGCAAACAAGTATAAAGTTTGTCCTTTGGTTCACATATGGAGAACAAAGATATATGTGGAGAAACATGCTAGAACTTGACATGTGAAAAACTAGCACTCAAGAAGGATCAATACAGTATGTACCTTAGAACACAATATTACTTTTACTAATTTCTTGACATTCTTGTATGACAATTTCCCTTGTACAGGTATGACCACAGTTGAGCCCAAAATTTCTGTTGCTAAGCAAGACATTTGGTAAGTAGGTTTTGCCCCATTTTATGACCTTTGTTACCACAGTTGTTAAATGAATCACTGCAGTTATTTAGTTAGTAACATGGTTGTTAAGTGAATCTGCTTCCTCTGCTTCCTTTTCTTTGTCAGAAGGTCACAAAAGGTGATCACATGACCCTGGGGCACTGCAACGATCATAAATAGGAATCAGTTGCCAAATATCTGAATTTTGATCATGTCACCATGGGGATGCTGCAACAGTCATAAAATGTGAATAAGCCACTTTTTCAGTGGCATTGTAACTTCAAATGGTCACTAAATGAACTGTTGTAAGTTGAGGACTATCTGTATACAAATTAAAGAAGGAAGTGGGCCACTTGGAGTCTGTATAAATACTTAAAGTAGCATATGCTAGTCTCTTCTTCTCATGTTTCAATGCTGCAAATTGTTAACTGTCTCTAATGTTATATGATGCTGTCTCAGGTCCTGACTAGCAAACGTAAGAAACACTATGGGCAAGATAAATTATCAGAATAAAGAAGTACTATTGTAACCTCCCTGTGAACACTGGCTGGATCTAGAGCAGCCATCTCCAATCTACTCTATCCAGATGCATTAGAATTACAATTCCCAGGATTACCCAAACAGTATGCCAATTAGAAATTCTGGAAATTGGAAGTCTAAAACTGGGCTTTTCAACCTTTTCACAGATTACACCACTTTTAGGATATGGCAATATTCGAGTACCACCAGTTGCCTAGCAAGGTGTCAAAAACGTGATGACCCAAAAAAGAGAAAGGAACAAATTGATAAAGTACAGGTAGTCCTTGACTTACAACAGTTCGCTTAGTGACTGTTCAAAGTTACCATAGCACTGAAAAAAGTGACTTGTGACCATTTTTCACACTTATGACCATTGCAGCATCCCCAGGTCATGTGATTTACATTCGGATGCTTGGCAACTGATTCATATTTATGATGGTTACATTATCCCAGGGTCATGTGATCCCCTTTTGCAACCTTCTGACAAGCAAAGTCAGTGGGGAAGCCAGGTTCGCTTAACCGTGATGCTAACTTAATAACTGCAGTGATTCACTTAACAAATGTGGCAAGAAAAGTCATAAAATGGGGCAAACTCATTTAACAAATTTCTCACCCTCCTCCTTTTATATCCTCTCTTCTCTCCCCCCTTCTTTTATATCATTTCTCTCCCCTTTTATCTCTTCTCTCCCCTCCTTCTTTTATATCCTTTCTCTTCCCTCCTTTTATATCATCTCTTCTCTCCCCCCTTATTTTATATCCTTTCTCTCCCCTCCTTCTTTTATATTCTCTCTTCTCTCCCCCCTTATTTTATATCCTTTCTCTCCTTTTATATTCTCTCTTCTCTTCCGCCATATTTTATATCCCTTCTCTCCCCTCCTTCTTTTATATCCTCTCTTCTCTCCTCCCCTTATTTTATATTCTTTCTCTCCCCTCCTTCTTTTATATCGTCTCCTCTCCCCTGCTTTTGTCTTCAATGCACCTCCAGCTGACTGCTCTCCTCAAGGCTGTGCTTTCTCCCCTCCCCCCATTGTCTTTTTTTTCTCTTCCTCTCCTGCCAAAACCTGCTCCGTTTATAACTTTTCCTCTCTCTCCCCCTCCTCCTTTTCTCTTGTGGGTGCTCTGGAAGCACCGATCAGCTGGAGCAGCAGATCCCAGGCAACACCTCACGCAGCTCCAGTTGAATCTCTGCCTGAAGACTGTGTGGGGCTGTGTGCTAGAGCTAGAGCTGTGTGCGCTGATCCTGGGCTCTCAGCAGAAGTCAGGCAACACCTCATGCAGTTCCAGTTGAATCTCTGCCTGAAGACCCTGTGGGACTGCCTGCCAACCCCAAGGCCACCATCAATCAGCTGGAGCTGTGCATGCTGATCCGGGGCTCTCAGCAGGACCCAGGCAACACTTCACACAGCTCCAGTTGAATCTCCGCCTGAAGACTGCATGGGGCTGCCTTCCACGCCCAAGGCTGCTGCCAATCAGCTGGAGTTGCACGCGCTGATCCTGGGCTCTCAGCAGAACCCAGGCAACACCTCACGCAGCTCTAGCTGACTTTTCCACAAGCCTGTGCGGCACTGTCGCCTCTTCACCTCATCTACTTTTACACTTTTTTTAACACTGCTTTTCAACCCATCATATGTGTACCACCTGCCAGGTGCTGACGTACCACCAGTGGTATGCTTACCACCAGTTGAAATACCCTGGCCTAAAACACACCAAAAAAATACCTATTGGAGAATATTGTTCTACAGGATGGAGCCAACTTTGAGTGTGAGGAGGAATTTTGCCTATCAATATAATCAAGAGGAATAGGGATAGAATGGACAGGACAGTCTTGGATTACCTATAAGAGACTAGAAGCTTGGCCTGGCAATATGGTTAGTTTGCTGATGAGAAGCACCTTGAATTCTCTACAGCTAATAATAAGGTAAGCAGAGTCTGTAATGTCAAATTACATTCATTCGTACTTCAGATTCTTGTTACAAAATAAAAGTTATGGCTTCATTCCAATCTGACAGTGTAGAGGTAACTAGTATGAATCGGTGTTATACTTTGGACATAATGAATGAATGAATGAACCTTTTATAGTCAAAGTACAACCATGTATACATTGAGATTGGCTGAGCCTCCCTTCATGCCCCCACCCCCCAGCTTACAGTGACACAAACCCTCCATCTTATTACACCATGTGAACTAATTGCACAATACACCGGCCTCGCAAGTCAGTTATGCATAAAGTTTATAAAAATTATTTCCCATTCAAAAGCCTAGCAGCCCATGGATAAAAGCTGTTTTTCAGCTGTTGGTGCGGCTGATGGTAGGAGAGTAAAGAGATACCTTCCATGGTGTGAGTCATCCCTGAGAATTTTCCTCACTCTTCCAAGGCAGCGAGCCCTGGTGATGTCATCCAGTGGTGTCAGGGGACAGCCCACGATGTCTTGTGCTGTGCTTACCACCCTCTGTAATGCCTTCCTATCCGCGGCTGTCAGACCAGCATACCAAACCACAATACCATACGAGAGGATGCTCTCTATAGTAGACCGGTAAAAGAGGGTCATAAGCCATTGTTCTACCCTGTTCTTCCGCAAGACCCTGAGAAAGTGAAGCCTCTGTTGGGCCTTTCTGGCTACCTGGGTTGTATTAACTTTCCAGGTCAGATCTTCGCAGAGGTAGACTCCCAGAAATTTAAAGGAGGAAACTCTCTCCACACAATCCTCCCCAATGTAAAGTGGGGCAGGTTCCTCCTCTTTCCTCCAGAAGTCTAACACCATCTCTTTTGTCTTCCCGATGTTCAGGTGTAAGTTGTTGTTACAACACCATATGGATAGTTTTTGTACCTCCGCCCTGTATGCTGTCTCATCCCCACCTGTAATAAGACCCACCACGGTAGTATCATCTGCAAACTTAATTATCGCAGTAGATGGGTCGGATGATACACAGTCATATGTGTACAAAGAGTACAGATAGGAGTACAGCACACAGTCCTGTGGCGAGCCGGTGCAAAGCTTCAGGGGGGTGGACAAAGCAGACCCGACCCTCACTGTTTGTAACCGGTCCCTAAGAAAGTCTTGAATCGCAGATGGAGGGGGAGAATTTCAAGTCAGTCAGCTTCTTGATGAGAATGCTCGGCAAAATGGTGTTGAAAGCCGAGCTATATAGAACAAAGAGGGCTGTCATAAATATTGTAACTAAACCAATGGGGCTTTTGTTTTAAGTTCTCTGTCACGGTGTCTGAAAGATTTACAGCATCTGATTTCTGATTACTGAGTCTATGTTCTTTACTTCTTTCCTAACTAAATTGCGGCATGAATTGTTGGAATGAAGTGCCTGTCTCTTCACACTTGTGAATTTCATCCTATGATTCTTTCTGAGCAGATTAATGGGAAAGCTCTTTGTGGCTTCTGCCAAATAAAGCCTTCAGTCTAGATCTGAGATTGAAATTTCAACTCATCCAAATTGCCTCGGATTAGGAAAATATTCTCCTTTTCCCAGGTGTCATTTGTGTGTCATATTTTAAAATATGAGCAGAATTCAGATGACCAAGTGTTCTAAACAGAGGTAAAATTTTATTTTAACAAGAAACATATTTTTATTTATTTATTTTATTTATTTATTATGGGACTTATATGCCGCCCTATCTCCCAGAGGACTCAGGGCGGCTAACAACAATAAAAAACCAACAGTACAAAAGTTAAGAAAAAAATTAAATAACAGCCCCAAATATTAATTACACAGTTAAAAATTAAAACTTTTAAAAACCCATCATCAATCCAGGTCAGCCTGATGGAAAAGGAACGTCTTGAGGTCGCGGCGAAAGGACCGGAGGTCCGGGGCCATCCGAAGCTCAAGGGGGAGTTGATTCCAAAGGGCTGGCGCTCCCACAGAAAAGGCCCTCCCCCTGGGGGTCGCCAGCCGACATTGTCTGGCCGACGGCACCCTGAGGAGGCCCTCTCTGTGTGAGCGCACTGGGCGATGGGAAGTCGTCCCTGGCAGCAGACGGTCCTGCAGATATCCTGGGCCTAAGCCATGTAGGGCTTTAAAGGTAAGTACCAGCACCTTAAATTTTAAATCTCTTAGAAGATGTTTAAGGAATATGTATATAAAGCAGAGGCTTACACTTTGTAGTCTTCTTAGCCAATTATTGTTATATGTCTGGTTGTGAGTGTCACATTATCTAATATTTTGGGACTGTTCTATAATAGATGCCACATGAAATAGTTACTGTATAGTCTCCATTTCACTGGCTTGACAGTCATAATTATGCGGGCAATAGGAGCAAATTTTATTTCTTTTCTAAATGAGAAGAAATTAAATATTTTTATACACCGGTATTCCAGCCAGCAAAGTAAATATGTTTCTCTCTTTATTCTAGGAAGGTTGCAAATGAAGATTAAAATCACATTCACATCATCTGTGAAAAGTTGAAGTTGATGAGTTGAAGTTTCAGTCATAGACCAAGGCTGAGAGGTCTGAAGGCTCTATCTGGCAGTAGCCACAAATGGCTCTTCCATTAATCTGCTCAGAAAAATAATTTGCTATTGCTCTGCCCTATAGAACAGCTTGACGCCTGAGGTGAGATTGGTCCCCTGTGCTGGAAGAGCATTTAAGAGCTAGTTGGGGATCCAACAGTTGGATAGATCCTGGGGGTGGTTCTCTGTCTTTTCATCTTTATCTATTTTTGTATGGATTTTTATGTGCATTTTATCATTTTTTACTTATAAATCCCCAGAGTAACTTAGATAGTGAGATAGGTGGTGCATAAGTGTGATTAATAAATAAATAACAAATAAAAATATGCAAACATACAGTATTTGCAAACTGTACTTATATACTACTGTTGTAGAATCAAAGAAAATATATGCATCCAGTTCATTATGGGGATATAATTTAAAATTGGTACAATCTATTTAAAACAACAGGGACACGGTGGCTCAGTGGGTTAGGACGCTGAGGTCGATCAGAAGATCGGCAGTTTGGCGGGTCAAATCCCGAGTGCCGCATAGCAGAGTGAGCGTCTGTTACTCGTCCCAGCTTCTGCCAACCTAGCAGTTCAAAAGCACATAAAAATGCAAGTAGAAAAATAGGGACCACTACGGTAGGAAGGTAACAGCGTTCTGTGCGCCTTTGGCGTCTAGTCATGCCAGCCACATGACCATGGAGACAAATGCTAGCTCTTCGGCTTTGAAATGGACATGAGCACCAGCCCCTAGAGTTGGAAACGACTAGCACGCATCTGCGGGGGAACCTTTACCTTTACATATTTAAAACAACATTGATACCCACTTTTCTTCTGTTTGAAATCTCCATATTTATAAACTTTGGCCTTTGTTAATTCTGGAAGGTATCATCTTAACTCATCTGGAAGGCACTCCCTTGAGAAGGCCAGCGCCAGCTATAAAAAGATTATTTAATATATTCAGTAAGTTACAGTTTAACATAGTGAGAGTAGGCTGTTAGTATCCTTTTTCTCCAAAATATCATATATAACTACAATATTAAACACATAACTGTACTTGATATTTTGCAGAACAATAGCTATTTGTTGAAAGACTTTGTTTTTTCCTTAACATTCTACTATTTTAAAGCCTAATGGCATCTAATACAATGTCTTCAATATTTAGAATGAATTTATTGAAACACATATGCAGGGTTCACTTTTTCCCTTACAAAAAAAGATTAATCTTACTTCTCAACTTCAAAATTAACAAGGTTTGTCTTTTTCTGTGTTTTGTTTTAATGTACTTTTAATTAATAGACGTGCTGTTGAGTAAATATTAACTATAAATTCTGGGAGTCGTAGTCCCAATTTACCTGGATATGATGGCTTTGAATCTCATTAGTATCAGTTTCAATACATATAGCTGGGAATTGATAGGATAAACTTGATATAAGCTTGTTAATCAGTGTTTCTCAGACTGGCATTGATAGTCTGTACTATGTGAAAGGGACATTTCTAATTGGGTTTTGCAGGGTATTGATATCGCCTGATCAATCATACACAATAGAAATGGAATTCTTCAACCTCACTTCCAGTCTTTGCTGCATCATAGCTTGCGCTCTGTAATCCATGCTGTCAGCCACTCTATGACTAATACCTGGAGCTTAGAGCTTCCTTGTACTACTTTTCCAGATGTATGATCTTGTAAGCTTCAATGCTGTTCAGAGTCCAGTATCCCTTTTGATTAAGTGTCAGAATGATTGCACCCACACCCACACAACCAGTTGTTGGGAAATGTAAGTATTCAGATATACTTGGAACGCTTGATACACGTAACATAGGACATTTTGTGTCTGTTTACCCAACCCTGGAAGACGAGATTTACCTAACAGACAATATCCAAGCTAGCAAATTTGCCTTGCTGCTAGAATTTGTGATCCTCATTATATATTTATAGTATTATCTGAAGTTATTTTGCATTGTTAGGCCAAAGTTACAAGAATGAAGTCAGTTATGGCTGGGTGATGCTAAGGTACTGACCTATTCAAATATTTTTGTGTATAAAACCTATCACATTTCTAAGGACTTACTGGAATGTTGTTTTCAAAGACTGTTCCCATATCATGTGTAAATTAATCACATTTGAAAAAAAGTTTACAGGGGCACTCT
This sequence comes from Vipera berus, assembly GCF_964194415.1. Lineage (NCBI taxonomy): Eukaryota > Metazoa > Chordata > Lepidosauria > Squamata > Viperidae > Vipera > Vipera berus. The sequence goes on along the minus strand of NC_138204.1, from coordinate 176,183,061 downwards.
TCAGTATAGTTAAGAGGGAAAGCAAAAAGTGTACACTTTTCACTAATTTTTACTCAAATCTGAGGTGCCAAGGCTTTGGTTTAAAAGGATCAATAAAAAGAAAGACAGCTTTGGGTTGAGGCTGGCATCTGATGACTTCATAGACATCTCTGTATTATACAAATTGTTTCAAGGCTATTGGTCTGTAGCCCTGGAGTTTCCTGATCGTCCCTCACATTTTCAAGTGTAGCCCATATTTCTTTTTCTGAGGAATCTTATTATTTTCTCACTCTCACTTCCAGTCTACTGTCTTATTATAGTGAGACTGTAATATAAAATCTATTTCTTTTTTCATTTTGTATAGTATATAATTTCATATTGTTCTTTATTCACACATATTTTGTTTTCCTTCCACATACTGTGTTAAATATGCTAAAAAAAACCATCTTAAAATGCCAAAGGCTCCCATTGTTTATTAGCAAAGTCAGCACACATAGTCTTAATCTTAACTTCTACTGGACTATTCCTGTTTCTTTTACTTAAACCCACATTGTCATCTTCTCTAAGCTTAGGTCAACTGTGAGAAATGTGTGCACAAAGGGATCTTTTTTGACGTGGCAGAGGCCATTTTCTTTGTATTCCTGAGACTTTTAGCTGTGCCCCTACCCTCCTAATTATATCTGTACCAGAAAGTCCAGCTAAAAGAAGGAAAGAAAATTGGGTGTGTGTGTGTGTGTGTGTGTGGTGGTGGTGGTGAAATGAAGAAAAAAAAAAAGAGAGAGAACAACTTGGACCAAGGAGCCTGAAACATCCCCTAATCTGTGTGACAATTTAATTTCACAAGTAGGTAAGAGTCATCTCAGTTGATGGCTCTGAACTGGCTTCTGGGGGGGGGGACAAGTGGGACAGAAGAAGTTTGTCAGGGAAGAAAAAAGACCCTCGCTGAGCCAAGGAAGAATGATTAAGAGAAAGTTTTGTTGCATGCCACCCACCTAAAGTCGATAGCACTCTAACGGATAGGCAGCGAGGTAACTACAGTATATAAAGCAGGTCTATGGCTGTAGCTGCCCACCCGCTCCCAAGGAGGCTGACAAATCTTTAGTGGGGGGGAAGAAGATTCCTGCACCAAGAGGCACCGTGGGCAGGTAACACTTTGTTTTATCTTTTCATGCCCTACATAAGAGAAAGGTTGGACATGTTTTGCTAATGCTAGATATAAACCTTTAACAGGTGGGGTGGGACTGGTTTCATCTTCACTTTGGGGATGCCAGTTTCCCCGGAGAATTCCTCCGGCTGTTCCCAGAGAATGCACACCTGTCCGCCGTTTCCAATCCTTGGACTCCGGGAGGAGATTCCCTGTCTTCCTTCATACTTTAAAAAGTAGCGAAAATGCTTTGGGAGAGATTCGGAGTTAACTGAGTGAATGTTCAGCTCCCTTTTTCTGGAACTGAAGGCTATTAACTTACGTAAGCCTATTAAAGACTGGGTCGGTGAGCTTCAGCCCACAGAAATGGTTTTTATGTGCGATTCCAAACAGGAGTTGCCACAGCATTGAACAAGAACCGATCTTGAGGCGTTGTACCGGTGGTCACCCACCGACAAGTACCCACCCGTAAAGGCTGTGAAATTATCAGGGGAAAATACCGTATTATTTTATTAATTGATCTGGGAAAAAAAAACACGGAATGGAAAGCAAACGGTTTTCAGGTCCTAGAAGTAAGTCTGAAGTGGCGGTTTGTCAGTGCGGAGGAAAATCCTACCGTAAGAGAGAGAAACAGCTGAGTCCGTCCAATTAATTCAGCTGCGCTGTGTTATCTTAATCAACTACATGTTTCTGAAGGAACCTGTAGGTCAGATCTATCCTTTTGGTCTCACGAGGAAGAAGAGCTGCGGATCATCCTAAATCTTTCGTGCGTTTACACGTTTCAGGGATTCTTTGGAAAATACCGGCAGCCATTCACCTCCCCCTCCCGGCCACTTTCCCGCCAGATCTCTTGGACGGTAGTACGCTTGGCCTCGCTAAATATCCTTTTCTCACAAATTTGGGTCCGAGCTACATAGCCGCCTGAGGTTGCAGAGCAAAGCTGCCGCGGCGGTCTAGTGGGCGGGGTCGTCCTGGCGGGACTGGTCAGTGAAAGAAGTGCCTCCCTTCCCAATCGCCTGCGCGGCCGCTCCCAGGGAAGGGAATCTAGGGAAGCACCAGCCCGACTGGCGATTCGCGAGCCCCCTTCGGTCCCGTTTTCCCCCGCCCCCCCCCACTCCCTCCCCCAAGGAACTATTTCTTCGGCCGCGGCCGGGCGAAGCGGACACTTGTAGCTGCGGGAGTGACATAGGTCTCACCGACCGCTTGGTGCGGGCGCCTCAGCAGAGCCACGTGTCTTTGCCAAATCAGGACGCGCTGTTACAACTGATCTCCTGCTGCCCGTGGCCGTGGGAGACCTTTTCGGATCGCCCTCCCCCCGCCCCGCCACACACACGCACACACACACACACACACACATCATGAGGAAAGCTCTCCGGGTGGGCCGGGAGAGAAGCTAACCGCCGGGTTATTGCTTCTTTTCTCCTCCCAAGAGAGATGCCCGGGGCTACGAAATGCCGCCGTCGCCACGTGCTGTCCGCCCTTGTCTTCTTTCTATTCCTCACTTCAGCCCGGACGTCCCGCTTGGAAAGCGGTAGCAACGCCGCCCTCCAAAGCCAAGCCAAAGACCTCCAAGGGCCCGCGGGGGACCGGAAAACGCTGCTCGACTTGCTGCTCAAAGCTCTGGTGGACAGCAGCGGCGGCGGCAGCTTCCAGGCAGCGTCTCAGCCCTTCAGGGCGGAGCGGGTCATCGTTCGGCGCTTCGCCAACGGCGGCGGCGGCGGCGGCGCCCATTATTCCTCGGCAGCTCTGGATCGCGAAGCCAAAGTCAGCTCTTCCTCGAGCTCCAGGGAGCGAGCGCCCAGGTTCTTAGCCGCTTCCAGACATTTAGGTAAGAAAGTCGAACAGAGGCTCCGTACCCTCTTCCCCCCACCCCTTCCTTTGGTCCTTTCTCTTGTGGCCCATTTGGAGTCTGATCTCCGGGGGCTGGCTTTGGTGCGAAGAGCGAGACGTCCCCACCTCCTCTACCAAAAATGCCTTTCGAGTTTGCGCTGCTAAACTATCCTGCTTTGTTTTAACACCCAAGCTTGGCAGTGCGGACCTTCGGGTCTCATGCCAAACTACAAAGCTTATCAGTGATCGTTAGTGATCCTGTTGGCTAGAATTGGCGGGATAAAAGTATAAAAAGACTTGTAAATCTGCAGATAACCCTCACATTCATTTTAAATGGCTTTGGGATTTCTCTAGTTTCTAATCGCACCCCATTAAAGCATTGAAGAGATATTGTATTCAATTAACCTTGAAGAGGTTTAGGCATTTCTGTGACAGTTGGAAGCATTTTGAGAAGTTCAGGATGCAGTTTTGCTTTGGAAATGAGGTGCTTTTGAAAACCAGTCGTATTTCTTAGGTAATTACCAACTGCTGAACAGGAGTGCCTTGGATGTAAAAGATGCTAACGTCCTTCCAAACCATACCTCTATCCCTAGCAGAACTTCAGCAGTTGTATAAGTAACAAACTAACCTGTTACTTTAAGGCACTGATCAGTACATCTCTTGCTTCTATACATGTGCCACACAATTGGTATGATGCCCTGGAAATGAGGCTGACTTTTCTGACTGCTCTGAGCTGTCTAAATTTTGTTGTGTCTGACATCAAGAATGGCAATTCATACCATTGCTCAAATGTCCTTAATCTAAAAGAAGATTATTTAGTCTTTGATCGCTGTTGAGCTTCCAACAATATTCTTAATAATATGCAAAGTAAAAGAATTCTGGTAGATTGCTCAGATGTGGCAGAAAATAAAAAAAAATCTGATGGAACCCAAAACAAAATAATAGCAGGGAGCTATATAGAGCTGTTGACATTTTTTGGTTGTCTACTTAGAAACATAGGAAAGTGATGGCCAGAAAAGACAGTGGTTCCTCAAGGCTGCTCTTTGACTTTGTTTTTGTTCGTTTGTTATATTTTAATTATGATTTTTATACTTTATTTTTATTTTATTTTTAATTTTTGTTGGATGATGGATATGTGTTTATCCCAAACATGTTTTAAACTCAGTTACTGTTGATAGATCCATTACCTCCACTGGACGTTGGTTCCAAGCTTCCACTATTCTTTCTGTGAAGTAATACTTTCTAACATTACTTCTAAAATTCCCTCCTGTCAGTTTGAGGTTTTGTCCCTGTGTCCTTTATTTTTGCTTAATATTGAAAATACTGCCTTCTAGAAACAGCATTCCTTACTAGCACTGATGAGGTTACCTAGTTAGGGTAATGAAACATCTACAAGAAAACGAGCAAGCTCAGAGAGCACCAAGGACCCCTCATTTCAACCCTGAGCTACAAAAGTTCTCTTTCATTAGAATCTTATTCATACATTTAATATGTTTAAAGGTTTAAATCATGTCCCCCTTTTCCTTCTGTCCTCCAGGTTATATAGTTCTCACTTCACAGCAAGTGGTGGTATTTCCACTTCTTGCCTGAGGATTAACCTGCATAAAAGGGGACTAGATAGTGACTTTCTTCAGGACACAATTCAAGTATCACCTAATACCTCCTTGATAACACTTCCCAAGAATAATATGACATGTCTTGTCATGGAATGGGTTAAATATTGATAAATGATCTTAACTTACAAAAAACAAGTCATTTTGAATAAGTCTTCTTTCGTTTTTTTTTCTTTTCTTATCTTAGTTTCTTTTTATATATATTCAATATTATTAAGGCTTGTTTTATCCTCTATAAGCTAGAGAGTGATGGATTTTAGAGTTTATAGTTGTTAGTATATGATTGTTTATGATTGCTTTTTATATATATACCTTGTATTTAGCTCTGGGAAGTGGGGGGGAGGGGGGGAGGGGGGGAGGTAGGGGGGGAGGAGGGAGGGGGAAGGGGGGATTCTTAAAGGAAAATTGTATTTTAAAACTCTTCAATAAAAGAGGCCAGCAGAAAAAAAAAACAAGTCATTTTACATATTTATTTATTGGATCTATATATTGGTGTTGACTTATACTAAATAGAATTTTATAAAAGCTTAAATCTATAGAATACCAACATAAATGACAATAAATAAGAGAGTGAAATAATAAAAGTACTATAAGAAATTAAGTCAGCAAAATCATGAAAATGTTGTCCAGAATAATTAGCTTCCTAAAGGTCAGCAAGGAGGAAATTGAATCTGATCTCCAAATAAGAGGCCATTCCAAAGTAAAGGCATTGCTACAAAGAAACAATACTGACTAATCTCATCTGTCCCCCCCCCCCCACATCCTTTTCAGAAGTGTGGAACTACTAGGAGCTGCTCCCTGTAAGACCTTATAGGTTGGGGAAAGGCCTGTAGATGTCTGGGAGCCAAACATGATACATATGGAGAGTGTTAGATTTCTCTGGACTATAGATATTCAAGAAAAAAAATCTGATAATTAACAGAATAACAGATCTAGAAGGGACCTTGGAGATCTTCTAGTCCAGGGTTCCCCAACACCCGGGCCATGGCCCAGTACTGGGCTGTGGCTCATTAGGAACCAGGCTGCACAAGCCCGCTGCTTGTACAAATGAGCTTTGCATGCCTGCTGCTCACATGGAAACCCCACCACCACCACCAGTCCGCCAAGCCAGAAAGGTTGGGGATCAACCCCCTACTCAGGCAGGAAACCATACACCATTTCAGACAAATCTCTTAAAAACCTATAGTGTTGGAGCACCCACAATGTCTGGAGGCAACTTGTTTTCACTGATTAATTGTTCTGTCAGGAAATTTCTCCTTAGTTAAATAAAGTGTATTGTTTTAAAAAATTACTAAAGCCAATATAAATGAATTCCTATGGATTCTGTGTATCAAATGCAAGCTCCATTTGCAGTGAGACCAATTATTACCAACCTTTTTCTCATGAGCATGATGCAATATTATAGAAGTCAGGAGGGACAGTTTTTAGCTGTCCCTTGTTTCATTAATGGAGTGATCTGGTATTTGCATGTGAGTGTGTGGAAATCTGCTTTCCTGTTACTGAAACTAAGATTTGATCCTGTGATAGTGAGCAAATCATTCAGAGAGACCTGAGCCAAAACAAACCTCAGTTCAAAAAGGTGGAACAGAATGATACAAACAACAATTTCATACAGAATTATCTTCTCTAAAAATTAGGCATACAAATCCAGAAGAACGTTTTTGGCCATAGAATATCTTCCCAACTTTCCATTTAAGCTGAAGCATATATTTTTTATTTTTTATTTTAATTCCATTTATATCCCGCCCTTCTCCGAAGACTCAGGGCGGCTTACAAGCTTAGCAGTAGCCTTCATTCTATGTATATGCCTGCTTATTAGGGCTTTCACACACACCCCAAGCGGCATTATTACAAAGTCAGCTTATTGCCCCCAACAATCTGGGTCCTCATTTTACCTACCTCAGAAGGATGGAAGGCTGAGTCAACCTTGAGCCTGGTGGGATGCGAACCTGCACTAATTGCAGGCAGCTGGTGTTACTTAAGGAGGCATTAGCCCACTGCTCCACCAAGGATCTCACATATATGAAGTTTACATCCATGCAGAGGCTTAGTAACCATCTAATTTTTCCTATAATGAACAAACACCATTACTGCAAGGAATTGTTCAAAATATAACCAATATTAAGGAAAAATGAGATTCATTCAAATAAGGAAAGCAAAAGCTTATGCTTTTAACTATATCTTGTTCTTGTTTCTTCTATTCTATTTTATTGTCCCTCTCCTGTATGAATCTCTGAACTTCTTCATCTAACCAATGAAGCCAAAACAGCAATTACCTATGCTGAACCATATTCTTATACAAGCTTTCTAGAGGTTCATTTCTTGCCTTTCGTGCTGCTAGGGAGTTCCAAATTAGTATGTTATTCCTATTGTAACCATTTCAGTTACACAATGGTGCAAAGCTACAGGTAATCCTTGTTTAGTGACCACAATTGGGACCAACAGTCATTAAGCAAAGTGATCTCTAAGCGAAACTATGACTGTGCTTAAGATCTTTCTTCAGCTTTTCCTTGCTTTATAAACCTGTAAAATGTGTGGTTTTGTCAAAAAGTTACTTTTTCATAACCCTAGTAACAATTAACGGTTGCAGTCCCCAAATGAGGATTACATGTAGTTGCTTCCAACAAAAGCAAAAGTTCCATATATACTATGGACTTCTAAAGAATTGCAAGAATTGAACCTCCTCAGGCAAGCAAAGAAAAAAGTACCCCATCCAGACCGTGCTACAGAATTAGGGCTGCCTCCTGAGCTGAGTGACCTCAATGAAATTATCATTTATCCCCTATCCTGGATACCCAGTTCTCATGTTGTCTCCAAGCTACTGTGTTTGTTCTCTTCTTTTCTCTTCCCTTCCCACTCTACTCCATCAATATTTACAGACATGTTTTCCTCTGTTTTTTCCATCCCTCCTTACCGGATAGCATTCTTTTCTCTCTCTCTCTCTTACAAATTTTAAAATATTTTGTTTGCATCTTATAGTGAAACTGGAATCAGATTATTTGCTTCCTGATAAAGTTTTTATGTAGGGACTCTGTGGCTCAGTGGGTTAGGATGCTGAGCTTGTCGATCAGAAGGTCGGCAGTTTGGTGGGTCAAATCCCGAGTGCCATGTAACAGAGTGAGTGCCTGTTACTCGTCCCAGCTTCTGCCAACCTAGCAGTTCGAAAGCATGTAAAAAGGCAAGTAGAAAAATAGGGACCACTACGGTGGGAAGGTAACAGCGTTCCGTGCACCTTTGGCGTCTAGTCATGCTGGCCACATAACCAAGGAGACGTCCTCGGACAAGCGCTGTCTCTTCGGCTTTGAAACGGAGATGAGCACCGGCCCCTAGAGTCGGAAACGACTAGCACGGATGTGCGGGGGAACCTTTACCTTTACCTAAAGTTTTTAGATTACCATTAAAGAATAAAAGAAAATTTGCTCATAAATTGTGGAAAAGGTCTCTTGAGTCTTTTAGCTTAATGGATGGCTTTCATGGATTTAGGACTATGTAATGGAGTGGAGGTCTCAGTAAAATATACATAAGTATTGCATTGCTAATTCTTTGGAATTAGCGATTTAGAGAACTAGTGAATTAGAGAAAAACTTCCATGGCACTTACTTATATCTGAATTGCATCCAGTGATCATGAATAATTATAAGCATTTTCTTTAGCGGTGCTATAGAAAATTGTTGAGTACCTTGGACAGCAAGAAGATGCAGTAAAGCCAGAAAACTCATTGGAAACTCTAACTACGAAGCTAAAAGTGACATAATTTGGAAATATAATGCAGAAATAAGAGTTCTTGGCCAATTCTCTGATTGAAAAAAATAGAAGGCTATAGAAAAAAAAGCTTGGTAGAAGACAAGATGGGTGGAAGTTTACAGAAGTTCCAAGCAGTTACTTACAGACAGTCTTGGTAAATTATTGTGCATGGTATCACAGAAATAAATTTCTAGGCAAGAAAAAGAACAACAACAATAACAATAGTTTATACTTCTATTATTAATTACCTATTTAATCTGTTTGTATATCATTGCATGAAGTGTTATGAAACTTCTTTATGAATTTTATTGTAAAGCAACAGCAGTAACACCAAAAATGATATATTTGTATACAAAGTTATTTTGTACTACAATGGTATTTGAATTATAAGAATTTTAAAGCAGTTGAGGCTATTAAGTACTGAAAACCAGACTGGGAGATCCTAGGAAGACTTTTAGCTGTAGAAATTCACTGGGTGGCTTTGGGTCAATCACTCCTTTTCAGCACAACTTTCCTCAAGGTTTTTGTGAAAGATAATATGAAGGATGGTCCATGGTGAGCCACTGAGCTTCTTAGAAATGTGTGTGTGTGTGTGTGTGTGTTTGAAAGACATAATTAAGTAAATCTGGAGTATCAGCAACTAAACTGAGAATGCAGACTCAGCACAGAAGGGATCTAAGTAGCCCTGTTTCATGATACTACGTATTTGACATTTTCTTCAAAAGAAAATCTACAGTATGCTGACCACAAGCAAATTTGTGTGAAAGAGATCTTTTTGTCTACAGCTGTAGTTCATATGTTTTGCTTCTTCACAAGCCAAAACAGTAATAACATTTGATTGTAGCATTCTTCATTGAGTTGATGTTGAGTATTATTAAGGGTGGTATAGATTACTATAAGGTGGGGAAAAATCTTTTTTAAAAAACAAACAAAATTAGTCTATATAAATTGAAGCTGTTTTATTTGAAATTCTGTTGATTTTTAAATGACTGAAAGAGATTTCTTTTAATAATTAGCCTTAGAATGTTGGTTAATTATAACCTCAATAAAATAAAATCAACTTTGCAGACAACAAATAAATTTTCAAATAAATAATAAAACGATTTTATGCAATACAGTATATAGGAAAATAAGGGCTGCCCAGGGAAGTGATTTGTGATTTTGGCTGAAAACTGAGATAGTTGAACTTTAGTCATCAGTTTCAATAATTTTGCATTAGAATATTGGTAAACTCTTGAGTGATCTATTTTTTAAAAAAATATTTTGGGCAATTGATACCTGATGTGTGTGTGTGTGTGTGTGTGTGTGTGTGTGTGTGGTCCTCGGACAAGCACTGGCTCTTCGGCTTTGAAATGGAGATGAGCACCGGCCCCTAGAGTTGGAAACAACTAGCACACATGTGCGGGGGAACCTTTACCTTTACCTTTTTTATATATATTATAAATGGCAGTGTCTGTTTCCATGATTGAGTGTGGGCTTGAAGCCTATTAATCTGGTTAATTTAAGGGTAGAAATAGCTCCCCTCCTTCAAACAAAACCAACCTTACAATGATCAGACAATCAACAATGCATCACCAGAATGTATAAAGGAATTCAGAGAGATGATAGGGAGGGAAGGATAAGAAATTACACAGTGCAAAAATTGAAGGAAACATAATAAAGCAACTTAAATTAACCTCCCACTGATTTTGATCAGTGTAAGATGGGTTAGGCAAAAAAATAGTTATGTTTCTGGAATCTATAACAGTGTCTGTTTCTTGATCTCATTTACTTGGACTAACACAAGATCATTCTAATATGTTTTTGTGATATGGGCATCGAGTTTGTGTAAGCACTTTTATCATTTTTCTTCCTTTAGTTATGTGATGCTTATGTTTAAATAAAATAATAAATTGCTTTAAATTTTCCTAGAATGAAAATGCTACAGGATATAATTTTTTATTAAAACCTTTAAACAAGAAGATAGAAACTAACAAAAATTAATGTAAACTGAGAAAGAAAAAAGAAAAATTAAAAGAAAAAAAGAGCAAGAAGAGAAAGCAAATAGAAGAAAAATAGGAAAAAAAGTGGCTTCTGATATTTTTCATAACAGTTATATGTGTATGTGTGTGTGTATAAACTTTGCTCTCTAAAGTTCTATCATATTGCTCTTTTCTATAATCTTTCCTGTCTAATCCATCAGAACCATAACTCAAGTTTTTTTCATATTTCATATTCCATTTTAAAAAACTAAGTGACTTCTAGTCAGCAATATATGTGGTAACTGATGCAGTCAAACAGCACGTAGTTGTAAACAAGCTCTTTCCATCTGAGCGGAAAGGAAACAGCCCAAACAGAAGAAAAACGTAGCTTGGATTGATTACAAGTAGGCATATGACTGATAATCAAGTGCCTAGGAATAACAGGAATCAGTAAAAACATCAGAAGCTTTGTGCAATAATTAATGGCAGAATGGAAGTCATAGTTGCTGGTCAGTGGTGATAGACAGGGAGGGACAGGAATCTTCCAAGGAGACTTACTGTCACCACTATTGTTTGTCATTGCACCGATTCCTCTGTCAGAAACACTGAACAAGCTAGGACATGGCTATTAAATATCAAAAACATCTCCCAGGCTATCCTCTACATCAGACATGTCTGGATGACACAACTGGCCCATGGGCCAACAGTTTGACACCCCTGCTCTAAATGAATAATCTGAAACTGTATGGAAAAACATATGAAATAAAATTGCTGCTCAAAACTGTCCGTATACAGTATATAAGCTAAGATACTGCAATGGAGTTTGGATGGGACAAATGTGCCACTCTCACCATCAACAAGGGAAAAATAGCGAAAACGGAAGGATTCAAGATGTCTTATGGATATAAGATCAAGAATCTGGATGAAGATGATCACTACAAATATCAGGATTCCCTCAAGCTAACAGTATTAAGCATACTGAAGTCAAGAAGAAGGTTAGAAGTGATTACATCATGAGAATGAAGAGGATCTTAAAGTCCAAACTCAGTGATGGAAACACCATCAAGGCAATTAACACCTGGGAAATTCCAGTTATTAGATTCACAGGTGAATTAGTGGACTCAACAAGCAGAACTGAAAAACAGCCGATCATTTTTAGTCATACTCTTTACTGTAATTGGACGAGTTTGAGGATTTGGGCCAGATTCTTTTTCTGTTCTCATAAATACTCAACAAGAAATTATTTCCTTTTGAACTATGTAGATTATGCAAAACAGAGAAAATGAGTAAACCAAAGAAATTAAAGACATGCAAATAAATCTATTTTATAACAGCATTCACATACAGTATTTGAATTTGATTGTCCATAATCAAACAAATAATTACAAACCCATTATACATAATTCTGTTAATAATTAAATTTCAGAGAACTCATATAAAGCATTATACAATCCCATTCAATGTTTTTAAGTGACCTTTCAATAATATTTTACTATTATAAAGTAAGAACTTATGTAATTTGTGCTTCCTGCTGTGTTTTGTTTATGAAATTCATTCCAAAGTAGACCACACTTTGTCATTAAAAGCATTTTTATGATTTTAATGTATTTATACCATCTTGTACAAAATCAGTAGCAGCTGCTACTGACTGAAGCCTCCTTAATTGAGAAGAAGTAGTATAAGACGCGGTGGCTCAGTGGATTAGGATGCTGAGCTTGTTGATCTGAAGGTCGGCAGTTTGGCGGGTCATCCCAGCTTCTGCCAACCTAGCAGTTCGAAAGCATGTAAAAATGCAAGTAGAAAAATAGGGACCACTACGGTGGGAAGGTAACAGCGTTCCGTGCGCCTTTGGCATCTAGTCATGCTGGCCACATAACCACGGAGACGTCCTTGGACAAGTGCTGGCTCTTTGGCTTTGAAACGGAGATGAGCACCGGCCCCTAGAGTCGGAAACGACTAGCACGCATGTGCGGGGGAACCTTTACCTTTTTAGTATAAGAATTCCAAGCATGACACTTCAAAGCACTACATTCTTAGCAGCTCCAGGAAAATAAGGGAAGATTGACTGAGTTATACCACTTATCATACCCTTTCCCCCCCCTTCATTTTAAGTTCAGTTTAGTTTATATGAAATGTTCTAGCACTCTTTGTTGTTCAGCAAAACTTGCAAGAGATAGCATGCAGAGGCTGCTAATATTTTTGTTCATAGTTCCATTGCAACATACTTGATGGATTTTTTCTTCAAAAAATATTTCGGTAATTTGTTTCTTTGTACTTTGTACCTTTATACTTATTTTTTTCATTTATAACAGTGAATAAAAAAGAGGTGGGAATTCTTGGTGCTGTATCTTAACAATCAAATAGGATATGGACCAGACTGTGGGCTGCTGCAGGAATATTAGTGGATGGGAGAGAGGAACAGGAAAATGGGCATATTATGCACTGTCACGACACACTTGCCCATTTTTCTGGAATGTTTGATGCACATATTTTCCCCTCATTCAGTTATGTGAAGTACTTGGAGATTGCCTGGACAAATCTCTGCAATTTTCTTGGCACATTGCCTTCTTCCTAGGGCTGAGAGAAAGTGGTCTAACAGATCTTGTGGTTATTCATCCCTTAGTCACTTCCCATTTGGAATACTACAATCAGGGCTTTTTTTCCTCATAGAACGCTCAGAACGGAGTTCCGGCACCTTTTTTGGATGGAACCTTGTAGAGTAGGCAAGGCGCGTTGTATGACATGTGTGAGTTCCGGCACCTTTTTCTTTTACAAAAAAAGCACTGACTACAATACATTCTACAAGTGGCTGCCAGACCACTCAGAAATTACAACTGGTCCAGAATTTCTCTGAATAAATAATTATGACTGTAATATGATTATGTGATAATTCTACTTTATTAGCTACACTGTTGGTTACCAGTTTTAGTAAGATGCTGGTTGCCATCTCTAAAGCCCTTCACGGATCAAGGTCTGGATGTTCATGGGACTTTTTCTCCAATTATGTCTTCCTCTTACTTGGTTTGATTGCTTTGTTGAGCTTTGGTGTTCATGTGTTGATATATCTATTCTGTTTTGTTCTGTTAATGTTCAGTTCCAGAATGCATTTCAAAATAAAATTTGTAGGTGGATTGGTTTGTTTGTTGAATTTTGTGTGTGGACACAGTGATTTATGTCTCAACAGTGAACTTTTAGAAGAATACACTTAACAGCATGTTCTGCTTTGTGAAAACTAGCAATAACACATGTGCATGCATTGAGAAACATGCCAATACTATCTGCATTTATGATTGCTGGTGCACCCTGGAAAATTATTATTAATATAGTCATTATTATGATGATTGGTTACACAGTCAGTCAAATGTTTAGACTGGATTTGGCATTTTTATCCATCTGTTATATCTTTCCCAAGGACCTGGGATAGACAGTATTGATTTGATGGTATTAAATATATTGTTGCGGGATTATTATTAGATTTTTATTTTGCCTTTTTATATTTGGTCAACTCAAGGTGTTGAACATATCTAGAGTTTCTGCTTCTAGAAGGTTTTTTTTTATCACAACAAGCTGGGAAGTGAATTGGGCTGAGAGAGAGTGACTGGCCCAAAGTCACCCAGCTGCTTTTCATGCCTAAGGGAAACCAATAACTCTCCGTGTCCCGGTGTCTAGGGTAGCAAATCCAACCACTGCACCAGACAGTCTGCCATTGCATCACTAGTATTTTCCATTTCAAATCTTAAAAAAATATATATAGAAGTTGAACATTTTGCAATAATTCTCATATACTCTCTCTCTCTCTCTGTGTGTGTGTGTGTATGTGTTTGTGTGTACACACTTATCAACAATAATACATATGGAGGCCCAAACTGGAAGTGATACTATTTTTTTCATATTTAATTTCCAAGTTGTATAAGTTACAACTGTTTTTTTTTTGATAACTGAAAGTGTAAGAAGTGGAAAGAGGACTTTAACCTTTTCTGAAATGTCTATTTGAATAGGTATGAATCCAAAGGTTAATTTTTCATAATCAAGTAAGTTTAAGAAGAAGTTATATTTAATTACACTATAGCAGTGAAGGTTTAAATTCCCCCTTCAAGTCTTCTGAATTTTCCGGAGCAACCTCCTCCAGTCTGAAGGTACTTAAATCATCAAGGTCATGAGTTCCTACCTCTCCAGTAGTGCGACTTACCTTACATATTTATATTAAAGAAGAAAAGATTTTTCTCTTGTTTCTGTCTACATTTTACTGTTAATGATAATGTATATGGAGAGCCAAACTCGAAGCAACACAAATGTATGGACCTGAATTCTGAACAATCTCAGCTGTCCTTTTGCTGTCCAGGGAATTCTGACGCTTGAACTTCATCAACCTAAGGTAGTTTCCTAGCTTTCTGTTCCAGCAGCCACAGTGTGGAATTTCATATGAAGGATGGTATATTTGTCCTTTGGTCCTCTAGCTTTCTCTTGTCTAGTTATGATGTTGCACTTTTTGCAATCAGCTGATTTTTTTTTAACTGAAAAAAAAATCATTAAACTGCCTGACAGAGGGCTGACCAAAGCATTTGAAGGAGTTTGAACAAAGCATTTTGAAATGTTACAAGTTGTTTTGTGCAAAAATTGTTATATTGTTTTGAAAGCTATATCCAGTTGTTTGAGCATACATATGCAGTACAAGCAATACTTCTGGTGGGAAAGCTATTGAAGTGAAATGATGTGCACATGTACATGGAGATATATACATTTTTACAGGAAACAAAATTATTCCATCAGAGTAAAAATATGCTGCTGTACACGGATACCCCTTTTCAACTGATAACTTTATAATTTCTTTGTATCTTTGGCATTGTGATGGCAAAAATGAAAGATTTTAGAGGAGCAGGGTTTTTTTTTATTTTATCTATTGAATGTTGCTTTAAATCATGATGGATACAAGAGAAGTTAAAACTAGCTTAGCTTTCTTACTATAGTTTTCATTTCTTTCAAAAGACAATGACTGCACAAAAAAAAGATGTGTAACATACTGGCTCAGAACAAGTTTCCATTGCAAATTTTTTGAACTTCTCAATGGAACAAATATTTTTCAGCTCCATCCAAATGTGTCTTTTTGTTCAATAAGCCAGATGGCCGAGAAGAACCACAAATAAGAAACAACTTTTCTAGAGCTAATAATTAAACCATCTGTATGAGAAATAGTGATTATATATCTAGTATAAAATTGCCAGATTTTTATGTTGAGATTAGAATTTATTTAATTAATTCAATGCTCAACTTTTACAAAAAGTGTTTTGTCATGGTTATGAGTGGCTTTAATCTATTTCGAAATAAATGTGCAGCATATACATTATGTGGAACATAATAGGTATCCATTTGTTGCTCACCAATCTTCTCCCATTAAATACTGTATGCTGGTTCCCAAATAATGAATCTGGAATTAGATTAATTTTGTTCCACATTAAGAGTTATGTATCATTGTTGTGAGAAAGATCTTATCTTCTTCCCCATAGCAGCTACTTTGTTTGTTCCTAATTTGGAAGCTAGAGAGAAAATAAGGCTTTGATCGATGACTCTCTTTCCCTCAGTTCCTCAAATGCAACATTTGAGGGCTCAAGAAGTCATGTGACATATAGTTCATAAGAATTTCTAAGTCTATTTGAGATGACATGAGTAGAATAATTTACATATTATTAGATATTTCTCAAGTAGTTGCCAGGAGAAACGTAAAAAAAAAAAAAGTGAAGTCAAGGTAAGCTAGTAATCATGAGGATGATTACTTGTGATATATGATGTGTTGTAACCTTCTAAACAGAGTAATTTGATCCAATAAGAGAAGCAATATGGTTCTCAAATATGGTTCTCAGTTTTTCATAAAAATTAATTTAGATACGACATTCAGCCAGACTTGAGGTTTGCAGAATATTTCAATTCTATTCAGACCAATGTTTATGCCTTTCAGAATTTCCTCTTTCTCTACCCCATCATCTGTTCACTGGATAAAACCTGAATACATTCTTACATTTGTCTTAGAGTCCCGTTCATTATAAGAAGCCCCTTGAAGAGTGACCAAATGTATGCAGATCAAGAATGATCTGTACCCCAGCCAACATAGGTAGGATCAGAGACATCCTTTTTTCTGATACTTGTATACACCAACCATAACAATTCAATTTTAATTTTCCTTCTCCCTCCCTTCCCTTCTTTTGTGGATGCGCTCTTCCTCTCTTTGCATATTCCTGTGAGATACTATAAATAATGCTATACTTTGATATTAGATAAATGTAAATTGAAGTTGAATTATTCAGCAAAGAAATATACATATAGAGATAGTTTACAAATTTAAATATAGCATATATTAAATAAATAAAAACACCAGGCCACACCTGGAATACTGCATCCAGTTTTGGTCACTACGATGTAAAAAAGATGTCGAGACTCTAGAAAGGGTGCAGAGAAGGGCAACAAAGATGATTGGGGGACTGGAGACTAAAACATATAGGGAACGGTTGCTGGAACTGGGTATGTGTAGTTTAACAAAGAGAAGGATGAGGGGTGACATGATAGCAGTGTTCCAATATCTCAGGGGCTGCCACAAAGAAGAGGGAGTCAAGCTATTCTCCAAAGCACCTGAAAGCAGGACAAGAAGCAACGGATGGAAACTAATCAAGGAGACAAGCAACCTAGAACTAAGGAGAAACTTCCTGACAGTTAGAACAATTAACCAGTGGAACAACCTGCCTCTAGAAGTGGTGAATGCTCCAACACTGGAAGTTTTTAAGAAGAGACTGGACAGGCATTTGTCTGAAATGGTACAGGGTTTCCTGCCTTAGCAGGGGGTTGGACTAGATGACCTCCAAGGTCCCTTCCAACTACTTCTTCTTCTTCTTCTTCTTCTTCTTCTTCTTCTTCTTCTTCTTCTTCTTCTTCTTCTTCTTCTTCTTCTTCTTCTTCTTCTTCTTCTTCTTCTTCTTCTTCTTCTTCTTCTTCTTCTTCTTCTTCTTCCATGGTTAAAAAAATAGTACTTATATCACCATATGTCAGGAAGCTGTCAGTTTAAGATAGCTTTGAGGTTTATTTTTTAAAAAACCCTATCTAATCCCTGCCACGTTTCCTATGCAGAAATACATTGTACATCTCCTAGCTGGTTATTCACAGCAATTGCTAGTCAGGCCTACCTTCAGCTTCACTTTCCTACATTGTCTCTTCATGAGAGTGGTAAAATTTTATACATATTGTTTTATGCAGGGAATCAGTACTTCTGCTTGAAAAAAGGAGCATCTTTCTATATTCAATGTTCCTTTTGTAGAAAATTCCTATACTTGCTGTTCCTGCATTCAGACTGATAATTCAATGAGTCCCTAAAATTGTACATTAGTTTTATTTTGATTTTTTTTAGCTTTGCAATACTTCACGGGAAATAGAAAATAAAACAAATTTTTAATAAGTTTTATAGATACACATATTTTAAAGCATATTATTGTTGTATTTTATTATTGTCATGCATTGTTAATGTCTTGTGATATCCCTATTGTTTCACAGAGGTATTTCCAAGAGATTCCAGTTTAAAAGACAAATTCATCAAACATTTTACAGGTAAAAGCTATGATAAATATATTTAGATAACTCTATCCAGATGTTGATTTCATCAGAGTATGTCTAGCAATAGTCTCATGACAAAGCTACACAAAGAAATACAAAATTAGGACCATGATATGGCTAAAAAAATCAGGAGAAAGTGACTGCTTACCTTCATTTGAATGCACACATTCATCTCTCTGCCAACAGCATGCAGCTATCCAATGACCTCATCCATCCATCCATCATTCAATTTCTATGGCTGCCCATCTCAGTTAATGACTTTGAATGGCTTACAGTTTATAAAATATGATTAAAAATAAAAAGCAATAAAAATGGTAAAACCAATAAAAATAAATATTAAATATCTAATTCAACATACACAAAAGATATATGGCATGCCAGGGATCAAAAAAGACAAAGGGCTAACATAAAACCTAACATTTAATTGATTTATAGTCCAAACTCATTTAAATTCATGCCTTTTTATTAATATGATTATTTTTATATATCTAAACAATACTCTTATTTTTGTTTTGTTTTTTATGTTAACTTATGGTTGTGCATTATTGATTTGGAATGGATGGCTACATCAATTTAATAACTAAATAAATGAATTGCAACTGTAATGTAATGCCTTTAGAAAAATTGCATAACCAAAAGCAGCATAACCTGTTATCCTGCAACCTAAAATTGTTCTGTGTATTTGTACCAATTCCAGATTACAAAAAGTTTTTATGAACAAATACAACTCATTGCAAAGAGATAGGGACTGAAGGAGCTGAGTTATAATGTTATACTTCTTATTTTTTTGTTTATTATCCCACTTTTATTATTTTTATAAATAACTCAAGGCAGCGAACATATCCAATATTCCTATTTTCCCTAGAACAATAACCCTGTGAGGTAGGTTGGGCTAAAAGAAAGTGATTGGCCCAAGGTCACCCAGCAGGCTTTCCTGCCTGAGGTGGGACTAGAACGTGCGGTCAAAAGAGTAACAATGACATCCAGAAGTGTCAAAAAGAAAACACATGTTTTGTCCCCAAATTAGACATTTGATTGACAAGTAATTGCCATTTACTGAATTTGCTTAATAAATACCTTCTGATAGTTTTCTACTAGCAAATTAAAGAAAACATAGTGCCTACTTTGATGTCCAAAAATGCAAGACTTTATGTCTCACTAAAGACTGCTTCTGGGTTGTTGTTTTTTGTTTTGTTCTTTCCAGCCTCAAGGAATATAGGAAATTGTGCAAAAGGCTTGGAACTCTATTAATCTGTTTGTTGGCAGTGGCATGATTCCCTTAAAACAAATGGAATGGGACCAAATTTGGTAGAAGTGGAAAAGCCAAGTAAAAAAAAATACGATTGTTCAAAAAATGGGAAAGATCCAGCAAGGAACTGTAGAGAAAAACAAAAAAACAAAGAGAAACTCCCAGTGGGTATCCATATAGGACAGGGGTAGGCAACCTCGGCTCTTTTATGACTCATGGACTTCAACTCCCAGAATTCCTGAGTCAGCTATGTGACTCAGGAATTCTGGGAGTTGAAGTCCATGAGTCATAAAAGAGCCGAGGTTGCCTACCCCTGATATAGGAGATACAATCAGAAAGCAGCTTGTTGCTGACTGTCCATTCAAGGCCCCCTTATTTTCTTTCACACTCATGTGACTGAAAACGGTCATTTTAACTTGCTGAAAGCTATGCCCTGCATGCTTTTTTTGCCTTCTAACTTCATCCAACCACAAGGACTATTGGAAAGAAATTATGTAAAAGGGCTTAGAACTCAACATGATATGGCAGTCCATCATCAAAATAAGACCAGAATTGATTTGAGAGGAGAAGTTGCTTAAGGAAAGGTAGCATTTGACAATTCACAGTATTGACTGAGGACTACAAAGAAAAATGTCCAATAAATAATTTTTCCAATGTGTCTCCTTGGGAAAAGAATTTGAATATTGGCTCAGAATGTTGCTAGCTGGAACAGCTAGCAACATTCTGAGCCAATATTCAAATTCTTTTCCCAAGGAGACACATTGGAAAAATTATTTATTCTAAATCTCCCTCCCTTTTTCTTCCAGTCATGTTACCTAGAGCATAGATCTAGATCTGTATATTAGATCTAGAGTACATGCTTCCTATTGCATACAGACAAATACATGACCATGGCTGGCAAAGAATTCCAGAAACTAGGCTTGTCATCTCTTGTCATTTTAATTTTAAAAGTTATATAAAATGGTAAATCATATGTAGCCAAGTCAAAAAAATACATACTGTAGTATTGTATTTTGAATAGAGAATGCAAAATAAGTGATTTACAGCAGATTACAAATTAATCAAATACAGGTAATTAAAAATGATAACTTTTCTTATTTGAATAATGTTTTAAAATTGCCAGAACATTGTGTCTCATTAATTTTTATGTATTATCAAACAGGTCCTGTCACATTTTCAGCTGAATGTAGTAAGCATTTCCATCGTCTATATCATAATACACGGGACTGTTCAACACCATCTTGTAAGTTACAACTAAAATTGAATTCATGTTTCACAATCCTATCTCTAAGTCAAAGCTCTTATTACAAGACTATTTCACCACCCTTCTTTGAGAATAGTATGTTTATAGGTCTGCTATTATCTTGTCAAATAACTCAAATCTGTAATAATGGCTAAAGCAGGTTATTAAATTTATTGATTTAGTGATGAAGGATGGAACTACACACTTAATAAGTAACTTATGTTTAATAACCATAAGTCAGTGTTATTGATTACTGATTACATTTGATTACTCCTTTTTGAGAATCTATTTTCTTCCTTCTTTTTAACAGTTTATCCAGTTGGGGCCTTTATTGTATAATTGTCTAATCATAAACAATGGAATTTTATGGGAAATTTGATTTCCATTTGTAACCTTTCATATTTTTAATCTTCTTTTCTTATGACAGAAAATTGATTGATGAAAGTAAAATGTGCAATGTATTTTCATTCATGTATAGGATGGATTGTATCTCCCTGTACTTAACAGACCAACCATATTTATTGAATAATTAATTATATTAAAATTCCATTCAAGAATTTTAGTAACACCATTTGTGTCTACTCTAAGCAGATCTGGAGAAGAAGTATTTTATCCTTATAAACATGTAAACCATATTTTTTAACATAGAAGAAAAGGTTGAATAAGATGTGTTGTGGGGAAGTTTTTGCAATGTAGGAAGACTGCTACAGAATTTTATAATAATGGGTCTTGTTTACAGTATTTGTAGATCAAAAAGTAGGATGTTGAATTTTTTTAAAAAAATCAAATAATGCATAGAAGAAATTTAAGAAATTAGAAGAAGTCTAATCCCTCATTTACAGTGATATAGCTCATAGCATCATTGGGATATGTAACATAAAGAGGCATGAAGGATATTCTTAATTGTGTGCTGAATCATATCTCAATAACTGCAAATTTGTCAACTGTTCTTTTCAGAAATAAATAATTTGTGAAAATTTTAGAGTTTAACTGATAATATGAGTTGAGTAGACAATAGCTAGATGGCACATAATCAGTCTGGGTATAATGCTGTAGCCTTAGAATGCCTTTCTTGTTCTTCCTATTTATCTTAATGAGAATTCCTTTTGAGAGATGATGTAAAGATTTTGATTGTCAACAGATACTTAATAAAATTCAGTCATTTTATCACTTTTTAAAAATGTGGCACCCTCAATTATCTCCCAATCTAAAATACTGCAGTCAAAAATCATGATTTTTTTAATTGAAAAAATAGAGATAATTTAAATTATTGTAACTTTGCATTTACTTTAGCAGATTATTCATATTAACAATTCTCTGTAAAGAACAGTCGTTTGTGGGTGGTTCATTACCAGAAAAATATACGCACACTTTGTAGGAATGCTGAATAAACAATGAATGCAGACAGAAATGTTCCTATTCTAGGTAGAATTTTTGGGGGGAGGAGGAAGCAGTGATAAGAATTAAATAACTACAGTCGGTATCTTCATAGGAGGGAGAGAAGGGAAAGGAAGTTGCTGAGAAGATTGAAAATGAGCAGGCCAATGAGCTATTCTGTGCTGGTGACAAAAGGCGACACAATACATTGTTTCTGAAGTGAGGGAGAGAGGGGCCACCAGCATTGCCTTAAATGTCCCATAAAATAATTCAGAGTTCTCTGCAGATTTTATTTCTGCTGAACTATGATCAATCCAGAAATCAGAATTCAGAAGTGTACTTTCCATTCATGAACACATTTATACTTTACATGCAGTTTTGAGAAAAACTTTTCTATACTGAAATTTAAATTAAACAAAAGTTCTCTTCAGGATTGAGCTACATGTTGCTGATCAAAACTAACAATTTGCTTCTGTCATATTCATAGATTACAAAAGATGTGCAAGATTGCTGACAAGGTTGGCAATGAGTCCACTGTGCACGCAGTCATAGGAAGACAATTAGGTAAGCATTTATTTAAGCTTTAAACAGACAAATTATTAGTTTGATCCTTTTAGTTATTTTTTTAATCAGAAACCAATCAATAGTGCAAATTGTTTATACTTAATATTGTTGTCTTCCCTATATCTTTCCTTGTGGTAGTTCCAATTAGTAGTTTTTTGTGTGTATCATAAAAAACTATATGGGAGCAAACTTGACATAATTCCATATCATGAATCTTTTTAAAAAATGGGTAGAACACAATAAGCTTATAACAAAAGGAAAAGGAGATGGCGATGGCTCCCTTTATAATTTAATTTAATCATAGAGAAAATAATAATTACATACAGTATGTGCTTTTGAATTCAATTCTCATAGATTCCCACTAACATATCCAGTGTGTCATGGTTCCTACAGATGAAACTCTTTGAAGAACTTCGAGGCATTGTTTACCTCAAAGAATCTTTATTCAAGTAACATAGCATAGGCATGTACATAGGCAAAGCCCAAATCTGAATTCCCTTCCCCTGAGCACATAGTATCAAAGCACAATTCCCTCCTCTAATTAACAGTCATAAATCACATTCTCCAATTAGTTTGAAATGCAGGTTCTCCCTCCAGTTCTCCAACCCGCCATTTCTTATCATCTCTTCTTTCAAAAAACCTTGGTTCTCACACTAGTTACAATATTGTTGTCAAGGTTCCGATGAATGAGACAAATCAAAAAAACTGCAGGCATATTATTTAACTAAAAAGTCTTAGTAATGAAACGACACATCACCACTCATGGAGGGATGCCAGAATCTGAAATCTCCTCCCCACAAACCCATCATAACACACACACAATCCCCGCCCTTATCTACATGTCATAAATCACATCATCCAATTAGTTTTACATATGAGGTTTCACTTCCCAGTCTGTACGTGGGCTTTTGCAATCTTATCACAACTTCTGGGTGATTCCTCCCTTCCAAATGAAGCAATTAAAATAACAGGCCATCTCTTATATTGTCAGTGCAAAAACATGTCAATGTTTGCAGCATTGACATCTGGCCCCCCCTTACAAAAGAACAGATCCTGTAATATAAACAAACACAAGTTAGGAGCTGGCCTTTGGTTTGTTGGGGTGTTTCTCATAAAACATTTTGATAAGTCTGTCAGCTTTCACATCGCTAGATTTCACCCAAATGGCTTCAGACAATGGGTATCCCTTCCATTGTACTAGGTACTGCAATTTTCCCTTAAAGATTCTAGAGTCAAGAACACATTTCACTTCATAATGGGTCTGACCCACTACTATGAGGGGTCCAGGTGCTTTCTTAGGGGGAGGTCTTAAAGTGGAGGCTTGAAAAGGTTTCAGTAAGCTACAATGGAACACCAGGTGAATTTTTCCCAAAAGTCTGGGGAGTTTCAATTTTACTGTGACCGGGTTGATGATTTTC
This sequence comes from Vipera berus, assembly GCF_964194415.1. Classification (NCBI taxonomy): domain Eukaryota; kingdom Metazoa; phylum Chordata; class Lepidosauria; order Squamata; family Viperidae; genus Vipera; species Vipera berus. The sequence continues at coordinate 176,159,346 of NC_138204.1, read as the reverse complement.
GCAATGGAGAAAGGCCCCAAGAATTTCGGTCCCAATTTCTTGCTGGGTAATTTGAGATGTAAATATTTAGTTGACAGATAAACCTTCTCCCCCACGTGGAATGTTCTTTGGGGAACCATCTTTTTATCAGCTTGGTTTTTTTATGTCTCAGAAGTCTTTTTTTAACACCATTTTCATATTTCTCCAAACCTCTTCTTACCCCCTCACCCATTGATCAAGTGTCTGGGAAGCAGAGGGCAACTGAGGATAGTCAGGCATCGGGCTGAACTCTTTTCCTGCGGCTATTCTGAAAGGCATGTAGCCAGTGCTGCTGTGAACAGAATTATTGTAGGCCACCTTGGCGAAGGGGAGAAGGTCAGTCCAGTTTGTCTGTTGGTAGGAAACATAGCATCTGAGGTATTGCTCCACCATTTTGTTAGCAGATTCTGTAGCCCCATTGGTAGCTGGATGAAAAGCAGATGATAAGCCTTGAGATGATCCAATTAATTTAAGGAAATTCCTCCAAAGTTTTGCTGTGAATTGTACTCCTCTATCTGAAATTATTCATTTGGGGGTGCCATGCAGTCGGTAGATATATTTCAGGAACAATTTAGTCAATCATTGTGCAGATGGGAGTCCTTTATAGGCGATAAAGTGAGCCTGCTTCAAAAACAGATCTATCACAGTCCAGATGACAGTATTTCCTCTACTGTTGGGTAGGTCTACAATAAAATCCATAGCTATTTCTTCCCATGGTTGGGAAGGGTCTGCTACCAACTGCAGTAGCCCAGGGGTTTTCCCTGGAATTCTTTTCATGGTGACACATACAGTACAACTCTTGACATATTTTCCACATCTCATTTTAGCCCCGGCCACCAAAATTGCCAGCGGATGAGGTGTAGAGTTTTTAAATATCCCAAGTGTCCAGCCTGTTTTACATCATGGCTGTGTCTGAGAGCATTGAGATCAAGGGTTTCAGGTAGATACAATTTTTTCCCCATGTATGCCAAACCATCCCTGCATGTTAGGGAGGTTTGATTATCTTTGAACCATTGATCGGTAAGGAGCTCTCATTTTATCTTCTTCACTCCTGGGTCATACAACCATGTGCGCTTGCTCATCGGGTGGGCTAAAATCTCCTGTAACATCTGTTGAATCAATGGGGGGATCGGGCCCTACGGGTAATCTCACAGTTCTCATTCCTTTTTCCTACCAGATAAATGGCTTCCATTTGTCTAGCCAGGCTAGTCCTAGAGTCACAGTCTCAGACATCTTTGGAGTTACCAGGAAGCAAATAAACTCCCAGTGCTTGCCTATTTCCAGGTGTAAGGGTTCTGTTAATTTGCATGACTAAAGTCCCTCCCATTAGGGAGCCATCAGCTTGCTTGAACCTCACTGGTTTGGAGAGCGGCTTGGCCCATATGCCTAGTCTCAAGGCACATGACAGGCTAATGATGCATCAAGAGCAGCCAGTGTCAAGTAGCACTTTCAGGTCTACTTGTGACTTAGGGATTATGAGTTTAGCAGGCAATAACAAACTAAAGAAAGCACCATCCTGAAAAAAAAAAATAATAAACCATTTCTGCATCATGATGCCAAGAAGGCTGCATGGATGTGTCCATATAATCAGCAGGAGATTTTGACTTTTGACTTGAAAACAGGTTTACATTTTACTTGTCTTTGGAGACATTTTAGAAGTTATTGTCACTGAAGTCTATCAACAATTTAAATGACTAAAGTATTTGATACGCTAACACTGCATGCCATGAGTTTTCTTCTACGCCCAGGTCAGAGCTGTAAGAGGATAACTTACTGGAGGAAACTACTGATATTAAATTTGCTAATGTTGCAGCAACAAATATTTTATAACTTTGAAATACACATTTATATATTTCACTAATATGTAATCCCCTCCATTAAAACAGTGACATTGTAGCAAAGGACTCAACCTAATTTACACATACAGTAGTTGGAAAAAGGATATTAAAAAAATAAATTTTCTGTGCAAATTTTTGAATCCTGAAAAAGTCCATTCAGGAGGGATTGCTGTTCACAAAATTTTTCATATTTTGGCTCTGTGCTAACTTTACATATGTATTTGGTCTGTGATGTTTCTCATATCTGCTGAATATTAAGTATCATCTAATGTAGCCATAGTCTGAAAGATTTGTTTAAAAATATAGGAGTAATTCTATAAAATATCTTTGTTTTCTATTGACTATCATTATTGATTTATTATTAAATTAGGTGGATACCTCTGTGATGACTGATGTTTCAGACATTCCTGCTAACACTGAACTCTGATTTGCCGAGAAAGTGCCTTGAAATCTGCTCCAAGACAATAGAGAAGATATCTTGTGCTTTTTGATTTATAAATGTTTGGTACTAGATACTTTTTATTTTCATATATGTTGGATATTCCAAACCTCTGTGAAAGGAACATATTTTATTTGAATTTGTAAATTTGCTGCCTATATCTCAAATCAGCCAATTTATTTAAATATGTTGTATATAATGACTACTAATAAGCTACCTGTTTTAAATATATGCAGGGAATTAATTGATGTTTGTGTTATCTTGTTTCATTGTATTTTATTGCTCAGGCTCTTAATTTCATTATTTGCACTAACTTGAAATTCAGAGGTCTAAAGTAACTGAAAAAGCTGCAAAAGGAATGGTTTACTTTCAATAGAAATGTTTTATATTATGATGCTTTGAATTAAGTGTATGTATGTGTCCTTGTGTGCAATATATGTGTGCATGTGTGTATGTATATTTTGCACATCACAGCAAAATGCACATAAATGCTTTATAAGGCTGTTTTGGATTACCATCAGTTACATTTGTACTGGCACTTAACAAAAATGTTATAAATAATGTAAGTATAAAAGACTGGAAGACTATAATGCAGCTTTGGTGGAATAAAAGCAAAATAAAAGGTGTTAACAGTTTATGTTCTTATTGATAAATTTGGATAAATTTCAGATAGGGGAAAGCATAGTGAATTTGAGTATCATTGTAATAATAATGGTGTGATACTTGATTCCTGAATTTCTATAGCTATTCCAGATTTAAATGTTTTAATTTTACATACATATAAGCAAAGGGTAAAGTTTACAATGCATAGCTATAATACCCAGCCATCAATGACTGCGTTGAAATGAATAAATTCTTAAAGCCTGTTAACAAAGAAATGTCTAAGCTTTTCGTGTAAGAAACTAAGGGTCTAATACCAATAAAGGAGAACATTTGTAGCTCAGAGTTGAAATGAGGTGCTCTCTGAGCTTTTTTTTTTTTTTTGCAAACCTTTCATTACCCAAATTATGTAACATCATCAGCTAGTGGGTCCAGTTCTATGAATTTGATGGTAGAAACCAGGGCCTAAGAAGAGAATGGGAAAAGCTTTATCAAGTAGGCTTGAGACAATTAATAAGCAATTCTAAAGTTTACCAAAGTAAGTATCAGGTAATGCTTGGACACTGGTCCAATTTATGACTATCATGCTAAAAATGCCTCTAGTATCAAAAGATTTTAAGATTATCAGAGATTTTAAAAATCTGGATAGGATTATTAAATATATTTGATGATCAGAACCAAAATTACAAAGTAAAGTCCCCATCAAATTTCTATTTTCCGAAGACACGCTAATACTGCTAAACAATGGAAATGTCTAGATGATATTTCAATTGAAAAATGGTAAGATCTAATGTAAATTGTTCTTTAAGAAAGTTTCTAAGAAAAACCATTGCTTGACAGTGCAAAAAAGCAGTTAATTATTCAATGAGGATCGGTAGGATTTTATTATTGCCATAAGAAATAAACTTCCTTGTAACACCCTGTGTAAGAAATAATTGGAGAATTAAAATTTACAAGCATCATGTATATTTTAAGTTTAACCAAAAATAAATCTTTAAAACATAATAACAAAACAAGTAGAGGTTGGGCGATCAAAGTGTGAATTATATGGATTAAACTTAGAAAATGAAACAAAGTACGTAGATGTAAAAGGAAAAATATGAACTGGAAAACAGCAGAGTGAGAAACAATTTAATATATTTAACTTACATGAAAGGGAAGTTGGGAAAGAAACATTGCAAATATTGCAAATGAAAAAAAATCAAATTTTCAAGCAGAAAAAGAATTAAAGAAGGTTTCAAAATAGCCTTTCATGTAAAATTTGAAAAGCCAAAGTCAAAACAAAGCAAGTCAAAATGTTGGGAACAAAATAACATGTATGGAAACTGTTACGTTACGGTACTTTAACTTTTTATTGCGCAAAGTTGGTTATAAAATGAGCAACTATAAAAACATTTTAAATAAATAAACTGAATGCAGGCTTTAATGTAAAATGAGAGAGAATCAGGAAAGTTATTTCAAACAGATGTAAGAATATAACTAGAAAAATGAAAAGGTTTTTTTTTTTGAAAATTAGAAAACTCATAGAATTTAAGAATACTAAAAAATAAAAAAAATAAAAATAACAATCATGGAAGAGATATTTGAGAGAGGCAGATGAGACTTAAAGGAAGATATAATAAACTATGATATAGTCTTTAGGGTACTCTAAAGCAGGGGCCCCCAATCGGGATGCACAAGCAGTGGACGAGTGTACGAAGCTCCATTTGCCCACTGCTTCCACCTACCACTGCTGCTGGTCGGTGGAAACAGAAAGGTTGGGGACCACTGCTATAAAGGCTACAACAAGACCTTTTACAAATGAGAGTAACGGGAACATTTTTTTAAAAAAAATCATATATAATAGATGAGCTGTCAAATAGGAAAGTACTAGATGCAGATGTGAGTGAGCGCCTGTTACTCGTCCCAGCTTCTGCCAACCTAGCAGTTCGAAAGCACGTAAAAATGCAAGTAGAAAAATAGGGACCACTACGGTGGGAAGGTAACAGCGTTCCGTGCGCCTTTGGCGTCTAGTCATGCCGGCCACATGACCACGGAGACGTCCTCGGACAAGCGCTGGCTCTTCGGCTTTGAAACGGAGATGAGCACCGGCCCCTAGAGTCGGAAACGACTAGCACGCATGTGCGGGGGAACCTTTACCTTTACCTTTTAGATGCAGATGAAATGCCAGCTGAACTGCTTAAAGTTGGAAAGGAAGTGAAAGTGCTGCCAACCAAATGATTATGATAACAAATATGGAACTTGGGTTTTGACAGTGAAGAGAAGAGCAGTGCACAATTTAGGGCTTCATTTCTTAGACAGCTATGGCCAGAGGGACTTTGTATAACTTCATTTTGTGTGCCAACTGTATCACATTTTGGTTTGGGAGGTTCTGTTCATGATCACTCACTATTCCTGATTGGATTATTGAAACAGCTCTGCCTGGAGTTGCTGTTGAAGATATTTGGAAACTAGAACTGGTCCAGAATGTAGCAGCATGTATAGTTGCTATCTGGGCATGTCTCACTATGTCAATATGACACTACTACAGTACATGAACTATACTGTCTTTCAGTTAATTTCCTAGTGTAATTCAAGGTACTGGTTATCACCTCACCCCTATATAGCACTTTAGAGCACTTGCCTAGCTGACACACTAGGATGGGTAGAACACACTCTAGGTCCCTTCATTGAAACAATGGCATCTTGTGGGACCAGGAGGCAAATCTTCTACATGGTAGCCCATATTTTATGCAAATACTTCCTGACATTAGTTGGTCCTGACCTTTCTGCTCTTTAGAAAGCCTGTGTTGTGACTCAGGGCCAGCCTGTGGGTCCGGCAGCCGGCTCAGATGTCTCGGATGACTCAGATGAGGGGGAGGAGGAGGGTGTGGAAGACGAACTGGCTGATGACGGCTTGGAGGCTTCGCAGAGCCCTCAGCCGGGGCCCTCTTCTCAGCTGCGTGAGCCCGATAGTGCGGAGGATGATGACCCACAGCTGGCCCTGTTCAAGGACGCCCGACGCAGGAGGCAGTCGAGCAGGACCAAGCAGAGAAAGGCTGTGGGACTCCTCGGGAGGAGGCACAGGGAGACCACGCCCTGAACTCTAAATAAAAGGAGTGTTTGGGGAGGGGCTGGTTGCTGAAAGCAACCCTTCCGTTTGAGGATTCAAGTTCCAGTGTTTTTGTTTCTTGTTCTGTTTGTGTAATAAATCTTGGCAGACGCTTTGCAGCCTCAGACGCTCTCCAGTCTCTACTGTTTGAACAGGGGTTTGCCTTATTGCAAGGCCGGTAGCAGGCTGGTTCAGAACAGCCTGTGAAGATCATTGTCCTTTCCTGGCCTTTGGGTTACTAGAGTCCAATTGGTTGATGGTGGTACACCATTTTACTATTCTATTGTTTCGTGCCCCTAATTCTGCTGTTGTGGAGAAGGCCCTTCTTCATGCAGGCTCTGACAGAGAGTCAGAGTTTATAGTTTGGTCTATTGGTTAAGGCATTGGGCTTGAAAACAAAAGACTATGAACTGTAGTTCTGCTTAGATATGAAAACCAGCTGGGTGGCCATGGGTCAGTCACTTTCTCTCAGTCCAACTCACATCACTATGTTTTTGGGAGGCAAAGTAGGAAGAGGAAACAGTATTAGATATGCTCTCTGTTTTGAGTTATTTACAAAAATAATAGAGGATATAAATAAAATTAAACATACATGCACACGTACATATCGGTTTGCCATCTTTTACCTTTATCTTTTATTGAAATGATTGTAATTTCTTGTTTGATTGTTGTAAGGTACCCAGAGTTGTTAATAGTTAAGGAAGAAAAGATAAAAACCTTTTTGAAAAACTGGAAACCTTATATGGACTTTTGTTGAAAGAAGACTCAGTTGATGATTTATGGGTTTAGGATTAAAAAGGGTTAAAGAGGAAGGGCAAAAATTAAAATGGGTGGACGGAGGTCATAATTCTATGTTTTCTTTCTTTTTTCACTTTTTCTTTTTTCATTTCTTTTCTTCCATATTTTTTCTTTAATCTTGTATACTTTTTTATGTATTAAACATTTTTAATTGAAGTATTTTTTAAAAAAGAGACAGGATGTGAGATTAATTCATTATAATTAAGGTAGTGTCTATGAATATAGGCAGTTCCAAGCAGAGTAGGTTTTTGTACAATTAGGGTGTTCAGGTCTGATAAGCTCAATATTTCAACATTTTTAGGAAGTCTTTCCTTTATAAATCACTTCAAGGGCTCAAATCATGTTTGGTATTACAATGGATTTCTTTTTTTCATAAGCGTTCAATCTGCAGATTCTGGTATTTTGTATTTTTTATTATTAAAATATTACCAAATACTAAAAACATTTCTTTTTAAATGCTGCTTTTAGATGTTTCCAATTGCTATTACAAATGAAGCAGTTATTAATTACAATGAAAAAATGAATGCTGCTGTACTTTTCAAATTCATATCCTTACAAAAAAGAATGATAAAAGCCCTAAGTATTATGCCTTCTCTATGCTTTGAATAATAATTAATGCAATTTCCTGAAATATTGTATTCTAATTTTTTAATAATTAGACATTGTATCATATAAATAAAAAGGAACATTTGTCTTGATAATCACTCCAATACCTTGTCCTTATTTTTAATATGGATTAATATTAAATGATGTATGATGCTAATTATTTAAAACCATTAAATGCATTTCCTGGCTCATTTTTGAAAAAGATGTAGGGGGAAAAAATCTATATTTTTTCTGATATTTTTAGTATCTAATTCTCTTACCTTCTTCAAAAATGGTTACATTTATAATTTTTTTAAAAATCCCATTTATATCCCACCCTTCTCTGGGATTAACAATTTATGTACAATTAAAATATATACCAAGCACATGTTCAAATTCTCTAAATGGCTTAGTTAGTTTGAATAAAAATGTTCAATCTCCATCTATTTTAATCAATTTCATTCTCTTAAAACTTGAAAATTGTAATGTTTAAAAAGTTTGATTTCCTTCACAAACATTCTTGGCAGTTATTTTGCTTTTGTAGATCTATATTGACTTTGGAATAATTAACTATGATGCCTGGACCAATAATCCATTTTTCCAATTGTTAGAAATTTGGTTTAGTTTAGCTAATTGAACTAATGTCATGGGTTTGACTTGGATGTCTTGTCCTGGTAAACCAGTGACATATTGCTTTAAGTAAAGTGAAATTATGAAATGTTCAGAAACCAACTGGAAGGACCCACTTCAACTAACCACCCAAGAAAGCAGAACTCTTAAAACAGGCATTGTCTCAAAAGGATACTTTTATTAGGATACTTTTATTAGTGATAGTAGGGAAGTCAAGGCAAGATCTGGGGGAAAACCCATGTAAACAGTATAGTTAAGCTAGCAAGGGAGACACATTCCTTTCTCAAGATGATAGAAGCAGGAGAGGGAAAGTAGAAAGCGAAATGTATATTGCCAACAGGTTGGAGAACTGCTTTCCTCTGGAAAGACCTACTTAGTACCTGATTCAATGGGACCAAATTTTCCAACTACTATGTATAAACCCATAATTAAGTGAATAAAGCAGTCCCCAGAGAATCTTTTTAAATAAAATTCTAATATGCTGTATTTCACAGAGTACATTTAACTGTGGTTACTGTAAAAGGACCGTTATTTTTTCAATTTAACTCACATTTCTGGATTTACGGAATATCCACTGAACTATAAACAGGTCACACTAATTGGGTTTTCATAATGTGCAGAGCTAAACTATATAGTTCTAGTTGGGCATTTTTAATTGTGCCAACTCTGAACAAAGAAAACTGGAATTCATGTATGAGAAGGAATTATCCCAAAGTGAAAGCTAAGTAACATTTGCTGTATGCTTTTAATTCTTTTTTTGAAATTCAATTCTTTCAAACTAAGCACATCTTTCCTCTCTTCTGTTTCCTCCGATTGATATACAGTAACAGTATTGCCAAATCACAGAAATGAAGCATTGCATCAACTGACTATGTTGCCCTCTGCACTGAAGATGAAAGGAGACATGGGGATGAAGCAAAATAGATGCCTTATATGTAATACCCTATCAGGCTTTTGTGTCTGTCTTTGAAATCATATCTCTTAAATGCTAGAATGTGTTTCTAGATATAGATATGGTTAATTTTTCTATATATTTGTATTATATAATTACATTATCTACACTTAATAAAAACAGAGATACATACACAGAATTCCCATTAGAATTCCCTCTCTCTCTTTCACACACACACACACACACACACACACACACACACAGAGAGAGAGAGAGAGAGAGAGAAATTAAAAACAGATTTATGCTTCATCAATTGAGCAAATTAATGTTTTCCCCTCAATAAACACCAGTATGTGCAAAATGTTATTTATTTACCAAATCACTAAACACTGAATTAAACTATTTGAGTATTTCTGAGGTGGCCAATTCCAAGAAGGAATCAATATACCATGGAAAATCCAGTAATTATGATGGTGATAGTAATAATATTTTTTTTACCAAGATCTGGTGGTGTGTCTGCAAAAATGTAGCCATTTATTGTAGCAACTTTATTAAACTGTATTAAAGTGGAACAGAATGGATTGAAATTAAATGATAATGTCTTTAAATCAATACCAACAAAGTAAATATGTGTCTGAATGAACTCCTGAGGACTAAAATAATACCTCCACATAGTTTTATTAACAACAGTATGAAAACTCTTAAGACCAACCACTCAGTCTTAAGCGCAAAGTCAGAGATTTTGTTCTTGTCTCACCCAAGAACCATGAATAATTCTTCTTGATAAAGCAAATCATTCCTTAATGCCCAGTTTTAAGAATTGTTAAAAGTAAAAGTAGGAATTGCGTTTAAAAGGAAAATATTTTATAAACAATGAAAATTAAGTAGAAATAATAAAATGAGAAAGAAGGCTGATTAGCAAAATACCAAGTTAAATGTGCACAATTAGCATAAAGGTGGCTATAACATGGGAAGCTCAAATCAAATGCACAAGGGTGATGGTGAAATGAGTTATTACCTTTGTATCAGACCCTTAAAAAGGTAAGGAAAGAAAATAAAACTAGGCAACATATGTATCAGGGTTGTGGAATTTAAAATTTGCTTGGTAATTCTAAATTGCTAAGCACATTGATTTGTACTTAGATTGTAAGCCGCCCTGAGTCTTCGGAGAAGGGCGGGATATAAATGGGATTAAAAAAAATTATTGCCAATATTCATACTGACATATTTTGTATTCTTGTTGTTTTTGTATATACAAGCAACTTTATATTCTGCAACAGTATTGAAAATGTTGCTATAAATAATAATTAAACCAACAGAAAGGTTTTTTACCTGATGCAGAAAAGATTAGGAAGGCTTAGTTAAAATTCTGCAAGGAACATTTCACGGCTAAAGTGCCATCTGAAGAAATGTACGCTCACTTATTTCCTCCTAGCACTGCAGCTCATTTAGAAAGGATATGAGACTTATAAGGCTACTGTCAATATCTATGTAAATACATATAGCAGGAAGGATTTATTCAGGGAAAAACTATTCCTCAGCAGGAGACTCGAAGCATTCATTTAAGTGTGAGGAACCAGTAGCGTGGCTCCCTCCTCAGCAACTTGGGAGATAATTTTCTTTAGTTGGCCCATCATGTCCTGCTCCAAAGAGTTCAGTTTGACAGGCACAGTGTTTCAATTAAGATGAGAACCAGGAAATTCTTGAACAGAAGAGTACATGTTGGCTGCATTGCTTTGTTCCCATGATATATACTTATGTTTAATTTAGCCATGATTTACACAATTGGCCAATTCTATGGGAAGGGGGCATATTGCAGGATTTACAAGCTAACCACACAATAATTCACGTAATACATGAACTTAAAGTGTTATTGGATTATTTATGTATCTTGCAAAGTCAACCACTAGGAAAATAAGTTGTATTCCTAATAAAAACAAGGAGGTCCAAAGAATCCAGAATGAGAAAAGAATATATGTAGTTCATGACTGAACTGTGGAGTCCATGGTGCTCTCTGAGGCTACAGCATCCATCAGTGAAAAATAAAGAACAAATTGGACTAAACTGTTTCTGGATATTCTTTCTGCAAATTAAATACATTTAGGTCCCTTTCTTCAGTTTCTATCCTCAGGCACTAACTGGCTAGAAAACCTGCAAGTGCAATTTTGGTTATTGGATCCATTACTCCCTTCAAACAAGCAAGCACTCCTAGCTTTCCAGTTCTCTCATTCAGTAATTTCACAAGTATGAATTCATACACATAAAATGGACCAGGCCTTCAATCCTAAAGCCACAACCACTCTCCTGTATCTCCTTTCCTTTGTAAATGCTGCTGGAGCTACTCAATACCTTGTTTTTAAATTAATGAAGACAATTATAATTACAATATATGTTATATCACAAATATCTACAACAGTAGAAAAAGCTCTTTGCATTGTTAACTAGAAAATATGCATCTTCAAAAAATCAGCAGGACACCTTTTGTGAGATGCCCATATGAGGGGTGTTCAAGTTGTTAATAAAGTTTATTCTATGCTGCTTTCAAATTTTAAGGAGCTCTTACCTCATCATCATACCATAGATAGCTGGGGCTCCAAAGAAGCTAAAATGGGATAAAATAAATTATCTGTGCAAATGCCTGCAAAAATGCACCTACTTCTGTTAGCACACCTTAATATATTAAAAATATATTAAAAATTCTCTGACCTTTTCAGGGTCCTCCAATGAAGAAAGATCAGATGGCAGGGAAGGAGCTCTCTGTGCGTCCAAAAGCGCCACGCGCGCAAACCAGAAGCCAGTAGGATTATTCTTAGTGGTTCCTTGTTTAGGCTATTATTTATTGTGAAATGACACTGGGAACAACATGTCCATTTCCTTGCTGTGTGTTCTTCAGCCATTGTGATTCTTGCCTTGACTCTCAGTCTGGATTCTATTTCTTGAACTTTGGATTGTGCCTCTTGAACTTTGGACTTGCTTTTACCTTGTGGACTTGCCTTTGCCTAGTGGACTTGCCTTGTCTCTGCACTCTTGACTACCGGTTGAACTCATTGAAGGTGCACAGGGGTTGGTAAAGGGGGTTGTTGGAGAATACTAGTTCAGGCTCACAAGCCTTAATAAAGAATCATAACACTCATGGTGTGTGTGTATATGTATGTATGTGTGTGTGAGCATGACAGCACATAGTATTAATCTTGGTGTCAATTTCTGCTTATCTGGATGTTGATTGCTACTGAGGAGATGTTTCCTTTTTGTCTTTTTTATTGTCTCTTTGGAATGGTATATAGATGTTTATCTCTGTCAATGGCTCATTTGTCTGAGTACCAGGCTTTTAGGAATTTTTTAGTAGTTTTTGTCTTTTCTTGGTCTAAGATGCTCATACTTTCCTAGTTGAAACTTTGATTAAATCTGTCCATGAAATTAAGGAGTTTTCATCATGTCTTCTGACTGCTAGTTCATGTTAATGGATGTGTTCTGCTTGTCTTCTACATAGTCCTACATAGTAGCTGTTAGTCCTTACATTGCATGCTGTAGTGACTCCTGATTTTTCTTCTGGGGCTGTGGGGCCTTTTGGTTTACTTGTTTTGCAGGCCTTCAGTTGGTTTGTATGCTAGTAAGTGTGGTGTAGTGGCCTGGTGGTGAAGACACTCTTCTCCCACTAGGAAGATTGAGAGTTCAATCCTAGATAGCTGCAGATGTTTCTCTCCTAGAGTGCAAAGGAAAAATATCTGCTGCAAACTCCATGTAGGCATCAAAACAGGCATCTAACCAGTAAACACTTAGCACCATACAATCACCCCAATTCTATTCTGAATAGGGACTACAGGGTTGTACAAAAAAAGGTTTGTGTGCTACAGTGATGCCATGTGATTGTAACAGTCTGTTGTTTCTGAGATATTTTTAATGTATGGCAATTTTATCCTTTTCATAGCTTGTGCTATAGCGGATTGAATGGTCATGCATTTTTTTGATAAAGTTGCATTGTGTAGACAAACTGTTTCCTTTTTCTGATGTCCTGGGTCACTTCAGTGCATTTGTACTCATCTGAATAAATGTCCTTATGTAGCTGCTGTTGTGTGATGTTGGGCTATCATTTTGGTAACAGAGCACTTGTGTAGGTTAAGGTCCACAGGAGCTCCACATTTCAATCATGAACTACATACATCCTCATCTATTGGACTACTTTTATACTCCAAAAGTAAGGGCATTTATTGGTTGAGCATAATTGTGTTTGCATATAAACACTTCTTCCTCAAGAAAACAGCAGCAGCATTCAGAATATGGTCAAACAAAAATAAAATTATACAGAATGCTATATGAAGAAAGAAATGATAACTGTTGTTTTGATTTTAATATGAACAATTTGTAATTCTTTTGTGATCTTTTCTTAAAAATTAAGTGTACCTTTCTTCTCCAACAATTCCCACTTGGAAGAAGAGTGCAGTCTAGCTTGTAAAGTGATTTGTTACATAGCAATTTGCAAAGCCAAGTTTTTCTATGCAAAAGTTCAGCTGAAGAAAGGAGAAAAAAATTCCAGTCTTTTGCATTTCACACTGTAATATTTGGGAGAGGGCAGAATTAATCAGTACAAACCAGTTTTTCAACACTTTTTGAATGCTTTGATCAATTATCTGCTTCACTTTGTGAATAAATTGCATGAAGAGACAGGCAAGTCATTGTGGAAAATAAAAATGAACAAGGAACATATTTAATGGGACCTGGTATTTAATGTAGGGATAGACCAGGGGTAGGCAACCTTGGCTCTTTTATAACTCATGGACCTCAACTCCCAGAATTCTGCTGAGGGGAAAGAGAGAGGTTTCCAAGCTGAGCCATACTGGCTCAGGAATTCTGGAAGTTGAAGTCCATGAGTCATAAAAGAGCCAAGGTTGCCTACCCCTGGGATAGACCATTTGATGCTCAATTAGGACTTTCATTACAGCCATACAATTAGAGGCCTGATGTCATAGACAGACAAATAGCCACAGTTAATTCTTTTGCTAAATGCACAGTTTTTTGTCATGGTAATTTTCATCCTATGTACATTTCATTTTGTTGCAGTACTTTACTCTTAGCCCCACCATCTAAAATAGTAGTTCTCGTCCTTGGCCCATCACAAAATTGTCAAGCTAGAGAAACACTGATCTAAAGTATTCTACAGCATTTATTTCTCATTCCATTTTAATGCAAAATGCTTTTTATGGGCCATTTTCTGCTTTGGGGCCAGTCCTGCCCATTAGGTAGTATGAGGCAACTACAGTATATCTCACTTTGGATAGTGGAAGAAAATAATTACAGTCCCTGAGTAATTGATTCCTGTTCCTAACTTAGAGAAACAAGTTGTGATTATCACACAGTTTGTGTTTGCTTAGGTTATCTCCAAAGGTCTCAACAAACACAATGTATTCTAATATATTGCAATTAAGGAGATACTTTGATGGTATCCAATTAAACCAGGAAATGTAATTATCTTTACAAAAAAAGTAAAATAAGGATTCATTGTTGCTGTTGTTAGCTGCGAAGTCGTGTCTGACCCATCATGACCCCATGGACAATGTTCCTCCAGGCCTTCCTGTCCTCTATCATCTTCTGGAGTCCATTTAAGCTCATGCCTACTACTTCAGTAACTCCATCCAGCCACCTCATACTGTGTCATCCCCTTCTTCTCTTGCCCTCAACCTTTCCCAGCATTAGGCTCTTCTCCAGTGAGTCCTTCCTTCTCATTAGATGGCCAAAGTATTTGAGTTTCAACTTCAGGATCTGACCTTCTAAAGAGCAGTCAGGGTTGATCTCCTCTAGGACTGTCCGGTTTGATCACCTTGCAGTCCAAGGGACTCGCAGGAGTCTTCTCCAGCACCATAGTTCAAAGACCTCAATTCTTTTGCACTCAGCCTTTTTTATGGTCCAACTTTCACTGCCATACATTGCAACTGGGAAGACCATAGCCTTGACTATACGAACTTTTGTTGGCAGGGTGATGTCTCTGTTTTTTAGTGTGCTGTCTAGATTTGCCATTGCTTTCCTCCCAAGGAGCAAGCGTCTTTTAATTTCTTGGCTACAGTCCCCATCTGTGGTGATCTTGGAGCCCAGGAAAATAAAATCTGTCACTACCTCCATTTCTTCCCCATCTATTTGCCAGGAATTGAGAGGGCTGGATGCCATGATCTTGGTTTTCTTAATGTTAAGTTTCAACCCAACTTTTACACTCTCCTTCTTCACCCGCAACAAGAGGCTCTTTAGTTCCTCTTCACTTTCTGTCATTAGAGTGGTATCATCTGCATATCTTAGGTTGCTGATATTTCTTCCGGCAATCTTAATTCCAACTTTTGATTCATCTAGCCCTGTCTTTCTCATGATGTGCTCTGCATATAAGTTAAATAGGCATGGCAACAATATACAGCATTGCCAGACTCCTTTCCCAATTTTGAACCATTCAATGGTTCCGTGTCCAGTTCTCACTGTTGCTTCTTGACCCGCATATAGGTTTCTCAAGAGACAAATAAGATGGTCTAGTACTCCCATCTCTTTAAGAACTTGCCACAGTTTGTTGTGATCCACACAATCAAATGCTTTAGCATTGTCAATGAAGCAGAAATACTGTAGATGTTTTTCTGGAACTCCCTAGCTTTCTCCATGATCCAGCGTATGTTAGCAATTTAATCTCTAGTTCCTCTGCCTCTTCGAAATCCTGCCTGTACTTCTGGCAGTTCTCGATCCACATACTGCTGGAGTCTAGCTTGTAGGATTTTAAGCATAATTTTACTAGCATGTGAAATGAGTGCAATGGTGCGATAGTTTGAACATTCTATGGCACTGCCATTCTTTGGAATTGGAATGTAAACTGATCTTTTCCAATCCTGTGGCCACTGTTAAGTTTTCCAAATTTGCTGGCAAATTGAGTGTAGCACTTTTACTGCATTGTATTTTATGATTTTGAATAGCTCAGCTGGAATATTGTCACCTCCACTAGCTTTGTTGTTGCTCAGTTTTTCTAAGGCCCACTTCACATTCTAGGATGTCTGGCTCGAGGTCAGTGACCACCTCATCGTGGTTATCAGGTACGTTAAGCTCATTCTTATATAGTTCTTCTGTGTAATTTTGCCACCTCTTCTTAATCTCTTCTGCCTCTGTTAGGCCCCTGCCATTTTGGTCCTTTATCATGCCCATTTTTGCATTAAACATTCCCTTCATATCTCCAATTTTCTTGAAGAAATCTCTGGTCCTCCCTATTCTATTGTTTTCTTCTATTTCTTTGCACTGTACATTTAAGAAGGCATTCTTATCTCTTCTAGCTATTCTCTGGAATTCTCCATTCAATTGCATGTATCTTTTTTTTTCTCCCTTGCCTTCTCTTCCCTCCTTTCCTCAGCTATTTGCAAAGCTTCCTCAGACAACCATTTTGCTTTCTTGCATTTCTTTTTCTTTGGGATGGTTTTAGTTGCTACCTCTTGTACAATGTTGTGAACGTCCGTCAATAGTTCTTCAGGCACTCTGTCTATCAGATCTAATTCCTTAAATCTATTTGTCACCTCTGTTGTATATTCATCAGGGATATGATTTAGTTCATACCTGAGTGGCCTAGTGCTTTTCCCTACTTTTTTCAGTTTAAGCCTGAACTTTGCAATGAGAAGCTCATGGTCTGTGCCACAGTCAGCTCCTGTCTTGTTTTTACTGACTGTATAGAGCTTCTCCATCTTTGGCTGCAGAGCACATAGTCAATCTGATTTCTGTGTTGACCGTCTGGTGATGTCCATGTGTAGAACTGTCTCTTGGGTTGTTGGAAAAGAGTGTTTGCTATGACCATACTATTCTCTTGATAAAATTCTATCAGCCTGTTCCCTGCTTCATTTTGTACTCCAAGGCCAAACATGCCTGTTATTCTGCTTATCCTTTGGCTTCCTACTTTAGCATTTCAATCCCCCATGATGATAAGGACATCATTTTGGGTGTTAGTTCTATAAGGTGCTGTAGGGCTTCATAGAACTGGTCAATTTCATTCTCTTCAGCACTGGTTGTTGGGGCATAGACTTTGACTACTTGATATTGAATGGTTTGCCTTGGATTCGAACTGAGATCATTCTGTCATTTTGGGGATTGTATCCCAGTATTGCTTTTCCTACTTTTTTTATTGACTATGAAGGCTACTCCATTTCTTCTGAGGGATTCTTGCCCACAGTAGTATACCTGATGGTCATCTGAATTAAATTCACCCATTCCTGTCCATTTTAGTTCACTGATTCCTAAGATGTCGATGTTCAGTCTTGTCATCTCTTGTTTGACCACGTCCAGCTTGCCTTGATTTATGGATCTTACATTCCAGGTTCCTATGGAGAAAAAATCTTTACAGCATCGGACTTTCCTTTCACCACCAGACACATCCACAACTGAGCGTCCTTTCGGCTTTGGCCCAGTCGCTTCATTCTTTCTGGAGCTACTTGTACTAGCCCTCTGGTCTCCCCCAGTAGCATATTGGATGCCTTCTGACCTGAGGGGCTCATCTTCCAGCATCATATCGTTTTGCCTTTTGATACTGTCCATAGGGTTTTCATGGCAAAGATACTGGAGTGAGTTGCTATTTCCTTCTCCAGTGGATCACGTTTTGTCAGAACTGTCTGCTTTGACCTGTCCATCTTGGGTGGCCCTGTATGGCATAGCTCATAGCTTCATTGAATTATGCAAGCTCCTTCGCCACGACAAGGCAGTAATCCACGAAGGGGAAGGATTCATAAATCAATGTATTTCTGTTCTAGAATTACAAAATAGAGTATCAGAAAGACTTTGGTACAAAGTCTGTGCAAGATTCAGAATTTGAAAATGGATAATAAGAGATAAAAGTGTTTAACATTTCCTGTATTGCCCCCCTTGTGAGTTTTGTTTTGAAATATGTTTCACAAGCCTTATTGTTTAATAATAAATTTTGTCACATTAGGACTTGATTGCCTGTTATGAAAAAATATGTAGCTCACAATTTTAAAATCATTTTCTCATGCTTCCATCTCATATCTGTCAAAAAGTTATTAAGCTTTTCATATTTCATATTGTATAATATAATATGAATAGGTCAAGTTGTTTTCATAAATAACTACAAATCAGTTTCCATTTTCCATTTTCATTTTGCAAATGCACATTTGCAACAAGAGAACTACAATGAGCTGTAGTAGCAAATAGCTGTATTTAAATTTCTTTTTATTTTTCAAAAGAAATGTATGGTTCTTGGTTACTTTGTCGCTTCTGAATTAATAAATGCTTCATTCCCTCTCTCTTTTCTTTCATCACCTTCTCCCCCTCCTGTGGGGGGGATGTTTTTAAGTTAACACAAGGTTTTATCTTTTCATGTTATAATTTTAGAAAGGTAAAAGAAATCTCATAAGTATCAGCATTGACAATTAATTATCATAATTAACTTTAATAATTGAACAGAAAATCTAATATTTGGATAAAATATGTCAGGTATGGGCAACTAGAGGGAACAAATATCTTTCTTTTAATAAGGGTTGGTTGCCTGCATTTGATTTCTTAAAAATGTGCCTTCCATGTGTACTGAACTATATTTTATTCTGAAGAGTCAAGAAGCCACAGAAAGGGAAGGGAGATGATTTATATGTGAGAAAGAGCCCTAATGCTAGTATAAGGTAATGTTTATGGTATCAGCTTTTTATTCACGGCTTACTCTGGAAGACCATATAGTAGCCGTGACTAGGGGGGCTTTCGCCCAGGTTCGCCTGGTGCACCAGTTACGGCCCTATCTGGACCGGGATGCCCTGTGTACGGTCACTCATGCGCTCGTGACCTCTCGTCTGGACTACTGCAATGCTCTTTACATGGGGCTTCCCTTGAAGACCACTCGGAGGCTCCAACTGGTACAGAATGCGGCCGTGAGAGTTGTCTTGGGAGTTTCCCGGTACTCCCATGTTACACCTTTGCTCCGCGAGCTGCATTGGTTACCAGTTGTCTTCCGGGTGAGATTCAAGGTTCTGGTAATGGTCTTTAAGTCCCTACATGGCATGGGTCCTGAGTACCTCGGGGACCACCTGCTGCCGGCGTCAACTTCCCTCCGCCCTGTGCGTTCCCACAGAGAGGACCTCCTCAGGGTGCCTCTGGTCAGAGAATGTCGGCTGGTGGCCCCCAGGGGGAGATCCTTCTCTGTGGGCGCTCCGGCTTTATGGAACCAGCTGCCGGTCGAGCTCCGGACGGCACCGGACCTTCGCTCCTTCCGACGCGGTCTGAAGATCATGAAGTTGTATGGCCTTTATCCTGATTCCCCCCACCCCCAGAACTCCCTGAGGATGACCCTATTTGCATCTGTCACTCTTTCACAGTGGAAACCCTGTATGAAAGTTGTTATAGGAATAAAGTAAGATACCATATACTGTAGCTGTCTCGGGCTTCTCTGAGAAAAGGTACGTTATAATGGAAATTAGCAGTAGCAATTTGAACTCTGTCATGTCAATCATCACCATCAGCATGTTCTTCCTGCCTACTTCAAATGTGAGCTAGAAGGCACTAATCATTATGCCACATTGAATAGGACATTCCATTTACAGCATCTGAAGAAGGCAGAAGCTGAAACATTTTTGTTTGTTTTGCAATTTATTTTAATCACTATATATTATTTAAGAAATCATTCACATCACTCTGAGAACTTTAAGTACTCTTTGTTGTTTTAAAAAAAAATATTTCCTTCCCTTTAGATCAGACATGTCAAACACAAGGCCCGGGGGCCAGATCCGGCCCGCGAAGTGGTTTCATGCGGCCCGTGAAGCCATCCTGGAAACAGTGAGGGAATGGCCCCCACTGCCTTGGCCCTGGCCCAGAGACCCTCCTCCTGCCAGAGACCCTCAGATCTGTCCCACTCCTGCCCAGGCCCCCATAGGCACCCTTGATGCGAACGATGTAGAGCTGGCCATGCCCACCCAGTAGGCCATACACACTTTAGCCATGCCCACCCAGTAGGCCACGCCCACCCAGGCCACACCCACCCAGCCCCCTGAGGGCAACCACAATGCTGATGCAGCCCTCAATGAAATTGAGTTTGACACCCCTGCTTTAGATGTTGTTTCTAAGTTCCACCACCTGCTTCTGCTCCTGCTCCTCATTGTATTCTGCAGATTTTCATGATTTAGGAACACTAATGAATAGAGAAGAGGTTCAGCAAAGACTTTATGGAATAATTTGGTAGGTTGATCCTATGATGTTGTCATGAAAATTGCTGTAATGTTTACATCATCAAATACAAGTTAAAGAGTTTTACTTTTTTAGTTCAAGTGAAAAAAGTGGCAAATATTTCATGTTTTGAATAGACTATAACAAAGTGAAAAGCCTTTTGTTCTATTATCTAAAAAGCAAGTTTTCCTTAGAAAAGGGAATATGTGATAATTCTTTTGTAAAATTTACTCATTTGCTTTCAATAAGCACCTTTGTAGTGAAGTGAACAGGAAAATCCATTTGGTAGAGAGAGAGTTAAGTAGGACCAGAGCTATTTTGTGCTTGAACATTTCATGGCTTGCAGGCTAGGCTGATACACTCATAAGAACTCAGTCTACATGGAGTTTAATCTTTGACTTCCTAACAGTTTTTCATATCCTTCTGATCTTTACAATGGCAAAAATAGGAAAACTTTAAATGAGATTTAGTTGGCCTTTTCTGGACTGAAGTAAACCAAGGCAAAATAACATATAGAAAATCACAGCAAAGCCTCACACCCACCAAGCAAGTAGAAAAATTAACTGCTCATAATCCTTCCTTCCTTCCTTCCTTCCTTCCTTCCTTCCTTCCTTCCTTCCTTCCTTCCTTCCTTCCTTCCTTCCTTCCTTCCTTCCTTATTTTGTTTTAAAGAAAGCAGTCCATTTCATTCAAATTATGGTAGTGGAGAGTTTAATCTAGCAGTTGAGCTGCAAGAAACATTAATCTTTTGATCCAAATTGTTTATAGCAAGAAGGCTAGTCATACTATACTTTATACTATACTCAAAAAATCCAGATGTGGAGCTAACCTGTCAAATAAAACACATATTTAGTTTATACTTTCAATCTTAACTTTACTTCATAATATTTGAGTGTATTTGTGGGTGGGTGTGAATAAAATGTTGAGCCTGGAAACTAACTCTTTACTATGAATTTCACAAAGTGGGGAAAATATTTTTCCACCAATACAAGAACATCTAAAACTCAACTGATGAGAACATTTCATTCTGTTTTGTACATTTGTACATAAGTAGGTCCCACTGAACATAGGTAAATGAGTATAATATAATGTATACTGAGCATTATTCTATATTTTCCCAATAAAATGTAAATCTTATTCAATTCAACGATATTTCTGTATTATAGATAAGATTAGAGACAGCTGATGTTAAATGGAAATAGAATACATTTCCCAGTTCTGGAGTAGACTGTGGATTAAGTGACCTCTGTGGCTGATCAATCTGCTATCCAGTTGGACTGATTGTGTGTTTTTGGAAAACAGTTCAGAACAGGTGCTTCAGAATGTGTGAGTGGGAACCTAAAAAAGAGGTTAGTTCTTGAAAAAAGTGTTGAACCCACACTCCCGTGCATTCTGAAGCATTGCTTCCAAATAATTTTGGATGGATATACTATCTATTTAGTGTGAAAATGATGGGAAATTACTTGTTGAGATGGGAGGCCAGACAAGTTGAATAAATAAATAATCAAACAAGTATAAAGGTCCTTACTGATCTCTCTTTTTTTTATCTTTTAGGTATAGCTAAGCCAGAAAGCATTCCAATAAATCAGACTAAAACAAGGGATTATCCATTGATAGCTTTATGTGTATAGTCATGCTGTATTGGATTTACTTTTCCATAGACATATAAAGCAGCACACTATTCCTCTGTACATACTGTATTTGATTCTATATGCATATGCATACTTAGTAAAGTCAACTCTAATGATAAAAAGAAAAAAAAGATCTTGTCAAGATTGCATCCCATGCAATACTTTTTTTCATGAAAGTTCCCACAGAGTGACCTAAAATGTAATAAAATAATTCCAAACTATTAGAGCTTATTTTAGGAATTAGTAGAAAACAAGATGGGATGTACAGATGAAGGAAACAGCCTTTTTTAGGTGAATTATCTTTCCCCAGTCCTATCAAGTCCTATAACAGCAGAACTTTTGAGGAGATCAAATCGATTTGATCTTGACTATAGCTAACGATGAGAATAAATCAAAAATATCTAGTTATATGTATGTTAATAATCTAAAGGAAAAAGTTGTCTTTGATCCTATACCCACCCACTACATAGAAAGTTTAGGATGAACCTTTTATCTCTCCACTAATTTAGCATCTTTGAGAAAACTTCATCTCGGTGCCAACTTTCATAACTATGAAAACTTTTGAACCCAATGCCAATATAGCATTTTTTAAAAGTTTATATAAACCCTGTTAGGATACTATTAGAGAATATTCTGTTTTAAGGTTTCATCTTAGCTTCTCTGAATTGAAAAGTTTTCTTATCTAATACATAGTAATAACTGTTGGTCTTGCAAACAGTGTTATTAAATATTTTTACACTTCATAAAGCTGTATTGTTGCCACATGACCTATAATAGAATGGTAGTTATTGATCTCCTCCTCCTCCTCCTCCTCCTCTTTTACTGCTTCAGGTGTCGAGGGACATATAAAGTTCTGGTTCTTGCTCTTCAACATTGATCTGCCTTATTAATTATAATCATTTCCTGACCATCATAGGGCAACAATCAGTAAGAATGTTATGTCAGGGATCTATGTCACAAAATTAATCTCTGGGATAGAACTAACTTGTAATTCATCTTTGCTGCTTTTAGAGACTTTGGCTAAGTAAATATTCTTTAAGCAACTTGTAAAATAAAAATGTGCTTATTAACAATCTACTTATAAATTGAAAGCAAAATAGTTTGATCCCAATAAACTGTTGAATGAAGCTTGGCTGCAGCCTTTATTATTCTAATTCCAGGTAGTCTTCTTCTTAGCCACTTGACAAAGTACTTTTATTGTAGGGAATATTTGCCTAATTAAAAATATGTAAAGTGATGATTTGATTTATTACTGAACTTTATTAAGCACATTTATATAGATGCCCATCTATCAAAGGAACTGGAGGATAGGGGTGGATAGGATAAAAACGTAAAACCAAACCAACCAACCAACCAACTAGCAAACAAACAAATAAAAAGACCGTTTAAAATAAGAAATCAAGCTGAGTTAATGATAAAATTCTTATAACATACCATAAGAGCTCTATTGTCATCTTAATCATAGTGCCTGGTGGAAAAGGCAGGTCTTCATTGCTTTCCTGAAGGCCAACAGGGCCAGGGCTATCTGTATCTCTGGAGGAGCACATTCAAGAAGGCAGTTTCATGACAGACAAGGCAAACACTATAATGTTGTGTTGGAATGACCTTGAGAGACAGGGGGCAAGAGAAGCTGCTCAGGAAATCATCAGTTAAGAGACGTATAGTCAAGAGCTGCTAATGAGCAGAAAATGACACCTACAAGGGAACCTCCTTAACTATCTAATTCCTAACTATCAGGTGGTGAAAAGAGAGATTTGTACTTTCAGACTTATAAGATTCTGTTAATATAAAGAGATAGCTCATCTGGTTATGTTTCCTTGTCTTCAGGATTACTGTGTGGAAAATGTTGAGTATCTGGTGAATAAACACTCTTAAATTCACTCTGTCTTGAATTCCAGCCTTGAAGCAAGGCCAGTGGAGGTTATAGATGCTAAGTCTTGCATAGTTACCTGGAAGGAGATTGAGCCCTTTCCAAGATTTATTTTACAACACCTCCAGCACATTAACCCTGAGGAGATAGACAGGGTTCTTGAGCTGTCAGTTCATCTTTTTCTGTGTTAGATCCATGCCTCTCTTGGCTGATCAAGGCTGCATGATTGGGTCTGGGCAGTAATTAATTCTTTCTTGAGGGAGAGGATAGTCTTATTGGCTTTTATGGAAAAAGTAGCTCTCCAAGGGGCCCTCACATGAGAGGTCAATTAATCTGGACAATTTTTTCTAGTCCCCAACTTCCATTTTTAAGAAAGTTTTTTTTTAAACTGGTTTCAAATAGCTCTGGATGAGGCAAATTATCTGGACTTCTTTCAGTCAGAATTCATGTCAGCATATGGGATTGGGATGACATTGATTACATTTTGTATGACCTCTGGTAGGCACAGGATGGAGGTAGTTCATCCATCTTTTCTGTTCTTGACCTCTCAGGAGTCTTCTGTACATCAATCATGACATCATTCTTGATCATCTTGGAAAGTTGAGGGTAGATGACACAGTGTTGTGCTGGTTCTGCTCTTTCCTCTGGGTAATTTCTAGTTGTTGTTGATAGGAGAGGTCCAGCTCACAGCCTCTACTTTGTGGGAGCTTAGTTCTCTCTCTCCTCTTATTTAATATGTACAAAAGGCTAGTGGGTGAAGTGATCTGCCAATTTGGGGTGAGGTGTCATCAATATGATAGCTGATGATACCTGACCTCTATCTTAGGCCACCTGAATTATGCACATTATGACAGAACCTGAGTTCTGTCTCAGTGTCTGGAGGCTATAGGGGTCTGGAAGTGGCACAATGGGTGTTGACTCAATCAAAACCCCTTGTATTCCAAGACATTTTTGGCCAACTATTTATACCCAGGAAGTTCATAAGCACAGCAGGAGTTCTCTTCTACTATTGCTCCTTAAGAGTTGGTTTTTAAGCATATTGTCCATGATTCACAAAGTAATTTATTGCCAAATCTTTTGTCCAGTTGCTTTTAAAGCTATTGGCCACCACTACATCTGACAGAAAATTTCGTAGTTTAGCTCTGCACTTTGTAAATAAATATTTTCATGATTCTGCATCTCCCTGCATTTCCTTTCAACTCTTTAGAGTAGTTGAGGAAAGTCAAGGCATTTGAATTTTGTGGTCAATGTAAAAAAAAAAAGTTCTAGACCAAAGAAAAATGAAGTCTCACATGGAAAGCCGACTCTGTTAAAAACAAGCTATCTGTCACAAGGAAAACCACAATATCTGTTCAAACTAAATGACTCATTGACTTCACTTAGTCACAGTTAAGTCAGCTGCAACACTTAGGGGAAAAAAACCCATTTATTCTAGGTATACAGAGACCACTGGATTTGACTTGGGGTTATCTGGATCAGTCAAGAGTAGTGCAGATTTACTCATTATCTGGAATAACTCTACACTGGTATACTCTAACATGAAAAAAGAAAATGGCTGTATTAAGGAGCTAAAGTTGAGGATTGTTTGCCTTTGCTTTATAGGAATGTGATAATCAAGAGTCTTAAGAGGGGAGAAAGATTGTTCTGTGAAAATTAGGCAGGGAGTTTGCATTACAACCTTTTAAAATCTATTTGTTATGTTAAGTATGCTTAATATTATTTTGAGACAGCACATGCTGAATTTGCAGCAGGAATTGTCACTATTGTTAGGAATATCCTTGCCCACATTTGTTTAAGGGAAAGGATATGCATTCAGGATATGCATTCAGTTAATCTCTGGTTATTCCAGTGTTCAGTATCTCTTTTTTCTAGTTTGGCTTTTGAAAGGAATAGCAACATTTGACTTTAACATGGAGTACATTCTGATCCCCAAGTTTTAGGTCAGTATTTCTCAACCTTAGCACTTAAGATATGTGGATTCCAATTATCAGGGCTTTCCAGCCAGCATGATGAATCCTGGTAGTTGGAATCCATACATGTTAAGGTTGCTGAAGTTGAGAAACATGGTCTATTTATTAATTTAAACAATTTATTTATATTTCAAATTTATATGCTGCTCATCTCACAATGCGAGGCCTCCCATCTTAAGCAACTCTGGGAATCTCACAATAACAATAAAACCAATAAAACCAATATATAAAACAATAATAAAACTGTTATGTATTGGGCTCAGTTGTAATACCACGTGGTTAGGTGGAGCAGCTAACGGCTCTCCAGCTACCTAGACTCCAGGTCTCCAGTGCTGCTATTGGCCGTCCCTAGGCAGCAATGTTTGCTTTAAACCTATTGGCTGCCACCTAGGGGCTAGGCTATAAATTGCTGCTAGTTTCAGCCCAATGTTCAGTTCAGATCCTGCAAGCAATAAACCATGAGCTTTGTTGAACTCACTTGCCTCGTCTCCGTTCCTGCGCGAAGAACATGCTACATAACACTGGTGACAAAGGTGCGATCCTGCTTCCCAAAAAGAGCTGAAGTCCACTAGGGGAGAGGCAGCTCACATCTGGAGGGAAAAGGCATCCCCCCCTATGGTTGGCTAGCAAGCCATGCTAGCAACCATGTGCTCAGTGGATTCATTCCCTGGGCCTTGGGAAGCAGGATCAGAAACTGCAGGAACCAGCTGAAGACAGAATGCCAAAGGTCAGAAGACTTTGTGAATTCGACGTCAAGCACCCAGAGGGATGGCCTTCCTACTTGTCCCAGGTAGAAAACCACCTCCGGGCAAACCAAATCACAGAAGTGTTGTGATTCAGGGTCAGCCTGTGGGTTCGGCAGTTGGGTCGGATGACTCAGAGGAGGAGGGGGGTGTTGAAGACCTTGCTGAAAGGGTTGAAGATCTTGCTGATGATAGCCCTCAGGCAGGCCCCTCCCACTTGGTCACCATGGAGACCCAGCTATGTGAGCCTGACAGTGTGGATGAAGATGACCCACAGCTGGCCCTGTTCAAGGACGGCCGACGCAGGAGGCAGTCAAGTAGGAGTAAACAGAGGAAGGCAATGGGGCTTCTCGGAAGGAGGCAGAGAGAAGCCACGCCCTGAACTCTTTATAAGGGGAATGTGTGGGGAGGGCTGGTTTGCTGAAAGCAACCGCTCGGATAGTGTTTCAAAGCTCCTGTATCTTGGTTCGTGTCTTGTTTGTTTTTGTAGTAATAAATTTGGCAGACGTAATTCCAGCCTCTTGCCGTTTGTAAAGGGGTTGCCTTTTCTGCAGGGCCGGTAGCAGGCTGGTACAGAACAAGAAGAGGGGCTAAAGGCTGCCACGTTGCTCTGCATGTGTGGCCCAGCCACCTTCAACTTGGCCAAAAACCTCTTCGCTCCGACACCGCTAGAGTTGATTTCCTACACGCACCTCAAGAAGAAGCTGGGAGAACATTTTCAGCCAAAGATGTCAGAGATTGCCTGGCGCTTCACGTTTGATCAGAGAGTGCAGCAACCCAGCGAAACAGCATCAGAATTTATCACGGCCTTGAGGCAGGCCGCACGCCTCTGTAAATTTTTGAACCTTGAGGAGTGACTGTGAGAATGGCTTGTCTGCGGCCTTCAGAACCAAACGCTCCAACAAAGACTTTTTTCCAGACCTAAATTAACATTTTCAGAAGCTCAAGACGAAGTTATGGCAGATGAAGCTGCCAGGGGTGCAGTCCAAACAGTCCAGCCCGCCCAAACGACGAAATATGAAAAAACAGTCCACCATGAGGATGCCAAGTGCTTAGAGGAATCTTTGGAGGAAGAAGATCCTGAAGTAAACAAGCTTCACAAGCAAATTGATGTGCAGCAACATAGCAGCAAACAGCAAGAGAACACTTACAAGGCATTTCTCTTACCTAGATGTAAAGGGTGCGAAGGCAACCATTTTTGCACCGATTGCAGATTCTGGTCAACCACGTGCAGGGCCTGTGGCAAGACAGGCCACATCGCAGTGGTCTGCAGAGCTCACCAGAGGGACCAGCCACCCAAACATCAGTCGGAAGATCCGACCAGGAGAGGCACTGGGGCCCAAGGTCCATTTAGTGTGGGGTTTTGCAGAAGCCATAGAAGCGTGTGCTGCACTGGGGCCCAACGCCCCCTCAAATCTAAACTCAAACTGCTGGTAGAGCTACAAGGAGTCCCATGTAAAATGGAGTTGGACTTTGGCTCTGCTGTCTCCATTATTTCCCAGGACACCTTCAATTTTGTGTGCAGGCACAGTAACAAATGAGCCAAGCTGAGGCCCTCAGACATAATTTTAACTGACTTTCAAAATGCTCAAGTTAAAGTTAAGGGAGAAGCCACCATGACTGTAAAAATTAAAGGGTTTTATGGGCACCTGGATGTCATAGTAGTAGGGGGCCAGAGAACGAGTCTCATTGGACTCAATTGGTTTGATGCCTTAGGCCAGTGTTTTTCAACCTTTTTTGGGCAAAGGCACACTTGTTTCATGAAAAAAATCACGAGGCACTCCACCATTAGAAAATGTTAAAAAATTTAACTCTGTGCCTATATTGACTATATATAAAGTAATTCTCTTGAATAGGAATCAAATAAACACAAAGAAAGTATTTTATAATTACTTTTCAATTTTTCCCACGGCACACCAGGCAACATCTCGCGGCACACTAGTGTGCCGCGGAACAGTGGTTGAAAAACACTGCCTTAGGCATTCAGATTACTGGTATCAACTGGACACAAGCTGCAAATCTTTTGTCAGTTTGCGAGGACTTTGCAGACATTTTTGATTCAGCCCTAGGAACATACACAGGCCTGCCTATCTCATTCAACCTAGACCCCAAAGTAGCTCCCATTAGGGTTAAGCCATGAAGGGTTCCTTTTGCCCTCAAACATAAAATTGACTCAGAAATAGACAAGTTTGTAGAACAGGGCGTTTTACAACCAGTTGATGGTGGGGAGTGGGAAACTCCTATAGTCACCCCACTTAAAGCCAACAGGGAAATTTGTATATGTGCAGACTATAAATGTACAATTAATAAAGCCCTTAAGCAACACACTTACCCTGTCCCAGTGGTCAACCACATTTTAGCTTCCTTGCAAGGGGGTACTATTTTCGCTAAATTAGTTTTAGCGCAGGCCTATCACCAAGTGCCGGTTGATGAGGCCACAGCCGTGGCTCAGATGATCATGACTCACAGGGGGTCTTTCAAAGTAAAGCATTTACAGTTTGGAGTCAGCGTTGCCCCAGGCATTTTCCAGGGGATCATGGAACACACACTTAAAGGCATTCAGGGCGTCTGCCCATATTTTGATGATATTCTTATTGCTGGGGAATCTACAGAAGTGTTAGCTAGCAGGCTCAGGGCTGTCCTACAGAGGCTTTGTGAAGCAGGCCTCAAATTAAAAAAGAGCAAATGTAGTATTGGGGTCCCTTCAACAGAATTTCTGGGATTTCAAATTGATGCTAACAGTATTCACCCTGCTGAATCCAAAGTGAAGGCCATTAAATTGGCTCCTAGTCCTAAATCCAAAGGAGAGCTACAGGCATTCTTGGGCCTCCTCAATTTCTACCATGCCTTTTTGCCTAACAAGGCCACATTGGCAGAGCCTCTTCACAGGCTTTTAGATAAGAAAGCTCCATGGAAATGGACCGGCATTCATGAAAAAAGCTTCCAGGACTTAAAGGCACTCTTGTCAGATAAATCTACTGTAACTCGTTTTAGAGAGTCTAAACCAGTCTGTTTAGCATGTGATGCATCTCCTTACGGGGTGGGGGCAGTTTTGCGTCAATTAGAAAAGAATGGAACACAGGTCCCTATAGCATTTTATTCATGGACACTGTCCTCTGCTGAGCGTAACTATGCTCAAATTGACAAAGAGGCCCTAGCCATTGTTGCTGGAATAAAAAAATTCCATGACTATTTATATGGCAGGGACTTCACGGTCTTTACAGACCACAAACCTCTGCTGGGACTTTTCACAACAGACAAACAAACCCCCCACATACTTTCCCCAAGAATGCTGAGATGTTCTATTTTCTTATCTGCATACACTTTTAAATTGGTTCACAAACCTGGTAAAGAAATGGGCCATGCTGATGGCCTCAGCAGACTCCCACTGCCACTAATGGAACCAGACCCAGACCCTGCAGCCAGAATTCTGTCCATACAGGACCTGCCTGAATTTCCCCTCCATGCTGGGGACATTGCTGTAGAAACAGGTACAGATAGAACACTTAGTAGAGTGCTTTCATGGGTACACACGGGGTGGTTGGATAAAAGCCCAGGTTCTGACTTTCAGAATTACTTTGTCAGAAGGCATGAGCTATCAGCCCACAAGGGGTGCATATTATGGGGAAACAGAGTCATAATTCCCTCTTCCCTGAGAGACAGGGTTTTACAGTCATTACATGAAGGCCATCCAGACATTGTCAGAATGAAAGCTTTAGCAAGAAGCTACCTTTGGGGGCCTGGCCTTGACAAGGACATTGAGGCACAAGTCCATGGTTGTTATACATGAAAGCAATATAGGCCAGAGATGCCACATGCCCCAGTTCACAGGTGGGAGGAGACGCACACTCCCTGGTCTAGAATTCACATAGACTATGCTGGGCCCTTTCAGGGACAGCTCTTTCTCATAGTGGTGGACAGCCACTCCAAATGGCTGGAAGTAATTCCAGTTGCAAACATGACTACTGCTAGGACCATCCAGGTGCTGAGAAAAATCTTTGCCACACATGGGTTGCCAGATGTCTTAGTTTCAGACAATGGGGCTCAATTCACTGCTGCTGAATTTCAGGCTTTACTCAGAACAAATCTTATCAGACATGCAGCATCTGCCCCCTTTCAACCGTCCACTAATGGTCAAGCTGAACATATGGTGAGGACAATGAAGGAATCACTCAAGCTCATTGTAACAGGTGACTGGCATCACAGACTGGCAGATTTTCTACTCTGCCAGCATTCTATGCCCTGCACTGCTACTGGCAAAAGTCTTGCAGAACTGCATTGGGGGAGGCATCTGATCACTAAACGTGGCAGGTTGCATCCAGATAGAGTGGCAGCAGAAGCCTCTCGACCAAAATCCCCTAGGGGCTGCAATTGGGCGATTGGGTATGGGCCAGAAACTATGGACATGGGAATCTGTGGGTTCCTGGTAAAATTACCAAATCATCTGGGCCCCTGTCTTACGAAGTGGGGCTGAAGGGAGGGCGTGTTGTCAGATGCCACATTGATCAACTCAGAAAACGGTTTCCAGAATGGCCACTAAGTGAGGGCTGTGTCATGAGTTCCTCCCAAGGTCCCCAAACTTGCAGTCAAGCCAGCCCATACATGGACCCTCAAGACTCTTCCTTCATAACCAATGAGGAACTTGGTATAGAAGAGGGGAGTCCAGAAATACAACATGGATCCCCTGAAGGAGCAAGCCAACCAGACTTCAACAACTGCTGTGCCTACTCTGCTGATCAGTCTGACTCTGGGGTGGGCCAACCTGGAGAGGCCAGCCAGAGAGCATCTAATTCCTTTGACTCAGGTGCATCAAAGGACAATGGTCTACCTGGCCCGATGGTTAAGCTGGTAGATCACAAAGTGACTGGAACTCCGTGGCATTCCACAAGGGCACGCAAGCCTGCTTCTTATCTTGCTGATTATATTGTAAAATAAAGAACTATAATGTGGTCTGTACTGTAACTTGCTGCTGTACTCAAAACCGGAGTTATGATGTTAACTGTCTAGTGTACTGTCAATGAAAGCCTATTCATTCAGATGTTATGATGTTAACTGTCTAGTGTGCTGTCAATGAAAGCTTATTCATTCAGATGCTATAATGTTAACCCTTGTAACTTGTATTGTTTTTTATTTAAGGTTGCTATGATGTTAAGTCTTGTTAATTGTATTAAGGCCAACTATTGCTATGATGTTGTCTGATCTAAGAGGGGAGGGGTGTTATGTATTGGGCTTAATTGTAATACCATGTGGTTAGGTGGAGCAGCTAATGGCTCTCCAGCTACCCAGACTCCAGGTCTCCAGTGCTGCTATTGGCTGTCCCTTGGTGGCAATGGTTGCTTTAAACCTATTGGTTGCTGCCTAGGGGCTAGGCTATAAATTGCTGCTAGTTGCAGCCCAATGTTCAGTTCAGATCCTGCAAGCAATAAACCATGAGCTTTGTTGAACTCACTTGCCTCATCTCTGTTCCTGCGCAAAGAACACACTACATAACAAAAACAATCAAACTTCCGGTGGCGACGCGACGCCGAAGACAGCCGTCTTCGGGCTGCCCGCTCCGCAGCTGTGTTTTTCCATCGTAAACAGCGCCGATCAGCTGTTTAGATGGATTTGAAGCCCCCTCCTCAGGAGAAGAGGAGGGGGTGAGGCCCCAGGTAGGGGTTGAGCTCTCCGGGGCCGCCTGAGCTGAGAGTTTGGGCGGCTGAAGGATTGAGCCCCCCCCGAAGCCTGGGTTGCTCCGAGCTGCGCAGCGCCCCTGCTCCGGGATTTATGGAGCAGAGCCAGGCGTTAGCAACCACCCCTGCCAAAAGGAAATACTTTTGATTATCAAGATGCAGGCAGAGCGGTACAGGAGGTCAAGGTGATGTGGACTCTTATCTTTACTCTCTAGCTCAATGGATTTTATAGCTTTAAAGTGAAAGTGCGCAATAAGTGAAAGTGGGGGAAGATGGCGGCTAAAACTTCTAAAGCTCTTCGGAGTGCGGGGTCTTCCCTGGTGCAACAGACCTCATTGCAAGCTTTGCTTCCTCCTGCACCTCCTCCGGCATTGACGCTTAAGGATTTACAAGATGCTCTTGGAAAGCATTCACAATTGATGTCTGACATGATGGATGAAAAGCTGAAAAAGTTGGAGGAGAAACTGGAGAAGAAGATGGAAGAGAAGTTTAGAGCAATGAGGGTGGACATGTTGTCTATGATTGAATCTGTAGCTGAATGTGTGCAACAGCTGGATGAAAAAGTGAAGGATCTCAGTCAAAAGAACTCTATATTAGAAGCAAAGGTATCAGAAAATGAAAATATAAGGGATAAAATGGACGGAGAATTGAGCCTTGCTCAGTATCATCAGATGCAGTATGCTATTAGAATCAGGGGTTTAAAGGAGAACTGTAAAGAAGATTTAAAGCAGCTGATTTCTGAGGCTCTGGAAGGGGTATTGGGCCAGCCAGCATCTGAAATTGAGGGAAATATGGACAAAATTTTTCGTGTAAATTCATGGATTGCAAGACAAAGGAAGTTACCCAGAGATGTGGTGGTCTATTTTACAAAGAGAGTAATTAGAGATGAAGTTATTCAAGCTGCCTATGATACTAAACTGGTAGTGGCTGAGCAAGAAGTCTTGGTTTTAAAAGAGATTCCTCCGAAGATTTTAAGGAGAAGGAAAGATTTTGCATTTTTAGTATAGGAACTTAAGAAATGTGATATTAAGTTTAGATGGGAGATTCCAGTTGGACTGGTGGTGACGCATGAAGGTAAAAGACATCGTCTGGTTACTGTGGCCCAGGCACGTGATTTTTATAGCAATGTGTTAAAAGCAACCCCCCTATCATTTTTGGAAGCTGTTAAGGAATACGGCGAGGGAAAGCTTCAGGATGTTGCAGACAGACAGATAGAGGACAATGGTGTTGGAGGGGATCAAGATACAGTTTCATTGGATGTTGCAGGAGGCCAGAGGAAGACGCGTGCCGCCTTAAGAAGAGTGAGACGAGAGCAAGAGCAAGACCAGCAGATAGTTATGGAATCTCCAAAGTGTATTTACAGTGAAGATGTGGGAGGGGCGCGGTCCAAAGAAGTTTTGGGGGTCATGACAGACGTGCTCCAAAAGTTTTGGGGCGTTAAGATTGCTGATTAAATTTTTAAATTAGTATCTTAATGGATTAAATTTATCATAGAGGAGAAAGAAAGTTTTTTTTTAATATTTAACACAATTTAAGATGGATGTTATTTGCTTGTTAGAAAAGTATATTAGGGTTATGGACTAAAAGTGTGTGTTGAACACATTTGGTGTGATACATGTAAGAATTATTTTTGATTATGGTTTAGTTTGGTTGGAGATTATTAAGGTTAATAGATAGGCACTTTTGGCGCGTAACTGAGAATTTGTTTTTTTTTTCTTTGAAATTAATATGAATAAGGACTGGGATTAAGAAAATCTATTCTGAGTAAAGCTCTTTTTTGTTTTTCTCTTTTTCTTTTTTACTTTATTTGTAATATTAATATTGTTTGTATTCATTTTACATGAGCTAGAGGGAGATAGAACTAATAGTTTATTGCTGATAACATAGGGGTGCTTATGTTTGTTTTTTGATTTTATACCCTGTATTTAGCTCTGGGAAGTCGGGGGGGGGGAGGAGGGAATGGGGGGAAGGGATAGGGAGGGTTGGGTGGGGGTGGGGGAGGGGGAATTAAAGTTAAAATGTATTGTAAAACTTTTTAAATAAAAACAAAAACAAAAACAATCAAAACAGCGAAACAATAAAACAAAAACCCTGTATTATAATCAACCTGGCAGGAGGGCAGAGGGCAGAGGTCGACCCCTAGGACTCTCGCTTGTGGAGTTCCTCAGGGGTCGGTCCTCTCGCCTCTCCTGTTCAACATCTACATGAAACCGCTGGGTGAGATCATTCGTGGTTTTGGAGTTGGGTATCATCAATATGCCGATGATACCCAACTTTTTATTTCGACCCCAAACCACCCCAGTGATGCCCTCGATGTGATGTCCCGTTGCCTGGAGGCGGTTCGGGCCTGGATGGGGAGGAACAGACTTCAACTCAACCCTGACAAGACTGAGTGGCTGTGCATCCCGGCATCCCGGGACATTCAAAATATTCCATCTCTTCTTATGGGGGGTGAGTCCTTACCCCCCGTGGATAGGGCTCGCAACTTGGGAGTCCTCCTAGATTCACGACTTACTTTGGAAGACCATATAGTGGCCATGACTAGGGGGGCTTTCGCCCAGGTTCGCCTGGTGCGCCAGTTGCGGCCCTATCTGGACCGGGATGCCCTGTGTACGGTCACTCATGCGCTCGTGACCTCTCGCCTGGACTACTGCAATGCTCTTTACATGGGGCTTCCCTTGAAGACCACTTGGAGGCTCCAACTGGTACAGAATGCGGCCGTGAGAGTTGTCTTGGGAGTTTCCCGGTACTCCCATGTTACACCTTTGCTCCGTGAGCTACATTGGTTACCAGTTGTCTTCTGGGTGAGGTTCAAGGTTTTGGTTATGACCTTCAAGTCCTTACATAGCATGGGTCCGGGGTACCTCGAGGACCACCTGCTGCCGGCGTCAACTCCTCTCTGCCCTGTGCGTGCCCACAGAGAGGGCCTCCTCAGGGTGCCTCCGGTCAGGGAATGTCGACTGGTGGCCCCCAGGGGGAGGGCCTTCTCTGTGGGCGCTCCGGCGTTATGGAACCAACTGCCGGTTGAGCTCCGGATGGCATCGGACCTTTGCTCCTTCCGGCGCGGGCTGAAGACCCACTTATTTGAACTAGCTGGTCTGGCCTGATGGGGAACATTAGGGTTTTTTTAATGGGTCTTTTATTGTTTTTATTGTTATTGTAATTTTTAATTGGGCATTTGTTTAATCTCTTTTTGTATTGTTATTTATATATGCCCTGTTAACCGCCCTGAGTCCTTCGGGAGAAGGGCGGTATACAAATTGAATAAATAAATAAATAAATAAATAAATAAATAAAATAAACCTCCCTTGGGATTCTCAGCCTCCCTCTTTCCATAGTTTCTACCTATGAAATCCCAGTAAAAAAAGCCATGCATCAGATAGCTGAGGAACAATACTGGCTATTTCTATCAGGCTCCAAAAAACAAAAAAAAAGATACATTAAGATTCTTCTACGCAGTTTCCTTTAGTGGTCCTCACCTATAGACAGACATCTCGCCATACTAAAATGGACTACTTGCACCCATAAAACATATATTTTGGGAAACTATTCTTTACCCTCTTTCCCATACAAACTAAACTGTGCTGTCTCTTGCTCCTCTGGAATGCACTCTCTCCCTCCTGGAATGTAGACAACATTCTATCACAACTTCCCTCACAGAGTCTTATAAGCACCTGCTTGGTGACTCCAAAAAGATATCAGATAGACAGGAGATGCATGGTAGTCTTGAATTTGTTTGTTCCGAAAAAGCTGCACCACGTTTCTTAACATTCAGAAGAGTCCTATAATATGAGGGCAATTTGGAAATAAACCCCCGTTTTGTTATCAATGACAGACACTCGCAGATACATATTTTTTTATACACATTAGAAAACAACAACATTGCATTACTTTTCTACATAATCACAATTCAAATTGAGGCACTTGTCGTAATGTCTTACAAGGTTTGAAATTCCTTCTTCAAAAAAAATCTCCTGCCTGGGAATGAAGCCACCCTGTAACAGGATCATGAAGCGCATTGTCATCGTCAAACCCATTCGGTGTGTTTTGTGCTCCTCAGAAAGGAGTTTTGGTACCCAACAAGCACAGAACTTGCAGTATCCTAAATTTTCTGCCACTACCTCGTACAAAACAGTTCAAGAAATTTGGGGAAAGAAAGTGCAGATATCATGAACCGATGGACTTCACAGACTTTTTTGTCAATTTCCTGCATGAGTTTATCACTGACTACAGTTCATCCATCTTTTTTTTTTATTCTTTTTTTTTTTTTTTTTTTTTTTTTGTTTATCTATTTTTTTATTTTTTTTTTTTTTTTTTTTTTTTTTTTCCTTTATAGGATTTCCTTACATAGACATTCTGGGTGGAGCTAGCTTGAGTTTCTAAATAAGTTTACCCTTATTTCCAGGGTAAATGCATGATTCTGAGTTGTTTATTTTCACAAT
Source organism: Vipera berus (assembly GCF_964194415.1). Taxonomy (NCBI): domain Eukaryota; kingdom Metazoa; phylum Chordata; class Lepidosauria; order Squamata; family Viperidae; genus Vipera; species Vipera berus. Next base: position 176,122,967 of record NC_138204.1, on the reverse strand, counting down.
GGCTTCTGAATTTTTTCTCCAAGGTTGCCTCCTTCATTGCTTATAGGCAGTGCTTTTTTTGTAAAAGAAAAAGGTGCCGGAACTCACACATGTCATACAACCCACCTTGCCTACCCTACTAGGTTCCATCCAAAAAAGGTGCCGGAACTCCGTTCTGGGCATTCTATGACAAAAAAAGCCCTGCTTATAGGTAGGGAGCAGCACAGCAGGGGATAATCAGCATTGTGACAGTATGTTAGAGTTAAAAGATGCCCATGAACTGTCATATGAACTTGCACAGATTATACATGATGCTCTTTTAGCTGAGTGATAACATAAACTGGGGGACTATAAACTTAGCTATACACAACAACAGGATAGACTTTTCTAGAGGCAAGAAACTTTGACTCTGAAAATGTTTGAACTGCACAAAAATCAGTCCCTTACTGCTGCTTTCCTTCCCCACAAAAAAGGCTGAAATGTGGGAGAAAATTCAGGACAAAATTTGCAAATGCATTTTGATTTAAAGAATCTGCATTGCTGAAAGAAATATTTTTATGTAATTTATGCCTAAATAAAAAGAATTCACAGGAGCAGTTTTTGGTGTACTACACACTCACATAGCCTTTGTGATGGACTTCTGGTGAACCATCACGGCAAAGTGATGTTCCTCTATAACAGAGGAACACATTGTGGCTGAAAGTGGTGCATGGAGTAACGAGAGATTGCAAGATTATCTACATGTACTCGGTGCAGCTTTTTTGTTTTGTTTTAATAAGCAGACAGCAGGAACTGTGTTACTTTGTGGTCAGCTTGAGTTCAGCTGTGAGTTGCAGGATTTCAATGTGCTTATAGGCACTAATGTACATGTAAATAATGTATAGAGATGATTTCCCATCTCAAAGTAGAAAAATCAGAAACTATAATTTACCTATCCCTGGGATTCCAAAAGCCTCCTGTCGACCTGAAAAGATGGAACAATTGCATGTTTTCCTGTAAAAAAGCTTTTCCAAGTACAATGTTTTCTCTTAAAGAATGCAGAAACATTATTATGTGATTGATGTCAGTATAATGCTAACTGATAAATAAAGGTATTACAAAATCACAGCTGCTTTCTGCATGTATTAGTATGACTATAATAGTTTTATTCCCTGTTACATGAAGGGCATCTTATAAAACTGGCTAATACATTACAAGCTCCAAAAATTCCTTTCTCTTTAATAAAGTTTTAAGTCCATGGAACTCCCACTTACACAGCTTTTCATGCAGTAATTTACAATTTTCTATAATATAACCCTTCTTTAGCACATTTAGTCAAATTTAAGAATTTCTCTAACTGGGATAACCAGTCTCATTTCAAGCAATGTGGTTGGACAGTTTCTTTGATGTCAGTTGAATAAATCAACAGTGATGGTTGACTGAGCCTTTGGTAAGTGTGTAGTGTTCCCTTCTTCATTAAAGGATACTGCCTAGTCCCACAGATGCCTACAGATGCCTACAGATGGTCTGTGATATCTCTAAATAGAGTTGGGAAAGACTCTCTTTAAAAGCCTATTGAGCTGCTGCCAATCACTCTACTCAATGCTAAACCAAAGGGTTTATTTCAAGCCTCCATACTATAATTGGGGAAACAAATTACCAATCCCGAAGTATCAAATGGTGAAAACAACAGCAAAGAGCCTCAGTTTTACTTATGGGCAGCATGCTAATGTTAAAAGCCATCGAGATATATGCTAGTTACCAGAGCATTCTATCTTTCTACTTATTGTTAAAAATAATTTCCAGGGATAACAATCAGGCCTACGTGTGATTATAGAACAGCAGGGTTTTGTGTGTGTGTGTGTGTGTGTGTGTTTCATAACATAAGGGTTTTCAGAAGAAAATTGTATTTGTTGAAAGAAAAATCTTCATCAGGGTCCAGTCCAAGCTGGGAATAAACAAAATGGAGACTGCTTTAGAAAGAAGGTTCTTTGTTTATTGAGTTGCCAGAAACTTCAGTGATAGCAGCATGTTTTTGGGTGGTTGACCACATGGAGCTAGAAGTGATGGATTTTTATACCTTCTTGGGCTTTTGTGTTTGGGTTGTTCCTGTTCCTGTGGCTTTGTATTTCCTGTGTCATGTATTTGGACCTGAGTCTGAGTGTGCCCCTTTTGGTAGTGGTGGGTTAATCCTATTACCTCCTAAAGGTCATGTTTCCTGCCCTCTTTGTTTTTCTAATCCACTCAGCCCCAGCCTTCCTGCCCCCCAAACTTTCTGAATTGGATGATCAAATCTGCATTTCTACAGAGCTGACCTCTGCCTGGGGGAGACTGGCTAGGCCCGGTTTCTGGGGGCTGGTTTTTGTCTTTTAAGATTTTCTTTCTCCATTACTGTATTCCTTTGGGGTAATATAATATTCTGCCTTTTTAATATCCCCCAAAATATTTCCTTTTTTCTTCATTAAAAAATGGTATCAAAACCACATCAGAGAAAGATTATCAAGGCAAGGCTATCTTATTTTGCTCATATCATATGTTTAAATTACTTAGAAAAATAAATTATTCTAAGAAGGGTTAGAGGTGCTATAAAATGAGTCTTGTAATGAACACGCTAGATATCATCCAGCAAGATACTCATTTAAACCTAGAAACATTAAACAAAGGTATAAAACCCTGGAAAAAATAGAGAGAAAAAATCTATACTGTTTAAAAAAATTAGATGTAACTAAAGAAAGAAAGAGTAAGAGACAACCTGTAAAACAATAGGCAAAGAAACTTTAATATGGGCCTAGGTTATAATCCTATACATAATTGTTTAAATGAAACTCTACTGAATACTAGGAGAATTTTTTTTTAAAAAAACAGAAAATCGTATGAACAAAAAGGATTTGTATATTTAAAAAGTTGACAATATTGAAGATATATGTTATTATATTTATAATTTCAGATGACCATTCCTCTAAGTTCCTGGATTAAAAGGTTTCTCCATTCATATCACATTTCAAACATTCTCTAAATGTTTTCTGCTAGGAAGTTTAATATGCCAGCTTGTACCTTGCAAATGGTCATAATTAAGCCATTTATGGGAATATTTTTCTGCCTTCATTTCTGCTTGGCTTACTAGATCAAGCAGAAAAGGCATGCTTCAGGTCTCTTCCATCAGCAATGTCATCTTCTTGGATCCTGGAATCATGCCTTTTCTATGGCAGCATCTGCTCTGTGGAGTAGCATCTGTCCAGAAATTCAGATTTTAAATTTGGGTGTCATGGTTGGCTGGTTGATTATTTATTTATTTATGAAAGCATTTTACTTCTGTGGCTTATTTAAGATTCTTTTTCTTCTTATGCATTCTTAGCTTTAATTTCACAATTAGCAGTTCACGTCATTGGAAATCTATGAACTTTGGCCATTTTCATTATTATATTTACTCTGTAACCCTGTATTTTTCAGAAAAAAATAAATGGGACAAAAAATAAAGTGTAGTTGTCATGATCTTATCCAAAGTTGCTTTCTCTTTCCATACCAGGAAATGGTATCCAGAAGAAATTGCATGATTTTTTAAAAAAAAATAAACTGACATTAATACTGCATACAAACCCTATATAAGGTGTTGGCATACCGCCATCTAGTGGTCAGAAACCAAATATGTTCAAAACTGTTGGGGTAATTTTTCTCCTTGTATTGATTTTGCATATAACTTTCATATTATCATAAATGTGGTGCAGGATGATGGTTGTGACCCATCCCATCCAAATCTGCATGCTTCTCATTTCATCTGTTATCAGATACCTTCAAAAGAACAAGTGAACTGGCATTGTAATTTTTGTTTTATTTGCTATTTACATGGAGCAATTATTTCCACATCCCTCTGTAACCTGATATGGATCAATTATCAGCGCACCAACCCCCTTCAGAAGGGCCAGTTTTTCCTATTCTTTTTGGGCAAACTTAAAATCTTATCCAGCTTTTGCACAAAGCACCAGGTTTATGAACCCCAGCCTGCTCCTGTATTAGAAATAAAACTATTTCCCATTCTACTTGAACCTGGCAAAGTTATTTTTTAGATATACCTCAATATATTTGGATGTGTGCAAAGCAATCTGTTCACTCTGATTTAAAATGCTGATGTTTTTAAAGTCCAAGATAGTTTTAATCCAGATTACTTTTAAAACCTGCTCTAACCCTATCAACCTAAGTGGAATTTTATCTTTTCTATGCTCAAATGTCAAAACAGTTAGATTCATAGACATGAAAATTAAGCAGCCTGAATAAATTAATCATGTTAAAACTCTACAACTTGCCAGAAAAATAGTGGACCGTTACAGTGGTGGGATTTAGCCAGTTTGCACCAGTTAGGCAGAACCGGTAGCTATTTTTTTTTGTTGCTCAGGCCCAGAATTGACTTCCGGAAGTGGCATCCACACAGAGAACTGGTTGTTCACATATTTGAATCCCACCACTGGGCCATTACCGAAATTACGGTTTAATACAATGATTATTTACGGTTTTACTCAGTATTCAGTTGGATTTACTTTCTGAATGTAATAAACATCTAAAGGCAAGAAAAATGCAAGACAAACAATCGTAGCAAAGTTCTGCCTTCATACCCACATGCACACACGCCCGTGCGCGCGCGCACACACACACACACACACTTGTTATTTTAAAAGATGATATACCTCTGTTTGTGTTTCCAAAGTCCTCCTGAAGACATTCCAATACAACTATACTTATTTGCATACAAATGCAGGAAGTTAGCTTTGAAGTACTGCGCAGACAAAGAAAAGTGAACAGGATGGGATATCTACCCTAATAGTGGAGTAAAAGCCAAGCATGATACTCAGGTGAATACATAAGTAACTAGTGTTGAAATTAGTATACAGGTAGCTTTATCAGAGTCTTAGTAAAGGAAGTGAGAGCTGGAACAATACAAAAATGTGAACAATTTTTCACAATTCAAGCATTGTTTCTGACTAACTTGTTTGAAAAGTATGAAGAGTAGATGAATCTGAATTCTGAATCCGTATTGCAATGTAATGCATGTAATCATTTTTATTTATATAAATTTATATATTTATAGTTATTTAATTTTATATGCCACCCATCTCACTCTGAAAAGCAAATCTAGGCAGCTTACAATTAAAACCAAAAATTTAAAGCAATATTTAATAATAAAGCAAGTGCCACCAAAGGGAAGGTAGGCTTTAAAGTCCCAATAGGGGACTTTGTTCAATTGAAAGGAACTGCAGAACGTCACATACTATATGTCAGGGAATATATTCTGTGACACTCTATGGTCACAATATGTGCAATGCTATAAAGTACAGAGTATAATTAATCTCATCTGGGGGCAATAAGACATTATTCACAAACAGATCTCTATTGTAAATTAGTATGGAAACATTTACTTCTAAATTTCTTATTTATGAGGGTGGCATTTCACTTATGACACAATTGGGACCCAAATCTCAGTCATTGAGCAAAGCAGTCTTTAAGCGAGATACCCAAATAACTGTTTTGCTCAATGACTGCAATCCCGGAACTCATTAAGCAGTTTCCCAGGTCATTAAGTAGGCAGAGCAAAGAGCTGCCTGTCTGGTTCAAATCGTCTCTGTGTGCAGAAGGGAGCTGGTCTGATGGGCTGCAGGAATTGAGCTCTTTCCTGCAGCCCGCCAGAGCAGTTCTCTTCCATACACGGAGGTGAGTTTCTTCCAGTAATGTTCTAGATGTCTCTTTACCATTTTCAACTCCCTCTAAATTGGGCACAAAGGGATGAGAGATTGCACAAGCACGATTCTGTCCAAGGCCTCCACTGCCTCCCTATCCTAGGTAGTAGCCATAAAGCAGAATCTCAGGAAGAACCCCAGCTCCTTTTGGAACCCCACTGGGTCCATCAATTGCCAGGGTGGAACAATTGAATAGGTCCTGCCTCCTTGCAGAAGGTGGTAGGAAAGGAAAATCTTAAAGTCACATGGGCATGATCTGACCATGACGAAGGGGACAGAGAAAGTCCCCCCCTCAGATCACATTGCCACTGCTTGAGGAAAAAAAAACATGTACAGTGCGGGACCACTGTTTTGAGTCGGGGCCCGAATAAACGGGGGTAGGCATGAGTTGCTTCTGAGATAAGTCCCCGCAAAAGCAAATTAAAGTTCCCCATGACTATACACCTGGGAAACTCCACAGCCAACCCTGAGGCAGCCCCAAGCAGTTCAGGCAAGATGGTTGCTACATAGCAGGGAGTCTGGTACAGTAGCAACAGTCTCAACTGACTTTATCTTTAGAAATTGGGTCTCAGCAGTGTGTAGAGCAGTGCCTCTGAAGGCCAAAAGACACTCCTGAAGGCTAAAAGAGACTCCTGAATGACAACTGCTACCCTCTTTGGCTAGTGGCACACCTGAAATCCCTCCAGGCACATTTCACAAAGGATACCATCCAGGTTTAGGTAATACATGCCAGGTTGGACTGTTCCTCCCTAATGAAGTTACAAATAAGAGGGACTTTATTATTGATCAACCTGGGGTTAAGCAGCAGCAGCCTCTACAGACCTATGCCTCTGTAGGTCTGTTGACCAGGGCCTGGGCTAAACAAAGAGGTCCAAAATCAAACACCAGTGACGTCTTTCCTAGTAACAACCCACTCTGTCTTCTGTCAAAATGTCCCTTGCCTGTCACCAACTGAATGTGCTGCCCCTTTCCAAACCCCCAATCATTTCTCCCCACCTCTGGACTCTCAGTCAAGAATGTGAGTAATATAAACTACTTGAAACTATTCCAGTCACCATTTAACCCATCATCTGCATTGCTCTGTTTTTTATTTTAGCTAATTTTCCCCTCACTTGCTATGGCCACCATCTTGTCCCACAGAAGATCTGATAGTGGAGTCTTTAATGGCAGAAAAAAATAGAAGTGTAGCAATCATAGTGCTCAGCATTTTGGTGTATGCAATTTTTCAGCTTTCATGCAAAGGACCCTGCAACACTAGTAGAAACCAAAGCAACCAGCCAAACAAACAAAATCCCTCACAACCTACCAAACTTTCATTCTACATTATTTTTAAACAGGGCTATATTTCTAACTTTGATTATTTTTTTTATCATTCATCCATAGATAAGAATTGACTGTAATTAAACTTTCTAATTTCTTCACCCTAGGTTTTGCAGCTTTTCAACATTGAGGATGAAGAGTTGTGCTTTTTTAATTGTGGGTCAGTTCTACACAATGGAGTATAACTGTAGTAGAGTTAAATTAGTTCTAGAATAAACATGCGTGGAAAAGATTTTCCATGAAACCTGTTGATAGTGGTTCAAACTGAAGTACACTCACATTCATAGAGTCAGTGAGTGCTCTTTCTTATCTCAGTTATATTCATGGTGAACTGATTCTAGTGATTCACTGTGGCCATCTTTGTAAGCAATCTTCTATAGCCCTCATTTCCAATCTTGTAGACTCCAAGTCATTAAGACCACAAGTTCCAAAATTCCCACCCAGCCTATAAACAAGCTTTTCTTAGTTTAGTTTATCCAACTAGTATTAGAAACATAATTATGTTTCCTTCCTCCTGTTTCTGTGAACACTACTCTGCAGGCTACTTGGCTTTGTAAAGATCACTTTTTAATGCATTTTAAATGTCATGCCACTATTTGCTCCATCTGTTTCTTTCTGGTTTTTGTCTGGCTCTCATTCAACATATTGGGAAAGGTGGAATTAGGGCCAAGAAAACATTTTTATATAATAGTCTTGTACAGCTTTTCAGCATTCCCTTGTTTACAATTTTCTAAATTAGAAAATGAAATCCATGCTCCCACTGAAGTCAAACCCATCACTGATTCCACTAATATGAAGTGAGAGTAGTAAGGATAATATTTCGCTAAATATTGGTGAGCCCTGATAGCAAGCACTGAGCACACATTGGAATCTCTTCAAGTGAAAACTTTATTTTCCCTTTATGCTAACATTACAGCAGGTCAGAGCACTGTTTAAAAATTGCTATTATCTGGATCTGAAATTCCAAGAGTACAGAAAATGAACTCCCACAATTAACAAATGCCTAGGCAATCTGCAAATGTGCCTGAAGATTGATGTGCTTTGGGTCCAGTGCCACATGCTCCTGCACTTGCCTTCTGGAACAGCATCACCCAGAGATCTGTATGGCTCCTACCCAGTGCTTTTTTTGTAAAAGAAAAAGGTGCCGGAACTCACACATGTCATACAACCCACCTTGCCTACCCTACAAGGTACCATCCAAAAAAGGTGCCGGAACTCCGTTCTGGGCATTCTATGATAAAAAAAAGCCCTGCTCCTACCCTGGGCTCATTCAACTGAGTTCTAAAAACCTGCCTTTTTCTCTAGTTCTTGAAGTACATTTGGTCAGCTTTAAGATCTGTGGACTGCAACTCTTCAGTTGAGCATGTTCTCTGTGGAGAAAGATTGGGTTTTTAAAACTCCTTCTGGATGACTTACTAATTTATTTTTATTGTTGTTAATTTACTAATTGTACTAATACCACCCAGTGTCACTATGGATAAATGTGATTAATAAATAAGGTACTGGGGGAGAAGTGACTGAATCATACATAAAAAACTGCCTTTGAAAAATCAGGACTGGAGTATTCTAGCAACTGAACCATGTCCTTCACTATTTTCTGTTCTGTTCATTACTAGCATCTACTAAAACTCTGTATTTACTGTGTCAGCCTTAGTGTTAGTTTAAGCAGCAGCATTAACTGGAGGGTCATAATTGGGCTGCCTCTCCCTAAGAATATCTGCCTGTCCCACCAAATCAGATAGGGTAGGCGCACTCCAAATCTCTTCCCTGAAATCCTGCCATGCAGTGGCACCTCATGGTACTTGTCCTATGGAATACCCTCCACTCAGCAATTTGGCAGCCCCCCCCCCCCGCTCACACTTTTACCCTTTCAGAAGGCCAAAAAGAACGGTTGTTTTTACTGAGGGACAGGAACAGCCAGAACAGAATAGAAAGAATGGAATGAGGGCAGCAGGACCTTACTGCATTCTAAGGGGATGAGGATGAGGCACAAGGGGTTTGCTTTTGTTTGCTTTTTATTGTTTTATACTTGTTGCTTTACTGTCATTTTGAGCCATGCACAGTTGGTTTAAGATATAAACCTTAAATCATTTAAATAAAAGATATAAATCAATAAATTTGCAAATTTGGCTGGTGCAGCGTGGTGATTAGAGCCCATCTGTACAAATGGAACAAGCCAAGCCACCTAACATCTGGCAGATGTTATTTGCCCACCAGGCACTTCTCTCAACCCCCCCCCCCCACTTGAAGTTTTCCCATCTATGGAAAGACCACGGGGGGAGACTATGTGGCCTCCTCGTACATGTTGAACATTATACTAAAAGAGGTATTCAGTTTTCTTTCTAGTCAATATGAAATCTCAGTGATACCAGATTTCTGGGGTTATTGTTTGAATTTTACTTCAAAAGGTGTATCTTAAAGGATAGAAGCTATTTGAAATGCAATTTAAATCTTCCACCATAGTCAGTATCTTTACTAATGAACTCTCAAAGTCCACCATTATTTATGCATACAGCAGGTCTGCAACTAAAGAAAGTAATTTATTTTTTTCCTTACAAAGCAAATCAGATATAAAGGTTTTCTCTTCCTGTATATATGTATCTTTATTTTCTTCCTTGATAGTACTCTAACATTTTGGCTTAAAAATCCAATTTGCTTAAAAGTAATAACTGAAGCACTTTGGGAAGATCAGATACTATTTATCAATGTAGCTGTTCTCTTGACTGGAATAATATGTATAAGACTGGAGCCTTGACAACAACGTAAGACTAACTTTACCGGTATTAACTCAGAAGTCCTATTGAGCCCTAAAAGGCTTATTTCCAGAGAAGTGTATATTGAATTTCGGCCTATAAAAATTGGTGGGATCAAGCATTGGCTGAGATAATTTCCTCAATATTTCATTCCTGCTTTGGGGGCAGCATGTTCTTGGCAGCACAAATATTCCCAAATATTTAAAGTTTCTTATCACTTCAGTTTCTAAATTCCTTCTCATGTTCATTAGAGCAAAAATTAGGTATTATAATATACAAACTCCTCCTTTAGCAGCATCAGCCATTTTCTATTTTCCTTGATATGGTTAATGATACCCATCCCCCAACATGCTTGTTATATGGTTTGATTATATTATGATGTTCCCAGGGAAATAATCATAATAATAGAGTTGGAAGGGACATTGGAGGTCTTCTAGTCCAACCCCATGCTTGGGCAGGAAACCCTATACCATTTCAGATAAATGGTTGTCCAGTCTCTTCTTAAAAACTTCCAGTGTTGGAGCACTCAAAACTTCTGGAGGCTTCTGAAACATCCAGCTTTCTTAACTAAAGGAGAAATCAGCTGAATAAGCAGAATGAAACATTTTGCAAATAGGATTAGAAACAGTGCTATTGGTCATCTTTCTTATCCAGCTACTATTTTAAAAAATAAAAATCTTTTAAAACCTCTTTCTTAATTTAGGAGATACCCCTTTTCTTTTTCAGTTATAATTACTTTAGTTGCAAATTGAAATACTGTAGTAACTTTTTAAAAAAAACTGCTGAATCTTGTCCTGATGGGTTTGTTCTCCTAGGTTGTGCCATGTCAAACCCATCAGGACAAGATTCAGCAGTCCATCTACATTTAAAAGACAAAGGCCACTCTTTCGAAGACAGCAAAGTCCACATTTTGGACAGAGAGGACCGCTGGTTTGAAAAAGGCCATCTATGTGAAAACTGAACAGCCCTCTCTCAACAAAGGGGGAGGGATACAACATATCTATCTCCAGTCTACAACACAATCCCTTCAACAGTTCCAAGAAAGTTCCACAGCCATTTGCAATACTCAGGTGACCCTGATGACACAGATAAGCCTCCAGGTGGCCTCAGTGACTCTCTAAAAGAATGCAAATGACCAGCTATCTGCAAGCAGTATAAATCCTTCAATTCCCCACTATCCAGTCAGAGCTGAAGAAGCTTCTTGGATGAGAAGTGAAATGTCTTAAAACAGCAACAACAATAAGAAAGTCCAGTTGCCGTGTGAAAAAGCATCTTTGGGACAACTATGACCTGGATGACTGAGAATCTCCATAGACAAAATGAGTTAATGTTACTTCATTGTAAATTTAGATGAACAAGTCTAAAAAGTACATTTGTCACCCCAACTCCTTTACAGCCCAAGAAATTAGGGAGGGCATCTGCTTCCTTTGTTCACATTCCTCTGGCAGGCTAAATTGCCTTTCACCTGACTGCATCTCTTTTCCATATCTCTCAACATAATTCCTACATACCATCACAGCTTGGAAGTGGAAGATATAGCATTATGGTGGTTGTCCTCCTTCCTTTGGGACAGTATTGATGGAAAGAAGCACTTGGCTTTCTGTTCTGTGAAGTTTCTCTTTGTACTCTTTTTTTTCAATCTGCATATTACACACAAGGGCTGCTGGGTGAGATCATCCATCAACATGGAGTTAGGTACATGTCTCAACACTTGCCCATCCAAACAATGTTGCTGAGGTACTGCTTCAGTGTCTGGAGATTGGGGAATCCAGATATGGAAGAAATAGTATAAGTTCAATCCTAGCAAGACTGAGTGCTGTAGATTTGCCGGGGCCATCTGAATCCAGGAAATTTCCAACTTTGGTTCTGGATGGGGTAGCAGTACCTCAGGTAGATTCAGAGTGTAATTTGAGGGTCCTCGTAGACTCATGATTCATGTCTGAAGAGACAATGGCAGTCATAGCTCAGAGGATCTTTGCACAAATCTATCTCATATGCCAAAGGCACTCTTTTCTAGACTGAGAAGCTCGATTCACAATCACTCATGACATAGCCACTGCTTGTCTAAAATACTACAATGCACCATACAGTGTATCCTTGAAGACCTCTTGAAAACTGTAGTTGGTCCAGAATACAATGAAATACGAAGTTATGGACACAAATCACTATGCCCATCTAATATTGCTACTACATAAACCATGTGTGTGTTTCCAGTTAAATTTTGCAAAAATTCAGATTTATAACTTTAAAAAGGAAAAAAAAAGTATCTTAGAATGGTATTTTATTCAGAATTAAAGAATAAAACCCAACAAAAAGGGAAGCCTTTTTTCCTTTAGCTATGATATCCTTAATTCTTTCACCGCCACACTCAACTTTAATTTTAGTATTATGTTAAGGAGCATCATTGTTGGATCTGTGTTTAGGACAACAGTTGATCTAAAACTGGCCCTGATTCACATGATGCATTCCTCTTTCTGACCCTTTCTAGTGATTTCTTCTTCTTTCTGTTCCCACTATACTTCCCTTCCTAAGGCAAATGACTGTTCATAACATCAATGTATAGTAATAATTCTTATTCCTAGTTTCCATCATTGCTCATTGTTCCTTAGAAGTACTGCTAAAGTACATATTCCCCTGTCTGGAAAGAGGTGGTCAGGTCCTCTTTCCCCCTTCATTTGGCAGGCAGACCTTTTGTTTTGGATCTTGCTGCTTATAAACTGAGTCAGTGATTCATATAATATTGTGCTCTTAGACACTGTTTTAATTCTATGCTGGGCTGTTGCTATAGACTGTGAAAGTTGTTGCTAATCACAGAGGCCTTGATTTATTTCTCCATATTCACAAATAATTTTACCATATTTGGTCTTTTGCAGAAAAGTTCTTTTTTAGATTACTCAGCTATTTTCCAAAGCGATGTTTCCTCTGAAACAAGAGAGTAATGTCTTAATCATAGATCTGCTTTCAACTGCAGACATGAGTTAAAATTAATACATTGTGTAATAAAAATAGTAAAAATTAGCTATAAATCAGAAGAATATATGGCTGGTTAATCCTAGGTCATATTTTTGCTCTTTTAAAAAATGTCCATAATTCTTTTTTATGACTCTTTTTAAAAAAAAATATAAAATGAGAAGTATATATAAATTACGTGTTTAATGGTTTTTAAAAATGATTTATATATTTTTTAAATGTCCTAGTGATTTTTTGTTTTGGTTACTTTGTTGTATTGTGTTTTTAGTTATTTTGTGGTGTTGCACACCACTGAAAAGCAAGTATGTGTGATGGGTAACTATAAATTTACTAAATAAATACTGTAAATAAACCTATTTATGAGTCTGTTCTCACTGAAGAATGGATTATTTCATATATTGAATCAGAAAGCTAAAAGCCTTTGGGAAAGAAATGATTACAATGAAATACTATTAAAATAAATTGGACTGACACTGGAGAACCCCATATTTAAATCCATTTTCAACTATGGAAGGCTACAGAGTGATTTTTGGGCCATTCACACTTTCTTATTCCAGTCTACCTCAGAGTATCATTCTCGCTGCATGGAAAAAATTAGCTGAGGGAGCGTTGAAGTCCTGAATGATGTGTAGCTTACATATTTAACTATCAGACAAACAAACAAATAATAAAGTGACATACATAAAACATTTACATGGCAATAGGTCTCCTGAGAGTTAGATGTAATATGTTTTGTCAGTCTTTTAACTTTTTCCCCAGTTTAGGATTTTTAAGGATATATGTAATAGGACCTACTATTCTTTAAATTTGACCCTTTTGACCTCAAATCTAAAAATACATGAAAAGAAATATAAGATGGCCATACATGTTCTCAAGATTGTCAGAAAGGCCTAAAAGAATACATGTTGTGATTTCTTAGACTTGGGACTAAACAGATCCTGCAAGAACAGCAGATGGAAGTCACACCTTTTGCCCAGCTTAGTTGTACCCAAGCCTGAATCAAGAGGCCCCAGAAACAGGGCTTCTGTTTTCATTCCATTGCTTAACACGGGACTATGTTTGAAAATGACTTAGAAGCAGCAATTGGTACAAATGGAGCAGCTAGGGATAAAATTTACTATTGCAACATAATGCTTCCTTTTCTATAACTATAGCCTCTAGAGGTGTAGGCTCTATAATTAACCATCAAAAAGCCTCAGCTGAGAAACTGAAATGTTAAAGAAAGCAGAAGAAAGAAGGATAACATGCTGTATCTCAATTCCTACATATCTCCATGAATCTAATTAAAATTTACATAGAATTCACATTTGTATTTCTTGTTTTGAGATCTAATGCAGAATTTTATACCTGCAACTTTATATAGACCTTTACCTGCACAAAAGTCAAAAGACAGGGCATTTTTTCCCCTCCACATACACTCAGTTTAACATCTGAAGAGGAAGTTGATTTTCCTAAAGCTGCCAAACTGCCCGTTTTAAGCAATGAAAAAAAAATGTAGATATCTAATTTACATGTCAGCATTCTTGGGGACAGATTGAAAGTAGAAAATGCTCCAACATATTATCTGTGATGTTAAGTAAAATATTTCAGCAAATATTAAAATGCATTCCATTTTTCTCTGTGAATTTCATTCTGTATGAAGAACTAAATGCAAAGTAACCTGCAAATAAATCTGTGTGCTGTGGAATTGAAGGTTTTGAATATGAACAAAGGTGGTGGGGGGGAGGAGAAACTGCTGCTTGCAGTTTATCATGTGGTTCCAAAGTTTGTGGAAACTTTTTTTAATCCCTTGGTCTAGCTCCTTTGGTCTCCAGTGTTTCAGAAGTTTGTCAGAGTACTTTCCTTCCTCAATATGACATTGCGCTATGGAGCTGCTTTTGAAACATCTAACAAGTAAGGCACTTCCTTTTTATGTTTAGCAAAAAATGTCATTTTGGGTCAAAATATTTCAAAATAACAAGGTGTGGATCAATCCTAAGTGCAAGTTGGTTTTTAACCCAAGCCTCAAAGCACAGAATCATTATGAACCTGACCATGTGCTACAAAATATATAATTGTCATTACTTTTGGGAGGGAGTATAATTCAGCTACATATTTTAACTTGTCTTTTAGAAATATATGTCATCTATCTTATCAGTGACGAGACCTGCCATTTACTTGCTATAGAAAATCTTTCTTTTATGAATGGAGCATCAGAAAGTTTTCTGTTTCAAGGATATCAGAGTACAACCTCCAGACTCCCATGTTTTGGGGGATCTTTCTCTCTGCAGAATAGAATGTACCCTGGAAATCTTAGAGGGATCCTTTAAATTCATTCATCATAGCATGGTTAGTTGCCTGGATGGACAAAATTGTTCTTATTCTACCTGTTTCACCAGTCTGACAGCTAGGACTGGCCTAGGTGTACTAGATGTACCAGAGCAGTAAATATGTCCTGAAAACAACAAAACTAGGATTATTCACATTGTGTTTGAGTCCTACTCAGCCCTTTCAATTTTCCTGTTGTGGTACATAACTTATTTACTGTTATGATTGTTACAGTTGCAGAGTTGGCTAATTGGGATTAGTTGGGCGGGAATTTTGTATCATAATTAGCAATTGTGACTTGGGTCATTTTCCTGCAGGGAACAATCTTCAGGTGAAAGATATGATGCTTTACTTTGTGGAGTTAATATCTTTTTGTCATCATGTAATCTATAAAGGAGGCTAATGTCAGAGTATATAGAGATATACTAGCATCTGTTCTGATGCTCTGATGCTACTTTAAGCTGTAGGTACAAGATGATACAGCAAAACAGCACTTGGTAGGCTTCAGCTTGATAGTAGTAGGCCACAGAGTAATAAGTAGTGGCAGATAAGGTTCAGACTGGGTGAGGGTGATATCATTGCCTTGAGAAGTTAAAGCAGCAGCACCCATCTCTAGTATACAACTTTTCACTTCTAAACTTTACCAGAGACAATTGCTGTAGTAAATTTTAAAAATTGTTTTTATAGTGGAATATTTGGACGCTGTCCAGCAAAAATACATTTTATCTTTTCCTCTCAAGATATCCCCTATATCATAAGTATGACAATAAAAATAAATGTGTGGTTAAGTGGCACAAAACAATTTTAGTTTTGTCTTGTTACATGTCTTTAAATAATAATAATAATAATAATAATAATAATAATAATAATAATAATAATAATAATAATAATAATAATAAGAATAATAAGAATAAGAAGAAGTTGGAAGGGACCTTGGAGGTCATCTAGTCCGACCCCCTGCTCAGCCAGGAAACCCTATACCATTTCAGGCAAATGGCTGTCCAGTCTCTTCTTAAAAACTTCCAGTGTTGGAGCATTCACCACTTCTAGAGGCAGGTTGTTCCACTGGTTAATTATTCTAACTGTCAGGAAGTTTCTCCTCAAAGCTATCTTAAACTGACAGCTTCCTGACATATGGTGAAATAAGTACTATTTTTTTAACCATGTAATAACAAGAAGAAGAAGAAGAAGAAGAAGAAGAAGAAGAAGAAGAAGAAGAAGAAGAAGAAGAAGAAGAAGAAGAAGAAGAAGAAGAAGAAGAAGAAGAAGAAGAAGAAGAAGAAGAAGAAGAAGAAGAAGAAGAAGAAGAAGAAGAAGAAGAAGTAGTTGGAAGGGACCTTTGAGGTCATCTAGTCCAACCCCTGCTCAGGCAGGAAACCTTATACCATTTCAGACAAATGGCTGTCCAGTCTCTTCTTAAAAACCTCCAGTGTTGGAGCATTCACCACTTCTGGAGGCAGGTTGTTCCACTGGTTAATTGTTCTAACTGTTTTATAAAGTCACTTTGGATTATACTAATTATTTCTTTGCTCTCCAAAGCAAAGAAATGAATTCATCCAACAGATTTCATGAAAGTATTCAATGCTTATGTTTTTGAATTGGGAATTATTTAAATAATATACAAGTTAATGAGATGTTTCACTGAAAGCTATGGCTCCTTAAATAGAAATAAGTGAAAACTCTCTGCATTTTAATTTGGTTATAGAAATGATCTCAGCTTTTGTAACTTTTTCACTTTTATCTTAGTCCAATCTTGCTTTCCAAAAATTCCCACCTATGCAATAAGCTAATGAAGAGGACTTCCTTAAATAAGCCAAATATTTCACAGTAACCATTATGGGAAGTTTGTAAGTCTTTTAGCTTCTTCATAGTAGGATATTTTTATTCTGTCCAATGGCAGAAATTCTTGTAAAGCAAATTTTGAGGTACAGTTCCTGAAAATAACAAGAATCTAACATTTCCAATTCTGTGGAGGTATATATTTTAGTAAATATAAAGTGCTTATAGACATACACAAAGAAGGAAACTTTTCAAAATGGATGATTTGTTTCTGCGTTAAGCTTTGCTTAGCAAATTATATACAAAATTTCTAGTTCCACATCACTCCTATAATTCAAATGTGATGACTCATCTTGTATTAAAAAGCTTTTACAGGCAGCATGGACAAGTAAATGAGATATATGTCTTTAGACATACTAAACAGCAGGGGATAGTTTGTACATGCAAACAGCTATATTTTCTATCCATCACAGAGAAATAATAGTAATAATACAGATGCATGAGAAACACTAATATAAACTGTGTGAAGCATGCCATTAATACACAAATGTAGCTATGGTCGTATTTTTACTTATATAGCTAAATTTTCTGAAGTGCAGAAAGTGCAAAAAAACTTACACCAGCTCTCAGAATTTTGCTAATGTTGTTCCCAAGTGACTATGTTGCCAGAGCAAAACTCAGATGTTAAAGCAGATCCACATAGGTAGCCTTTCATAGTTGTCAACAGGTTAACATTTGTTGTTAAAATGAACTATTTTTACCACTCCCATAGTTTCATTCCATACAGCATTAACCTTGTGAACTTTCAGACTTCCTCCTTCCGTTATATATTCAAGTTGGACAGTATTTAATATTTTATTGTTATGTATATGCAGAGGTGTGGGTCTATACATATGTTGTATGTAGTATGTTTTAGGTGTGTCATGTATGTGTCTCACTTTGAGAGCGGGCAACTAAATTTCATTTTTGATGTGCGCCATTGTGCCCACAGTAAAAAAAAATGACAATAAAGATTATCTTATCTTATCTTCACATGTTCTTAACTTTTAGACGGAAATTTAAACCAGCTGTTTGGCTAATCTAAATAAATACATGCAGACTCCTCACACATATCAGATAATTTGGGTTTGGTGAACAGGCTTTGCTGATTTCTTACTGTCAGATAAAATCATGCTTTTTAATGTGCATTCCACGAGACAGTAAAACTTTACAGTTACAAATTTTTCAGACAACATAAATTTGGTATAATTTTGTACAGATGAGCCACCACTAACTTAGTGTGCTCAAGAACTGTTAAATTCTACTTCTCCACACCCTGAAAAAGCAATGCCAAAGAATTCTATTGGTAGCTGGCAATACCAATAGTTAAAATACAACAAAAATTGGACATAACTACATCTTTATTTTCAATATAGATATGATAATTTCTACAGAAACTTTACATGCTATTTCAATCCACACATCCCTTAATGTTAAATCAGAATCCATTCATGTTTTGAGCAACATATCTACCTAGAAAATTAAATCATTAATAACGAAGTACCAGCGCAGGTATACAGTGCTGTTTGGCATTAAAAAATAAATACTTTGTACTTTTTTTAAAAAAAAATATCAAATGGTTAATAAAGTAGCTATGGGTTCTGGCAGTTACAGTATAATATGCCTTTTTAAAAAATCAGATGAATGAAATGTTATAATTCTAGATTGTATAATTTAACATGTCTCTTACATTAAAACAAGAAATATGCATTTTCAATATACAATAAATATATAATATTAAACAGGAAATGCCACCCACAATCCTTGAGATTGCTCATTAGTTAAATATTTTTCCATAGTCTCATACATAACTGTATTGTATTGTACTATTTCAGCTCCTATTCTCTTTGTTCAACATAATATTTGTTAAGTGAGAGCAATCTTTCAAATACGATTTTAAATGGGAACTTCTCATTGGTAAGATCTGTAAACATTGCTTCTGAGGGGACTGTAAGAAATAAGAAAGGCTTAAATTAAGCATGTTAGAATTGGAGAAATTCCTGTAAGTGCACATTTCTTATCATATGTTTCTTTGTATGAGAAATGGTAAAAAGTGGAGCTGCAGCCAAGACATATGAAAATACTGCCCACTCACTAGCCTGAGAAGCTTCAGATTAAACAGGCTGCTGGGGAATTCTGAGAGCTGAAGTCCACACATCTTAAAGTTGCAAGTTTGAAAAATACTAGGTTTAACTAACAATAGTTTCCTTTTTGTAGAACAGGGATGTCAAACTTGCAACGTCACATGACGTGTCACGATGTATCGCAACTTTTTCCCCATTGCCAGAAGTGGGGTAGGCGCAGTTTTGGCATGACGCATCCTGCCCGTGGGCCAGCAGTTTGATACCCCTGATGTAGAAGATGGCGGGAGAGGCACCAACTGTAATAGTTATGTAAAAGAGCTAAATTTATGATGAATGGACATCATTCAGGAAGGCCTTCCTGAGATAGGCCTATACCTGACCAGAGTTCCTTCCAATATCTCTTTCAAGATAATTGAAGCAAATGAGCTCTCTAACATTAACATTAACACTCCTCTGGGAAGAATTGTCTAGAAGACATATTAAAAAATTAAGATGTTCTCTATAACTACTGAAAGTAATAAAAGTACAAAATATATTTGTAAAGAGAATTAGGCAGTTTTTCACCTAGGAAAAATAAATTAAATGCGTGGGTAGAGAAGGATACCTGGCTTGTAAGATAAGTGTGAATGGATCCTGAATTGGAGACGAACACAAATGGGATACAGGTAGTCCTTGACTTATGACCACAGTTGAGCTCAAAATTTCTGTTGCTAATTGAAACAGCTGTTAAGTGAATTTTGCCCCATTTTGCAACCTTTCTTGCCACAGCTGTTAAGTGAATCACTGTAGTTGTTAAGTGAATCTGGCTTCCCCATTGACTTTGCTTGTAAGAAGGTTGCAAAAGTGATCACATGGTCCTGAGCCACTGCAATTGTATAAATATGAACCAGTTGCCAAGTGTCCAAATTATGATCATGTGATCACGGGAACGCTGCAATGGTCCTAAGCATGAAAAATGATCATAAGTCACTTTTTTCAGTGGTGTTGTAACTTTGAATGGTCACTGTTGTAAGTTGAGGACAACCTGTATAAATCAGCAGTTTATAAAGGCAAAACCTTCTTCATCTTGAATTTGGCTTCTGTACAGATATATCTTTACAGATTTTGGAATAGCAATAAAGAAATAATTTCTCATTGTCTTTTTTCTGGGATTTTTCTTTATTTCCCAATCTAGTCATTCATGTAATAGTATTCTTTCAGCTGCTACAAAGGAAAAGATAAATTTAGACTGGATTAATGGTGATTTAATTTCTAAACAGAACATCACATATTAAGAAAGATTCAGAGAACATGAAATGCGTACAGAGAAGGGACATAAGGACAATCAGGAAAGCAGACACAAAGACTTAGAAGGCTGGCAGTACGGAGTTTGCTTATCCAAGGAAGAGGAATATTGCTAGATTTAGTAGCATATAAACTCAAGTAAGTAAATTATCAAATACATAAGAAAACAGGCAGACAGGCTGGAAGGAAGTATTGAAGTTAGAAAGGGATGTCATACAAAACTGTAAGAACTGTTTGCCTTGTCTCAGAATGCAGGGCCCGATAATGACTTTCAGAGACAGGAATGTAGTTTCTACTTGAATGTTACAAACATTTCCCAAAACTGAAAGAAGTTCAAAAGTAGAACCAATCACTGAAGAAAACAGGCAGCCTCCCCTGGCTGGATATACTCAAAATGAAGCTGAAGAGCATCTGGAGGACATGCTTTATATTCTTGAACTGAGCTGCCGGCTAGATTTCATGGCTCCTTCAGTGGCTCAAATCAACTATCTCCAAATGTAATCCCACAATTACTGAGGATGAGAAAGACAGCCGTTGGAAGATACATTGCCATGTTGCACCTTAAAAACTACAGAAATAGATGTAGTTAAAATTAGTGTAAGAATCCCTCCCTCACCTTTGCATGTCTTCAAATTTATATTTTTACTCTACCTATTATTCCCCTAATTAGTTATACTGATACTCTCCATGCTGTCATAACTTTCATTTTCTACTCTTCATTTTCACAGTTCACTTTCCCTGATAGTAATGGAGTAGGTACCATGCCAATCCATATATGGTTGAGTAAACTACCTGGCCTTTTGTTCTTTTAATTAAAATTGAACTAGATTAGATATTTAGGCTATCTATTTAAATAAAATTTCCCGAGAAAGATTCCTTTTTTTAAAAAAAATATAAGCATGAGTCTCCAGAAATTGTTTAGTAATTTTTTTCTTTTATTTTCATTTCTCTCTGTATGCATTGTTGTTGTTCTTAGTTGCGAAGTTGTGTCCGACCCATTGCGACCTCATGGACAATGTTCCTCCAGGCCTTCCCATCCTCTACCATCTTCAGGAGTCCATTTAAGCTCATGCCTACTGCTTCAGTGTCTCCATCCAGCCACCTCATTCTCTGTCGTCCCCTTTTACTATTGCCCTCAATCTTTCCCAGCATTAGGCTCTTCTCCAGTGAGTCCTTCCTTCTCATTAGGTGGCCAAAGTATTTATTTATTTATTTATTTATTTATTTATTTATTTATTTATTTATTCGTTTTATATACCGCCCTTCTCCCGGAGGACTCAGGGTGGTGTACAGAGCAAAGTAAGTATACAATAAACCAACAATAAAACAAATAAAACCCCAGATCTACAAATAAAACCCCAAATCTATCAGGCCAGGCCGGCTTGCTGCAATAGATAGGTTTTTAAATCTCGCCGAAAGGTGCGAAGGTCGGGGGCCATCCGGATTTCGGCTGGTAAACGGTTCCAGAGGATTGGCGCACCCACCGAGAATGCTCTCTCCCTGGGGGTCACCAGCCGGCATTCTCTGACCGGTGGCACCCTGAGGAGGCCCTCTCTGTGGGAGCGCACAGGATGGAGGGGTGTTGACGCTGGCAGTAGGTGCTCCCGTAGGTAATCCGGACCCATGCCATGTAGGGCTTTGTATGTCATCACTAGCACCTTGAATTTCACCCGGAAGGCAACTGGAAGCCAGTGCAGCTCACGAAGCAGAGGTGTAATATGGGAGTATCGGGGAGCCCCCAAAAGCGTCCGTGCAGCTGCACTCTGTACCAGCTGAAGCTTCCAAGTGATTCTCAAGGGCAGCCCCATGTAAAGAGCGTTGCAGTAGTCAAGACGAGAGCCACAAGTGCATGGGTGACTGTACGTAAGGCATCCAGGTCCAGATAGGGTCGTAGCTGGCGCACCAGACGAACCTGAGTGAAAGCCCCCCTAGTCACAGCTCCTATGTGATCTTCTAAGGAGAGCTGTGAATCTAGGAGGACACCCAGGTTGCGAGCCCTATCTACGGGGGGCAGTAACTCGCCCCCAATATTAAGGGATGGAATACTCTGAATATCCTGACATGCCGGTATGTACAGCCATTCAGTCTTGTCCGGGTTGAGTTGAAGCCTGTTCCTCCCAATCCATTCCTGGACCGCTTCCAGGCAACGGGACATCACGTCAAGGGCATCACTGATGTGGTTTGGGGTCGAGATGAAAAGCTGGGTGTCATCAGCATACTGATGATAACCCACTCCAAAACCACGGATGATCTCACCTAGCGGCTTCATATAGATGTTAAACAGGAGAGGTGAGAGGACCGACCCCTGAGGAACTCCATAAATGAGAGGCCTCGGGGTCGATCTCTGGTCACCCGCCAACACCCACTGTGAACGTTCCAGAAGGTAGGAGGAGAACCACTAAAGAACAGTGCCTCCCACTCCCAATCTCCTGAGACGCCGAAGTAAGATACCATGGTCGATGGTATCAAAAGCCGCAGAGAGGTCTAATAGGACCAGGACAGAGGAATGACCCCTGTCCCGAGCCCGCCAGAGATCATTCATCAGAGCGACCAATGCCGTCTCCGTGCTGTGTCCGGGCCTGAAACCCGATTGGTACGGGTCTAGATAATCAGTATCTTCTAGGAACAGAGGAAGCTGATGCGCCACTATGCTCTCAACAACCTTCGCAAGAAAGCAAAGGTTGGAGACCGGGCGAAAGTTGTTTAAAACAGCTGGGTCCAGGGAAGGCTTTTTGAAGAGGGGTCTCACCACCGCTTCTTTCAAGGCTGCGGGGAAACTGCCCTCTTTCAATGAAGCAGTTACCACTGCATGGATCCAGCCTTGTGTCCCATCCCGAGCCGAATAAACCAGCCAGGAGGGGCACGGGTCCAATAAGGATGTAGTGGAGCTTAGCTTCCTCATGATCCTTTCTACCTCGTCCCGAGTCACAGGATCGAACTCTTCCCAGATAACATCAACAAGACTGTCCATGTTCTCATCGTCAGACTCTGCCCTGTTGGAATCCAGACTGGTCCGGATCCGAGCGATTTTGTCCAGCAGATGTTGGCTAAATTCCTTAGCACGACCCTGCAAGGGATCCTCCTTCACCTCTAGATTAAGGAGGGAGCAGGTCACCCTAAACAGGGCGGTCGGGCGATTATCTGCGGACGCGATAAGGGCAGCAAAGTAATTAGACCTTGCCCTCCTTAGCGCTGCGAGATAAGACCTCGTAAAGGACCTTAGTCGCGATCGGTCGGATTCGGATCGGCTGGATCTCCAACAGCTCTCTAGGCCCCATCTCTGCCGTTTCATCTCCCGGAGCCTGCAAGGGATCCTCCTTCACCTCTAGATTAAGGAGGGAGCAGGTCACCCTAAACAGGGCGGTCGGGCGATTATCTGCGGACGCGATAAGGGCAGCAAAGTAATTAGACCTTGCCCTCCTTAGCGCTGCGAGATAAGACCTCGTAAAGGACCTTAGTCGCGATCGGTCGGATTCGGATCGGCTGGATCTCCAACAGCTCTCTAGGCCCCATCTCTGCCGTTTCATCTCCCGGAGCTCCATAGAAAACCATGGAGCCCACTGGGATCTGCAACGGGTCAGGGGCCGCATGGGTACAACTCAGTCGAGTGCTTCTGTGGCTGCCTTTTCCCAGGCTTCCACCATGGCACTGGCCGAGCTATGAGCAAAGGAGGCAGGTGGGGGGCCAAGCGCTGTTTGGAACCGCCCAGGGTCCATAAGCTGCCTGGGGCAGTACCATTTCATTGGTTCAGTAACCCCACGATGGGGAGTGGCAAAGCGGAAGGTCAGCCGCAGGAGATGATGATCTGTCCATGACAGGGGCGTAACAATTGGAGAGCCCCCACCAAGATCATCTAACCACTGTCCAGATAGGAAAATCAAATCGAGCATGTGTCCTCCTACATGAGTTGGGCCCTGGATTATCTGCGTCAGGTCCATGGCCGTCATGGAAGCCATGAACTCCCGAGCCAACTCAGATGATCTCCCCAGGGATGGTAAGTTGAAGTCACCCAAGATCATAATTTTGGGGAACTCAACCACCAGTCCCGAGAGGATGACAAGAAGCTCGGGCAGGGCTGCTGCTACGCGACTAGGTGAAAGGTACACTAGCAGCAAGCCCAACTGAGCCTTAGGGCCACATCTAAGGAGGAGAGATTCACACCCGGCTATTTGAACAACAGTGGCCTCTCGCGGATACAGGTTCTCCCTCACCACTACCGCCACTCCCCCGCCTCTTCCCTGAGCCCGAGGCCTGTGTAGCACCCGGAAACCTGGTGGGCAAAGATCTACCAAAGGGACACCACCCTCAGGTCCTAACCAGGTTTCCGTAATACAGGCCAGATCCGCATGTTCACTCTCAACCAAATCTCGGATGAGAGGAGCTTTATTGACTATGGATCTGGCATTAAGATATACAAGCCTGAGCTCAGGTGGTTGATTATCTTCGCTCCCGGTACCACGGGCCGAAACCAGAGGCTCGGAGTGCATCACCGCTTGAAGATAGTGGGGACGCACTCCCGGATGTTGATGTGGTCCTCTGTTCGGACACCTACTGCCATTCCCTACCGTCGTTGGAATAGGTAATCCCAAACTCCACTTCGGGGCCCCGAGGGTAGCTAGTCTAAGCTCCCTCTCAGCATGATCAATCTCAGGCCTGGCCTGAGTAGCGGTTGGTGGACACCTCCCGGTATCTGACCAAAACTCTAAACCCTCCCCTCTCCCTAACCCCATAAAATATTTAGCTAGAAAATTAACCAGGGGCCTCTTATTAGGTTTGTAACCGAGGCCCCTATCCCTGCCCAGCCATCTCTCTGGGTCCCAACAATTGGGCCCTTCATCAAGAGGTAGATTGGTAAGTGAGGCGGGTTGCATCCAGGAGGAGGGGGAACCCCTAAGGGCGAATAAGGTAGTGATGGAGTACTTGAGACGAGTCATTGATTAAAGAGTGACTTCGTAGCTAATAAACATGTCCGTGTAAGCCATTATTTACAAATGGGGAAGATGTTAGTAAGATGTTAAAGTAATAAGGGACTCAATATTAAGAGCCTTGGTGGAGCAGTGGGCTAATGCCTCCTTAAGTAACACCAGCTGCCTGCAATTAGTGCAGGTTCGCATCCCACCAGGCTCAAGGTTGACTCAGCCTTCCATCCTTCCGAGGTAGGTAAAATGAGGACCCAGATTGTTGGGGGCAATTAAGCTGACTTTGTAATAATGCCGCTTGGGGTGTGTGTGAAAGCCCTAATAAGCAGGCATATACATAGAATGAAGGCTACTGCTAAGCTTGTAAGCCGCCCTGAGTCTTCGGAGAAGGGCGGGATATAAATGGAATTAAAAAAAAATATTAATTAAAATTAGGTATTGATTAGGTAATAGGTATTAGACCCGGTCAATTGCTGCCATTGTTGCTGTTGCCGCTGAGCTCCGGAGGGGGGAGGCAAGGCTACACAGTCAGTTGTTTTGCCAGTCAGTTGTTTTTGCTCTCCCCCTCCGAGTATTTACGTCGGGTGAAGTTGTTCTAGTCCGTATGTAAGGCAGCGAGGATCGATTGAGGCTTGAACGGCGTTTGTTACTTGATTCTGGGGCCAGCTGATCAGCGGTAGACCCGGTCATTCCTGCCGTTGCCGCCGCCGCTCCTCTGCTCCGGAGGGGGGAGGCAAGGCTTCACACCGCAAAACGGTGCTAGCCTGCTGTTTTTGCTCTTCCCCTCCGAGTATGCACATCGGCCGAAGTTGATCTAGACCCATGTATAAGGCAGCAGGAATGGATTGAGGCTGGTGGAGGCGTTTCAGAGTTGATTCTGGTGCCAGCTGATCTGCGGTAGACCCGGTCATTGTTGCCGTTATTGCCACCACTGCTCTGCTCCGGAGGGGGAGGCAAGGCTTCACACCGCAAAACGGTGCTAGCCTGCTGTTTTTGCTCCCCCCCCTCCGAGTATGCTCCTTGACTGAAGTTGATCTGGCCCCATGTTTAAGGCAGCAGGAGTCGATTGAGGGTGGTAAAGGCATTTTGTAGTTGGGTCTGCTGTTTTTGCTCCCACCCCTCTGAGTATGCACCTCGACTGAAGTTGATCTGGCCCCATGTATAAGGCAGCAGGAGTCGATTGAGGCTGGTAACGGAGTTTGATGGATGTTTCTGGAGCCAGCTGATCAGCGGGAGACCAGGCCTTAGCAGCCGTTGCCGCTGCTGCGGAGGGGGGAAGGCAAGGCTTCACACCGCAAAACGGTGCTAGACTGTTGTTTTGGTACTACCCCTCTGAGTATGCACCTCGGCTGGGTCCCAGTGAGCCCCTTGGTCACCCATTGTAATGGCTTAACATGGAGCTCAACTTCAGGATCTGGCCTTCTAAAGAGCAGTCAGGGTTGATCTCTTCTAGGACTGACCGGATTGAACGCCTTGCAATCCAAGGGACTCGCAGGAGTCTTCTCCAGCACCATAGTTCAAAGACCTCAATTCTTTGGCGCTTAGCCTTTTTTATGCTCCAACTTTCACAGCCATACATTGCAACTGGAAAACCATGGCCTTGACTATACACACTTTTGTTGGCAGGGTGATGTCTCTGCTTTTTAGTATGCTGTCTAGATTTGCCATAGCTTTCCTCCCCAGGAGCAAATGTCTTTTAATTTCTTGGCTGCAGTCCCCATCTGTGATGATCTTGGAGCCCAGGAAAATAAAATCTGTCACTACCACCATTTCTTCCCCATCTATTTGCCAGGAATTGAGAGGGCCGGATGCCATGATCTTCGTTTTCTTATTGTTGAGTTTCAAGCCCACTTTTGCACTCTCCTTCTTCATCTGCATGAGGAGGCTCTTTAGTTCCTCTTCACTTTCTGCCATTACAGTGGTATCATCTGCATATCTTAGGTTGTTGATATTTCTCCTGGCAATTTTAATTCCAACTTTTGATTCATCTAGCCCTGCCTTTCTCATGATGTGCTCTGCATATAAGTTAAATAGGCAGGGTGACAGTATACAGCCTTGAAGGACTCCTTTCCCAATTTCGAACCAATCAGTGGTTCCGTGTCCAGTTCTCACTGTTGCTTCTTGACCCGCATATAGGTTTCTCAAGAGACAAATAAGATGGTCTAGTACTCCCATCTCTTTAAGACCTTGCCACAGTTTGTTGTGATCCACACAATCAAAGGCTTTAGCATAGTCAATGAAACAGAAGTAGATGTTTTTCTGGAACTCCATAGCTTTCTCCATGATCCAGCGATGTTGGCAATTTGATCTCTAGTTCCTCTGTCTCTTCGAAATCCTGCCTGTACCTCTGGTAGTTCTCAATACACATACTGCTGGAGTCTAGCTTGTAGGATTTTAAACATAACTTTACTAGCATGTGAAATGAGTGCAATGGTGCGATAGTTTGAACATTCTTTGGCACTGCCTTTCTTTGGAATTGGAATGTAAACTGATCTTTTCCAATCCTGTGGCCACTGTTGAGTTTTCCAAATTTGCTGGCAAATTGAGTGTAGCACTTTTACTGCACTGTCTTTTAAGATTTTGAATAGCTCAGCTGGAATACTGTCACCTCCACTAGCTTTGTTGTTGCTCAGCTTTTCTAAAGCCCACTTCAATTCACATTCTAGGATGTCTGGCTCGAGGTCAGTGACCACCTCGTCATGGTTATCAGAGATGTTAAGCTCATTCTTCTATAGTTCTTCTGTGTAATTTTGCCACCTCTTCTTAATCTCTTCTGCCTCTGTTAGGTCCCTGCCATTCTGGTCCTTTATCATGCCCATTTTTGCATGAAACGTTCCCTTCATCTCTCCAATTTTCTTGAAGAGATCTCTGGTCCTCCCTTTCTATTGTTTTCTTCTATTTATTTGCATTTTTCATTTAAGAAGGCAGTCTTACCTCTTCTAGCTATTCTCTGGAATTCTGCACTCAATTGGGTGTATCTTTCTTTTTCTCCCTTGCCTTTCTCTTCCCTTCTTTTCTTAGGTATTTGCAAGGCTTCCTCAGAAAGCCATTTTGCTTTCTTGCATTTCTTTTTCTTTGGGATGGTTTTACTTGCTACCTCTTGTACAATGTTGCAAACCTCTGTCCATAATTCTTCAGGCACTCTGTCTATCAGATCTAATTCCTTAAATCTATTTGTCACCTCTACTGTGTATTCATCAGGGATATGATTTAGTTCATATCTTAGTGGCCTAGTGCTTTTCCCTACTTTCTTTAATTTAAGCCTAAAGTTTGCAACAAGAAGCTCATGATCTGAGCCACAGTCAGCTCCTGGTGTTGTTTTTACTGACTGTATAGAGCTTCTCCATCTTTGGCTGCAGAGCACATAGTCAATCTGATTTCTGTGTTGACTGTCTGGTGATGTCCATGTGTAGAGCCATCTCTTGGGTTGTTGGAACAGAGTGTTTGCTATGACCATCGTATTCTATTGACAAAATTCTATCAGCCTGTTCCCTGCTTCATTTTGTACTCCAAGGCCAAACTTGCCTGTTATTCTGGTTATCTTTTGGCTTCCTACTTTAGCATTTCAATCCCCAATGATTATAAGGACATCATTTTTTGGTGTTAGTTCTATAAAGTGCTGTAGGGCTTCATAGAACTGGTCAATTTCATCCTCTTCAGCACCAGTGGTTGGGGCATAGACTTGGACTACTGTGATATTGAATGGTTTGCCTTGGATTCACACTGAGATCATTCTGTCATTTTGGGGGTTATATCCCAGTATTGCTTTTCCTACTGTTATTGACTATGAAGGCTATTCCATTTCTTCTGAGGGATTCTTGCCCACAGTAGTATACTTGATGGTCATCTGAATTAAATTCACCCATTCCTGTCCATTTTAGTTTGCTGATTCCTAAGATGTCGATGTTCAGTCTTGTCATCTCTTGTTTGACCATGTCCAGCTTGCCTTGATTCATGGATCTTACATTCCATGTTCCGATGGAGAAAAATCTTTACAGCATCGGACTTTCCTTTCACCACCAGATGCATCCACAGCTGAGCATCCTTTCGGCTTTGGCCCAGTCGCTTCATTCTTTCTGGCGCTACTAGTACTAGCCCTCTGCTCTTCCCCAGTAGCATATCTGATGCCTTTCCAACTGAGGGGCTCATCTTCCAGCGTCATATCTTTTTCCATTTTGGTACTGCCCATGGGGTTTTCATGGCAAAGATACTGGGTTGCCATTTCCTTCTCCAGTGGATCACATTTTGTCAGAACTCTCTGCTATGACCTGTCCAACTTGGGTGGCCATGCATGGCATAGCTCATAGCTTCATTGAGTTACACAAGCCCCTTTGCCACGACAAGGCAGTAATCCATAAAGGGGTCTGTATGCATAGTCTGCTACTAAAACCTACTCCAATAAAACTAAGGATTTTTCAGTTTTTGAAATATTTGCATTTCTACTCAAAAGAAACAATGATTATTACAGTGATATGATTGAAAGGAACACTCTAATTTAAGAGCAAATTTAATGTTATCCTGTAGTTCAATGACTGAAATTCAATTTGTATTGAGATGACCTCTGTTGTTACTTAGAACTCAATGCCTCCTCTTTTTCATAACAGTTTACGTAAAGGACAAAAAGGTGTATTTTGGTCTCTTTGTCTGAGGCTGCCACATGAGATACAAATTTGAAGATCCAGATCATAGCAAAAGATTTATGGTGGATGATAATTTGATTGGAACAAGATTAGGTCCATCTTTTTAATGAAAGGAAAATCTATTCTCAGTTCCCCTGCTTTGCCTTGTGCTCCAGATTTCAGTTGAATCCAATCTACACAGGTAATATACATATATTTATTTATTATTTATTTATTAATTTAATTTATATACCGCCCTTCTCCCGGAGGACTCAGGGCGGTGAACAGGGCAATACATAAAAACTAGATACAAAATTTAAAAATTATTAAAACGTGATTAAACAATGCCCATAATAAATTAATACAGATTAAAATTTTAGTTCATTTATAAAAATCCCACCCCGTCCCATTAGGCCAGGCCAGCTTGTTTAAAGAGATGGGTTTTAAGAATAAATGCATAAACATATTGACTTTAATATGTTCTTAATTATATTCTATGCCTCACAGTTTCAAAATGGATTCTATTACATAGTATGGCTTCCATTAAGAACAATAGCAGATATTTCTCAAAATTCCACTTGACTCCATTTTTCTCCTTGCATTTGTCTATATGAGCTGACATTTAATAATGTTCTGCATGTTGCATGAGAAAGTAATTTCAAACATTCTTTTTGGAGAATTAAAGCATTTTATTGTAAAGATATATGAGAAATTATTTTGAGACTTCATAGATCTGATACACTAAATGAAGGTCTTTATGTGAAAAACATATACCTTTTTAAAAATTGTACATTTAAAAAACCTTCAAAGTTATATATTGAAAAATGAACAATAGATTTTTTTTGTTCGTCTCTTATACCTACAAGAGGTTTGTCCTTGGGTATCTGGTACAACCATGATGGTCCAAAGATATCTCAGGGGCTGCCACAAAGAAGAGGGAGTCAAGCTATTCTCCAAAGGACCTGAAAGCAGGACAAGAAGCAAAGGATGGAAACTAGTCAAGAAGAGAAGCAACCTAGAACTAAGGAGAAACTTCCTGACAGTTAGAACAATTAACCAGTGGAACAACCTGCCTCCAGAAGTGGTGAATGCTCCAACACTGGAAGTTTTTAAGAAGAGACTGGACAGCCATTTGTCCGAAATGGTATAGGGTTTCCTGGCTGAGCAGGGGGTTGGACTAGATGACCTCCAAGGTCCCTTCCAACTTCTTCTTCTTCTTCTTCTTCTTCTTCTTCTTCTTCTTCTTCTTCTTCTTCTTCTTCTTCTTCTTCTTCTTCTTCTTCTTCTTCTTCTTCTTCTTCTTCTTCTTCTTCTCCTTCTCCTTCTCCTTCTTCTTCTTCTTCTTCTTCTTATTATTATTATTATTATTATTATTATCATTATCATTATCATTATTATTATTATTTTGAAATCTATCTTCTGATGCCATGATGAAAGCTTTAGCCTTTTGCACCTGCATTGTGACTTTGTAATCAAGTATTTAAGAATGGAGTCTGCATTACGAAGTTGCAAGAGGGTCCATTGTTTATTTCCCCCTTAATTCCCCTGTTGATGTTTGCTTAACATTATACAGTGTAGGATTTTTATTTGTTTGACTCAATTACTAGAATTTTGCTGTTAATCCAAGTTATTTTATAAGGTAACAGTGTGTCCCAAAAGAAGTTCACTGAATTTGGAAAGTTAAAAATTTGATAAATTTCATGTGGGTTAGAAATAAAACAGGCTGAAGAAATAAAAAAAAAAAAGAGAAATCCCTAAAGCAAACCAGAACAGGGATGTTGCAGACAGAAAACAGAACAGAATAATCAAAGCAGCCTGCTATTCATAAACATGAAACAGCATAGTGCTGCTTAGATTTCTGCCCAGGAGGATATAAAAAGAAATTTGGAAATTAATCCTTAATTTATCCTTGCTTATCTTTTCTTGCCACCACTATACTACCATTTAAGTATAAACTATAACTTGTTTCTTTGTTTTTTAATGATATACTTGCATGGGGTAGTTAAGGGATTTTTGTTAACAAAACAAAAGTAGGAATGAAATAATAAATATCTGCACTGTTGATACTTCCTAAATAAGAGTTCAGTGACTCTTCTATTTTTGCCTTCTTAAAAATATATTTATATGAATTTTTTTCAGAAAAGTTTAATATAAATTGCCTTTGGGCTCTTGTTCTGAAACATCTGTATGACCCCAATTTTTAAATGATTATAGTGATTAGGTCCTTCATACTGATGGCCAAAACCAATTTGTTTTGCTAATATTCATCTTGCCAGTAGAATCTAGGGGTTGGGGTTATTATACAGAAGTCAAGATCACAATCCTGCCTCTTTTCCAGTACTGCTGGAAGTTCTCGTAGTATCAGGAATGTTCACCATCCTCATCCAGATTACTCCATAGGTCATTCCCAAGATGAATCAGTGTGGTACCATTCCATGCCCAGGCCTGAAATCCAATGGGAAGAATTCCAACTAATTCATAACTAATTCTGTAACTCTGGTATTACACATAGAAAAGTCTTATGATCTTGCATGATGTTACTTCTGTTATTTCTGCCCATCTAGAATTCAACTTAGAGTCTCAGTGTAGTAATTTTCTTGAATAGATCTCAGGATATATTATAGTGTTATGTGACTAAACTTTCTTATGTGAATTGACTTGACTGTGAATTGAATTGAAGATATAATGATGATGATGATGATGATAGTAATAATGATGATGATGATGATAGTAATAATAATGATGATGATGATACATGGAAAATTTGAACTTATTAGACCTGAATATCCTTACTTTGCAAAAAACCCCCACCATACTTGGAACTGCCTATGTGCTCAGATGCTACCTTAATAGCTCTTAGGTCCTTGGTTAGGACATGAACTATTTTACCAGTCCCAGTCTGCGAATTGAATTTAAGATGATGATGGTGATGATGATGATGATCCCCCAGCGAGGCACTACCTTATGTGGTTGTGGGGCATGTACTCTGAGGAAGATGAGAGCTATGCCAGAGGTTCAACCATACTGGATAGGTCTCATCAGAGGAGTCAGACAAAGTGTGTCTCTCCCATATAAAAATATGGTGAGATGTAAATTTCAGAAAGCCATACCAGCTCGGATGTTGCCCAGGTTAATAAGGTCCATGCTAGATGTTGGAGTTCCTGGATATCTCTTGAAAAATGGGTTACAGGACTCAGGACTGTTGGCTGAGCAACCAGGGCCAGCAGCTGCACAACTACTGGAAGAAAAGGTGTTTACCCATCACAAATACACAGTGATTGAAAACAAAGAAATAATGATCTGTTATTACAGATAAAGTCCAAAAACAAGAGGATATCTAAAAAGAATGCACCAGTTCTGGAAAGAACAACATCCAAAATCAGAAATAACGCAACAGAGACTAGCAGATCAATGCCGATTTATAATACAAAATAAAGTATTCACAGAAACAGAATTGGACGAACTGCAAAGGTTTACCCAGGGCAAAGAAATCAAAGCCTTGCCAGAAGTAATTCAGAATGTAGAGCCAAACCAGAGGGAGTTGGCAGTGAAAGAATCCAGCAGAGATATAAAACTGTTCTCATTTGGAAACCAGGCACCTCTTCCTCAAGAAGAACAAAACCCTCTAACTAAAGAAATAAAAGAATTGAAACAAAGAATAACTGAGCATCTAGAACAGCACAAAAACAACAGAATAAGGCTGCCTGCATTGAAGCTTGTCCCAAAGAAACAGCTAGCACAAGCATTAAAAGATACAAATACTGCAATATCAAGTATAAGCACCAATTCACTGCAAGAAACAAACCAACTAATGTACAGCACAGCTGCAGTTATAACTGAATACCTGGGATGCTAAATCAACAAAGAAGAAAAACAGTGCACCACAAAAATGGAAAGTTAGACTAGAAAATAAGATCAGCAACTTAAGATCACATGCAAGCAATCTAAAACAGATGAAAGAAAAGAAGCTGAAGAACAAGAAGACCAAAAAATACCTAATCAAGAAATACCACCTAGAAACAAGGAACTTCAAGGAAGCACTGGAAATAATAAAGCAACAAATAA
Source organism: Vipera berus (assembly GCF_964194415.1). Classification (NCBI taxonomy): domain Eukaryota; kingdom Metazoa; phylum Chordata; class Lepidosauria; order Squamata; family Viperidae; genus Vipera; species Vipera berus. The sequence continues at coordinate 176,089,144 of NC_138204.1, read as the reverse complement.
CAGCTATAGCCAGGAAGATCAGTAGATATGAAGCTTGAATTGAAAATTATAGGCAGACCCTCCAATTTCAATCAATGGAGAAACTGCAATAAATCAGTCAGTACCTGACAAGGAAGAAACAGTGTACTTCTGGACACAGATATGGGATAACTCAAAAAAATACAACAAGGACGCAACTTGGTTAAAAGAGGTGAAGGTAAATAAAATAGAAGTTGAAATGAAAGAACTAATAATAACAGCAGAAATGGTAGCGAGAAGAGCAAAGAAGATCAAGAATTGGTTAACAACAGGTAATAATAATGATAATAATAATAATAATAATAATAATAATAATAATAATAATAATAATAATAATAATAATAATAATAATAATAATGTTGGAAGGGACCTTGGAGGACATCTAGTCCAACCCCCTGCTCAGGCAGGAAACCCTATACCATTTCGGACAAATGGCTGTCCAGTCTCTTCTTAAAAACTTCCAGTGTTGGAGCATTCACCACTTCTGGAGGCAGGTTGTTTGATTGTTCTAACTGTCAGGAAGTTTCTCCTTAGTTCTAGGTTGCTTGTCTTCTTGACTAGTTTCCATCCTTTGCTTCTTGTCATGCCTTTGGGTGCTTTGAAGAATAGCTTGAGTCCCTCCTCTTTGTGGCAGCCCCTGAGATATTGGAACACTGCTATCATGTCCCCCCTCGTCCTTCTCTTCATGCTGTAAGATCACACAGACTGACTACAAGCAGTGGCATGACAAAGTAGTAACAATGGTGCATTGGAAGATCTACAAGAAATATCATTTGCCTGCAAGCAACAACTGATGGGACCATAAAATAGAGAAAGTCATAGAAAATGAAAAAGTTAAATTGCTCTGGGACTTCAGAATTCAAACAGACAAGCACCTGCCACATAACACTCTGGACTTAACAATTGTCTATAGGAAAGACAAAAAAGATGGATAGTGGATGTGGCAGTGCATGGATACAGCAGAATAGAAGTGAAAGAACTGGAGGAGATAACAAAATACAAAGAGCTACAAATAGAAATAGAAAAACTGTGGCAAAGGCAAGCAAAGGTAGTACCAATAGTAATAGGTGCCTTGAGTGCAATCCCAAAACAACTGGAGCACTACTTAAACACCATTGGCATTGACAAATTCACCATCAGTCAATTGCAAAAGGTGGTCTTACTAGGAACAGCTTCCATCCTACAACGATGTCAGTAATACCATCAAAAATCCACATCTGCCTATCCCAGGTCATTGGTAAGGACTGGATAGGTAGACAAAAATGCCAAATCCAGTCTGAACATCTGGCCGCCTGTGTTGTTGTTGTTATTGTTGTTGTCGTCATCATCATCATCATCATCATCATCATCATCATCATCATCATATATTCAAGTTATGGAAACTAGCTGGCATTTCTTTAAAAGAGAAATTATATTATGAAATGTTGAAGTGGAAAAAATTAGAACCTTGGTGGTCAAACCACTGATGACATTTGTTCCAAACTGAGAAACACCAATGATGACTGTATTGAAATCTGAAATCTTATTTTAATTTAGGGATGGCTTAACTTGTAAATAAGGAGATGATGATTTCAAAAACAGAACACTACTAAGTAACAAATAAATGACATCTAAAAGGAAGAACTCCCAAGTAAAAATGAACCTCATTGCTGCAATTAAACAGACCAAATTTATTACTAAAATATGGAATTGAGTAGATCTGTGTTATGAAAATCAATCTGTATTAGCTTTAAAATGGTACAGAAATGCCTGTGGTTCTGTGTCCCTCTTGTGGAACAAAGCTATGTTTATCATGACTGGTTTGTTTCTCACAATATGCAATCCAGTTGGGATTTAACCACTGATTTTTAACATCTCATAGCTGAGAAACATCACTCCCTGGGACCTTTTAATCAAGAAAATGATTGGATTCTTCCTGATACATTTTAAAATATCAAGAAATTGGTAACCTTTACCCGCTGTCTAATCACAATTTAAACAAACTTTCACTGAAGGTCTCCAAAGCAGTAAATGCTAATTGGAAATTGTCCATAAGAAGATATTTTTTTGTTCCTGAATCTCAAAAATACATAAATATTACAAGAACTAGCAGAAAAGTACAATATTAAAAGGAGACAATAGAGCCCACCAAACATTATTTTTTTATTTTTTTATTGATCATATTTATTTGGCCACTGTTCTCATGAGAGTCTGACTATGAAACATATAAGATATATTTCTGCTTGAGATGTTATTCCTGGGTTTCAATATGGGAGACGTTTCTTCTATACATTGCCCAAGTTGGAATGGAATTTCTCCTTTCAAATGCTGGCTTTTTTATATTGGAATTTCCTAACAATACACCCATTGAGGTCCCACCTGCAGGAGGAATCTATTTTTTCCTTCTTATTATTATAATTATTATTATAATTTTATTTATATACCGCCCTTCTCCCGAAGGACTCAGGGCGGTGAACAGGGCAAATGTATAAAATACAAAAAATACAAAAGTTAAAAGGAATTAAACATAATGCCCAAGGTAAAAAACAATAAATACAAATATTAAGAACAATAAAAACCCAACCCACCCCCCATCAGGCCAAGCCGGCTTGTTCAAATAAATGCATTTTCAGATCGCGTCGGAAGGAGCAGAGGTCGGGCGCCATCCGGAGCTCAACCGGCAACCGATTCCATAGCTCCGGGGCGCCCACAGAGAAGGTCCTCCCCCTGGGGGCCACCAATCGACATTCTCTGATCGGTGGCACTCTGAGGAGTCCCTCTCTGTGGGAACGCACAGGGCAGAGGGAAGTTGAGGCCGGCAGCAGGTGCTCCCTAAGGTACTCCGGACCCATGCCATGTAGGGCCTTGAACACCATTACCAGTACCTTGAATCTCACTCAGAAGACAAGTGGGAGCCAATGCAGCTCACGGAGTAGAGGTGTAACATGGGAGTATCGGGAGACTCCCAACACAACTCTCGCGGCTGCATTCTGTACCAGTTGGAGCCTCCGAGTGGTCCTCAAGGGAGGCCCCATGTAGAGAGCGTTGCAGTAGTCCAAACGAGAGGTCACGAGCGCATGAGTGACCATACACAGGGCATCCCGGTCTAGATAGGGCCACAACTGGCACACCAGGCGAATCTGGGCGAAGGCCCCCCTAGTCACGGCCACCATGTGATCTTCCAAAGTAAGCCGTGAATCTAGGAGGACTCCCAAGTTGCGAGCCCTATCTACGGGGGGTAATAACTCACCCCCCATAGAAAGAGATGGAATATTCTGAATATCCTGGGATGCCGGAATACACAGCCACTCAGTCTTGTCGGGGTTGAGTTGAAGTCTGTTCCTCCCCATCCAGACCCAAACCACCTCCAGGCAACGGGCCATCATGTCGAGGGCATCACTGGGGTGGTTTGGGGTAGAAATAAAAAGCTGGGTATCATCAGCATACTGATGATACCCAACTCCAAAACCACGAATGATCTCACCCAGCGGTTTCATATAGATGTTGAACAGGAGAGGCGAGAGGACCGACCCCTGAGGAACTCCACAAGCGAGAGGCCTCGAGGTCGACCTCTGCCCCCCTGCCAACACCGACTGCGAACGTCCCAGGAGATAGGAGGAGAACCACTGGAAAACTGTGCCTCCCACTCCCAATCCCCTGAGATGCTGCAGCAGGATACCATGGTCGATGGTATCGAACGCCGCTGAGAGGTCTAATAGGACTAGGACAGAGGAATATCCCCTGTCCCGGGCCCTCCAGAGATCATTCACCAGAGCGACCAATGCCGTCTCCGTGCTGTACCAGGGCCTGAAACCCGATTGGTACGGGTCTAGATAATCCGCTTCATCCAGGACCAGAGGGAGCTGATGCGCCACCACACTCTCAACAACCTTCGCAAGGAAGCAAAGGTTGGAGACCGGACGAAAGTTATTTAACACAGCTGGGTCCAAGGCAGGCTTCTTGAGGAGAGGCCTCACCACCGCCTCCTTCAAGACGGCGGGGAAACTACCCTCACTCAAAGAAGCAGATATGACCACCTGGTACCAGCCTTGTGTCCCCTCCCGAGCCGCATAAACCAGCCAGGAGGGGCACGGGTCCAATAAACATGTGGTGGAGCTCAGCCTCCCCATAATCCTGTCCACTTCCTCCGGAGTCACAGAATCAAACTTGTCCCAGGTAATATCGACAAGACCGCCCGCGTCCTGATCGTCAGACTCTGCCCAGTCAGAGTCCAGACCGGTCCGAATCTGAGCAATTTTGTCCAACAGATGTTGACTAAACTCCTCGGCAGGACCCTGCAAAGGTTCCTCCCTCACCTCCTGGTTAAGGAGGGAGCGGGTCACCCTAAACAGGGCGGCCAGGTAGTTATCTGCGGACGCAATAAGGGTAGCAAAGTGATTAGACCTTGCCGCCCTTATCGCTGCGAGATAAGACCTAATATAGGTTATTAGTCGCAATTGGTCGGATTCGGATCGGCTGGACCTCCAACAGCTCTCTAGGCCCCGTCTCTGATGCTTCATCTCCCGAAGCTCTGCGGAAAACCATGGAGCTCACTGAGATCTGCATCGGGTCAGGGGCCGCAAGGGTACAACTCGGTCAAGAGCCTCCATGGCTGCCCTTTCCCAGGCTTCCACTAAGGCATCCACCGAGTTGTGAGCAACGGAGGCAGGTGGGGGCCCCAGCACTGCCTGGAACCTATCAGGGTCCATTAAGCGCCTGGGGCGGTACCATCTAATAGGCTCCACACACCCACAGCAGGGAGTGGCAAAACGGAAGACCAGCCGCAGGAGATGATGATCGGTCCATGACAAACTTATAAAATTGATGCAGATCCAGACTTTGCTAAAGTGGAAATAATCCCGTCATTAAGCTATCATTTTTCCCAGAAGGAGAATCTTGCAGTGATTCCAGGAATCCTTCTGAGATGGGATAAATATTAAATAGGTAAACATATAGTGAAGATGTCTGCTAAATTTAAGGACTATTGTATGTTATGGGGTGGACCACTGACACTTCTCCATAGTAAAAGAACATTGGAGACATGGTAAGTTGATTTTGTCAGAAGACAATACCAGCCTGGGACTTCCCCCCATTTGTTCCCAACCACTGCAAAAATGTGCCCTGGCAACATCTTCCTTTTTTTTCTGAAACTCATCCCCACTTTGAGTGAGATAGGCTTAAGTTACCCTTAGCTGTTTTAGTATTAAAATATTTCCTGCCTTTTCCTGACTCCATCCAAAGGCAGCCTCAAGGTCTGTTGAGACTGTTAGCTTTTGCCACCTTTTATCTTGAAGCAGGAGTATCCACAGGAAGGAAGTGAAAAGGAAGTCAAGATGGGGACTCCAATTGTGCAATCAAAGCTCTATTCTTTTTTACATGCGTCTTAACCATTTTTAGGAAGGTGTTAGAAAAAGTGATTGTGTGGCAGTTTCAGAGGTTCCTCCGTGAAATGGACTTTCTGGACACTTTCCAGTCAGGTTTCGGGCCTGGTTATGGGAAAGATACAGCATCAGTCACACTTGTTGATGATCTCTGACAAGAGCAAGATGGGGTAGTGCATCCATCCTTATTTTCCTTGACCTTTCAGCAGCCTTCAGTACTATTGACACTGAAAGGTCAAGGAAAATAAGGATGTAGTATTTTGGGGGGCTGGATGTGAGAATTGGGACTGGGCGTCAGTCTTGTGCTGGTTTGGCTTCTTCCTCCAAAGCTGGTTCCAATTGGTGTTTCTAGAGAGTGAGAGCCAGTCCACAGCTGCTCCTTTATTGTGTGCTGCTGGTCTCATACTCTATCCACTGTAATATCTGCATAAAGACACTGAGTGAGATCATCTGCCATCATGGGATCAGGTATCATCAGTATGCTGGTGATACTCCCAAAAGTATCCTTTTTGCAGGATACTTGGTTTTTTTCTTAGAAAACAATTTGCTTCTCAACCAAGAAGCTTCTTGGATGTTCTTCACGTTTATATGGTGGGTTTTGAATTTCCAACATCCTTCATTTCCCTGCTTTGTATCAGGATCTGCTTTTGGCTCTGCAACAGATTCCTTTTTCCTGTATAATGATGGAAGTACCCCTATTCAATGATATACAGTTAGCTGAAAACTTAGCCTTTGATGCTATAGAACACAGAAATAGAATAATACACTTGGAAGGTACCTTGAGGATCTTCCAGTCCAACCCACTGCTTAAGCAGGAGACCCTATACCATTCCAGACAAATGGCTTGATTTTCCACCTGTTACTTTTTGTCCTGTCATTAGTTACTCCTTCTGCACCATGACAGCCCCTAAAGTGCTAGAAGGCTACTATCGTATCACCCTTAGTTTTTCTCTTTGTTAGACTAGTCAAACTTAGTTCCCTCAATCGTTCACCATACCGTTTAGCCTTAAAACTTTTTATCATCATCTTTGTTGCTCTTTATGCATTCTTTCTCATCATTTTTGTATCATGGTGACCAGAACTGGATGCATATAATGAATGGTTGCTGGAATTGGGCATGTTATGTATTGAATATATATACAGTATAAAGGTGTGTTAATCCCTGCTAAAGGGAAACTAACTTAACTCCAACTGCTTGTGAAGCTAAAATGAAACTAACATTTAGATGACCCTGACTGTTAACTCCAACTGTTTTGGACGAAAACTTTGAACATTCTTATCTGGGCAGGTTTTTCAAGTATTGTGATTGGTTAAGGCCTTGTGGGCTCAGAGTATAAATTACAGGCAATCGCCTGCAGCTCTCCAGTTCTAGTTTGAGCCAATAAATAATGTTGTAACTATGCTGGTCTGCTCCTTGTCTACTGAAGCCCACTACTCAATAGTGGTGATGAAGGTGGGATGTTGCAGAGGACAGAGCTGCTGCTAACCAAGAGACTGAAATCACTGGGTGATAGGCTGGGTAAAGAGCCCTGGCAGGCCTAGTTCTCACCCCCCACCTACCAGTAAGCCACACTGAAGGCACACTAAAATCACTGGGTGTCAGACCAGGTAAAGAGCCCTGGTGAGACCAGGCTCCCTGTCCTGCCTGCCAGTAAGACACACTGGAGGCACAGATATACCTGAGGGATCTGTTCCCTGGATCCCAAAGTGCAGCACAGCTCCAACCACAGCAGTACAGGCATTAAGCAGCACCACAGCGGCCTCCCCAAAATGGCTAAATTGGGAAGGCTCAATGAGTTCGATATTACTCATCCGGAACAGTGGAGCTCATACGTCTCCCGAGTAGACAACTATCTCCAGGCTAACCAGATCACAGACAATGGCCTGAAGGCAGCAACCTTACTATGTGTCTGCAGACAAGCCACATTTGATATCACTGAAAACCTGATAGCACCGGCAAGTATAGAGACTGTGGCCTACGCAGACCTGAAGAAAAAAATAAAGGAACATTTTGAGGCAAAACTCTCAGTAATCACCTGGCACCATGCATTTGAGCAACGTGAACAGAGATCTGGGGAATCTGCAACAGAGTTTATGGCAGCCCTTTGCCAAGCTTCGCACCAATGAGAGTTCGCTGATCTGGAAGACCGTCTCAGAGATAGGGTCGTTTGCGGCCTGCATAATAGAGAATTACAGCAGCACCTATTTGCCATGGAGAAACTGACTTTTCAAGACACACACCAGCCCCACAGCATTCCATCAAGAGACCGCAGAAGGCTTGCGGGAGGCCAGTGAGAGTGAAGAAATCAATCGTTTGTGGAGATAGCCATCCAGATGGCCATGCTCCACAGAGCAAGCAACTTCCCCACAGAGCTGCGCAAGCTGCAGGGGGAAGCATGAAAGAGCAGAGTGCAGAGTCTGCATAGCAGTATACCTTGCCTGTGGAAAGCAAGGGCACCTTGCCAGAGTTTGCAGAGGTCATCAGTGGGAAACAAAACCTGCGACAGCAGCACAAGGGGAAATGGTCCCCAGGACAAAATAGAACAGAGTTCAATACTGCTCAGGAAGGCATAGCATCCAATGCACAGGAGCCCAATGTTCCATCAAAGAAAAGATAAGACAATCAGCCCTGTCCATTATCTCCTCCAGGACTTTCGACCACATTTGCAAACATAGCGGATGGCAGGTTCTGCTCAAATCATCGAGCTTAGTGCTAACAGACTTCCAGAACTGCCGTGTTCCCGTAAGGGGGTAAGCTACCATTAGAGTACAATTCAGACAGTTCAAGGGTCCCCTCAGCATAGTGGTCATAGAGGGACCATGCACCAGCTTCATAGGACTGGACTGGTTCGAGGCCCTGGGAATCAGGGTGATGGGCATCCATCAAACACAAATAGCTGATCTAGCAGCAGTATGCCAACAATATGTTGATGTATTCAGCACAGAGTTGGGACAATACAAAGGGGCACCTATTTCACTCAACCTCGATCCAGCAGTAACTCCAATCCGATTAAAACCGTGCAGGGTTCCCTTTGTATTGAAGCCTAAAATTGATGTGGAACTAGAGAAGCAGGGAGTGCTCTAACCGTTGGACTGTACCCAGTGGGAGACTCCAATAGTGACCCCAGTTAAGTCTAATGGGGACGTCCACATCTGCACAGACTACAAGTGCACCATAAATAAGGCACTACAGCAGCATGCTTACTCTGTACCAGTAGTGAGCCACATTCTCGCTTCGCTCCAGGGAGGCAGAATCTTCGCTAAGTTAGACCTCACCCAGGCTTACCAGCAGCTACCGGTAGACAATGCTACCGCAGAAGCACAAACAATTATCACACACAGAGGTGCATTCCAAGTGCACTGCTTGCAGTTTAGGGTAAGCGTAGCACCAGGGTTGTTCCAAAGTATTATGGAATGAACACTGAAGAACATTCCCGGCATCTGCCTGTATTTTGATGACATCCTGATCGTGAGGGAATCAGCAGCAGTCCTGGTGGAACGTCTCCTTGCAGTACTCCAATGTTTCCATGAGGCAGGTCTAAAAATCAAGAAGGAAAAGTGCCAGATTGGTGTGGAGTCCACAGAATTCCTGGGTTTCCACATCGATGCTGCTGGAATCCGCCCATCTGACGCAAAGCTAAAGGCAATTCAGGAAGCCCCTACACCAAAATCCAAGGGGGAGCTACAAGCATTCCTGGGCTTGCTCAATTTTTACCACTCCTTTTTACCACATAAGGCTGCCCTGGCAGAACTGCTACACTGCCTACTGGACAAAAAAATGCCCTGGGTCTGGTCGCACACCCAAGACAAAGTGTTCAAGGTGGTAAAATCATTGTTATTCTCGGACTCTGTCCTAGTTCATTTCAATGAAAACCTACCAGTAACACTAGCCTGTGATGCTTTGCCATATGGCATTGGGGCAGTACTAAGCCACAGGATGCCAGATGGTAGAGAGGCCCCATTGCATACTATTCTAGAACGTTATCATCGGCTGAAAGAAACTATGCCCAGATAGACAAGGAAGCCCTCGCCATAGTGGCTGTCATTAAGAAATTCCACAACTTCTTATATGGACGAACCTTCACCATCTTTACAGACCACAAACCTCTGCTTGGTCTCTTCACAGCAGATAAATAGATACTGCAGATCCTGTCACTGTGAATGCTACAATGGTCCATTTTCATGGCTACATACTTGTACTGGCTAGTCCACAAGCTGGGTAAGGAAAAGGGCCATGCCAATGCTCTCAGCTGACTGTTTTTACTGCAGACTGATCCAGACCCAGACCCAGCTTGTCATATCTGGTGATCCCCTATGTGCAGGGGACATTGCAGCTTAAACTACCATGGACAGAATGCTTAGCCATGTTCTCAACTGGGTGTTAAGGGGATGTCCAGAGACCCAGCCAGGCTCTCAGTTCCATTGCTACACTTCTCGGAAAAATGAACTATCGGCCCACAAGGGATGTGTGCTTGGGGCAGTAGGGTCATCATTCCACCCAGTCTTTGCTCCAGGGTGCTGGATTCCTTACATGAGGGGAACCCAGGAATTGTTCAAATGAAGGCTCTAGCCAGGAACTACTTGTGGTGGCCAGGCCTGGACAAGAACATTGAGAATCAAGTAAGGAGTTGCCAGGCCTGCCAAGAAACCTGACCAGAGATGCCAAAAGCACCAGTGCATTGCTGGGAGAACACGCATGCCCCATGGTCTCACGTGCACATTGACTTTGCGGGCCCCTTTCAAGGGCAGGTGTTCCTAATTGTAGTATACAGTTATTCCAAGTGGTTGGAAGTTCTCATCGATGGCAACAACCAGAGTCATCCAAGAGTTGCGCTAGCTGTTTGCCACACATGGTCTGCCAGATGTAATCATGTCCGACAATGGGGCACAATTCACGGCAGGAGAGTTTCAATCTTTTCTCAATGCCAATATGATTCAGCACATAACATCTGCTCCATTCCACCCCATGACCAATGGTCAGGCCAAACGAATGGTCAGGACCACAAAGGAGGCACTCAGCAGATGACGACTGGGGACTGGAATCACCGCCTGGCAAACTTCCTCCTGTGTCAACACACAACTCCCACTATAGCAACAGGTCATAGCTCAGCTAAGATGGGGCTGCCAGCTCACCATGAAGCTTGACCCACTTTACCCAGAGTAGTGGCAGAGACGGCTCAACCAAAGCCCCCCAGGAACTTATAGCTGGGTGAATTGGTCTGGGCCAGGAACTATGGAAGTGGGGCACCTTGGGTGGCAGCTAGGGTAACTAAGATAACGGGGTCCTTGTCATACGAGGTTATTCTGAAAAATGATCGTATGGTCAGATGCCACATTGATCAGTTACGGCGTCGGCAGGCCGGGCCAGTGCCAGGTGAGAATCCCGAGGTTTTATCAGACACACAAGAGAACTGTTTTCCTCCGAGGTTGCCTACATCGCCCGTGGCCGCCTCCGGGGAAATGGAGGTATGAAGGGCCATAGAGCCGCTGCCACTCATGGGCGACCTAAACGGCCATCATGACTGTGTTCAATTGGAGATGGATAATACTCCACTTGAACAGGAGTTTCCAATAACATTGTGGTGGTCCACCAGGATCCATGGGCTCCTGGCCTATCTCAAAGACTATGAATATTGAACAGACTGAGGATGATAACTATCCTAAGCGAAAGGGGTGTTATGTATTGAATATATATAAAGTTGTGTTAATCCCTGCTAAAGTGAAACTAACTTAACTCCAACTGCTTGTGAAGCTAAAATGAAACTAACCTTTAGATGACCCTGACTGTTAACTCCAACTGTTTTGGAGGGAACCTTTGAACATTCATATTTGGATGGTTTTTTCAAGTATTGTGATTGGTTAAGGCCCTGTGGGCTCCGAGTATAAATTACAGGCAATTGTCTGCAGTTCTCCAGTTCTAGTTTGAGTCAATAAATAATGTTGTAACTATGCTGGTCTGCTCCTTGCCTACCGAAGCCCACTACTCAATAGGGCAGGTCTAGTTTAATGAAAAGAAGGATTAGGGATGACATTATACTAGTGTTTCAATATCTAAGGGCTGCCACAAAGAAGAGGGGGTTAGCCTATTCTCCAAAGCATCTAACGGGAGGACAAGAAGCAATGGATGGAAACTAATCAAGGAGAGAAGCAACCTAGAACTAAGGAGAAATTTCCTGACAGTTAGAACAATTAATCAGTGGAACAGCTTGCCTCCAGAAATTGTGGATGCTCCAAAACTGGAAGGTTTTAAGAAGAGACTGACAGCCATTTGTCTGAAATGTTACAGGGTTTCCTGTCTGAGCAGGGGGTTGGACTACAAGACCTGCATGGTCCCTTGCAACTCTGTTATTCTGCTATTCTCTGTTAAAAACAACCTTTCTGTTCTAGAAATCATCAATAGTAGTATTATAGTTCCACAATAAGAAGCCTCTTAAAACTGATAGAAATTATACCTGAATCAACACATAAAGGATGTGCATTAAGGATCCATATTAACACTGGATATTTATGTTTACATTACTCTTTAAAATGTCAAACTGAAGATTTTTTCCCCTCTGAATATCAGTATTTATCAGAAATCAAATCAGAGTTTCTCTCTCACTTTACTCTGTGCCCCATTTTTGCTTTTATTTACTTATCTTTCCCTTTAATGTCTTTTTAAAACAAAAAAAAAAAAAACAAAAACAAAATATAGCTTTCTGGCTTTTATTTTTATGGAATTGCTTGCACCTTCCCCTCCCAGCATCACCCCATTGGACTATCCATTTGCTAATACCCAGCCTATTCTATAATCTTTTAAACAGCAACCACTCCTTCCTATCTTTTAAGTACCATCTTGGCAGACCGTACAAAGAGGAGGAGTTTGGAATTTAAAAGGCTTTGAAATTGTATTGTTAGCACAGAACTCAAGCAACAAGCTATTTTAAAAGCCATTGAACAAGAATCCATTTCTATCATCACCCCTGTTTTACAGTTCTTTGTGCCAGAGGCTTTTTATTATTGAGATTTACTGAGTAACAAAGGACACTTCCTCCAAATGGTCTCTCCCAAAGAACTGAAAGTTTATTTGTTAATTAAATAAAAATACGTTGTACAAATCGTTTGTTTCCCTGAACTATGTGCAGTAGCCTGGCATAGCAGGTTGTGGAAGAAAAGCATCTAAAGGGCCAAAGCAGGCAGTTCAAAAAGACAAAAACAGCAACAGCAGCTCTTCTTGTCAGCGAAATAATCCTTGCTTGGATTTGCTGTTAGACTGATTATGTAACTTTATTTTTTATTTGAATTAACTCTCATTCTCCCAACTGTATTTATCCTTTTTGAAAAATCAATAACAAGTTAAAATGAGAACTGAATGCTTTTTGCAGCTGGTTCTTTCTCTCTGTCTTTTAAAATGGAACCACAGAGTTACTTTTTAACAAGATTTCTAAGAGGTTTCAAATTTTGCAAGCTGAGTGCAGTGACGAATCTTTTAATGGCTGAGGCTAGCTCAAGGTGTTTTGCTGTCTTAGAAAAAAGGCCAGACAGTGCCTTCATTACTGAAAATAGAATAGTAATTTCAACTAGCTGATAAACATTATCTCAAGCAAGCTTCCTCTAAGCCAGGGAAGCAGGTGCTCAAGTCATATTCTGAGCAGCAATCTGGTTGGCCTGGGTAACCCCTGTCAGAGCAGGGGGGTGGGGGTGGGAATAGTGATTTTTGATAAAAGTGCCAAATGTGCTTTACAAGTTCCCAAAATTATATTTACATATTTTATTCAAATGAAAATATATTTTATACATAAGGTTATTTATTTTGATTTGATTTATATAATCACCTATGTCACATAGCTTTGGGCAGTATACAAATCATAAAATATTTTTTAAAAACATTCCAGAATTACAAAAAAAATGTTATCATGAAAAAGCTAAGAAGCTTATTAGATTATGAACAATGGACCTATCTCATCAGATCACCACTTTCTTGCAACCCCAAGCTGTTGACACAACCAGGATTTAAGCTTTATTGGCAGGCTGGCAGAGTTTGGGCCAATATCACATAGTGAGGGATGATGTTCCACAGGACAGATACCATGGCAACAAAGGCCTGTTCCCTAGGTCATACCAGATGTAATTCCTAACCAGAAGGGGGCCCACAACTTACCTTTTCTTTTGGACTTGATATACTTGATGGTCAAGTATAATTGGGAACAGGCAGTCCTCCACCCTCATGACATGAAGAGCTTTAAAGGTGAAAAACCAACACCTTGAATTGGACCCAGAAACAAATTAGTAACCAATGCAGCTTGCAGAAAAGAAATGTGCTGTGTGCTATCCCAGCTGAAGCTTCCAGATATTTTTCAATGGCAGCCCAATATAAAACATACTACAGTGAGGAGGTGACCATAGTGCAAACCCACCCAGTACCAAATATGACGTACTCCCAGAAATAAGCCCCAAAACCCTGAGCCATTCATGCTTGCCAAGGTTCAACTGAAGCCTGTTGATCCCCTTTCAGAACTTCCATTCTCTCCCTCTAAGCATTATTTAATTTCCCAGGGGCAGAGATGTATAATTGGATATCATCAGCATACTGATGATATGTTGCCCCGTAACAACAGATGAGTTCACCCAGCAGCTTCATGTAAAGAGTGGAGTAAGCACTAAACTATGCAGTACCCTACACATGGAGGCCAAGGGCCAGATCTCTCTTCCCTGATCACCACCAACTGACATCAACTCTGAAGAAAGCAGAAGAACTGACACCAATATTTGCTGCTACTTATAACGGATGATGGCCAAACAGCATTAAAAAGGACCCAAAGTGGAAGCAAATATTCAATATTTGAACACAATGATCCAGATGATAATAACTAAAGAAAAGGTACAAATTGTTCTTAACTATTGTCGCTGAAATATTAGAAGAGAAATAAAGATATTCTTCATTTTGAAGGTTTTGATTATTAAATTGAAATTATAATTCTCCTGGAAAAGCAGAACAGTACTTGGAGGCACACTTAAATCTTCTTCATTTTGTCCAGGTAACTAACACTTCCCCATCCCTAATTTACATTCTTGTCTCTGCTTTTAACTGTTGGTACATAACTAGTAACTTTGACCTGACTCCTTGACCCAGTATTTAAAGGTGACGATGAGAGGTTGCTGAAGCAACTTAATCCTGTTTTTAAATAGATAGTTTGAAAAGAAGTAAACATGCTTCAAGATGTTATAATCAGGCAGCTTCAACCTGTAGCTTTATTTGATCTAAATATTACAATTATATAATAAAACTTTCCTTAAGAGAAGCCATGTATGTGAGAGTGTAGGCAGACACACATACACACAGACTCACGAACACATTTGTTTACAGAAATTCCTTGTGGTGGCTGAATGGCATTGGTGTCACTTCGTTCCATGCTCCAACAATCAGCAAGCCTCATGGGGGATGTGACTACAGCTTGGGACATGGGACCATTTGTTCACTCACTTTCTGTGAAAAGAGTTCTGAACTGTGTTTTGAATAGACAGCATTTTCTTTGTGTCATTAGTAAATAACACTGGACAAAGTTAGTCAGCAAGTTATAGAGCTTCTGCATTCTGATTCTTTGGGGCCTTTTTTGTACCAAGCTTTGCAGGATGTTTTGGTGGAATGTGATCTTGCTACAAAACCAAAGGTAAGGATGGAAATACTGCTGATGGTATGAAGAAGGCATTACAGAATATTTCAAGTAGAGATAATGATAAAAGACATTGTGAGGACATCAGGGAGAAATGACTTTCATATAAAGACTGTAGTGCCCTCAGGCTGTTTTTTAGTTGCTTGGGACTGTAAAGAGTTATTGTGATGGAAATGATATTCTGGTAGGGGTATTTTTGTTTATTCTTCTTTAGTCTCTGCAAAATGTGATAATGTGAAATACATGTTTTTGTATTAGAAAATAATAATAAGATGAGATCCTGTGTCAGTTTCAGAACTCAGTGGAGAAGTAAGGGAAAGCGGTGAACAAACCAATAAATGAATGAAGCAGGGATCTTCTGGAGTACTGTGCAAAATCACCTGATAAGGGTAAGATTATTTTTTTAAAAAGTTTGTTGCCTTAAATTTACTTATGTCATACTTCACTATAATCAATATATAATTTTTTCTTTTCACAATGCTTTTCCAAAAATCATAAACAAAATGGTGATTATCGATCCATCCATCCCCTTATAATTGTACTCAATCATCATTTTAGAAACTTTTTGCTTTACTTAAAATAAAATTGTTCACTATATTTATGTTCATAAAAGTACATTTATCGCTCTGTTTTATTTATGATGTTGTATTAACCAAATCTACTTCCATGAAAAAAATGAGATATTGCTGTATTATACAAACAGAAACCCATAATAATAGTATAAGGAAATAATAATTCCACCACTTCAGCTATTATATTTTTCTCCAGAAGGAGGCAACTAAGCAATAGAGGAATTAGAAACCATAGGCTTAATTATGGGTATTAACTAATACTAGAAACATATGTTTTCAAGACAGGGCATAGTGTAGAAATATTGTATAAGTTGTGTTTCTGTTCTTGAAAACTTTCTTTTTATTAGAAAGACCCCTTTGTTCATTACTGTTAAAACATTGTTTCAAAAGTTTGTGTATTTTAGCTTAGAAATGGACATTAACAAATATTCATATTAACAAAATGTAATATATTATGAATTATATAATGAAATATATGTCAGATATTAAAGAGCATCTTTCCCAAGTTGGAACTTTGCAAATCATCCTGTTGTGAATGAGAATGCAAGTTATTCACAAGTGTAGAGGTAGTCTCATTTAGGGACCATTCATAGTTACAGCAAAGTAATTTTGGTAAAAGATATATATCTATATATATATATATTAATCCCATTTATATCCCGCCCTTCTCCAAAGACTCAGGGCGGCTTACAATCTAAAGCACAAATCAATGTGCTTAGCAATAGCCTTCATTCTATGTATATGCCTGCTTATTAGGGCTTTCAGCCCCCCCCCACCAGCGGCATTATTACAAAGTCAGCTTATTGCCCCCAACAATCTGGGTCCTCATTTTACCTACCTCGGAAGGATGGAAGGCTGAGTCAACCTTGAGCCTGGTGGGACTCGAATTGCAGGCAGCTGGTGTTACTTAAGGAGGCATTAGCCCAATTTTGCAACCAATCCTCAAATTTATGACATTCGCAGGTCTGTAAAGCAAAGGAAATCTGATGTAAGATTGTAACTCTAGCTGCAGACTCACTTAGCAACTGCTTCTCTTAATGATCAATTTTCTGATCCCAATTATGCTTGCTAAATTAGAACTACCTGTTCTCCTATTCAGGTCTAGTCAAAGTGTCCTTCTGGTTTTCAATGGAGCTGATTACAAAGTAGGCACATTTTTGTCATCTAATGTTTCACCGGGTCTCTATTTCTTTATTTTTCTTTTGTTTGTTTCTTGTTTTCAATGTATTTTTCTCTGTGTTTTATTTTTTAAATGGTAGCATAGCATTAAATAATAATTTAAAAAATAATCCAAATAATCCACCAGAGGTCAGTGCAGGGGCTGAAACAGAAAGTTAGCTGCCTGCACAAGGCACAAGTAGCCCAAGCTAAAAGTTTCAGAACCGGTGCAGAATTTGAAAAACGCTGCCGTCTTCAGGATAGGCAACACAATAAGGAAAGCAACATGTAAACAATACACAACTTTTAGAAATTATCCACTTGGGACATATTTTAGAAAAAGATAACTGATTGCTGTTTTTAGTCAAATGTTGAGGGCAAAAATCAATAATCCTGGTTTGAGGAACAAAATAAGAGAAAGGAAAGTGGGAGAAAGGATAAGGCTCAGACTGATGCAAAGATTACAGCATGGTAAACTGCCAATACTTTTTCAATTTGAAAAAGGAAGTTATTTTATTAAGGTTCCTGCTTTTAATATCTTTATTAACTTTTTTTGAGGCTTGTCTCTTTTGTCACACTGAATATTCAGTATGTTCTGAGAGAAAGATAAATAGACAGACAGACTGACATAAGAATAGAATAGATAGAAATTTGAAAGTGGCATATTTCCAGATTATTCAGAATAATAAAAAGTGATGATTAAAATAACATAAATTAAAAACTATAAAATTTTATTTTTTGTTTTGAAGATTATTTGGGAAAATAATATGAAGTCTTCACTATGCAGTATCATGGCAAGTCATAGTTTTAACAGCACATCATAATGGCCTAAAGAAGTTGCTATAGGAAATCATACAAGATAAGGCTATCAGTTCTTGGGTGCAAAATGACCACTAGATGACAGCACTCAAAGAGAGGAAATAGCCTTTTCCTGCCACCTAGTAATTATCAGAGTTTGAGGCTAGTTCTGGTAGCCCTGTTAAAGAATATAATGATACATCAAGAGAAAAAAACACTGTTTGAATTCATTGCCCAGAACGGGAGGAAACAAGATGTATGTATGGCAGAACACAGCAAAATTGCTGGTTAACAGAAAGGAAGAAATGGAAAGTTATGAATACATGCAATTTTTCTAGAAAGAGTTGCTTATGCATCACTAACAAGGGGACGAAGAAAGACAGAGATTTGCATGTAAAATTGTATATCTTAATTTAAATAGAGAGGCACACTTAATACAATTTAAATAGAAAGGAAATAAACTTCACATAATACAGAAGGCTGTAAACAGATAACTTACGCTTTTACTGCTTTGTCTGCTATTTAAATGCTTATTCCTGATGGACAACTTAAATCATGCTATCCTTCAGGTAATCTAGCTTTAAATTATACAACTTCTGATAGCCTTTCAAATAGATAACAATCTTGAATGGAACAAAAAAACACCCGTTTCCCCAAAATTTTGTTCTCTGTATAGCAGATTATGTAGCCACTATAAGTCTGGCCTGATGAAGATACATAGATTTAGTTTATTCATGGAGATTTATGATGAGTTACATTATTTTATCCATGAAGATAGAATTATACCCTTTTTTGGCAAATAAACAACATAATAAATATAAAGGTCTCTCACCCCATCTGCTTTTAAAAAAATCCTTATTCCTAATAAGATAGAAACCTCAGGCAGTATGATATTTCTGATTTTGGAATAATACTTCATGAGACTTCATAATTTTTTTGGTTTTGATCTTGACATATTGTGTATCATGAATCTTCCTGTGTACTTACATCATTCTTTCTAAATTGAAAGCCACAATTTCACATAATTTTAAGCTGTGCTCTTCAGTACTTATACATGCACTCAGTCTCCTCTTTAAAAGAAAGCTCTAATTCCAAGGTTTAAATTATCCTTTTGCTATTGTTTTGATTCTGAAATCAAATTACATATTCAGGAATTAAGGATCAGTTTAATCAGGGTTTCCCAGATATGAGTGTTTGTGGATGTGTGTCTGCACACATGTGTGTGTCTACTGTTTTTTAATATTATACATGTACCTGTTTTGTTTTTGGGATTTGCTGATGACATTGGCCAGTATTTTTTTTGGGGGGGAGAGGGAAACCCTCTATCAGGTATACATTATTTTGTAATTGGGAAGTGATTCTTAATTTAATACTTAATCAAGTGGAATAGGAGGTAAATCCCCTTTCAAAGATTCAGAATGTATATTAGTGCAAACATTGTGTTCATGTGTTGTTTAATTAAATCCAAGCAAATATGAACTTCACATTATCCATGATATCAATGGTGCAGAACCTAGCAAGGAAGAACAGTTTATAAAGAAACTGTCTTGAATGAAATCAACAACTGTTACATAATGTAAGGTAAACAATTGTGGAAATTCAGCTATAACCCACAAACACTGAAAAAGGGTGTTTGATAAATAAAATGGCTTTGAAGGCAGCATGTGCATTGATGATTACTACCTAAATATGAAAAGACTGTATATATCCTGATTTATAGATATATTGGATAGATTGCTATGAGAGTGGAGAAATACTTTCTCTGCCTGCTTGCACAATTATAATGCTTAAAAGCGATGACACAATTTCCCTCTTTTTAAAGTACTGAAATAGTGGAACTTCAGTGGATTCTTTTAACATTTCTGCCTTTTGTTCTTGTCCTAGAGTATAATAGGCCCATTATTTTGATTGCTTCAATGAATTTTATTTACAAGTCAAATTACACAAACATCTGCTGTGCTCTGTAACATATGGAGTATCAAAAGCCTTAAAATTCACTATATAAAAGTTATGTGGGTGGATAGACTTTAGCCAAACGCTATAATGGCTGGTCGTTCTCATGCTTCTGTTATGGCAGGAACAGGGAATGAGTTGGCTCATAAGATCATTGGTTGGATTCAAATGGTATCAGCTATCGGAAGGGAAACTGGTGTTCTCCGAGCATTTGGGACATCATTTCCCATCTATCCTTGTTACCAGGCCAGTGTCAAAGAATGATAGGAATTTCAGTTCCAGCAAAAGGTTAGAACTTTTGTAAAACAGCAACTTAGGGCTGTTTCTCCGGCAAGGCTGTATACTGTCGCCTTGCCTATTTAACTTATATGCAGAGCACATCATGAGAAAGGCAGGGCTAGATGAATCAAAAGTTGGAATTAAGATTGCCGGAAGAAACATCAACAACCTAAGATATGCAGATGATACCACTCTAATGGCAGAAAGCGAAGAGGAACTAAAGAGCCTCTTGTTGCGGGTGAAGAAGGAGAGTGCAAAACTTGGGTTGAAACTAAACATTAAGAAAACCAAGATCATGGCATCTGGCCCTCTCAATTCCTGGCAAATAGATGGGGAAGAAATGGAGGTAGTGACAGATTTTATTTTCCTGGGCTCCAAGATCACTGCAGATGGGGACTGTAGCCAAGAAATTAAAAGACGCTTGCTCCTGGGGAGGAAAGCCATAGCAAATCTAGACAGCACACTAAAAAGCAGAGACATCACCCTGTCAACAAAAGTGCGTATAGTCAAGGCTATGGTCTTCCCAGTTGCAATGTATGGCAGTGAAAGCTGGACCATAAGAAAGGCTGAGCGCCAAAGAATTGAAGCCTTTGAACTATGGTGCTGGAGAAGACTCCTGCGAGTCCCTTGGACTGCAAGGCGATCAAACTGGTCAGTCCTAGAGGAGATCAACCCTGACTGCTCTTTAGAAGGCCAGATCCTGAAGCTAAAACTCAAATACTTTGGCCATCTAATGAGAAGGAAGGACTCACTGGAGAAGAGCTTAATGCTGCGTAAGATTGAGGGCAATAGAAGAAGGGGACGACAGA
The DNA here is from genome assembly GCF_964194415.1 of Vipera berus. NCBI lineage: Eukaryota > Metazoa > Chordata > Lepidosauria > Squamata > Viperidae > Vipera > Vipera berus. The sequence goes on along the minus strand of NC_138204.1, from coordinate 176,068,544 downwards.
GAATGAGGTGGCTGGATGGAGTCACTGAAGCAGTAGGCGTGAGCTTAAATGGACTCCAGAAGATGGTAGAGGACAGGAAGGCCTGGAGGAACATTGTCCATAGGGTCGCGATGGGTCGAACACGACTTCGTAACTAACAACAACAACAGGGCTGTTTCTCCATGGCCAAGATCCTTCAGCATAAGTATGGGACAGTATCAATTCTAAAGGATAAAGTGCATGTCATCTTTACTGGCTCCCAGCCTGTGGGGAAGGCAACATCTACCAGTTTTTCTTGCTATGGCTCAAAGATACAACTTCGTTGCTGAAATAATGCTGTCCATCTCACCTGTTCTGTTGAATTGAATTAGCTACAGTGTGTAAGAAATACCCTTCCCCTCTAGGCATTGATCACTGCCCTACATGGCCATTTCATCCTGGGATTATGGATTAGTGAAATGCTAGACCTTAAACAACAACAATAAATGTTCACAGGTGAAAGGTTAGGCTTTTAATTTAATTTAACCTGCAGTAGGACAGCTGTGAAGGGACGCGGTGGCTCAGTGGGTTAGGACGCTGAGCTTGTCAATCAGAAGGTTGGCAGTTTGGCGGGTCGAATCCTGAGTGCTGTGTAACAGAGTGAGTGCCTGTTACTCGTCCCAGCTTCTGCCAACCTAGCAGTTCGAAAGCATGTAAAAATGCAAGTAGAAAAATAGGGACCACTACGGTGGGAAGGTAACAGCATTCCGTGCGCCTTTAGCATCTAGTCATGCTGTCCACATGACCACGGAGATGTCCTTGGACAAGCACTGGCTCTTCGGCTTTGAAATGGAGATGAGCACCAGCCCCTAGAGTCGGAAACGACTAGCACGCATGTGCGGGGGAACCTTTACCTTTACCTTTAGGACAGCTGTGAAGAATTCAGTGGCCCCAATGGCTCAACATAAAAATATTTATCCAGCTTACAGAGGTTGCAAGTAAAGATGTTGTTGCCATCCATAATTACCTTTTTAGAAGACATACTTGTTCACATTGATGATAATGTAATTTATTCCATTTAGAAGCTGCCTGACTCAATATGATGATTGTGTATTGTGAATGGAAGGCCCATACCCTCTAGCTTTAATGCAAGGCTATGCAGCTTTGTCTCCAATTTTCAGGTTAGTTAGTTTTACAGACAAGACTTTGTTTTAATTTACCTTTCAGTAAAGCTTTTATTCTTTAAATGGATTAACCTTCCTGTTTTTTAAGAAGAAATAAATGAGCAATGTAGGAAAGTGTGAAGAGGTCTTCAAATGCAAATATATTTTTAGTATCAGTGGTTTTTAATTTGTTAAAAATATGATTAAACTAGGAGAGTTAAAAAATATCAACACAGCTTGTTTTGAATGTAAATCAAGGTTCAAACATGAAATGGTTTTAATTTTAAATGTTTTGTATAGTAATAAATAGCAATTGTATTACCTGTTTGTGGAAAGAGTTACCAACAATCATATTTTTTTAAAAAGTCTATGCACATTTTACTGAAATATTTTAGATACATATATATCTCCTTTGATCATTTTTCCCCAAAAAATGTCCATTTGTTTACAGAATGCTTCCAAACAATAATGAAAAAAAATGCATAAAAGTAATGTATTTTGTAGCTTCATCATGGTAATCAAGCCTCGAAACAGATAGTCCAGTTAAACTTTACTACTTCAGTTAGATTATTGTGGTCCATACTATAGAACAGGGATCTTCAAACTTGGCCCTTTTATGACTTGTAGACTTCAACTCCCAGAATTCCTGGCTGAGGAATTCTGGGAGTTGAAGTCCACAAGTCATAAAAGAGCCAAGCTTGAAGACCCCTGCTATAGAAGCTTCTCAACTCCAGATACTTCTGCTGAAAATTAGCTTTTATTTGAGATATGAGACTGAGACAGCTTTGATTATTTTGGAAAAAAAGGAAGTATGCTGATAACTGGCTTAGGAAATGAATGTAGTTGTCAGGCTTCTGAGATCTCCTAATTTTTTTCCAGTAACATTGGATCTTATTCTTGTAGAACAGGGCTGGCTGAGGAATTCTGGGAGTTGAAGTCCACAAGTCATAAAAGGGCCAAGTTTGAAGAATCCTGTTGTAGAATAACTGGCAATACCAGGATTGAGGGTACAATATTGCAACAATTCTAATTCTTTCTTTTGTGCCTTGTCCACAAGATGGTGCTGCAAGGCAGATATTTGGCATTAAAGGCATTAAGCCTGTGAGGTTCGATAGGATTCTGTCTTGTCCCCAGACTATTAAACCTTCATATGAAACCACAAGGAGAGGTCAGATGAAACTTTGGAGTGAGGTGGTGTCAAGATAGCGATTATGATAATGGCTGTTGTTCTTTGTTATTGACGTCTAAATAAGTGATAACCCTGAACTTTGTCTGGGTTCAGTAATGACCCAGATGAACCAAATGAAATTAAATCTAGAGAAGATGGTGACGCTGTTTTTTTCTTTTTTTTCTTTATTTATATCAATGCTGCTTTTAATTCTTTAAAAAAATAATTTGTACCTTTTCAGTGTTAGCTTTCTTGAATGCTATTTTTATTTGGTAGAAAATGGAAGTATGAAACCAATTCATAATAAAAAGTGATGATTGTTGTTTTGCTGAAAAATTGTTCATATATTACTCTGAAAGAAGAAAGGGAAATGTGACAGTTACCATGGATAAATAATTGAAAGCAAATATTAACTGCTGAGGAAACTTTATATTTGGGGGATTAATGTTGTTGTTTGGTATCGATTTTTACAATTCCTCTAAATTGTATGAAGCTGTCCCTAATTGGGTGTATATTTTCTTCTTTTTTGTTGTTCTATCTGCACCTGTGGCCTTTGGAGCTAATGTTTATGACAGATGGACTGGACTATATTTGAAGAATTTATTGCATAATCCTTCTGCAGATATCTTTGCCACAATAGACATTGGACTTAGCCCATGAGTGTGTTCATCACTGCAGACTTCCTTTCTATTTTTGTGTCTGTGCGTTACTTGAATCCAACTGACTTGATTGTGTAGATAATGCATTCAGATAAACTCATATTTTTTATCCATTTTTAATTTAACCTGCAGCTGATGGGCAAACAAGAAAAAATATAGAAGCAGGCCAAAACATTGCATGGAATCTTTGGTTCCTCCAGCATCGAGTAAAAAGTGGTGATAAAGTAACTATACCATAGTATCTCCAGCTGTGCTATCACCTTACTTCAATTATTATAATGCTTGTTAATACTAGTGTAAAGAGTTTGGTGATCACTGTGTATAATCTATGTCAGATCTTCATAGTGCAGTGGCTTGAGGACAGAACTGATAACTGTGACCAAAATCTATGGGGATCATCAAAGGCATTGATGTGAATCCTTTGATAGAATAAACCTAGCAGCTATCTTAATTCCTGGCATATTTGGAGGAGAGGGTGGGGAACAACGGATTTTCACTTAGGGTTCTTCCTAATAGTTACATTGTTTCCTTCCCATATCAGCATCTAAAAGGCTGTCTCCTCAGATTTCCTTTGCCTCTTCAGCAGTAAAGTTGGGCAGAGTTGTTGCCTCATACAGTGAAATACAGGGTAGGTTGAGGGCAATGATTAGCAGTTTCCTTTCTCTTCTACTCATTGTGATTTACTAGCAGGAAACCAGTTGCTCTCCCAAACGTGTGAAAGGGCAGAGTTGGGTGTTGGAGTCATCATTTGTGTTAATTATTTTGCTTTGTATTTTATTATTCCCTGTATGCTTATGGTGAGAAAGCTATCTGTCGGTGAAGTGGACCACCCAAGGGTTTTGTGGTCTAGCATAAGATGGTCTGGGATGAGGATCCTGTGCTTAACTTGGCAGCCCCAATGCTGGGACTTACTGCTGGATAATTAGGGCTAGCTCAAACAGCACCTTTATTTATTTACTTGTTTATTTATTTTTTCTCCTTTTTTCAAATTGGATTGTCTGGCAATAAATATCATAGTTTCTCATTTTTCTATATTTGACAGAAGAGAAATGCCATGTTATCATTTGTCATATGGGTCTTCCAGAGCCTTTTGAAAGGGTGAGGGAGTGAATACTTTTTAGGCTGATTACCAAAGGGACTATCATTCTTAGAGACCTCCAAGTATTTTTTTCATAAGGCCAATATTCTCATGTTTGAACCCCTGAGATGAGAAAGAACCTGCACAAGCAAGATGTTTTGGCTTTCTCACACTCTTCCATCAAAATATCATTCAAATGGAAGATTTTGGACCAGCCAGAAAGGGACAACACCATTGAAGGTTTTGATATACAAAGGAAAAATACTACTTTCATGCAACACGTTAAACTGACTTCAGGCCATCTCAGCACTAGGTTGGCAATGAAATGGAAAGGAGGTCCCAAGAGTTGTCCTCTAACAATGCTTAGATATGTATCTTCACATCTTGGGTAGATGAGCTTTTAGGGCAAGTAGCTTGTTCCATAGTCTTCTAACTAACAGAACAGCCAGAAAGAGTCCTTAGTTCTTACTCGCAGTGCTGTTTGTAAGAATGGAATGGATGTTTTCCAAGGGAGAATGAAGGGCTTATTCTTGAGACAGAAAACTCAAACAAAATTTCTTAGCTGTTTTGTAGAAGATGTCAGTTCCTAGCATTTATTTGTAATTTTTGCAAGATTTTAAGCTCTGCTCCTCATTTTTACCAGTCCATTAAAACAGCAACTCTTCATCAGTTCTTCAAACACACACATAAAATTCTGGAATGTTGTGATTATTATATACTAGACTTGTCCAATTTGTACATCTGAACTTGTCACAACAATTGAGAGTACTTGGAGTTAAAATTGGAGTTAAATAGTAGGTGTTTCACCTACTATTTTTAAATACATTATTTCTCCAAGCAGCTTAAAATGAGTTTTCAATTGCTTGATAATTTAGCTGCATGTTTCACAAGTCTATTAAAACAACATTGGAGAGACATTGAAAATAAATAGTTAAAAGTACTGAAAAACATACCAGACCCCCCCCATTACATGTTTTACAGCACATTAAATATACTGTAACTTGAGATAAAGATCATTTACAAAAATTTTAATAAATGACTTTGTAAAATAAATATATTGGATAGCAAATATTAAATAGTTCATAATAAATATTAACAATTGGGGAAAAACCAACAACTCATTTTTTCAATGGCTTTAAATAAGAATAAATCTGAATATCACTTTTTTCCTCCCTTTAATTCTTTATGTTTTCCAGTAATAGCTAACGTGAATGTATGTACATTTTACAGCATTTTGCAGCATTGACATACATCTTTCAAAAGGTACTATAGTGCCTATGGTTTGATTTTCTTTCCTTAAGTTCCGCTCCAAAAATAGACTTTATATATTCTTTGCTGCATCACTGCTGAACACCAGTGTTAATGTATTTCATATTTCACCTAATGTGAAATACCCCAAGACTTCAGTTCCTGTTCTAAACCCATAGAGAAATCTATGGCTACATATAGGTAATTCTTGATTCACAACAATTTGTTTATTGTCTGTTCAAAGTTAGAATGTCACTGAAAAAAGTGACATGACCATTTTTCACATTTATGACCATTACAACATCTCCATAGTCAGGTGATCAAAATTGAAATGCTTGGCAACTGACTCAGATTTAGAAAGGTTGCAGTCATGTGATCATCTTTTGCAACCTTCTGACAAGCCAGATTCACTTAACAAACATGTTATTAACTTATCAACTGCAGTGATTGACTTAACAACTGTGGCAAAACTCACATAACAAAAGTCTCACCTAGTAACAAAATTTTGGGCTCAATTATGGTCATAAGTTAAGATTACCTGTATTCATGATGACTCTCAAAGAGGATACAACTGGCTGTGTACTGCCTCTTAGTGGTGAATATACATATGAACATCACTTAGGGTATACAGTACATGTTATATGTATAAAGATTGGTGGTGATGGATTTTGAGTTGCTTTATGTTCACCCTCAAAGGTGAAAGCTCACTGGATAATTTCGGGCTGGTCACTCTCTCTCAGTCCAACTTATATTACTGCATTTCAAAAATAAAATAAAATAAAGATAAAGCAGGGGATGCTATACAATCTTGAGCTCCTGAAGGAAGGTGGGGTATAACCAAAAAACAACAAAAAAACAAAAACTCAAATAATTATTTGGAAGTAAGCATTTGAAAAGTGCAATTCATTTTAAAATTATTTAGAATTTCATTGATAGCCTTGGGCACACTGTTTCAGTTTCTTTTTTCTTTCTAGAAGTTGTACTTGGTACAGGAGTTATGCCCAGTGAGAAAGGAACTAAGTATAATAATATGAGATTGCTATTTGTGAAATAAAATAAAATTGACATTGACAGATACTTTTGTTTGGTTCTTGCTATGTATCACAGTGGTTATTGTTTTCTCCCTATTTAAAGCTTGCATATATGTTAAGAAAATGATATAAAACATTAGCAGCATTCTGTTTCTATATACATCAAAATAATCCAACTTTCATTAAAGAAGATTTGAAATTCCCTCCAGTTTTTGCCGTAAGTATCCTTGCTTAACCACAATTTATTTATTTATTTATTTATTTATTTATTTATTTATTTATTTATTTATTTATTCCACAAATGAGAGACCTCGGGGTGGACCTCTGCCCTCCCGTCAATACCGACTGCGAGTGGCCCAGGAGGTAGGAGGAGAACCACTCTAAAACAGTGCCCCCCACTCCCAACCCCCTGAGACGCCGCAGTAGGATACCATGGTCGATGGTATCAAAAGCCGCTGAGAGATCTAACAGGACTAGGACAGAGGAGCGACCCCTGTCCCGAGCCTGCAAGAGATCATTCACCAGTGCGACCAATACCGTTTCTGTGCTGTACCCAGGCCTAAAGCCCGATTGGTACGGGTCTAGATAATCAATGATGCTAAATAGCAAAATGTGTATCATGACATTTCAGTGCATTCTCTATCCTTTTGTACTTGCATCAGTATGAAAAATCAGAATTTGAATCACAACACAGACATTGTTACTTGCCTAGCTTGTCCCTCTATGGATGTTCCTGTTGATGTATATAACTTCCATAATTACTTATAATATGGAAAAATAAATATTGGTTTACTTTTATTGACTGGTTATAAAGTACATACAACATTTACAGATTTATGGTTATTATTAATGTATTATAAGATTGTAGGGCATTTTACAAGTATGAATCACATTTTACTGGGTATTTTTCATATTATTTGGGTACATGATGATTTTATATCACTGACTGGTATAAATTACTCATCCTCGTTTTTGACAAAATGACATTTTAGTATTTTGTTTGATAAGACAACGCCACAAAAAGTATGTGGCAAAGGAACAGAATGTATTATTTATTTCACTCTTTTATAAAGCCATGAACATGTAATATTCTACTTGTATTTCTAATTTTTACACTTCTTCTCAGCTATAAATTCAAAACTTTATGAATGAGAGACAGTCTCTCTCATACACATTGTTTTTAGAGAAATGTAACAATAGAAGTCATAAAAGTCTCTTCTGGACCAAGTGTTTATTGCTCCTATAAACAACATGGAGGAGCGAGTGAAAGGTCCTTCAGATATGCAGATGACACTGGATTGAGAGGATAATACATTAGAGGACCCAAATAGAAGGGCCTAACAGTGAGAACTGGACCCAAATTAACAAATGAATCTTAACAGAGATAAATGCACATGGGAATATTATTTGTGTAAATATATACATGGACAGCATATGCGAAAAAGAACAGGGGTTTTGCAAGATACAAGCTAACCCTAAGTCAGTATAAAGTATACAGTCCAATAATGTAAATGGGGAAAAAATGTATACCTTTACATTGCATCAACCTAAATTTAGTTTTGAAATATTGAGTCCTATATACCATATAATTTGGTGGGGGGAAAAAATAATTCATCTATCTACCACTCCGTGTTATATGTCCCATTTCTTTACTGTTTGAGATATTGCAGAATTGTGACCAGCTTGCTTTCACTATGATTCTAAACTGAGATTTCAAATGCCATCTTCTTGGAAGTATATTGCAGTGGAATTAAAGCTTGATTATAAGGAAGTATGTGTGGGATTATAGTGTCAGTCTGCCAGCATCACTACATGTATAATAATTTTACCCCAGCTTAATTTTCTTTTAATATCAAATAATATGCATCTGAGCTGCTGCTTTATATAATTTTATTCTCACACTCCTTGTGATCCCATTTTAAACTATTTTTTCTTCTTTCTCTTTATTTCTTTTCCCTCTAACACCCCCTTTTTCATTAAAAAAAGAAGAAAAATTGCAAGTCACAGTGAGTCAAGAGAAACAAGCTGCCGTGCTATAAAATAAATAGACTTTGAAATTCTACAAAGTATATCAGTTCTATCCAAGATTAAGTTGAAATGTTTACTTGAGCTCAGCACTTAACCAGATGACAGCAGTGGTTTTGCCACAAAACATATCTTTTCTAAACCAGGGCTATCTTTCAATGAGAATGGAACAAAATGCTGCCCTCTGCCATCAAAACATCCCTCTAGCCTTATTTATTTATGAGAAGCTTTGTACTGGGTACAAACTGATACATATGTTATCCAGCTTTCTGTAAGACATCACATGGTATTAGTAATCGGGGTTTTAAGAGGATAGCAGCACTGCCAGTTTTAAGTGCCAGCAGTTTCGTTCCCGTGAAATAAAACGTAAGGCTGAGAAATACTCTAACCTCCATGGATAGCTGTGCCTTCAAAGATAATTCCAGTCTTTAAACAACCTGAAACTGTTTTCATTCTGTTAATATGCTTGCAATTAAGCATATTCCCAGTGTGTACATGTGTGATTCAAAGAAGTAGAGGAGCAGTTTCTTATGGGAAAAATACTATTGATACTATTCAAATATATTGTTCAGAAATCCAATTGCTTATTCAGTATAAAGTTGCACCATCAATTAAGTCTCCAGATCTGGTATTCATACATATTGCTGAAATGGAGAAACTCTATTTTTACTGATGTCCATGCTATTAATAAATATGTTTGGACATCTGTATCTTAGTGAAATGCAATGTGCCAGTTGCATGGAAGCATTACACTAATATGGAGGAATATCCACGGACTATCCAGTTGTTGAATAACTGTTCGTTATTGGATGTATTTCTATAACACATCATTTTTTTACATCTCATTATGAATAATAGTTGCATAAAGAAACTGGGGAGTACTGAGAACAAAGGAAGTACAGTGAACCATAGACGAAATCAAATTATGAAAGACTAAGAAGGCAATGGAGCCCAATTCTAAACAAGGAATCCTCATGTTTTTTCTCTGATTCACTTTCATGATTCATATTATGTCATAGGCAGGGAACAAGATGACCATGCTAATGTACTCTTAAAGCCAGAATAAGATTAGTTATATATAAGTCTATAATCTATATAATATTGTTATATAGCAGGGGTGTCAAACTTGCAACGTCACGTGATGTGTCGTGACGTATCATGACTTTTTTTGCCATTGCCGGAAATGGGGGGGGGTAGTTTCGCTATGATGCACCCGTTGTATAGCATTGTGATGCTTTCATTCCATATGTGCAGTTGATAAAGGAATGAACTGAGATTGCCATGCATTATCTTTAAATTCTATTTAAGATAAGTATAACTACATGAAGAAAAAGGTGCAGCTAGGAGCAAATTTTACAAATTGTATCAATTCCTTTGATTTCCAGTCAGCATAGGTGTTTAATAAAAGTAAATTTGCTCCCTGGTTGGCAAAATCTATCAATATATATTTTGTGCTCTGGGTTTAGGTATTATTTACCTGTGAAAGTAGCAAACTGCTATGCATTTTATTTGCTTAGAAGCAATTTAGTTACAATGTGGGCAGACTGAAATGACCACATCATGCTGTAGATTAGAGCTACTATATCTGGGGTCCAAACATCCAGGCAAACAAAATATGCGTTTTCTATACTTGTTGTTATTGTTGTCCTCTGGTGATTAGACAATCTCTTGAGGTATATACAGTGATACTACAGATGGTGGAAGAAAGTTGTAAACTGAAGAAAAAGGAACAAAACATAATGGAAAACAGCTGACCTGATAACTCAGGCAGCCTTTGTGCTTCAGTTGCAAAAAAACCCCACTACTGGATAAATACCACATGGTAGCTATTTATTTGTTTGTTTCTTTACTAAATGTTTATGCTGCCCATCTCCCCTATAAAGTCAGTTCAGCCTTTCAAACTGAATTACACATTGTCTTGTTTTACCTCTCTGCTTTTGGAAGTAGGAGACGCATACTTCTTCTCATTGTTGCATTTTTACTTCACATTATGGTGATGGTTGATATTCAGAAATGTCAACTGTTAAACTGTTTTAGCTACACTAACTAGTAGCAGCTCTCTAGATCTGCCTTATGTAAACATTTCATGCTTAGTCACTGGAAGAAAACAATGCAAAAAAAAAATCTCTCTTCATGTGCTGCCTTTGTGGCCTTTCCAAAGGCATCTGGAAAAGTGGGAGAAGGGCTTGTTGGATCATCAACGTAATTCAACAGAGAATTATGAATATGATTTTTGTTACATATACTAGGTAAATTGCAGACTGTGAAAGGCAGTCCTTAAGTGAGAAGTATTTCAAGATTAAAATTTGAATCTAGCAGACTTCAAGTTGGATTCTTGAAAATAAATGCTTTATTGATTTTACCAGTTTTTCTAATTTGAAAACACTGTTATAAAAAATCAAAATAAGAAAGAGAGAGAGAGAGAGAGGGGGGCTTTTTCTATTTCAAATGAAAAGACTGCTGCCAGTGCTATTGAAAGAATTTTCCCTTATGTATCAGATCTTGGCTGAGAATTTTATAATCCATCCTTAATAGTATTAATGTCTATAGTTAGTACAGTCAAGGACATCTTTTCTAGGTATGTGAATAAAAGATATTATCACCCAAAATAAAAGAGGAAGGCTAAATGATGTGCATAAAACTGACCTGTGAAAATGGGAGTACGGTAAGGCATTGGGGTTTGTGAAATCTGATTGTAAAAGCAAATGTCCTTGCAGCTTGATCTGCCAGGAGTTTAAAAATGATCTGCTTTGTTTCCTTGCATAATATACCCATGCTTCATACTCATCTCAAGGTCCTGTTTGAAGCTGAATTCAGCTAGCATTAACTTTGTGGAGAACATATAAGCATACTTTTGGTTCCTTTTAGTTTCTCTGAATATGGGTATATCTGCAGTTTGCACCAATAAACCAAGAGGAATCAGCTTTTTGTTGTATGTGAAGAATCAGTAAATGCACACTGTGTAATAAAATAACAGAGTTGGAAGGGACCTTGCAGATCTTCTAATGCAGACATGTCAAACACAAGGCCCGGGGGCCGGATCCGGCCCGCGAAGTGGTTTCATGCAGCCCACAAAGCCATCCTGGAAACAGTGAGGGAACGGCCCCCACTGCCTTGGCCCTGGCCTAGAGACCCTCCTTCTGCCAGAGACCCTCAGATCTGTCCCACTCCTGCCCAGGCCCCCATAGGCACCCTTGATGCGAACGATGTAGAGCTGGCCATGCCCACCCAGTAGGCCATACACATTCTAGCCACGCCCACCCAGTAGGCCACACCCACCCTGGCCACACCCACCCGGCCCCTTGAGGGCAACTGCAATGCTGATGCGGCCCTCAATGAAATTGAGTTTGACACCCCTGTAAATGCAACCTCCTGCTCAGGCAGGAGACCCCATACAATTCTGGACAAATAGCTGTCCAATCACTTCTTGAAAACCTCCAATAATGGAGCACCCACAAGTTTTGAATGCAAGTCATTTTACTGGTTTATTGTTCTCACATTTAGGAAATTCTCCTTAGTTCTAGGTTGCTTTTCTCCTTGATTAGTTTTCATTCATTGCTTTTTGTCCTGCCTTCAGGTGCTTTGGAGAAGAGATTGATCTCCTTTTCTTTATGATAGCCCCTTAGATCAGGGCTTTTCAACCTTTTCACTGATTGCACCACTTTTAGGATATGGCAATATTCGAGTACCACCTAGCAAGGTGTTAAAAACTTGATGACCAAAACAAAAAACCCTGTTCAAAGTTGCAATTGCACTTAAATGACTTATGACCATTTTTCACACTTACGACCATTGCAGCATGTCCAGGGTCATTTAATTTATATTTGGATACTTGGCAACTGATTCATATTTATGATGGTCACAGTGTCCCAGGGTCATGTGATTCCCTTTTGCAACCTTTTGACAAGCAAAGTCAATGGCGGGGCTGCTGGTGGCCAAGTGCTAAGGCGGGACTTCCTTCCCTCCCTCCCTCCCTGCCTCCCTCTTTCTCATTCCCATCTTCTTCTGAAGGAAGAATTTGACAACCCTCCCATATTTTCCCTCTTCCATATATTCATCAAACAAGGAAAAGCCTCCAGAGACAGAAAAGACAAGCCATTGAGGGAACTAGCTTAAAAAGGCACATTCCCCTTTAAGAATTAGCTACTGGCTAGAAAGGAAAGTTAAGGAGCGCAGCCGGCACTTAAGGGAGGAAAAAAAATGTAGTAAGTATTGGCTGCCGGCTAAGGAAGCCTCCCCAAATGGCTCCATTCATAAGTAAAGGAATGCTACAGGCAAAATCCATTCAGGAGAAAAATACTTAAAAATCTTTTGCAGTAAAACTTACAGCTAACAATAGCAGAGCAATAGAAGCTAACACATCAGCCATCAGCCAAATAGAAATTACCAAACACTTTTTAAGAACACAAAGCCCACATTGCACAAATCCCAGTACTTCAAAGTCACAAAAGCACATAAGAATCCTTCCACACTCCATCTCCCTCCATCCCTCCCTCCCTCCTCCGTGCTTCACCTCCAGCCAATGCTGCCTTTCTTCATTCCTCATGGAGGGCGACCCCTCCCCACTGCATTTCTTGCCTGTTTGCTGCTGCCAGCACAGGTGGCTGCCACAGCAGTTGTAGATCGGCTCATGGCCGGCCTGCTTGATCTCCTCTTCTCTCCCCCCACCCTCCTCCTCCTTTCCCTTCCGAGCAGCTAGAGCTGACTCCTCTTCCTCCCAAGGCTGCTTCTTTTTTTCTCTCTCCCTCTCCCTCCCAAACTGCCTCCTTTTATAGCCTCTCCTGTCTCCGCCCCCCTCCTCCTCCTTTCTCATCCGGGGAGGTGAGCCGGAAGTGAGCCTGGGGCCTTTGCCTTGCCCCAGCCATTCTGTAGCTCTGGAGGACTCTCTCACAGTAAGTCCTTGCCTGTGCTGGCTCACCCACTACACTTGGCTGGACAGGGCTGCGTACCACCTGCCATGTGCTAATGTATCACAGGTAGTACGCGTACCACCAGTGAAAAAACCCGCCTTAGATATTGGAACATTGCTATCATGTCACCCCTAGTCCTTTTTTCATTAAACTAGACAAATTATATAATATATCATATCATATCATATCATATCATATCATATCATATCATATCATATCATATCATCATATCATATCATAATCACCTGTCTTCTTCTGAGACCATTATCAGAGTGCATTGCTATAGATATTTTAATGCTAAAAAGTGGAGTCATCCATAAAAATAATTGTGTTCTTTGCCATGCATACTCTTTTTTCTCATTCCCCTGCTGCACATTTAATGGGCTACCATTTTTATCCCTTTTATTCACCCACCCAGAGATATTTATAAGAGAATAGTAAAGCTTTTTGATTAAATCATTGTAATGATGTCATGATGCAAGCAGCATTGTACGCATGTCTGAAAGGACAATTGCTTACAGCACAATAGCACAATGTTGCTTTTGTCATTTCCATGGAGCAGCAGATTAACTAGTTTGGCCTGTTCCAGCTTGTCTGATGGCAAGAAGTCACCCAAATGCTTCTTCAGTGTACGTCTCTCTCTCTCTCTCTCTCTCTCTCTCTCTCTCTCTCTCTCTCTCTCTCTCTCTCTCTCTCTGTGTGTGTTTGTGTTAGAAAGATGGAGAATAAAATTGCAGAATTATTTTCATTGGCAAACTTTGATTTTGGTTTCATTTTTCCCCTCTAAGAATCTTTTGTAAATCTCCTACAAAAATACCAATGGTCAGTTTTCATTAACCTTGTACCAGTCACCCACATAATAAAAAGTTCACCTGTATTTGCTTCAGTTCAATTCACAACTTTCCCATGGTAATTATTATTTAACAGGGATGTCATCACTGGTAGACAATTTTCAGCAGTTACCCATGAATGTTACATGGTATTTTAGAGAGTCCTTCAGCAGTCTACTCTAGAACACATTTTGTAGAGTTCTGGAAAATTGTTTCCTTTTCACCACCCCCAAGGACCAGTGGAATTATTCCACAAACTGAATTTGATTTGAGAATATTTTTTTTCCAATTAATTTTATTAAATAATTTTACAAGGTAAAATAATACAAATGTAAAGAAAAACGAAAGGAAAAAGAAAATGATGTAAATAAAGAAATGAAAGAAAAAAGACAAGGAAGGAGAAAAAAAAAGAAAAAAATGAAGTGGCTTCCAATCTTCTTTAAAACAGTTATACATGCATCTACATTTTATTATTTCTCTCTAAGGTTATATCATATCTCCCTTCTTTCCACATGCTTTCTTTTTAATCATTGAACCCATAAACCACAAGTTCATTTTTTTTAATGTTTTCAGCAAAAAGTCCACAAGGGATTTCCAATCACTGACAAATGTTGTCTTTTCTTATAATCAAGCAAGTCAATTTTGCCATCTCTGCAAACTCTGTCATCTTCAACTATTCTCTGTTGTGGGTATTTCAAATCTTTTCATCTCTGTGCAATATTCTTGCTATAGTTACCATATACAAAACCAATCATTCTTAAGTCTTTTCTAAGTTTATGTCCACTAACTCCAGCAAGAAAAGTTTTAATTTCAATTTGCTTAGAGAAATCCTGAACCTACCCTTCCTAATAGTTGACCTAGAATCCCTGAGTCTTCGGAGAAGGGCGGGATATAAATGGAATTAAAAAAATAATAATTTCACAAGAGTAATTTGATAACATTACACTGTTTGTTTGTTTATAAGCAACATTTTACATGTATGCCCTAGTAATCTTTTTTTTTAAAATCAACACAGTTTGAATTTCACTATAACCATCAGATGGAAAAGATTGATCATTCAAACACACTGAAACACTATTGTTTTGCAGCATAAATGGAGTTTTCTAGTATCTTTGAAAGCCTGAAAGTATTTTAATGAGAAAAGGTTATGTCATGAATAATGTTATAATGAAAATATTCCATAAGGTATAGAGTTGAAAAACATTAGAAATGAGTCTGAATAGATTCATACCATAAACTTAAACAGCAGCATATTCTAGCATTTAATAATACATAATACAGCTATGGTTGGTTTTGCACTTACTTTATTTTCTGAAATTGCCCCTATTTTCTCACTTTCTATGGATCACTTTTGCCTTATGTTGTTAGCTCATATTTACTGAAAGCTTATTTATCATTACAGTGATTCTTTTCATGGCTCTTATACCTTGAATATTGTTGTTGTTGTTATTGCCCAGTCAGTCCAGTGTGGGATGAAAGCCTTTTCATTTTTTCAATAAAGTTTATTGCCTGTATTCTACCATGATGGTCCAGTATAGGTAGGTTTTATTTCCAATATAATTCTGATACAGAGTGATTGCCCAAAGTTACCCAATCTAAAGGAGGACTAGAACCTGAGTCTCTTAAAAAAATACAACAGTGGCTGTCACTTAGACCCAGTACATAATTTGACTATATGGAAATAGACATTAAGAGAACACATGGACTTTTGGAATTTCATGTAGCCAGTTTGATTTCATATATTTCCATCGCCTTGTATTTACTAAAGCTTCTGCCATGCTGGGGAAGAAATGGTGCAGATGCTAGAAAAGCTGTAATTGTGGTGACAGGATGGAAAGGGTCAGACCATACAGTCTAAAACTGTGCTAATGTAGGAGAAAGAAAAAAAACCATGGATAATTTGGAGAATATGTGGGAAGCCACAAAAGGGTGAGGAAAATTTGGTTGACAGCTAAACAGTAATGAAGAACATAAAGATACATTATGTTGAAGGAAGAATCTTCATCATGGTTCAGTCCAAGCCGGGGATAAACAACATGGTGACTGCTTTAGGAAGAAGGTTGCAGTTTATTGGAGAGGAAAGCCAGACAGAAAGATGGTTCTAGCAGAAAAAGGATTGAGCACATGTGGGGAGTGGGTTTTTATACCCCCTGGAGCCTTTTGTTTGGAGTTATTTCCTGTTTCAGGCTTTGTATTTCCTGTGTCACGTATTCTGACCTGAGTCTGGGTGTGGCTTTCTAGTATTCTTGATGGTGGTGGGTTAATCCTATTATGTTCCAAGGTCATATCTTGCTTTCCTGGGGCTGGGATATGTAGATTTTAGGTGCCTTTGTCTTCCTAAGCTTCTAGCTCCAACCTTCCTGATGGTTTACATTTGCATTTCTATAGAACTGGTTTCTGCTTGAGGAAAGGAGACCTGGGACTATTAAGAAAACTGGGCATGCTTTCCTGGTTCTTCAATATCTTTTTAGGAAGTAT
Organism: Vipera berus; assembly: GCF_964194415.1. NCBI lineage: Eukaryota > Metazoa > Chordata > Lepidosauria > Squamata > Viperidae > Vipera > Vipera berus. The sequence continues at coordinate 176,051,996 of NC_138204.1, read as the reverse complement.
ATTTTTCTGCCCTTTTTAGTATTTCCTTTTCTGGGGAGCTGACTTCCCACAATTAGTCAAAGTAATTAACACAATGCTGTCAGCTATGGAAGAAGAGAGAAGGTAGTTCCATGATAAGAGAAATGAACACGGTTGAGCTGGAAGTAGTCTATGTGAAAAATGGAGTAGTAGAAAATCTGAAGAGTGGTAAGAAGGCTGAAGAATTTAGTACTGAAATGGTGGGAGATTGGATAAAAACTGTATCAGGGCAGGTTATGTTAGCACAAAGAACTAGCTACATCTGGGGTGTCAAACTCGCAACTTCACGTCATGTGTTGTGATGTATCATGACTTTTTTTCCCCATGGCTGGCAAAGGGTGGGCGCGGTTTTGGTGTGATGCATCCGGCCTGCAGGCCGGTAGTTTGATACCCTTGAGCTACATGGTTTTTAAAAAATAAATTAATGAGCCTAAGAAAGACTAGGGAAAAAAGAAAGAAAGAAAGAAAGAAAGAAAGAAAGAAAGAAAGAAAGAAAGAAAGAAAGAAAGAAAGAAGGAAGGAAGGAAGGAAGGAAGGAAGGAAGGAAGGAAGGAAGGAAGTAGTAAATTAAAACAGGCTGAAAGAAACAGAGCCCAGAAGAAAAGCAACAGACAAAGTAGACAGTACATGCCAATCTTTATACATTAGGAACACACATAGAAGTTCATTTTCAAAAGGTCAGATGTGCCCATAACTGACTGCAGAATAGGAAAAAAAAATCAATTTTAAACCAAATGGAGACTTTCTGTCTGTCTATCTGCCTTTCTATCTAAATGCACAAGACACATATCTTATAAATAAAGCACTAACGTTCTAAACAAGAAACAAATATCCATTGGTGCATATGTAAGTCTGATGCCACTGTTTAATACTGTCAGGTGGAATAGTGAGCAAATAACACAATAAAAAACCAAGTTTAGACCTCATGTTTCCACAGGACTACAAAAGTCTGCATCCGAGAACTTAAAACAATTATATGCAATCATTACCACTAAATTCACTTGTTTTGGAAGACTGTGTTTCCTCTGGGAGAATGTGGTTTCAGCACTATGGTTTATATTTCTTTTCTGATTTTCTAAAATTGAATATTCTTCCAAGCTTTTCAGTCCATTAGTTTATACAGGGCAACAACTTAGAAACAAAGCCAATATTTTATTTCATTTATGTCTTTTGAACATCTCTGTAAGACAGTGATTGTAACATTGATAAATGAATATTAGAAATACATGTTTCTTGGTAATTTTGCATGGTACATTATACTTTCATTCAAAGCCTGGCCATTCAAACTTTTCACACTGTCCATACTATGTAATAATTACAAGTAGTTCAAAAAAGGTTAATTTGGTACTAAAAACTTTTATTTAAAATCTTAATTAAAAAATCTAGATGTTTTTATCTGCTTCTTTTCTGCCCATTTGGCTACCTATAATAAGAAACAGTTGTCATAATTATGCTATGCCCCTTACTTCATTTATAGTAAATACTGCTTTTTTGGCAATCTATTTATTCATAAACAACATTGGTTTTGTATAGAAAAGTTTAATTATCAGAGCATAAGGCCTTATAGCAAACTGTTTATTTTTGACTTATATGCATGTTTCGAGGACAACAGCTGACCCTTCTTGATGTGATTAAGCATGTTGCCTTCATTTTCATTTCAAACAGAATGCCTAGTATTCTTGATTTCCTTGTAAAAGCAGAAAACAATTATTTTATGCATGACTGATGATAGTGATGAAAACTCTGCATGGGACTCAGCAGGATGCTCCAGAAAGCTGAGTGCTTCAAAACAGCATATTCAAATGTCAACATGTGTATATATGGATGAAATTTATTTTACATCATATTTTGAAAAGTTTGGTGTAAGCAGGATAATTTAATCCCAACTTGTCCATTTGGAAAAGTGTAGAAGGACCTGAAACCAGTCTCTTATTTTTTAAAGACAGTACCCAATGCTAAAACAAAACAAAAGGAAATTGAGTTTGTTTAAATTAAGTTTATTTGTTGACATTTTCCAAAACTGACTGCCTTAACATTTACATAAAACTCGAAAACAAGCCTTTCATGTCTTTCTAACATACTAGCTACTACAATATTAAAACAAATATCTTCCTAAAAACAAATGTTGCCTAACAAAATGTATAAATAAGTTGTCTTCATTTGAGGATTGTGTTTATCGTTCCATGATATTTAGAAATGGTCAGTGTTACTAAAATGAATCATTCTCTGGAAGTAAGAAGATGCTTACAACCTTTTTTTTTAATCTTTAGTTGGAAGACAGATTTTGAAGCTTCTTTAAGGCATCATAATTCCTGCTGTTTTGAATTCAGATTGCTTCTTCATTTATTCTTTCTTATTATCTATTCAGTATTTTTATGTATTAATTATTACATTTTAGGTAATGACATTAATTACATTCAAATGCAATTTTGTTACATTGCATTGTTTGCTTTGATGTTACTAAAGACAAAAACAACTCCAGAGTTAGAAAGTCTACCAGATATTTATAACCCGTCGTATGTAGCCAGAGGGCAGTGGGGGAAGACTGGACTGAAAGTTCAAACCAAAAAAGAAGAGTGCAGGAGAAGCTCTTGAGACTGATGCAAATAAAAATTCCTTGTCTTTTAAATATGCTAGAAAGACAATTCCAAAGACACTGAATAATTGCTAATATTGAATAAAATAAATATAAATAGAAAATAAAAGATATATAAAACCCACTTATATTTGTACTGGAAACATATAATATATAAAGGTAAAGGTAAAGGTTCCCCCGCACATGCGTGCTAGTCGTTTTAAGATGGCCATCATCTTGCCAGTGCCAAAAAAGTCCACAATTACAGGCCTCAATGATTACCATCCGGTTGCACTGACACCCACCCTTAGGAAATGCTTTGAGAAGCTGATAAAGGACTTTATTGTACCTAGCCTCCCACCAGCATTTGACCCACTTCAGTTTGCCTACCGACCAAATCACTCTACGGAGGATGCTATCTCTTCTGTTCTCCATCTGAGCTTGAAGCACTTAGAGGAAAGAAATGCTCATGTGCGTTTGTTGTTTGTCGACTTCAGTTTGGCATTTAACACAATCATTCCCCAGCATCTAGTAGACAAACTGGGCCTTTTAGGCTTAAACACCCCTTTGTGCAACTGGATTCTGGATTTTCTTACCAACAGACCCCAATATGTGCGAGCTGGAACAAATACCTGTAATACCATTTCCTTGAGCACAGATTCTCCTCAGGACTGCGTCCTAAGTCCGCTGCTGTTCACCCTGACCCATGACTGTTGTGCTAGGTTTGCCATCAATCATATTGTAAAGTTTGCAGATGATACAACAGTAGTGGGCCTTATTCATGATGACAATGTGGAAGCTTACCGCAAGGAGGTTGAGGGGTTGGTGAACTGGTGTAAAGAAAACAGCCTAGTTTTAAATACCGGTAAAACCAAAGAAATCATTGTCAATTTCAGAAAAGGCAGGCACAGCCACACTTCTCTGTGCATTAATGATTCACCTGTGGAGGTGGTTACCAGCATCAAATTCCTGGGTGTGCAGCTAACAAGTAGGCTGGCTTGGTCGCTCAACAGTGAGAAACTGGTGAAGCGGGCACAGCAGCACCCTCACTTTCTGTGTCGCTTGAGAAAAACTCATCTTCCTTCCCCTGTTCTGAGCACTTTCTACAGGGGGACGATTGAGAGCATCCTGTCATACAGCATCACAGTCTGGTTTGGAAGCATCACTGCTTCAGACAGGAAGGCGATGCAGAGAGTGATGAGGATGGCAGAAAAGATCATTGGCAGTTCCCTCCCTCCCATCCAGGACATAGCACAGAAGCATTGTTTGTACAGGGTTCGTAAGATTATCTGGGACACTACTCATCCTCTTCACAACCTGTTTTCCTCATTACCTTGTGGGAGGAGGCTTTGTGGTATCTGTAGCAGAACATCCAGATTCAACCATAGTTTCATTCCATACAGCATTAACCTCGTGAACTATCAGGCTTCCTCCTTCCGTTATATATTCAAGTTGGACAGTATTTAATATTTTATTGTTATGTATAAGTAGGGGTGTGGGTCTATACATATGTTGTATATAGTATGTTTTAGGTGTGTCATGTATGTGTCTCACTTTGAGAGCGGGCAACTAAATTTCATTTTTGATGTGTTCCATTGTGCCCACAGTAAAAAAACAATGACAATAAAGATGATCTTATCTTATCTTGTAAGTGGAATTAATTAATTAATTCAAAAAGGACAATAGTAATTTAGATTTGATTCAGACTCAAGTCCCTTTCCTAGTCAGAAAATATCATAATCCATTCGAAACCAGGGATAAATAGCCAACACTCCCTATGCAGACCTGGGAAATAGTGATTAAACTCAGCAAAGCTGATGTGAAGTGGGATGAGGGAGAAGGGGATGTTGGAAGTGAGGACAGGTGTTGGGACCACCAGCTGAAAGTCATGCAAATCACTTATGTATTCCTCCTTCCCTTTCTTCCTTCTTCCCTTACTTCCTCTGCTTGCCTGACCAAATGCTAAATGAGGCCAATAATGATGCAATGGTTTTTGGCCTCGTTGAAGATGCTGATGAGTCTGCATATAGGTGGGAAGTTGAACAACTGGCCCTGTGGTCAAACTGTAGCAATCTGTAGCTGAATATGCTTAAAACTGTAGAGATGACAGTGGATTTTAGGAGGAGCCCTTCTATTTTATCACCTCTTACCAAATTTGACAGCACAGTATCAGCAGCAGAGTCTTTCAAATATTTGGGTTCTATAATCTCCCAGGACTTGAAATTGACACTTAACACTAGAACCATCATGAAAAAGGCACAGTGAAGAATATCCCTGGGTCAACTCAGGAAATTCAGACTGCTCCAGGAGCTGTTGATATAGTTTTAGCGATTATTGACTCTGTCATATATATTTCTATAACTGTTAGCAACTAAACAGGACAGGTACAGACTCCATCAAATAGTTAAGACTGCAGAAAAAACAGTTGCAACCAGCCTGCCTTCCCTAGAAGACCTGTATATTATGCAGGTCACAAGAAGGCCTGAGAAAATATCTACAGACCCTTCATAACCTGATCATAAACTGTTTTAACTCCTCTTCTTGGAACAGCTCTGCAGGGCATTGCAGGCCAAATCAGCTATACATGGGGACAATTTTAATTCTCACAGTGCTGTCTAATGTCTGTGTATTTATCCAAGTAGTATGGCTATAGGATTATTATTTATCTTTCTTATTATGCTTCTTACTTACCACTCTTATTGATGTGATGATGATGATGATGATGATGATGATGATGTGCATGTACACTGAGTCCTTCTGCAGCAGAGACAAATTCCTTGCACCTCATCACACTTGGACAAATAAAGTATTCGATTCAACTCAACTCAACTCAACTCAATAAAATGATAAATAGTAAGATTATAAGAATCTTAATCCTGATAACATGAGGATGGTACATCTGACCAGGAGAATGGAGCCTTTCCTGTTGTGGAGAATGTGCACTCACCTTACACGGTCATAGAGCAACTAGGTTTCTCACTGGGACCAGCTGATACGATATTATGCCAGTAGTTCAACATTTATACTGAACTGTTGTCAAACTCAGTTCAAATGCTGGTTTTGACCTTTAAAGTCCTAAATGGTGAAGGACCTTATTTACCTGAAGTAGCAACTCCTTCTGTATGTAGCTATGTAAACCATAATATCATCTAATGAAGTCTCCTCCAGGTCCACTCTGCTAAAGGAGGTTAGATAAGCCTTCACAAGAGACTCAATTGGTGCTCATGTGAGTACCAGGTACAAACCTTTCCATTTTCTAAGGCTTTTTAATTGGCCTTTAATTGTATTTTAATTCATATTGTTTTAGACTTTGAATGACTGCCTTGCAGCTGTCTGACTTATACACTGCTTTTATTGTGCATTTTTCATTTCATTTCATTTCATTTATTTGATTTCTATACCGCCCTTCTCCCTAGGGACTCAGGGCGGTTCACAGGGCATATATAAATAGCTATACAAAAATTAAAAGAGAATTAAACCATGCCCAATTAAAATACAACAATAATAGAATAATAAAAACCAATTAAAAAACCCATATTCCCCATCAGGCCAGACCAGCTAATTCAAACAAGTGGGTCTTCAACCCGCGACGGAAGGATCGGAGGTCCGATGCCATCCGGAGCTCAACCGGCAGTTGGTTCCATAATGCCGGAGCACCCACAGAGAAGGCCCTCCCCCTGGGGGCCACCAGTCAACATTCCCTGACCGGAGGCACCCTGAGGAGGCCCTCTCTGTGGGCACGCACAGGGCGGAGGGGAGTTGACGCCGGCAGCAGGTGGTCCTCGAGGTATCCCGGACCCATGCCATGTAAGGACTTAAAGATCATAACCAAGACCTTGAACCTCACCCGGAAGACAACTGGAAACCAATGCAGCTCGCGGAGCAAAGGTGTAACATGGGAGTACCGGGAAACTCCCAAGACAACTCTCGCGGCCGCATTCTGTACCAGTTGGAGCCTCCGAGTAGATTTTATCTAATCTTATTGCATATTTTTTATTCAAACTGTGGGATTAATTTTAGTGTGTTTTGTTCTATTGTAAACCATTCAGAAAATGCTAATTAATGGATAGTTTGACCATTTAAATAAATAAATAAATATTTTTTTCCATAAAATTATGATGCTAATAAGTGGATAATACTTCAACATTAGTCCAGGCTAATATTGCAACATGACATGAATATTTACAAAAATCACATGCATTTTTTGTTATTTATCAGTTGTTAAGGACAAGGTACACTCTTTTTCATGCATGAAGAATAGGCCAGCACAAAAAGTTGAACATTGAGAGAGAAAATAAGTACTCCATGAAGAAATGACTACAATGGCAATATAGAATATTACAAGACTATTTGGTAAAGAATGGTTGTTTGATATGTGACACTGATCAGTTCTTCTGATTCCATCTGATATTCTGAGAACTTTAATTTCCACCCCCTTTCTGCCAAAAGGACTACTCCAAAAAGAATAAAATATTTCCCAACATACTGCCTGACTTTTCTACATCATTTAAAATCTTAATGGTATTTAAAAAATAAACTCTATTGAAAGAACCAAAGCTAGGAAATTCAGTTTAAAAGCCATCTGTTATAGAAAGATTAAAAAATTGCATTCTAAATATGTGAATTGTAATAAAACAATAAACACACCTGGCACAATTCCATATTATTAATGAGTCATTTATCACCCTAAGGTGCAACCTGCTCAATTCATCACTGACCAGAAGTGAAATGAAAAAAATAAAGTTATGCGAATTTGGCAACATAAAAAAAAACTTGTTATATTAATAAATGTATATATTGGGTGGGTCATTCCATATCTGAGGAGGAAAACATAGCTCACAAAGGGTTAGTGTAAGTCAATCTAATGAAAAAAAAACATCATCTACAGGAAGATGAACAAGACATGCGTACATAATCTCACATTTTCTTTTTCTCAACCAGCAGGATGACTAATTATTCCTTTGAAATGGGACAATGATTTAGATAATCTTCCTTATGTGGCTGGGAAGATAGTGAAGGAAGATAATTTATTATGTATAAGTGGGACCATATTTTCTAACTGAAGAAAGGTTTGGAAAACAAAAAAAAATTGATTGGCATGTAGATAAAATGCAAAAGAAGAGATATCAGGGAAAATTCTGTCTACATGTCATAACCTATGAATTAGAAAACTATCACATAATTCTGACACACATTTATATTGATTATAATAATTAGTAATAAGAGCGATAAACTCTTTTGATGTTCAGAGGCCGTCTTGGGCTGCTAAATCACACAACTGGGAGTCAAAACCTGGCATTGATCACAGGATTATTTTGTAGATTTGAAATAAATAATTTAGAATGTATTGAAATGAGATACAAGATAATTTTTAACAGAACCCAGAAAGCACATTACAAAATCCAGATATCTCTTCTATCATTTAAACACATGAATTTTAAAATATTACTTTTTCAGTCATCAGTAATACTGCTGATTTTTATTGCAATAAACGCTTAGCATAAAAATATCAATTAGCAAGTTGTCTGAATATAAAATAGGCAGATGTCCATCCAGCCTTTGTTTAAATAGCTAGAGCGAAAAGTAGGGTCCACTGACACAATGTGTTTGAATATTTCCCATTTTTAATGTATTTCTCATAATGTTTAGTTAAAATTCACTTATCTATAATTTGTGCCCATTTGATTCCAGTCCTGCTCTCCAAAGCGTCATTTCCATGTTCTGCATAAAAGTCTTCCAGGTATTTGTAAGCTGCAATCATGTTGTCCCTTTTGTTAAAAGTTAACCATGTTCCAGCATGAAAATATGCTACATTTTCATTAATACAATCAGCTGAAAAAATTGTTATAGAAGAACAAATATATTGGCTTTTATAAGATTCTCTAATTTGTATTTTATAAAAAAACATTTCTCCTTTGTTTTGATGTCATGCCTGTTAAAGTTCAAACAAAGACTTCATAAGTTGTTTGCCATGACATTGTAAATTGTGCAGATACATTCATAACATCTTTAGAACAGTATCTAATGCTGAGTAGGCCATTGTAAACTGGAGAGCCATTCTTGACTGTACAGTAATTGTATAAATAAAGGCACTGAAGGCAATTCAATTGCATCTAGTACCTACCTTTCTATCATTTTAACAGCCACACCATTATGTTATTAATACTAATATTACATAACATGGAAAATGCATAATTAATCATCTCCACTCCCCTGAAAAATGATAGAAAGGTCAACTAATATAAGAAATAGCTTAAATTTGGCTACATGAAACATAAGTGCAAAAAAGAAGAGAATGGAAAATGAAACAATTTTATGTGACCTCTAAGATGACTCAGTTTCAATATATATATTTCAGTTAACGTTAACAAAAAAACCCCCTTTCACTGTTTTTTTTTTAAAGAAAGTAGCATTTAGGGATTATTCTAGAAATGCAATGAACTGGGGTAGGCAATTTAATATTTTAATAATTTTTAATGTTGGTAAATAGCATAATTCCAGTTGTGCTTACTGTAAGTCTTAAATAATCTGGATTTGAGTGAAATATAGCAGGGCTTTTCAACTGGTGGTACATGTACCACTGATGGCACATTGGCACCTGGCAGGTGGTACGTGACCCTGCCTAGCCTAGCCAAATGTAGTGGGGGGAGGGAACGAGCTAAAGCGGTGCAGCACAGGACTTGCAGGAGGAGGGTGGAGACAGGAGAGAATATAAAAGGAGGCAGTTTTGGCAGGAGACCGAGATAAAAAAAGACACAGCCTTGGGAGGAAGAGTCAGCTGGAGCTGCACCAAAGAGAAAAGAAGGAGGAGAGTGGGGGGAGAGGAGAGGAGATAAAACAAGCCAGCCAGGAGCCAATCTACAACTTCATGGCAGCCATTCATGCTGGGCGTGCACACAGGTGGCAGTGAAAAACGGGAGAAATGCAGATGGGAACAGGTCACCCAAGAGGATGAAGAAAGGCACCATCAGCTGGAGGTGAGGCATAGAGAAGGTAGGAAGGAGGCAGTGGGTGCAGGGGGGGCCGGCCGCACCGGGTGCAACATCTGGGGGGGCGTGCTTGCACTCGCTCTCTGCCCCTGCCTGGCTCACTCACTCTCACTGCAGTGCTGGCTGTGCGAATCCGATCCGAGCTGCCGGGTCGCCGCCCACTGTGGAGGGGTGTGTGCCAGGCGTGCGGTGCGGTGCGGAGAGAGAGCGAGGGACTATCTGGGGGAGGGACAGTGCAGTGGCCGCCCAGCGCAGCTAAAATCCACGGGTTAGGGGGCGCAAATTACTTGCCTTGCCCCGGGTGCTGACAACCCACGCTACGCCACTGGAAGGAGGTGGGAATGAGGAAGAGGGAGGAAGGGAAATAGCATAGAGAACAAGTGTACAGCTGGTTGGATTAGGTATAAAAAGGCAGCAGATAGCATAGGCCCTAAAGAGTTAGTCATGAGTAATGGTGCAAATCCATCTTTACCAAGTCTTTTTTTGGCTTTCTGGTAAAAGAGTTGCTGAGAGCAGAGCAAAGCAGCAGAGAAGAAAATACATTGATGTTTTGACCTCAGCATTATTGCTCTGGTTTGTTTTAGATCTCCTGATTTTATATGAAAAAATATAGTTTTATTGGAACATGACTAGAATAAAAATGAAGGGAATATAAGGAAGAAATGTTGAGGTAAAGAGGTGAAAATGGTACCTTAGGTTCTTCAGATATTTCCTAAGCTTCTATAATTCTGCTGCTATATAGAAATGATCAGTTTGTTAAACTGAGCTATTGGGGTCATTAAAATATATTTTTCTTTTTTTCACTGACACGAGTAGGCACACACTTCATGGTGCTTAATTACATAGAGAAGAAAAAAAGAATCAGTTTAAAACCAAGTATGGGAACAGTGCTGACAAAAACATAGATTAGAGGAAGAACTTAATTTAAAAAGTGTCAAAAAGAATAGATAGTCTTAGTTCAATAATAACACCTGGTTTAGAAAGCTTCTATCTTTAAATAAAGCATTCACAGACTCGATTACTTGTACACAACCAATTTTTGATTTCCAATCTAGGTTTATTTGCCTTTTGTGTGATTAGCATACAAATGCCAAAAAGATTGAAGATACAACTATATGGGGTGACAATTAGAGCAGGACTATGACTTTTATATAAATGGATTGTCAGCTTGGAACAAAATCTTAGCTAAATCTTTAAGAGATGTATTTTTTTAATTAGTCAGTGATTATTATTCCCCAAATGCAAACAAACCAGAGAGTGAATCAGAGGCTGAGTGCAAAGGACGATCTTCTCAAAAGGAGATTCCGATTGTTCTTTAATTAATTTTCATCACTGTTTATCACTTCTAGCATTTGGAATTAATCTATTCTTTTTTATTTGTGTTTGATACTGTTTGTTGATGACATATGAGGCTTTCTAGGGAAAGTTGAGAAAATAATTCTGGTTGAATGCATTATATTCATACTCCCAAAGTTTAAAATAAGCAGGAACATATGTGCAGACATAAATTTTCACTTTTCCAAACTTGTTGATGGAATACAAGAATTTATTAACAACATGCAAACTTATGTACACTATGCATCTTTATTTTATATCTACTTAATGTAGATATTATTTATTTATACAAATAAATGTATATATATATAGGGGCTGGCCTAGAAATCAGGAGACTGTGTGTTCCAATCTTGCTTTAGGCATGAAAGCCAGCTGAGTGACTTTGGGTCAGTCATCCTCTCAAAGCCCAGTTGGGCTGGCAAAAGCCTCTTGGTCTGTATCCCCGCCTTTTCTGCCCAAACAGGACCAGAAGGCTGACCCATCTGCTAGGGTCCGGTATAGCGTGTGGCATGAACATAGTCACAAAGCTCACTAAAGAAGCCTCCAACTTTGACAGGCAAAGCTACTGAATATAAACAAAGAGCAAACCTCACTCTCTTCTAGTATTGAAGATGTTCCCAGTTGAGTAATAAGAAAACAGCCAAGTTCAGAGAGCACCAGGGACAACCAGGAACCATTTGCTGCAAAGATTGTTTGTCATTAAAGTATAAGTCAACATTTTGTCTTCAGTAAGGTCTTTGTTTGACTTTGGTGTTAGTGTGCTAGTTAAAATCTTGATTGACTGATTTGTTTGTTTTATCTATGCAAATTCAACTCTTGCATTTGTGCAATTTGAAACGTCTTTAAATAGAATTTAAACTATTGTATGAAGACTGGGTTAGAGATGTTCAAAGAGAGATTTCAGACCTTTTACCCTATGAACTCTGCTCTGCCACTAAATGCATTGTTTCCTAATATATGCTCTTAATAGTATTATCATTTATCTGAATAGTGTGGAATAAGTTAAAACATACACAACAGCAAATGCTTCTCAAATGTATGATTTTCTTTTTTTTTTTTCTACTTGTTTCAAAAATACACATTGTTAGTGCAAGCAAAGAATGCAGAATGAAGTCTATGTATTGGGAATCATCCATTTAGGTGGATTACACATTTTTATCTCAAAGAAATCTATGGGTGAATTTCCTTGACTGTTCTAATGGCAGATAAGTACCATCTTATAAATATTAATGTAATAAAAGTGCTATATAAACTTCGAATTACTTGGCAAAAGACAGATTGTTCACTTAGAAGGAGCTTGAGCTTTTTTTTCTTTTTTTTTAAAATTACAATTGTTGGAAATACTCTTCCTCCATTTAAATGAACATCTGTGGAATTCATTGTCCCACTTTGATCCTTCATTCTTTTGCACAAAAACTTGAACTAGTCTGTTACATTTATATGTGTGAAAATATGACTGTTCCTCCATTCTCTAAACATTTTTACTGCAGCCTCCAAATGTACATTTTCAAATACCATTGTTTCGCCCTGAATATAACTGGGAAATTTTGAGTGTAATGAGAAGCCATAAACATATCTGTAGATGCTTGTTGTAGGATCCAACCTTGGTCGGTAACCAGGATCAGAGGTTTAGTCTTCTGAGCTTTTGGACTCATGCTGGAGCCCATCCTCTCTGTTATGTATATAGATGGGTGATCATGATAGCAGCGGCCACTGTTACCACCAGGTGGCACTCAACTGCGACAGGATTGGCTGGCCCACGGACGGTGGGAAATTCAGATAAAGGGATTGGCCTTGGGTGTACCTGGCCAAGTATATAAGGGGTCAGTCATCCCTATTGTTCCAGTTCAGTCTGACTGCAAATAAAGAGCTGACATGCTGCACTCATCTGCCTGGCGTCTTCCATGCGGACCATGCGGTCCAGAACCCACGACACAATAGTGGCGATGAGGATGGGATGCTGCTTCATTCAGAGTTGAAATCACTAGCTGATGCACTAGCTGAAGTCACTAGGGACCGAGGGAAGAGATACCTCTTCGTAAATCCATTCTAATGAAGCAGTATACGCCGGATCGAACACAGCATGGCAAAACTCGGCCAGATCCATGAATTTGACGTCAGCCAACCCGAACGCTGGGAGTCGCATCTGGGACAGGTTGAAGGGTACCTACTGGTTAACTGGATCATGGAGGACCGGTTTAAAGCGGCAGCCTTGCTGTGTCTCAGTGGACCGGATGTATATGATGTGGCTGTTGGGTTGTGTTCACCGGTGCACATCTCATCCGTTTTGTACAAGGACCTCATGGACAAACTAAGTGGGCATTTTATGCCAAAGAGGTCTGAAATGTTCTGGCGGTTCCATTTCGCCCAGTGGATGCAGTTACCGGGCGAAGCGATGGTTAAATACATTGCGGCTGTGAGACAAGCCACCCGTCTTTGTAAGCTCCCTGATGTTGAAGACAGAATATGCTACCAGATCGTGTTAGGACTAAGGGACAACCGGCTGTGTCAAAAAATACTCGCAAAACTGTCCATGAGTCTTTAAGAGTTCCTGGATGATGTAATCGCCCACAAGGCATCCAGCAGCTCAGACCAACCCTCACACCAACCCAGCAGCAGCTCAGGAGGTACAGTCCACCAGGAGAGCGCTGCGTACGACGGAAGCGGGGAAGTGGTCGAGGAGGAAGAAATTGATGCCATACTTCAAAGGCTAGGGAAACACCTAATGCGGTGCGACAACGATGGAAGCCAGCGGAAGACCACAATGGCCAACAAATGCACCGGTTGCAGCTGCAGCAGCTGCAAAGGAAACATCCAAAAATGTGCCAGGTGGTGCTGTACTGCGACAAGATTGGTTGGCCCGCGGACGGCGGGAAATTCAGATAAAGGGAGTGGCTTTGGGTGTACCTGGCCAAGTATATAAGGGGTCAGTCAGCCCTATTGTTCCAGTTCAGTCTGAGTACAAATAAAGAGCTGACATGCTGCACTCATCTGCCTAGCGTCTTCCATGCGGACCATGTGGTCCAGAGCCCACGACACAATACTCTCAGGGAACTTCTCTCACTAGAATGTGGGCTCTCTCACTAGAATGTGGGAACTAGACTAAACCTCTAGTTCCAGTGACTGAACCAGATTGGATCTTGCAACATTATCCTGGGACATGCATATTTGCCTTATTTCGTAGATGCCTATGGCCCAAAATGAAACCTGATACGTGATTTAACACTCACTTGTTAAGCGAGAAATGGGAAACTTTGATTTTGGCATATAGTTGTCTCCTGACTTACAATTTTGAAATCCTTTATGCCAGGGGTCCCCAACCCCAGCCTGGTTGGCAGTTGGGTTTTGGGACATAGGATAGGCTGTAGAAATCCACATACTCCTCTGAAGAACAGATTTTTCTGATGGTGTATGCATTTGTTGCTTATGTCATACATTAAAAGACACATGCTGATTTTGAAAAACAAAATGTCAAAATAGGGGTAGGACGAATATTACAGTACAAAGATTCTGCTTAATAACTGGTCAGTCAGAGTAGGTGCTTTTATTTCTATCTCTGCTTTTAACTTTTAAACACTGTAAATTCTCTAAACTTAAAAACTGAAAAATATCTACCTCCAGCTGTTAAAATATAATGCTTCTATTTGTAAAAACTCTGTAACACTGAAAACACCTGACAAAAATGAAAGCAAGCTGGATGACAACACCCAGTATCCTTGGGTATCTGGCAGGGTCCTTGTATTTTGACAAGGGCCACATGTGCTTACGCATGCTGTGGACTCCATCACAATCTTTTTTTGGCATCTGTGACAGGTGGTCATTTAAATTTCCCAGCATGCCCAAGTATATTTAATCACCCAAGACACTGTGGGAAATTAAAGTGGTCATCTGCTGTAGTAGTCAAGTAACCTCTTGGCAGAGGGCCAATGTGGGGCACTGGGTTAAGCTCTCAAAATTATCAAACCTGATGATACTTAACACAGGCCTGAATATGCACTTCTAGAAGCAAAATTACCTGAAAATAGTCTCCCCAAGATCTTTCTTTGAAGTAGCTCTAAGTAAGCCTTGTTTATTTTGAAAGAAGGCTATTTCAGTTTTGTATTCCTTAATCCTTTGAGGTTCTCATCATGAACTAGTTATGTTTTGAATTATTTATTGAATTTTATTAATCTGTTTGCACACATATATACACATTCAGCTGACAAAGTAGACAATGCTCTGTGAAAGCTTGGAATGCAATTAATGTGTGTTGCCAATGACATAGCTGCAGCTATGGAAATCTATTAAAGAGAATTCATAAAAATATATAAATACTTTGTCCCAGATAGGATCTACTTAGTTTGCTTTCTTGTTTATTTTGAAGGAAATTCTAATCTGAAGTAAGATTTATGTTACAGACAGTAAAAATGAAACATACTATGAGTACTAACTAGGCAATAGGGGATCATCAAAAACCATCTCATTTGGTTTCATCTACAGGGGCCAACAGAGGTTCTCCAGGAGTTCATACAGATAATTCCAAATTTTGCCTGGAAATGTCAGGGACTGAATTGGAACCATTAGCTCTTTTTGTGTCAAGTTCATAAGGACTTAATTTCTGCTCAAGATAGCTATATTTGGCCCCCTTTTTGCCTAATTTACATGTTTTTAAAACCTCTCTCCATTATATATGCATACATGCATTCATTCCCCTCATGCTGCCTTATAAAAATTTACCTCCAAGTACATTTCATGTCATTTTTATTACTATGGAATTTAAAAGCGAAACTATAGATTACATGCACACATGTTTTAATTTTAATCCAATTATTTTTATTATTCCTTAAAAAGCTCTTTAGAAAAAGATAATTGAAAATGAACAAGGAGTGAGGTGCTTAACCTTTCTTCAACTCCATATTTTCATTCCATATTACCTTCATTTTTTGTTTTCCTGGTGCCTCCTTTTCAAATAACCTCAGATCATTATTTTTATTAATAGAATAACTTGTGGGTTTTTTAAAATTAAATGAAAAAAGCATCATTGTTTTCTGAAGGTGCTTGAAAGATCTTTTATGCTACTCAAATTAGTTGAGACCTAAAATGAATTACTGTGGTAGCAATAGTACAAATAAATTTTCCAACTTTTAAAATGGGAATAAATATTTTATCATGGATGAATATCCCATGCGATAGAGGGTGCTAATACTTTTTTGTTGCTTGATAAACCAGCAGATTCTATCAATCTGCTATCTCCTTATATATGTATATGTGTTATATGCACACACACACACACACACACACACACAGACAGACAGACAAATTATTAAAGAAGTTTTCCACAACAAATACAAAGTTTGAGTTAAGGATAAGAGAAATGGAGAAAATTAATGGAAAAGTAAAAAATAAAGATAAAAAAGAGAAAGAAAGAAGAAAGAAAGAAAGAAAGAAAGAAAGAAAGAAAGAAAGAAAGAAAGAAAGAAAGAAAGAGAAAGGCATCCAGTTTCTTATTAGCAATTACAAGTACATTTTTCTTTTCCCCTCTATTTATAAGAAGAGATCAAAGTTTACTTCTTTCCAAAATTTAGTCTTTCATCAAATCCATTAATCATCAATTTATTTTTTCCAGCAAAAAGTCCATATGGGGTTTCCATGACTAATAAATATACTGGTTGATATTTTTCTAATCAAACAAATTAATTTTTCCATCTCTGCTAAATCTACAGTATCATCTTCACCAACCATTCTTCTATTTGGGTATTTCAGAATCTTTCCATTTTTTTTACACGTAGCTATCTCAGAACAGTGATCACACACACACATGCACACATACAAACACACACACATATATATACAAACACACAAACATTTTTTTCTATATGTCTGACCATTAATCTCAAACAACAATAAAAAAAGTTTTGCTTTCAGTTGAATCTTAGTCTTTAAAATTCTTTGTATCAGTAAATGTATTTGAACCCAAAATTTTTGACTGTTTTTCCCCAAGTACACCAAACATAATAAAATAACCCTTCATGTTGTCACATTTCCAACATAAATTTGAAGTATAGATTCTAGGTAATTTTTCTGGAGTCATATAGAAAGGGGACATCCTTTTATAAAAAAATCATTTAGAATGTAACAATATTAATTTCAGTTCTTTCAACCACAGGTTTTCCTACAGTTCCAACAAAACTTTATGTTCACAATTTACACACACAAACACACACTTAAGGATTTTTATGCAGTAGTAAAAAATAATACAAACTTAACTTAAAGAAAAAAGCAATTCCAATCCTTCTCATTCCTTTGCATCTTGGAGGATGTTATATTTAACCCTTTGTTAACAAAAATATCACTCTAGGCAATAGATTCATTTTTATCACAAATGTTCTCCCCAACAATGACAATTTTAAATTCTTCCATCTTAATATCTTACTTAATTTCAATTGTTCCAAAATAACATGCAATTCTTATTAGTCATATAATAAGTTAGAGATAATAGAAAATTTAAACAATCCTGTGAAATAGAGAAAGAGATAGGACAAGGATGTGTCCTATTACTATTATTATTTGCAAGTTTTGGGAGTATTGAACAAACAACATAAGACAAAATGAGAGAACTGTCAGAATCCATTTATATCACATTTCATAATTGTATAGGTAGAACAACGTGCTATTTCTGGGGATTCTGCCATCTCTCCGAGGGGGGGGGGAGAGGATTGTTACTAAAGCGATTTTCAAACAACAGGGGATGTTTTACTGGGGAAGGGAGGGGGGACAGACAGGTCTGGATTGTATCTTCATTTACAGCTGAAAAGGAAAGCAATAACCATAAAACCAAGGAGAGTTCCCTTTCCCATGGAAGGACCTGACACCTAGCAACTGACGACAGCCTGACCAAATGGATGAGGGGAGGGGCTGGAATGGGAATGGTTTATATAGGATTGAAATGTAACTTTTCTCAGATTCCGTCTTGTATTCCCACAATCGATTCCATCCTAGTAAACATTTTCCTTTTGGACTAAACTTGCATCCAAGAGTTCTTATTTCCTAAGATGTGGATTGAGGTGGGTCCTGACAGTAGACGGAATCTGCTTTAAGAGTCAACCTGGAAGGGAAAACCTTACCGGGGGACTTTGCAACAAATAAAATGTCTGGCGACGAAGCAAGAGAGGAGGGAAGCCCCATGGAGGGGGAGTCTTCCCCCCAAATGGAATCCCAGAGACAATGGGAAGCTGAAGCAGCATATTCCCCCGGGGAAGAAGCGGTGGAGCAGTACGACCGAAAACCCCGGTGGTCGATGGGCGTTGGAAGGAAAAGTGAGTGGGAAAAGGCTTCGGGAGAAACGACCCTGAGGCGTAGTAACCACCAACCGGAATGGAGGCAAGAGATGGAGAGTTCCCTGCACGCCAGCGAGGAGGAGCGGATCCTGGAAAAGGCCATTGATCTGATGAAAGCAACCCTGAGTTCACTGAGGGAGGAGAGAGCTGAAAATCGCAACCGAGGCAGCGCCTGGGGACGCAACTGGAAAGGTAACGGAAGGGATCCAACACCTGAAACCCCGGGGCCATCCAATGGAACAGGAATTGCTGCCTCAGCAGTACCCCCCCCAGAACCACAGATGGGGACCAGGATGAGGAGCGATACCGGCCACGGCGCAGACAACGCTCCAGCCAAAGACTCCCGCCCCTGGAAGTCAAATTCAAGGGGGAGCCATCACGACTGGGATTTTTCCTAACCCAAGTCCTCAGCTACATGGAAGAGTATGGACGGGACATCCCCAGTGACAAAACACGCATCCGAATTGTGCAATCTGCCCTGGACGGGACGGCTGCAGACTGGGTGGTGAACTTGCATGACTCCAACGCCCCAGAACTCAACGACTTCAACCGATTCATGTCATCTTTGAGGCAACGGTTCGAGGATCCTTTGGCTGACCGTAAGGCCCGGGAGAGAATCAAAACGGTGAGGCAGGGCAGGCGAGCAGTGGCTGATTATACCCAAGAATTCCGAGCCATTGCCAGCAAGCTGAACTGGCCAGAAGACATCCTCCTTAGCCACTTCAAAGACGGTCTGAACTACGACCTGTATGATGCTTGCCTGCCTCGAGGAGACCCACCCCACCTCGATGACTGGTACATCCTGGCGGAGGAAGTGGAAATAGACCTACTGAAGAGACACCGCAGAGGAAAACCATGGGGCCGCCTGCCACCCGAGCAAACACGCGAGGGGGAAAAACCACCAGCCACAGCCAAAAAATCAACAAGTTGCTTCAACTGCGGGAGAGAGGGCCACCATGCTGCAGAATGTCGTTCAAAAGCCCCCCCACGAAAACCAGAGGCATCATCCTCCAAGAAGCTGGGGAAGCCCCAAGGCAACACAAAAGAATCTTCCATGAAGGGGACAGAGGCTGTAGAGTCCACAATTCCTGCCAGGAACTGGGACTGGACTCCGGCCTGTACCGCAGGGACGGTGGACAACTCGGAAGACAGCTCAGAGGGAGAACCATTGGTAAGTGGACCCCTTCCACCCATACTTAAGACAGTGACTATATTAGCTTCCCCTATGCCTGAAGCAGCCAAAATAAAAGCTCTGATAGACTCTGGGTGCATCCGCTGCCTTATCAGCCCAACGCTGGTGGAGAGATTGAGCATCCCAGTGAGGAGGCTAAAACAACCAATCTCTTTTAGTCAATTAGATGGGACAATAGCAGGGGGAGGACCAGCCACCCTAGCCAATTTACCAATCCACCTATCACTGGGGCCCCATGAGGAGGACATAACGTTTATAGTGGCCCCAGGCATGGAATGCCCAATGATCCTAGGACTGGAATGGCTGAAGAAATGGAACCCCGGGATAAAAAGGAGGACAGCAGAACTCAATTTCCCAAAGGGGGGGCAGAAGAACTTAGACTCCAAAAGCACCCCCCAACCCAGAGGGAGGAGACAGCAGCAGTGGGGAAAGAGAAGGGATTACCAGAGATACCGGAGGAATACAGGGACCTGACTGAGGTTTTCAGTGAGGAAAGAGCAGATGAGCTTCCCCCCCACTGCCCCACAGACTGCACCATAGAATTCAAACCTGGGGCAAAACTCCCAAAACCCAGGATGTATGCCATGAGCCCAAGGGAAATGGCAGAAATGGAGAGATTCATAAAGAAAAACTTAGAAAGAGGATTTATTGAGCCTGCCAAACCCAAAGTGGCCGCCCTGGTTCTGTTCAGGGAGAAGAAGGATGGGTCCTTTCGTTTGGTTGTGGACTATAGAAATTTGAACACAATTAGTGAATGTAATCTGTACCCCCTTCCCCTAATGAAGGATATGTTATCCCACCTATCGAAAGGAAAGATTTTTACCAAACTAGACCTGAGGGAAGCATACTACCGTATTAGGATTAAGGAAGGAGACGAATGGAAGACTGCATTCAACTGCCCAATGGGGTGCTATCAATTCATAGTATTGCCATTCGGACTGCAAGGGGCCCCCGCAGTTCTTTATGCAATTAATTAATGACGTGCTGAGAGAGCACCTATATAAGGGGGTCCTGGTTTACCTCGATGACATCCTTATCTTCACAGAAACCAAAGAGGAACATATCAAACTAGTCAGAGCAGTCCTGAAGAAGTTGCGAGCTGCCCACTTATATGCTAAATTATCGAAGTGTGAACTCCATCAGGAAAAAATCGACTACCTGGGATATCGCATATCTCCAGAGGGCATCGAAATGGACCCTGAGAAGGTCAGGGCAGTACTAGAGTGGGCACACCCCCCCGCACACGGAAGCAATTGCAAAGTTTCCTGGGGTTTGCAAACTTCTACCGCCAATTCATCCCCGCATTTGGCCAAATAGCCATGCCCCTCACAAATTTGTTGAAAACGAAGGGGGGGTCACCCGTGAAACCCAGCCAGCCTCTGAAATGGTCAATGGAATATCAAGCAGCATTTGAGAGGCTAAAGAGACTTTTTTCTGCTGAACCTGTCCTAAAACACCCAGATCCCGACAAACCTTTTGTAATACAGGCAGATGCGAGTGATGTAGCGGTAGGAGCCGTACTATTACAAGAAAATGATGGGGGGACATTGCAACCATGCGCATACACATCCAGAAAACTCACAGAAACAGAACAACGCTGGCCAATATGGGAAAAAGAGGCATTCTCGTTGAGGTGGGCATTACTAACATGGCACCAATTTTTAGAAGGAAATAAAATACCTTTCCAGGTCTGGACAGACCACAAAAATTTGGAAGCACTAAAAACGCCCAGGAAGCTCACTCCTAAGCAAGCCCGCTGGTCCCAACATTTTCACCGATTCAATTTCACTCTCAAACACTTACCGGGGGGAAAGAACTTCCTGGCAGATGCATTATCCCGCATGCCCCAATATAACAGCACAAGAGTTACTGACTTTAAACCACTTGTACCGGAACAACAACTGGCAGCACCAGTCACCACCAGGGCACAAGGAAAAATGAAGCCGAAGGTAGATAGCCAAACTGGAATAGAATTCAGGAAATCTTTGGAAAGTGATGAATGGTTCCAGAAAAATAAACATGTGTGCACAATTAAAGATGGACTGCCGTGGGTGGGGGAGAAGCTATATATACCTGCCACACAGAGAATCAATTTCATGCAACTGTGCCATGATACAAAATCAGCAGGACACTTTGGCTTTGTAAAAACCTTACACTTAACTAAAAAGCAATTTTGGTGGCCATCTATGAAAAAGGACATAGAAAGCTATGTGGGTAGCTGTCAAATTTGCGCGATGGTCAAAAGACTGCAAGGGAAACCGCCAGGTCTGTTACAACCGGTGGCAAACCCCTCAGCCCCATGGAAAGAAATAGCCATGGATTTTATCGTAGAACTGCCAGAAAGTAATGGAAACACCGTAGTCTGGACTGTCACAGATCTGTTCTCTAAGCAAGTACATTTCATACCTTGCCAAAAAATCCCGACTGCAAAAGCATTAGCAAAACTTTTTGTACAGCATATTTACAGATTGCACGGGGTACCACAACGCATCATATCTGACAGAGGGGTGCAATTTACGTCGGCATTTTGGAAAGAATTTTTATCCCTCTTAGGAACCACCCAAGGACTGTCATCTAGTCACCATCCTCAGACAGACGGAGCTTCTGAAAGACTTAATAATATACTTGAACAATATCTGAGATGCTATATTAATTTTCAGCAGTCCGACTGGACGGACCTACTGCCTTTTGCAGAAGTAGCATATAATAATGCAGTCCACTCAAGCACAGGTTACACTCCTTTTCAAGTAGCTACAGGCCAGAGTTTCAACCCAATACCAGAACTAACCCCAAAAGAACCGGTTATCCCTGATCTGAAGGAATGGATTGCTCAATTACAAAATACATGGCCAATCGTTAGGAAAGCGTTGGAAGATGCCAGAAAAGCATACAAGACACAGGCAGACAAAAAAAGAACCGATCCCACACCATTTAGGGTAGGAGAGATGGTATATTTATCCACAAAATACCTGAAATCACTCCAACCCTGTAAAAAACTAGGACCAAAATATATTGGACCTTTTCCAATTAAAAGAATCATAAACCCAGTAACAGTTGAATTAGAACTACCCAAAAATCTTAGACGAATACACCCAACCTTCCACTGCAGTCTATTAAAGAGAGAACAACAATCACCACTACGAGAAAAAATCCCACCACCACCACCCCCCATCATGGTGGAAGGAGAACAACATTTTGAAGTGAAAGAAATCTTAGATTCCAGAAAACACCATGGAACGATACAATATTTAGTGGCATGGAAACACCTCCCCTCCTCAGAAAATGAGTGGGTTAACAAACTCCATGTTAAAGCACCTAAGCTGCTTAAGAGGTTTCATACAGAATATCCAAACAAACCAGGCTAACATTTATATGTTTTCTTTCCCCACAGATGGACTCATCTTTTTTTCTGAAAGGAGAGCCGAATGTCAGAATCCATTTATATCACATTTCATAATTGTATAGGTAGAACAACGTGCTATTTCTGGGGATTCTGCCATCTCTCCGAGGGGGGGGGAGAGGATGGTTACTAAAGCGATTTTCAAACAACAGGGGATGTTTTACTGGGGAAGGGAGGGGGGACAGACAGGTCTGGATTGTATCTTCATTTACAACTGAAAAGGAAAGCAATAACCATAAAACCAAGGAGAGTTCCCTTTCCCATGGAAGGACCTGACACCTAGCAACTGACGACAGCCTGACCAAATGGATGAGGGGAGGGGCTGGAATGGGAATGGTTTATATAGGATTGAAATGTAACTTTTCTCAGATTCCGTCTTGTATTCCCACAATCGATTCCATCCTAGTAAACATTTTCCTTTTGGACTAAACTTGCATCCAAGAGTTCTTATTTCCTAAGATGTGGATTGAGGTGGGTCCTGACAGAACCACTGGACGAAGGTAGCTAATTGGTTAGCTAATTTTACTTTGTTTCAATTTTAAAATCAGTTTTTCCATCTGTTTTTCTTATTTTTGTTAACATCATTTTAGTTATTAATTTTGCAACCAGCTAAACACCCAAATCTTTTAGTTTTTCCATTAATATTTCTATTTTTTTCCAAGGAGCCTCCAAAATTATGACCAGGTCATCAGGAAAAGTCTAATTGATATATTTGTCTTTTAATTCTTCATCCAGTGGTTCTCTCATTTTGCCTTATATTTCTGTTCAATACTTCCAAAACATTTGAATAATAGTAATAAGAGACACTTCTGCCTACCTAGCAGTTCGAAAGCACGTAAAAATGCAAGTAGAAAAATAGGGACCGCTCCGGTGGGAAGGTAACAGCGTTCCGCGCGCCTTTGGCATCTAGTCATGCCGGCCACATGACCACGGAGACGTCCTCAGACAAGCGCTGGCACTTCGGCTTTGAAACGGAGATGAGCACCGGCCCCTAGAGTCGGAAACGACTAGCATGCATGTGCGGGGGAACCTTTACCTTTTAATAAGAGACATCCTTGTTGTGTCTTTTTCTGTATGTCACAGGAGTGTTTAAATGTTCCATTATCTGTTTTTTGTGAAGTATAAATTGATTTTATCCATTTAATAAACTGACAATCATTTTCCAAAAATTTAAAGAAAAACTTCCAGTTCAAACTGTCAAAGGCCTTTTCTGCATATAGAAAGATGAGTACATCTTGCTTTCACTAAATTGTTCTAGATATCCCAAAATATCTAATACATTTCTAAATTATCTTTCAACTGAATTTTAAGTGTATGGTTTGTATTTACTGTTGTAAGACTTTACATTGTATTTTAATTATATGGCTGTATGCCGCCTAGAGTTGCTTCAACAAGAGGGGCAGCACAGAAGTTTAATATAAATAAATGAATAACTTGCCCTTTGGTAAATAAAGTTACATTGATCTTTATGAATAAACTCCTGAAAGATCATTTTATCCTCTTGGCTAAAATCATTTTAAATAACTTGTAGTAATTATTTATTCATTATATCAGGCAATAATTTTGTGACGTGAAATCCTGACCTTCTTTAGGTATTAATGCTAAATAAGTCTCTATCCAACTGTCTTTCCAATCTGTAAAATAGAATTCATTACTTTTTGCAACATTTTAATAATTCATCTTCAAAATATACATTAAAAAGCTGGTAAACTATCTGTTCCAAATGTGTTCTCTACTTTTTATGGGTTCACAGACTTCCCTTATTATTATGGGTCCATTCATTAATTGTTCTTGTTTTTCTTTGATCTTGGGTAAAAAAATTTTCTTTTAATATTCATCAACCTTTGCTAAAGAAACTTTTTCTTCTCTGTGTAATTTAGAATAATATTGATGAATTCTTTTCATCTTTAAGTTAAATGTTACTATGGTGTATCTATTTTGTAATGGTAATATCATATTCTCTTGTATTCCTCAGTTTATCTGCCAACCATTTTTCTGGATTATTTAAAAATTCAAAATTCTTTTGCTCTATGTAAATTCCTGTTTATTTCTATTTTTCTTACTATTAACATGAGCAATTGCATTGGAGGTATTTAATTATTGTGAAAGGCACTAGTGTTTTGCAGTGTGAGAGATTCAGACAATGGGAACCGCGATCTTCCCTTGTGAATTAAATGATTGATGAAAAGTTAGGAAGCTGCAGGCCATTAGAAAGTTGATTGTGTAAAAAAGAGAAAGAATATTCATGTACACCTCTTGGCTGCCTCATAACAAAATCAATGCAAGAACACATTCTGCTTAAAGAATTGATGTAAAATTCTCTTCCTTTTTTGAAAAAGAATTTGTAAAACTAATGTTGTTTTGCCAGTTTAAAATGAAAAAAAATATTGGTTTAAGGTGACAGAGTTATTTTGCCAAGAACGATCAAATTCCATGTAATATATCAAAAAAATTCTGAAGAGTTGTTCTCTTTGGTCATGGTGGCGGCTGTCTCTTTGAATTACAGCCATGTAGCCTTTGGGACTCAATGGATAGCTAATTTCATTATCTCCTGTGCTCTCTTCTTATTCCTCATTGAGCTTTTGTTTGAGTAATAATGGCAATTTATCTTCAATAACAAAGTCATGAATTATTGTTTTTGTTCTTCATGCTTTGATTTAAACATAGATTCTAGCATCTGCAAATCCACTGATTATTGCTTACAATGTTAATAAGAAAGAATCCACCACACATAAACAAGGATGGTACAGAACATGGCAGAGCGAATCACACTTTCATCACTTAAGTTAGAATAGCCTAATTTAAATCACTGGAGTTGGCAGCCCTGTATAGGCTAGTGCTAGTGCTGTAACTATGCTTTCAGTGCAATGCATTTCAGGGTTGTACACACAAATAGTTTATTTAACCCTCCCATGTCCACTCCTATGCTTTCAATGTTTGAACTTTTGCATTAAACAAAGGCTGGAATAGAAGAGCAAAAGAATGAAGACAGGGGTATTGACAGCCAAGATGGAAAACAGGCCATGTTCTTCTCTGTGCTCTTAGAATGTGAATGGATTAAATCCTTTCATAGGGGAACTTCTACATGTTGATAGAGAAGATTGAAGTTTGGGTGTTTTCTGAGGAACATACATAAATAAAACAATTTAAGAAAGCAACACGGTACTTTCTATTAAATGTGTGGAATGAAAAGCTTCAGAGAGGATTTTAGAAAGCTAGCTTATTGTTTTTAAATAAAGCTCTCTCTCTATAATACTTTAACCAAGGAATTTATAATTATGAGCAGTAGAAGAAAAAATCATTCAGTGATGATGATTAATCCATCACCCCACCAGACACGCCTTCCTCAACCAGAACAGCCTAGGGTGACAAAGCAGGAATTATTAGGACTATCAGAGGGAGAATCAAAGGAGGAAAATGACTGGCTGATGAAAGAAGATAAGGGCAGTATAAGCCTTCTAAATGGTGTTGGGAAAAATCTAGACCTGGTTTGGGAAGCAGGAATTTTGGGAGCTGAAGTCCAAATATCTTGCTAAGCTTAGCTAAGCTGATTTGCTAAGCTGCTAAAATTGAGAAACATTGCTATGCTCCATCTCAATAAATAGCATACCTAGAATCCCTGCCTTGCTTGCTTCCTGACCATCCCACCCTTTGAAAGTAGTCAGTCTGCAGAGGTCTTAGCTGTCTGAAAATTATGTTGTCCCAGAGTGTAGTTTCCAAGAGACAGCTGGCAGCACAAACGTGTTTAAAACAATATTTAATTTCCTAAGACATAAGTTATCAAAGAGGAAGCTGGACAGTACTGAACTTAGAGAAAAAGAGTTGGATTCAAAGAGAAAATTGAAGCCAATGGTCAGTGGGTAAACTCCTCCAGAGAGAATTTCTACTTTCAGGTTCAAAGGAAAATAACATTGAAAGGACTATGGGAATCTGGGAGTAAAAAGCCAAGCTGGCTGCAACTGGGTTATGAAAATCCCACCAGCTTTTATATTCATCACATACAACACACTAATCTTACCACCACCATCGCCCTCCTAAATCTTTGAATACAGAATCAAAGAAACTGAGCTCTTATATACTCAGCTTGCTTACTGCTGGTGGTAATTTGTCACCATCCCAGGTAAACCAGACAGTAAACATGACCAGATGAGCTAATTATACTTTATTGTGAGGCTACATTAATAGCATCTTGCAAGTTTGAAAGTAAAAATCACCTGCAGTTTTATTTATTTTATTTATTTATTTTAATTCCATTTATATCCCGCCCTTCTCCGAAGACTCAGGGCGGCTTACAAGCTTAGCAGTAGCCTTCATTCTATGTATATGCCTGCTTATTAGGGCTTTCACACACCCTCCAAGCGGCATTATTACAAAGTCAGCTTAATTGCCCCCAACAATCTGGGTCCTCATTTTACCTACCTTGGAAGGATGGAAGGCTGAGTCAACCTTGAGCCTGGTGGGACTCGAACCTGCACTAATTGCAGGCAGCTGGTGTTACTTAAGGAGGCATTAGCCCACTGCTCCACCAAGGCTCTTGCCTGATCCATTAGGGTGGGTTCTTCCTAAGAGTATTGCTCTGACCATTAGGCCACTGGGGATTCTGCCCCTCCAACTGTTCCCTTGCCAGCATCTCTTCCTCAGTCCCTCAAGATCATTACCACTTACCATTACATAGGTGTACATGATTTATGAATTTGTTTGATTGATTGATTTCTATAACCACCCATCCCGGTAAATAATTCTGGGCAGATTACAATTCAAAACATACATTACTAATATTTTTTTTTAAAAAAAATATATTTTAAAACAATAAAAATAGTAAAAAATATTAAAACAATAGAGAGTAACACATCTAATTCAAAGTAGGCACAAGAGCAAGCTATCTGGCTCATTAACAATATAATTAGGAGTTGGGGCCATTGGCGCATGTGGCGCGCGCACACACACACACACACACACATACCCGCTCAGGAGCATACCCAGGTTTTTAGGGCCTTACGAAAGGCTAACAGGACTGGGGACACTCTAATCTTCAAATGAGGGATGTTCAATAGGGCAGGGGCTTCTGAAGAAAAAGCTCACTTTGTAGTCTTCACCAGTCAATGTTCTTTGGCTGATGGGATCTGCATCATGCCCATGATTAATGCTTTCTGGAGCCCTGGAACATTCTTACGGAAGAGGCTCCTGCCTTCCCTCCTGGTAGTTACTCCTTTTGTAAGAAAAAAAACAACAAAAGAAAAATACCATCAGCAAACTTCTTATTTTTAATTTGACTTCAAGAAGTGTTCCTCTACAGCAGGGGTGTCAAACTGCCAACCTGCGGGCAAGATGCATCATAGCAAAACCACCCCGTTGCTGGCAATGGCAAAAAAGTTTCAATACATCGTGACATGTCACGTGACACTGGGAGTTTGACACCCCTGCTCTATAGTCAAGGGAGAAGGAACTGATACTCAAATCAGCTGTGGCTCTGCAAGTGATTCAGTGAGAACCTCCATACTCATCAAGTACCCACTCGTAGAAATTAATGTGATTTTAAAAACAGTAGCATTTTTCCCTCACAGGGAAAAGTTGCCGAATAAAGCGTCACAGCCCTGATCTATCTATTTATTTGATTTATATCCTGTGCTTTAGGGAAATTGCTTTGTATTTCTGTCTAGTCTCACAACAGCCACCCTGAAAGATATGACAGGCTGAGTGGTTTCCTGACAGTTAGAACAATTAATCAGTGGGATGATTTGCCTCCGGAATTTGTAGATGCTCCAACACTGGAAGTTTTAAAGAAAATATTGGATGGTCATTTGTCTGAAATGGTATAGGGTTTCCTGCCTGAGCAGGGGATAGGACTAGATGACCTCCAATGTCACTTCCAACTCTGTTACTCTGTCTGTGTTTCTGGCACTGCCTGACCTAAGGATACTTGGCTGAGTATCGATATGGTCTTGCATTTCTCTGGTCCTCCTTCTAATGATTTCATGATTATTGAAAGCCTGCTACCAATATAAGTTTCTCAAGGATAGCTGCACTATTTTTTACCAGCAGTAGCAGCAGCAGCAGTTGGAAAAACAAACCTTGCAGAGTAAAAGGACTCTGAAAATGCATTTTTTCTGAAATATCATGGTGATGAGTTCACACATCCAGCCATTTACTATAAAAGTACTGAAGTTCTAGCCCTCATTTCCCTATGTACAAATAGGATGGAGAATTTTAAGAGCTGTCCAAAAATACATGTGCAAATAATTGCATTTATTACTATGCAGACACACACACAGTTTGACTAGATGCTGTAATATGGAAACCTGCATTTAGGATTCAGAGTAATATATACATTAGTGAGAAAAGGTATTGAAAAAGGGTGCAGAATTTCGACCTTTTTTCTCCTCTTTCCATGACTCTGAATACCTCAAGCAATCCTAATATTTACTAACAACCATTCCTTCCAGACTTTCTTTTAACTGTTTTCACTTTGGAAGTGAATGCGGCATGTGCTCCAACTCTTTAATGAATTTAATTGTGTTTTTATTCCACTGTGACAGAGTATTTCAATTGTACTGCATGAAAACTAGAATGGTAACCCTTCAGCCTTTTCTTCTATTTAATTTTTGTTTTCATTTTTCACTGCTTCTTAACGTAGTGCCTTACCCAGTGTTTTATACTAGTTCTAAAAGTAATTTGAATCAATATAGACAACTTGTTTTTAATAGGCACATACTGACTGTCATTTCATTTACAAAA
This sequence comes from Vipera berus, assembly GCF_964194415.1. Lineage (NCBI taxonomy): Eukaryota > Metazoa > Chordata > Lepidosauria > Squamata > Viperidae > Vipera > Vipera berus. The sequence goes on along the minus strand of NC_138204.1, from coordinate 176,022,436 downwards.
ATATACTTGATTAAATTTATATTTATCAAACTATGTCTTCTACTTTTGCAGTTTTCTGACCAATTTTTAGCTTGATTGGCATCTTCAGCATTCACTTCCTTGGCAAAGCATATCAGGTTATCTCGACAAAAACAAAGCACATTTTCCATGGGGACTTGCAGGATAGATACTAGACAGATGTGCCTGATTTCACTGTCTACTCTGGAAAGGATGGATGGTTGGTGTATTCACAGAAGATTTATCTGAAGCCTTCTGAAATAAAATGTACAAAAATATAATATTCACAATTAAGATTTTTTTTAATAAATTACCTTGTTAATGCATATAGTGTATGCATGTTGCAAAATGTCTAGGCTTAATTAGTATACTTGATGATTATGATTATTTCCTGATGTACTCACTGATTAAGCATTGTCCGTACACTGTAGCTTGAAGCTGCATCCGTCTATAAAGTAGGACCTTGTTTTGTAACTGGAGATTCAAAATGCAAATAGATCAACTTACGTAAAATTAAATTAGCTCTAATAGAACCCATTTGGCTTGAGCAGCTGGTGTCACTTTATAAACAGAGTTCCCTTGTTATGAGAAATAAAAGGCTTCTGTTGACAGATGCTTATATACTTTTAAATGACACATACACAGGGAAAAAAAATCCCTCAAGTAATGTTTAAGAATGAGCCTTCAGCAAACGAGTAACAGAAATAGTGAATGGAGTTGTATAGCTTTGAAATCCAGGAACAGCTAGCAGTATACATCAAGGGCTTTATTTTAAAGTGATATTTATGGTACATATTAGTATAAGCAATATTATGCCACTCTTCACCTTCTTTCTCTCTTTCCTGAATATTGAGAAAAATGTGCTTCTTCAAGCAGTTGATGTGGATATATTTTGCTCCTAGATTACTACAGAATCTGTCGTTTCCTTTTCCTTAACAGCTTTCCATTATAAAATTCAAAACAATTTCAGAAAGTGATGGACAAGAAAGTTGTATCTCCCACTCTCTTTCTTTGTCTCTCTTTTTTCTCTCTCTTCTTTTTTGTCATTTGAGAAACATTGATCACAAACTGCATATTCATAAAGCCAGAATTACAAAAACCAGCTAAATCAAATCAAATCAATTAATTAATTAATTAAATCAATTAAATTAAATTAATTAAATAAATCAATTAAATAAATACTGGGCCTTAACTAACAACATGAAATTCAATTTAGATAAAAGTAATTATTTACAAGGTAGAAAAGCAACCTAGAACTAAGAAGAAATTTCCTAACATAAGGATTAATCAGTGGAATAACCTGAATCTAGAAGTTGTGAATGCTCCAACACTGGAAGTTTTTAAGAAGAGAGTGGCCAACCATTTGTCTGACATGGTATAGGGTTTCTTGCCTAAGCTGAGGGTTGGACTAGACAACCTCCAAGGTCCCTTCCAACTATTCTATTCTATTCTATTCTATTCTATTCTATTCTATTCTATTCTATTCTATTCTATTCTATTCTATTCTATTCTATTCTATTCTATTCTATTCTATTCTATTCTATTCTATTCTATTCTATTCTTAGACAAGAAAAACCAACTGTGCAGGTACAGATTAAGTGAAACTGAGCATAATGCCAGCAAGTGTAAGAGGGATCTTGGAGTCCAAGTGGGCAATCACTGAAATATGAGCCAACAGTGTGCAGGAGCCACCAAAGAAGCTAATGCAGTTTTAGGCTGCATTAATAGAGAGATAGAATCAAGATCATGTGAAGCATCAGTATCACCTTACAAAGCTTTAGTAAGACCATAGTTGGAATACTGCATCAAGTTTTGGTTACTGCAACATAAATAAGATGAGGAGATTCTGGAAAAAGTGCAGAGAAGAGCAATAGGATGATTAGGGGACTGGAGGCTAAAACATATGACGAATGTGTAGTCTAGTGAAGAGAAGGATGAGGGGAGACATGATAGCAGTGTTCCACTATTTAAGGTGTTGCCACAAAGAAGAGGGAGTCAAACTATTTTGCACTAGAAAGGAAGGAAGACAAGAAGCAATGGATGGAAACTAATCAGGAAGAGAAGCAACCTAGAACTAGGGAGAAATTTCCTAATGGTGAGAACAATCAACCAGTGGAATAGTTTTGCTTCAGAAGTTGTGGGTGCTCCATCATTGGAGCCTTTCAAGAAGAGACGGAACAGTCATTTGTCTGAAATGGTATAAGGCAGGGCTTTTCAACTGGTGGTACATGTACCACCGGTGGTACATTGGCACCTGGCAGGTGGTATGCGACCCTGCCTAGCCTAGCCAAGTGTAGCAGGGGGAGGGAACGAGCTAAAGTGGTGCAGCACAGGACTTGCTGTGAAAGAGAGGAGCTACAGGGTTGCTGGGATGAGATAAAGGCCTCAGGATCAGCACTTCCAGCACACCTGGAAGAGAAAGAAGGAGGAGCGTGGAGACAGGAGAGAATATAAAAGGAGGCAGTTTTGCCAGGAGAGCGAGATAAAAAAAAGACACATCCTTGGGAGGAAGAGTCAGCTGGAGCTGCACCAAAGAGAAAAGAAGGAGGAGGGGGGAGAGAGGAGAGGAGAGGAGATAAAACAGGCCAGCCAGGAGCCAATCTACAACTTCATGGCAGCCATTCATGCTGGGCGTGCACACAGGTGGCAGTGAAAAACAGGGGAGAAATGCAGCTGGGGATGGGTCACCCCCATGAGGATGAAGGTGAGGCATAGAGAGAGGGAGGGAGGAAGGAGATGGGAATGAGAAATAGGGAGGCAGGGAAGGAGGGAGGAAAAGAGAAAAGAAAGGAAGGAAGGAAGGAGATGGGAATGAGAAAGAGGGAGGCAGGGAAGGATGCAGGGAGGGAAACAGGAAGAAAGGAAGGAAGAGAAGGAAGGAGATGGGAATGAGAAAGAGGGAGGCAGGGAAGGAGATAGGCTAGGGAGGGAGGGAGGGAGGGAGGGAGGAAGGAAGGAAGGAGGGAGGGAGATAGATTAGAATGAGAGGGAGGGAGGATCTGAGGGAAGTCCTGCCTTAGCACTTGGCCACCAGAAGCCATGGTGCCCTTTCATCATCTACTTGCCCCCTCCTCCTGGCCTCTTCTGGTTGTCTCGCATCCTATCACTGAGGATGCTTTGGTTACAAAGCTGGGTCTCCTCACATGGAGAAGGAGTGGGCCTCCCTCTCACCCTTGCACTTTGCCCTCCTGCACCCACTATGAGCAACCTGGCCAAGGAGAGTGAGCACAGCAGCAGCAGCCTCAAGGAGGAGGTAAGTGCAGCCAGTGCTCCCTCAGGAAAGTGGGGCTGGACTGGGTTGAGTTGCAGGGTCCTGTTGCCCTGGGAGCTCAAGGGCTGGGTTGAGCATTTGCCCTCCTCTGCCCAGGGCTCCAGGCAGCCTGCACCACTGTCTAGGAGTCCACCACGTGGCCCAAGGGGGATGGCAAGGCTCCTCCATGGACCATGGCCCAGCGCTCATACTGGTCCCACCCTTCTCCACTGGAGATCCCAGATCCCCCCACAGCCCCGCCTGCCCCTCCCACAGGCACCCACTAACCTGAGTGACATTGAGCTGGACACGCCCCCCGGCCATTGACTTTGCTTGTCAAAAGTTTGCAAAAGGGGAACACATGACCCTGGGACACTGTGACCATCATAAATATGAATCAGTTGCCAAGCATCCAAATGTAAATCACATGACCCTAGGGATGCTGCAACGGTCATAAGTGTGAAAAATGGTGATAAGTCACTTTTTTCAGTGCTGTTGTAACTTCGAACAGTCACTAAGCAAACTATTGTAAGTCAAGGACTACCTGCACTTTATCACTTTTTCCCCTTTTTGGCGGGGTCATCAAGTTTTTGACAACTTATTAGGCAACTGGTGGTACTCGAATATTGCCATATCCTAAAAGTGGTACTATCGATGAAAAGGTTGAAAAGCCCTGGTATAAGGTCTCCTGCTTGACCAGGGGGGTTGGACTAGATGATCTCCAGAAATCCCTTCCAACTCGGTTATTCTATGTTCTATGTTCTATTCTGTGTAATATACCTGAAGATGCAATTGGAGATTATAGCTAGCCACATTCTCAGTGATTTTCTTCTTTTTATGGTCATTTGTAGGAGGGTATTTGGGGAGAGAAATGATGACAATATGCAAGGTGCTATAGTCACACAAATATGACAACTTACTTCCAGATGCAAGTAATCTAATTGCAGCATTTGAATTCTTATTACCCTTTTGGTATCAATGCAGTTTGTGTAGAATTTAATTTCAATTTAATTTTGAGAGTTTGGTGATCTTCCTGTTGTGATTCAGGGTCAGCCTGTGGGTTCGGAAGTTGGGTTGGACAACTCAGAGGAGGAGGGGGGTGTTGAAGAGCTTGCTGAGGGGGTTGAAGATCTTGCTGATGAGAGCCCTCAGCCAGGCCCCTCCCACCTGGTCACGATGGAAACCCAGCTGTGTGAGCCTGACAGCGTGGATGAAGATGACCCACAGCTGGCCCTGTTCAAGGACGGCCGACGCAGGAGGCAGTCAATCAGGAGTAAACAGAGGAAGGCAATGGGGCACCTCGGAAGGAGGCAGAGAGAAGCCAAGCCCTGAACTGTATAAAAGGGGAATGCATGGGAGGGCTGGTTTGCTGAATGCAACCGCTTGATTAGTTCCTGTTTCATAGCTCCTGTTTCATGGTTGGTGTCTTGTTTGCTCTGTTTTATGTTAATAAATGTGGCAGGCTTAATTCCAGCCTCTTGCCGTTTGTAAAGGGGTTGTCCCTGCCTTTTCTTCAGGGCCGGTAGCAGGCTGGTACAGAACACTTCCTCCTGAAATCTTGAGAAGGGAGAACAATGAAAGTTTCTACATCACCTCACTCCACCTTTCATTTTAGTTTCTCAGATGCATTTCCTGCGAGAATCCAGGAATCTTACAAAATTTGGAAGTCTCATGGAATTTCATCCATTTTTAAAATTTATTTTTTTAGACTTTTATCCCATCTTTTTCTTCATGTACAACTCAAGATGGCAACATATCAATACTCCTTCCTCCCCCTATTTTCCCCAGTACATCAAGCTTGTGAGGTGGATTGCTCTGAGAAAGAGTGATCAGCCCAAAGTCACACAGCTGGTTTTATTGCCTAAGGTGGGACTAGAACGTATGTCAGCAGCTTAGCTACTACACCAAACCAGAATTTGGAAGCTTGCTGATGCTACTCAGGGATGTCATAACTACTGGATGCCTAGGGATGCCATACTTTATCCAGTTGTACCACATAATGTTACAAGGCCTTATGTGGGTTAATCTGACTCCTAGAAATAATATGTAGTGCAGTTATGCCCAATTACTGTCACTGTCAGTGGAGAGATTTCCTTGCTACCCCCCACCAAAAGAGTCTGTACCATGTTATTTGTATATAACTGGAAAATGTTTTCTTTTGGCTTTCAGATATTGAAAAAAAAAATCATGGAAGTAGTAGTCTGTCAGTGGTCTTGCATAAATAGGAAGGCTGCCCACCATGGGCTAAGCCAAACAGCCATTTGTTTATTTGTGCTTTAGTGTTTTGAGCAAAACCGTCAAATTGCGGTCATACAATAAACCATGATTAAACAAAGAATGATTTAGAATGATGTGTAAAATATCCCATGGTTGATACAATTACTAGGCAGAATATTGTCAAAGGTTATTTTTTTAAAAAAACAAACAAACAAACAAACCCTAATCTATAAAATAACATTTCAGAAGGGACTCGGTTAAGAATATATTGGCATCTCTGACTTAAATATATATTAATTAGATCATTTTATTCCTGACATTTTTCTTGGTGGAGGTGGGGTGGGGAGTTACAGGGAGAAAGTACTAAGAGAATACAAAGTAAATTATCTGTGACAATTATGCCTAACTCTGCATCTAAAATGTTTAAGTGTAGAAACATGCAGACAAATAAGGTTTCATTCATTCCCAGAGTTTTCATGCAGTTGAAAGCACACACATATGCTAATAGAGTTGAATCAGAATGCAGTTTACTTTTCTGATGCTTTCTCTGTGGACTCTCCATTTTAAGCCCAGAGAAAAGAAAAATAGCCAACAGTCATTCTAGACTGAAATGAAAACAGCCAAAATCATTCTACCATAAAGCAAAAGGACAATACAGAGCAAGCAAACTAAATCCAAATGTGTTTAAATTGCTGCTGTTGTTTGCATGGCTTTTTCTAATGGTCTCTACAGCGATGGGGAACAAATAATGAAAATAAGGGCAGGGTTCCAAGAGATTGCAGAGCTTTAACACTTTTTTGTCTAAGTTTTTATACATTTCGGTATGCCTCACTGTGTGTCATGCAAAGTGGAAGATGGCTCACTCCCTAACCATGTATAGTCTTTTCACTGATGGGAAACAATGAACCCAAATGGGCAATTTGTCTGTTCTTTGTCTCAAGCTGCTTTGAAATGTGCATTGAATTATACCCATTGGCAGAGTAATAAGGTGCTGAAACTGGCTAAGGAGCTTGGGTGAAAAGAACTAAATAATACCATTTGGACTTGTGACACTGCATGAAATCTGGTGTGGTCTATGTGCTTGTATTAGTGCTAGCTGGAGAATACTTTGTCCAGCTAAAGACCTGAATTCTGTTCCTTTCTCGTTCACCTAAAATTGTCACAAAACTCCATGGATTTTAAAACTTGCAAAGCAACTATCAGTGCAATCACCAAACAATTCTGACATACTTTTAATATATATTCATTTAATATATTCATTTTAATCATCTTATTATTATTAAATAGTGTCAGCAATGAATAAGAAAAAAGAATATAAAAATGAACTTTTATATTAAAAGTATGTCAGAATTGTGCTTAGTGCTTATTTCTATAAACAATTATTACTGTACTTTGCTGGAGATGTTTCTTCTAGAAATGTGCTCAAATAAAAAGCTGATTTTTTGCAAACTTTTTCATGCTCTCCAGCTTCAGCAATATTTCAGAAGAGCAAATAAGCAAGTGTTCAAAGGAAGTAAATTAGCATGTATACATGTTTCTTATTAATTAATCCAACAATCTATAATAATACTAGTTTTGTTGATATAGATTAATGTAACCACTTGCAAATTTCTTCAGTCATTATGCAATTAACTTTAATAATGGTATTATTGTAAACTATAGTGCAAGTATAATAAGAATAATACAATAATAAATTGGTGACATTCTATATTAGCAGCTATAAGAAAGCTAACATTTTGGATAAAGGTATTTGCATCAATATAAATTTATAATTTTTAATTTAAATTTAGGTTATCCATGATTGCCATGTGGGTTTCTATTTTGTGAAATTATATTTGTAGAAAAAAAGAGGAAAAATGATTTTAACAAATATGGAAATGTATACCTATGTGAGTCTGTCTGTTAGAGCAAATGTGCAATGCAGAATCCTGGCAATTCTGGAATGATTATGTATTGGGTTTTTAAGTTATTGCAGTTCTAGAAATTTTAGATGAATTAAGGAAATTCTGAATTCTTTGTTCAGTAGTGAAGTAAGGGATTCTTACTTCAGTAAGAAGTAAGCAGTGGTGGGATTCAGCCAGTGTGCACCAGTTCAGCAGAACCAGTAGCTAATTTTTTGTTGCGCAGGCCTAGGACGGACTTCCGGAAGCAGCATCCACACAGAGAACCGGTTGTTTGCATATTTGAATCCCACCACTGGAAGTAAGTAAGGGACAAGAATCAGGCTCCATGACACAATGAAACAAGTAGGCACCTATACAGGCAAAGGTTGGAAAACCTAAAGTTTTTGAGTTTAATGTACCCATGAAAAATATACTGGTGAAATATTTTCATTTTAATATTTTTATGTTATTTTACAATCTTTTCATAACAGACTGCTAAATTTCAGTGTCAATGTTGGGAAACTACTAGCCAGGGAAGGAGAAGGGATCAAGCAGAGAGTTAGCCTTGAGTCTTGCACAGCCATAAAAGACCTAGAACTGACCCCCCCACACACAGGTTCTATGGAACTCTTGGGTTTGTTCTCAAGAGAAGATGACAAGCATCTGGGACAGTGCTGTATTATAGGTAGAATGAAGTAAATAATCAACTTCCACCCTTTATGTGTGGATTTGGTTGTTTGCTCCTGACAGTCACAGAATTCTGTTTTTAAAATAATTTGGTAAACCATAGTTTCCAATTTAAATTATCCTAACCCAACTTTTTTCAGCTTCAGTTTTACTTCTCTGCCTAGAGAGATTTATTTTTCAGAGATTAAATATAGAGTGGTTTCTTCATACTCATTTTGATATATCTTTCTTAGTTAACAGCAGAACGTTATCCCCCATATAGAGAGCAGATTTGGTTTGCCAATATTTGCCTTCTATTCATTCTCTCAAATATACATTTTCATTCAAGACAACTCTTTGTATTCTACCATGTGTGTGGTTCAAGGTACGTTTGTATGTACAGGTAGTCCTCAACTTATGACCAATTGATGTTGCTAAGTGAGACATTTGTTAAGTGAGTTTTGCTCCATTTTACAAACTTTCTTGCCACAGTGAGTTAAATGAATCATTTCAGTTCAGTTAGTAACATGGCTGTTAAGTGCATCTGGTTTTCCCATTGATTTTGCTTGTCAGAAGGTCACAAAAGTGGATAATGTGACCCGGGAGGCTACAACTGTCACAAATATACCAGTTGCCAAGTATCTGAATTTTGATCATGTGACCATGGGGATACCGCAATGGTCATAAGTGTGAAAATGGTCGTAAGTCACTTTTTTCCAGTGCCATTGTAACTTCAAATTGTCACTAAATGAACTGTTGTAAGTCAAGGACTACCTATATCAGTAAATAAGATATTATCAAACCAGACTGAAATTTAAATACATTCAGCCAATGGTTACTCTTGATGAACTCTGAAAAGAATTGATTATTACAAGCAGTAAAGCATGAAATCTGTTTTTATAAACTTTGGCTATAATGCTAATGCTTAAACCATGGGAAAACAATGATGGAAAAAATCCCATGGTACTTGTTTTTATACAGGAAAGAAATTAACATGAGTAATTATGAAACTCCAAGCCAGTACATCATTCATTTCATATGACTATGCAGTGAAATAGAGAGGTAGTTGATCCTGGAGAAATAAAATATGATCAGGAAACTTTTGGGAAATTCTCATTTTAAATTCTATAATTTAAAGAAAACGTTGATTCACATGACACATATTATTTCAAGGTAAAAATTAAATTTAAATACTATTTGTACAATAAATATATCGGCTTGACCTAACCATCATTTTGCAATTTTTTCAGCCATGCATATATGCATTTTGTTTCTTTTTGAGAATTGATATGGTTTCAATTACCCATGCAGTAGGACCACTGAAAGACCATGTTCTCTTTGCTGTAATTATCTTGGTAATATTAACAATGTATTCAAAAATTGTTATTAAATGTTTTATTAAGAAGATTAAACAGGATAAAGGTTGGCACTCCTGGACATTAAGATAGATATGACATCCCTGGTCACACACAACACACACACACACACACAGTTGTTATATCTACTGCTGTGTGTGTATTTGTGTATGTATGTAGATAGATAAATGAAGGATGATAGACAGACAGACAGACAGATATCACCATTATAGAATAGTAAGTCATGTTTTGCTATTTTGAGCTGGTGTAAATTATGGTGCTGGAGAAGACTCCTGCAAGTCCCTTGGACTGCAAGGCGATCAAACCGGTCAGTCCTAGAGGAGATCAACCCTGACTGCTCTTTAGAAGACCAGATCCTAAAGTTGAAACTCAAATATTTTGGCCACCTAATGAGAAGGAAGGACTCACTGGAGAAGAGCCTAATGCTGGGAAAGATTGAGGGCAATAGAAGAAGGGGACGACAGAGAATGAGGTGGCTGGATGGAGTCACTGAAGCAGTAGGCGTGAGCTTAAATGGACTCCAGAAGATGGTAGAGGACAGGAAGGCCTGGAGGAACATTCTTCATAGGGTCGCGATGGGTCGGACACAACTTCACAGCTAACAAACAACAACAAAATTATGTTTAATAATTTAACACCATTCAATTAGACTTTTTTCTTTCTTTGTATAAATTTCTATAGACGTATTTTTTTATTTGTTTATTTGGCTATTTCCATCTTGCCTGATCCTAAACAAATGTGAAAAGCCAGAAAAGTTAAATCTACCACAAAATTCAAAACATTGCAAACAAAATTCTGGCAAATTCAAAGAGCATTTTCATTCAGTGGAAGAAAGAAGATTCTCTATTTCTCCTTCTGTGAAATGTGAGTTCATCTGGCCATGAAAGCCATCTGAGTGTTGTGATTCAGGGTCAGCCTGTGGGTTCGGCAGTTGGGTGGGACGATTCAGAGGAGGAGGAGGGGGGTGTTGGAGAGGTTGCTGAGGGTGTTGGAGAGCTTGCTGATGAGAGCCCTCAGCCAGGCCCCTCCCATCTGGTTATGACACAGACCCAGCTGTGTGAGCCTGACAGCGTGGATGAAGATGACCCACAGCTGGCCCTGTTCAAGGACGCCCGACGCAGGAGGCAGTCAATCAGGAGTAAACAGAGGAAGGCAATGGGGCACCTCGGAAGGAGGCAGAGAGAAGCCACACCCTGAACTGTTTAAAAGGGGAATGCGTGGGAGGGCTGGTTTGCTGAAGGCAACCGTTTGAATAGCTCCTGTTTCATGGTTCGTGTCTTGTTTTTGCTCTGTTTGCTTTTGTGTCCATAAATTTGGCAGGCTTAGTTCCAGCCTCTTGCCTTCTTGTAAAGGGGTTGTCCCTGCCTTATCTGCAGGGCCGGTAGTAGGCTGGTACAGAACACTGGGTGACTTTGGGCAGTCACTCTCTTTCAACCCAATCCACCTCACATAGTTATTGTTATGGGGGAAATAGGAAGAAGAAGGCATGTTGGATACGTTCGCCACCATGAGTTATTTGTAAAAATAATAAAGACAGCATACAAACAAACAAAAATGTAAATTTGCAAGTTCTTTCCTGAAGTTTGCAGGAAACCCTACCCTGTTTTCTCTCTTTCTTGGCATTGGAGTTTTGACCTCAGAAGATGTGAAAACTACTCATATTTTTATATTTAGTAAAATATATGGAGTCATTGTAAGTAAATTTGAAGAGAGAATGTCTTGAGAAAAGCAAATTAAAATAATTCAGTCAGCCTCTATTTTTACAAGAGAAAAGGAGAAAGTAAGCATAAATTAGAAATGTTTTCTAAACCTATTCAAAACAGTTTGAGATCAAAACAGCCCATGTCCCTTAAGAATTCTGTTTCAAGTGCGGAATAAAACAGTTTTGAGTGGCATCATTTAGCATATATTCCAATTCTTTGAGAATGCTGATCAGAGAACATGGGGCTTGAGCAAAGGAACAGATATTTAAGGGCATTTGACTCAGTGAAGAACCATGCTGGATCTGAGACTCCTTGAAAGAGAGAGAGGACCAGCATTGCTAGGAGGGGGCACTGGGTGGCTACTAATGTTGCTTTGTAAATTGGAATCTTGTGGTGACAAAAGCCTCATTAGCCACTTATCTGGCTAGGTATCCACCTCTTTACTCCTCCTTCATAACTATCAATCTATGGGTGGAGCACTCAGGCCTAAAGAAAGAAATATTCAGAGGCCAGATACAATCAGGATCTGCAGTAAAGAATGGGGAAAATGGTACAGAGGCTTGATTTTAGTACCATATGATCCTTCTCATGCAGAAGTTGTGCCATTCACATGCTGTAAATAAGCATTTGGGAAGAGGTTCTTCCTTTGGCACAAGTGAAAGTGAGTACTGCTTTCTTTGCCCATTTTGGCTGTTCTCCTCACTTAGCTATCCAGAAGCTGAGGTGAGGCAAAGGATGAGACTCTCCTTTCATTGAATTCAGAAGTAGTGCTAAAGAGTGAATTGGAGGAGCTCAATGCTTTAAAACAGGGCAGACTGCTGGTCTTACATAACATATTATGGAAAAAATTCTCACTTGAGTTTGAAAATCCATGCTCAGCCATTTACATGGCATACTGAAAGATATGGGTTAGTAGGGTTAAAACACAAATCATCTTTTTACAAGCTTCCTTGCTTAGCATCTACTTGCAAGATTTCTTGATATCAATGGAAGAGCACAGTGTCTATGAAAAAAAGAAAAGTTTTAAAACTGTTTTATAGTTTTAGTTAAAACTTTTAAAACTCTTTTATAGGTTTAGAATTGTAACTTGCCCAGAATCACTTGGATGAGATGAACATATAGAAGTTGAATGAATGAATGAATTCTGTTGTCAGGGCAAGGATCAAGTGATCCAGAGATGATACGCAGTTATGATATGCAAGTTGATGCAAGTTATTGTACTGATACTAGCTTTGGATGGCTAGTTGTACAAAGTGCCTCTATCAAAACTCCCCTAGGCTACCTTTGATATCTTTCTCAAGAAGGAAGTATTGCAGGCAACAAGTGCCACAGAAGCATGCTTTTCTCTTAGAACAATAAAGTCAAGCTCTAGCCTAAAGCTTTATATTTCTGCCTAAAGGGGTTACCACTGTACTCTCCATCATGCACACTAGTGAGAATGAATGCAATTATTAAGAAATCTGTACGGGTGTCATTCCTTTGGTCAGAATGCTAAAAGTAGTGTCACACCATAAACTGTATTCCTTTGGTCCATGATGTGTCATCACAGCGCCAATACAAAGAGGTGCAACTTGCATCATGGCACCACAATGCTGCCTTTGTCATTCTGCCTTCTTGCCTCATGGGCTTCCCTGAAAATTTGTCACCATGGACACTAGGACCTCCTATACTACAGGATTTTAATATAAGACAGGGCTCTTCATATCAAGTTACTGGACTTGGTTCTCACAAAGACATTTGCCTAGATGACTGAGGATACAGAATGTATGTTTGAGAGTTGGATGCTTGAGAAGCCAAACTCAGCTTGTGGCTACATGGTCATAGGTATTGGGTTAAATGACAAAAGCATGAGGTGCAGTTTATCAGCATTAGAGATAATGACCACAAACTGCTCCTGTTCATGTGGGATGACCTGTCTCTGGGCAGAATATATCAAATCATAGTAATACATACAAGGCAAGCATTGTAAAACTACTCATTATTTTCACCAGAATATAAATGAAAAGATAAATTCAGCACAACTTCCATCTACCACAACAGCAATCCCTCAGGTAAATGCCACCTGGTAGATTCTATCTACCTGTTCAAGCAGCTGCAGGAACTGGGTAACTAGAGGTAAAAAGTCATATCAAGCAATTTCTGCACCTCAGTTATTAATCTTGCGGTAAATTTCTTAAACACAAAGGCTAGAATTTGTAGAAAAGACCTTAAGTAATCTTCTAGAAAATCTGCATTCTGAGGATAGCAATAGCAATAGTACTTAGACTTATAAACCACTCTAAGTGGTTTACAGAGTCAGCATATTGCCCCCAACAATCTGGGTCATCATTTTACTGGCCTTGGAAGGAGGGAAGGCCGAGTCAACCTTGAGCTGGTGAGAATGGCAGAAGCAGCCTGTGTTCTGGACCAGCTCTCTTCTCCCAACCCCTAATTAAGAGACGAGTCTGGAAAGCGTCCAAGGCTAAAAGGCTTCTGCCAAGGTTTAATGACGCAGATAACAAAACACAAGAGCTTGTCTTCTCAAACGAAAAAGTTGCTTTCAGCAACTAGCCCCTCCCCAAACACTTCTTTTATAGAGAGCTCAGGGCGTGGTCTCCCTGTGCCTCCTCCCGAGGAGTCCCATAGTCTTTCTTTGTTTGTCCCTGCTCGTCTGCCTCCTACGTCGGGCGTCCTTGAACAGGGCCAGCTGTGGGTCATCATCCTCCGCACTCTCGGGCTCACACAGCTGAGAAGAGGTCCCCGGCTGAGGACTCTGCAAAGCCTCCAAATCATCATCAGCCGGTTCGTTTCCCTCCTCCCCCACATCTGAGTCCTCCGATACATCGGACCCGGCTGTCGGACCCACCGGCTGGCCATGAGTCACAACACTATCCCGCACCGCAGGGCCCTTCCCTCGGGTCTGCCGATCCGGATGCGGTCGGGATGGGAACTGTTCGTGAAAAGCAGTCACCAACGCAGGGGCATGAACGGCGGTCGCGTCTTCCCATGTGAAGTCCTCCGGCCCGTACCCTTTCCACTCGATCAGGTACTGGAAGCGACCTTTCAGCCAGCGGGAATCCCTGATGCTGGCGACCTCGTACTCGGGGGTGCTGCCTCCATCACGAGTTCCTGATGGTGGAGGTTCCGCCTGGCGAAGTGGACAGGCCGGTCGTTCGGGGACCAACAAGGACCGATGGAAGACGGGGTGCACGCGCAGGGAACGTGGCAGAGTTAAACGATAGGCGACCGGGTTGATGACGGCCTCGACTGGGAACGGTCCAAGGTAACGGTGGTCCAGCTTCCTCGCCGGCCGAGTGGATGGTAGGTTCCTGGTGGACAGCCAGACCCGATCCCCCACCGATAGTGGAGGCGTATCCCTTCTCGACCGATCGGCGAACCTCTTGTAGTCGGCCTTGGCCTTCTCCAGCTGCCGTCGCACCAACCGATGGATCGCCTGTAACTCCGCCATGAATTCGTTCGCTGCCGGCTCCGGTGAGTCCACGGGAGAAAGAGGGAAGAACCTGGGGTGATAACCCACGTTGGCCAAGAACGGTGTCATCTGCGTGGAGGTGTGTTGCGAGTTATTAAAGGCAAACTCGGCTATGGCCAAATAGTCCACCCAGTTGTCCTGCTGCAGGTTAACATAGCAGCGCAGATACTGCTCTAAGATGCCGATGACCTTCTCGGTACCCCCGTCGGTCTGAGGATGATGCGCGGACGAGAGGCAAACCTTAATGTCCAACGCCCGCATCAACTCCTGCCAGAAGCGGGCTGTAAACTGGGCCCCCCTATCGGAGACGACCCTGTCGGGAAGGCCGTGCAGCCGGAACACCTGTTGGATGAACATGCGACTAGTGGCGCGAGCTGACGGTAAGCCGCGACAGGGGATGAAGTGCGCCATCTTGGTCAACATGTCCACCACCACAAACACTGTCGTGAAGCCGGAGGATGGGGGTAGATCCGTCAGAAAGTCCATGGACACAGCCCCCCAGGGTCTCTTGGGCGTTGGCAAAGGCTGCAGTAAACCAGGCGGGGCCCCTGTCGCTGACTTGGCCTGCCTGCATGGGACGCAGGAGGTGACATAAGACTGGACATCGTGTCGGACTCGGGGCCACCAGAAAGTACGGGAGACCAGGTTCAGAGTCTTGAACAGGCCAAAATGCCCCGCAGCCGGGTTATCATGACATTGGCTGAGGACGAGTCCCCTGAGTGGCCCTCCTGGAACATAGAGCCGGTCACGATAATACAGGAGTCCATCCGTGACCGACCAAGGCGAATCTGGCCCCACCTCTTCCTTCCGCTGAGCCACCCACGCCTCCTGCTGCTGCGCCTCCCGGATCCGAGCCCGTATATCCACCGGCTCCCGTACCGCAGCGAAAGACTCGACGGGGATCACTGTCCTGGGCGGAAGCTTGTCTTCCACTCGGGTGTACTCGGGCTTCCTGGACAGAGCATCCGCTCTCTGGTTGTGCCCGCTTGGTATATATCGCACCCGAAAGTCAAACCTCGCAAAGAAGAGGGACCACCGGATCTGGCGTTGGTTCAAATTCCGAACGGTCTGCAGACTTTCCAGATTCTTGTGGTCCGTCCGGACCTCGATTTGATGCCGCGCCCCCTCCAGATGATGCCTCCAAGCCTCGAACGCCGCCTTGATGGCCAGCAGCTCCTTCTCCCAGATGGTATAGTTGCGCTCCGAGGGATTCAATTTCCGAGAGTGATACGCGCAAGGGAAAAGGGTACCGTTGGGCGTCGCTGCCTGGAGTAACACGGCCCCAATGGCAATGTCGGAGGCGTCCGCCTCCACGACAAACGGCCGTTGCGGGTCAGGATGCTTCAAGATGGGCTCCTTCATGAAGGCGTCCTTCAAAGCTTGGAACGCCTGTTGTTCGGGGGCGTTCCACTGGAACCGAGTCTTCTTCTGCAGGAGCCGGGTGAGGGGGGCTGTCAAGGCAGCAAAGCCAGGGATGAATGTCCGATAGTAGTTGGCAAATCCAAGAAGTCGCTGAACATCCTTCACGCGACGCGGGGGTTGCCAACTCTGCAACGACTCAACTTTACTTGGATCCATGGCGATGCCCTCGGGAGAAATGCGGTGGCCCAAGAAATCAATGGTCACCTGGTAGAACTGGCACTTCTCCAACTTGGCAAACAGCCGATGTTTCCGGAGGCGCTGCAGGACCTGACGGAGATGCTGATGATGCGCTTCACGCGACGGGGAGTAAATCAGGATGTCGTCCAGGTAAATCACAACAAACTGGTCCAACAGATCCCGAAAGATGTCGTTCATAAAATGCTGAAACACAGCGGGGGCGTTGGTCAGGCCAAACGGCATCACCGTGTACTCGAAATGTCCATAGCGAGTACCAAACGCTGTCTTCCACTCATCACCCGGCCGAACCCTGACGAGGTTGTACGCTCCACGCAGGTCCAGTTTCGTGAAGATCTTAGCCTCCCGGAGTCGGTCCAAGAGCTCGGGGATGAGGGGCAGCGGGTAGCGGTTACGCACCGTGATAGCGTTGAGTTTCCGGTAGTCACAGCAAAGCCGTAACTCGCCCGACTTCTTTTTGACGAAGAGCACGGGCGCAGACACTGGCGAGGACGAGGGCCGGATGAATCCACGAGCCAAGTTCTTTGTCAGGAAGTCCCGCAATGCGGCCAACTCGGGCTCCGACATGGAGTACAAACGCCCCACTGGGAGAGGCGCATCAGGGACTAGGTCAATGGAGCAGTCGTAGGGCCTGTGCGGGGGTAATTGGTCCGCCTCTGACTCGCTGAACACGTCAGCAAAGTCGGACAGTACGGGAGGCAAGGAAACCCCTGAGGAACCCTCCACCTGGCCGGCACAGATATGGCGGGTGTGGTCCACGCACTGCAAACTTGGGAAGGTGACCAAGTTCTGAGACCAATAGATCTGTGGATCATGCGCCCGGAGCCACGCCAGTCCCAAGACCACGGGGAAGTGCAGATCCGAAGTGACGTAAAACTGAATGGCCTCCACATGGGTACTGATGGCCATACACACGGGTTGCGTGGCGGCCGTGATAGGCCCGGACAGGAGCACTCGACCATCGATGGTCTCCACAAGCATGGGCGGATCCACCGGACACTGGGGAACAGCCCATTTGGCCACAAAGGCCGAATCCATAAAGTTAGTGGTAGCCCCAGAGTCAATTAAGGCATGGACCGGAATCCCCTCTGGCTTGCCAGGAAGGATCAGTCGTGCCTCCAAAATCAAATGCCGTGGAGGTTCACAGGCACCGTCGGAACGGCGTCGCTCGGCGTGATCGTTGTGGGTCGCCCGATCTTTCACACCGTCTAGATCGGGCTCGGGCCGTTTCCCGATAGCAAAGCAGGGGACTTTCTCGGAGCAGGCTTGGTCACTGACGCCCGCTGACGCTTCTTTGGGCAAGAAGCAGCCAAATGTCCAGGGTCCCCACAGTAAAAACACAACCCCTCCGATCGTCGTCTGTCCATTTCCGTCACCGATAGACGGGACCTGGCGGCACCCAGCTCCATTGGCTCCTCCCCCTGGACTGGGGCCTCACGCACAACAGGGGCGGCAGGGGTCTGTGGGGTGGCACGGCGACTCTTACGCTGCTGCAGCCGGGCATCGATCCGCAGACAAAGATGGATCAGCCCATTCAGATCTGAGGGAATGTCCACGCGGGCCAGCTCATCCAACATCTCCTCTGACAAGCCATCCTGAAAGGCATCCACGAGCGCAGCCTCATTCCAGGCGGAATCCTGGCTAAGCAGCCGGAAATCGCTGATATAGGCCTGTAGGGGGCGCTGACCCTGCCTCAAAGCTTTCAGACGTCGGGTGGCGGTCTGCGCCTTAATCGGGTCCTCGTACATGAGGCGCATATGGTCACAAAACCCCCCAAAGTTATCCAACAAAGGGCTAGGCTGTGCCAACAGAGGCGTGCCCCAACGAGCTGCATCTCCCGACAGAAGGCTCAACACGAATCCCACCTTATCTCGGTCAGTGGGGAAATCAGCTGCTCTCACGCTGATATAAAGCTGGCATTGTCCCAGGAAGGCAGGAAACAGTTCTGGTTTACCAGCAAACTTATCCGGCATAGCTAACTGACATTTCCTCCTGGGTGGGGGGGCAGCATGTACCTGAGCCTGCAGTTGTGCCACCTGAGTGGCCAGCAAGGTGAGTTGCTGGTTGAGCTGGGCATTCTCGGCAAGAAGCTGCTCCATCGTAGTATTAAGGGGTGAGTGGCTGAAAGCAAACTGTTCTGGACCAGCTCTCTTCTCCCAACCCCTAATTAAGAGACGAGTCTGGAAAGCGTCCAAGGCTAAAAGGCTTCTGCCAAGGTTTAATGACGCAGATAACAAAACACAAGAGCTTGTCTTCTCAAACGAAAAAGTTGCTTTCAGCAACTAGCCCCTCCCCAAACACTTCTTTTATAGAGAGCTCAGGGCGTGGTCTCCCTGTGCCTCCTCCCGAGGAGTCCCATAGTCTTTCTTTGTTTGTCCCTGCTCGTCTGCCTCCTACGTCGGGCGTCCTTGAACAGGGCCAGCTGTGGGTCATCATCCTCCGCACTCTCGGGCTCACACAGCTGAGAAGAGGTCCCCGGCTGAGGACTCTGCAAAGCCTCCAAATCATCATCAGCCGGTTCGTTTCCCTCCTCCCCCACATCTGAGTCCTCCGATACATCGGACCCGGCTGTCGGACCCACCGGCTGGCCCTGAGTCACAACAGCCTGCAG
Source organism: Vipera berus (assembly GCF_964194415.1). Lineage (NCBI taxonomy): Eukaryota > Metazoa > Chordata > Lepidosauria > Squamata > Viperidae > Vipera > Vipera berus. Next base: position 176,003,647 of record NC_138204.1, on the reverse strand, counting down.
TACTGCATTCTAACCACTGTACCACCATGGCTGGATGATAGTGTAGGAATTCTGGGAGTTCAGGAATTCTGGGAGTTGAAGTCCACAAGTCATAAAAGAGCCAAGGTTGCCTACCCCTGGTGTAGGGTATGAATATTGGAGAAACCACTTGTCTCCAATTGTTCCTGTCCACCCAGTATGTTCCAGCAGAGTGGATGCTCTCCAGGTCCCCTTCATTAAACCTTGAAATCTTGTGCAACCTAAGAAGAATGTCTTCTTGTTGTGGTTAAGTAAACAGCCCAACCAAAGCATCTCCAAGACCACTACCACCAACACTGATATGGCTAGCTACTAGAATATACATTGAGAGCAAACCCCATTCTTTACTAGCACTGATGATGATACCTGGTTTGGATAATGAAACATCTACAAGAAAACATCCGAGCTCAGAGAGTACCAAGGACCCTTGATTGTTTTAATTTTGTGACTTTAACCAAGTGGATTTGAAAGCTACCCTGCCACATTTCCATCAATATGTGATTTTGCAACCAGAGGGGACAATACACTGGATCTTGCTTATTAAAACATCAAGAAGGCTTTCAAAGCTATCCCCTATCCTCACCTGGGCCCCTCTGACCACCTCTCAGTGCTGCTTATTCCAGCATATAAACCTTTATTACTCAGAATGAAACCTACAGTAAAGCAGATAAGGGTTTGGCCAGAAGGAGCTATAAAAGCATTACAAGACTGCTTTGAGTTCACAAATTGGGGCATGTTTAAGGAAGCAGCTACTGATAACCAACATACAAATGTTGAGGAGTATGCCATCATGGTGTCTGCGTCTATCCAAAAGTGCATAGAATATGTCTGTCCTGAAAAGCATTGTTGTGAGGGCAAATAAAAAAACCGTGGCTGACTTATGAGGTTTGCAAGATGCTGAAAGCACGGAATGTGGCTTTTAAATCTGGTGACATGCTGGCACTTAGAACAGCCAGAGCAAATCTGAAAAGTGTCATAAAAGGTACAAACCAAGCCCATTGCCAGAAAATTCAAAACTTTTTTCAGGATCCAACAAACACCAGGTGAATATAGCAAGGAATCCAGGCCATTAAGGATTACAAGGTGACTCCATCGAGATGCAAGGATGACACAGACTTCCTAAACAAACTGAATACATTTTTTGGTAGATTTGAGGCATCAAATAGCACTCCTGCTAGGAAAGCTGTGCCCCATCCTGACGAGAAAGTGCTAAGCTTTGATGTCACCTCTGTCCAGAAAACACAGCAGAAAGTTAACATTCGGAAAGCAGCAGGCCCAGATAACATCCCTGGATGTGTCCCTAGGGAATGTCCAGATGAGCTGGTGTGTGTTCTCACAGATATTTTCAATCTCTCATTGCAACAGGCAGTGGTTCCATCATGTTTTAAGACAGCCATCATCTTACCACTGCCAAAAAAGTCCACAATTACAGGCCTCAATGATTACCGTCCAGTTGCACTGACATCCACCATTATGAAATGTTTTGAGAAGCTGATAAAGGACATTATTGTATCTAGGCTCCCACCAGCATTTGACCCACTTCAGTTTGCCTACTGACCAAATCGCTCTATGGAGGGTACTATTTCTTCTGTTCTCCATCTGAGCTTGAAGCACTTAGAGGAAAGAAATGCTCATGTGCATTTGTTGTTTGTCGACTTTAGTTCAGCATTTAACACAATCATACCCCAGCATCTAGTAGACAAACTGGGCCTTTTAGGCTTAAACACTCGTTTGTGCAACTGGATTCTTGATTTTCTTACTAACAGGCCCCAATATGTGTGAGTTGGAACAAATACCTCTATTCTCCTCAGGGCTACATCTTAAGTTCGCTGCTGTTCACCCTTTTGACCCATGACTGTTGTGATAGGTTTGCCACCAACCATATTATGAAGTTCGCAGATGATACAGCAGTAGTGGGCCTTATTCATGATGACAATATGGATGCTTACTGCAAGGAGGTTGAGGGGTTGGTGAACTGGTAAGGAAAACAGCCTAGTTTTAAATACCAGAAAAACCAAAGAGATCATTGTCAATTTCAGAAAAGGCAGGCACAGCCATACTTCTCTGTGCATTAATGATTCACCTGTGGAGATGTTTACCAGCATCAAATTCGTGGGTGTGCAGCTAATGAGTGGGCTGGCTTGGTCGCTCAACAGCGAGACACTGGTGAAGTGGGCACAGCAGTGCCTGCATTTTCTGTGGTTCACTTATCACTTATCACTTTCTACATGGGGATGATCGACAGCATACTGTCATGCAGCATCACAGTCTGGTTTGGAAACATCACTGCTTCAGACAGGAAGGCGAGAATGGTGAGGATAGCCAAAAAGATCACTAGCATTTCCCTCCCTCCCATCCAGGACATAGCACAGAAGCGCTGCTTGAGCAGGGTCCATAAGATTATCTGGGACACTACACATCCTCTTCATGAACTGTTTTCCTTGTTACTTTCTGGGAGGAGCCTTCATGATATCCGTAGCAGAACATCAGCCATAGTTTCATTCCATACAGCATTAACCTTGTGAACTCTCAGGCTTCCTCCTTCTATTATATATTCAAGATGGACAGTATTTAATATTCATTTGTCATATATATGTAGGGGTGGGGGTCTATACACATGTTGTATATAGTATGTTTAGGTGTGTGTCATGTATGTTTTTCACTTTGAGAGTGGGCAACTAAATTTCATTTTTGATGTGTGCTGTTAAAGGTTATCTTATCTTATCTAGTATAACATAAGTTTAATTTTTTGTTCTTTTCAGTAATTTTCACATATTCCATTGCATGATATACTTTTGCATCAATTTTTGCCACCCCTTCTTGCTTATGATTATCTGATTTAAAGTTCTTTCATACTAATTTTATAATACCCTTTCTGTATAATCAATGAAGTATGGGGATTTTAAGAATGAATGACTTCTTGAACCTACTCAACAGTTACAGAAGCTAGGTATTAATTTTTAACATATGATCAATTTTCTTATAATATTTAAATCAGTTTTTTAAAAGTAGATCCTCCTAATATTCCTTTGTTGTTTCTATCAGTTAAATATTTTCAGGAGTTCTGAGAATTTATAACATTGGCATATATGTTAACAATATCATAACAAAAAGAAATAAAACCACTCCTCTTGCAAAACTGAACCAAGAGCTTTCTTTCTGGCAAAAGGGAGCTGATCAACATTCAACAATTTCCAAACAGAACTGAAATGAGTCCAACTCTGAAATTCCAGAGAGTTGCTATTAGTCAAAGTAACTTTCTGAAATTGAAGGATCAATGCTGTATCTTGTATATGTTTTTTATTTTCTCCCTGAACTATCACGGATCCCATGTTCCATATTATCTGTGCAAAAAAGTAGGAGTAAGTATAAAGATGAATTGGTTTAACACCTAGCAGATATTTTTCAAGCGGCTCCTTCTTTCCAGAGGGGTAGAGGGCATGTAGAAATGCAGGGGCCTTTCATGTGAATTTTATCGATCAAAACTGTGCATTTGGAATTGGAAAGAGCCGCCATTGCTTATTGTGAAATAATGTGGAAGTTCTTGGAGAGGTTTCACGGTCTTCATCTAGCTAGATTTTACTGTGCAAGCCAAGATATTTTCAGTAAGTTGCAAACATGGGCCCATAAAGGAGAGATAACTTTTGGATTAAAATTTTGGCAGGAAAGGGTTTTTTCCTTCCTTTTTTTTCTTTTTCATAACAATTTTGCAATGTTATTAATTTAGAAGGCGGATGACATTTTAGACACTTTTAGGAAGACAGATGAATAGAAATGACTAAAGCTCCCTTAGTATGACCATGCTGCTGCAACCATCAGTGACATTAATGACTTAATATCTATATTCTACTAAAACTCTCATCAAGTTTATCTGTTTGTTTGTTCATACCCTCAAATTCACCCAAATAATGCAAAAAGAGAGGGAATCGATGTATCTAGAATCCGCTAACTTAAATAAATGCATAAAAAGTCTAAGACCCATTAGTCCTGTGGAACTGAAATTGCCATTAAGTTTAGACCAGTTTTTTTCCACAAAGTTGTGGCTGCTGCAGTATCCCTACATGTCTCCAAAGATGACCCTGTGGGTCACAGGATTGTCTAATAACTTTTGAAAATTAAAATAAAGATAGTGATAGATAAAATAGAGGTAAAATATGGAGCTTTTTGACTCATTTTTACTATATCCTGGAGACACCCCTGCTGCATCTCCTCTCTGAGTTTCTGAAACATAATAAAATACCAGCCTCAACATATTTATTTATTTTGGACATTTTTATCTTTCTATTCCTGTATAAAATTCAAAGTGGCTAAACTCTAAGAATAAACAGTTTGAGTAAAATAGCAATTACAGCGTAACCTCTTTACACTCAAATTTAAATAACAAGAGTATCAGCGACATTAAAAATCCAGAAATGGTTAAAATCAACCTGGCAAAATAAGTATTCACAAATTACACACATCCCAAGTAAAAAAGGGGATTGGCTTAGATAGCCTCTTAATGGCCTTCTTTCTGACTTTGTTGGTTCACTCTGCAGACACTACTTCCACTTCCATATTTTTCTTCCATTGATAATTGTTCTAGGCTGTTATTAGAGGGCAACTGATGACCATAAGCAGCTCATGAAAAAAGCACAATTTCTAATGGCCACAGGTGAAAACAATTAGAAAATAAAGCACAAAGGGCTACATTGTAAGTTCACCTCAGAAACCAACTCAAATATTGAGGGGATTATTCATTCCACTGATTGCACAGAACCATCATCCAATTTTTCACACACATTTTCTCACAAAGGCACAGTCATACTTTCAAACAAGAATATAACTGAATATTTTCAACTGCTCACTTTCAGGTCAATCATAGGGAAATGGATCCTGCTGTTTGCTTGACTGTTTCTCTCCTGCTCCCTGAACTATGTGGTGTCTTTGTGGCATTTTGTAAATGTCATGGTTCAAGTGATGACATAGGATCATTCAATCAATTCCATGAATTCCATCAGACAATGGATAATATGGAGATGTAATCTGTGTAGGACATTATAATTGATGGAAAACTGCAATGATCACTGCAACAGAGTATTTTTAGTAATACTGGTTTGCCTCTTCCTTTGCAGCCTGGTATTCCACATGGTCTATAACCATTTCCACAAAAAAAAATGAAAGTGCACCACTAAATGGCTTAAAGAAGAAATTCCAAGCAATTATAATGATAAAGCTCAAAAGTATCTTTGATACTGAGGCAAAGAAAGTTTTTTTTAAAAAAAATCTTTAACCACCCCTACTTCCAGCATCAGAGAAGTAAGTCAGGTAGTTACAAGAGATGTGATGGAGTACTGATGCTTCTGATTTAATGGTAAATTAGATCATTTATCGGAATAACTTAAAGTCTGAATTTAAAAAAAATGCTGTTATATCGCTTACAATATTTAACGTTTCCCTGAAATTACCATGTGGTGTGTTTCAGTTTGGGTTTGCATGTTTAATTTCATTAAGTGGTTTTCTGCGGAGCTCCGGGAGATGAAGCGTCAGAGATGGTGCCTAGAGAGCTGTTGGAGGTCCAGCCGGTCTGAATCCGACCGATTGTAACTAAGATCCTTTACGAGGTCTTATCTCGCGGCGATGAGGACGGCAAGGTCTAACTACTTTGCCATCCTCATCGCGTCCGCAGATAATCGCCTGGCCGCCCTGTTTAGGGTGACTCGCTCCCTCCTGAATCAGGAGGTGAGGGGGGAGCCCTTGCAGGGTCGTGCCGAGGAGTTTAGTCAGCATCTGTCGGACAAAATTGCTCAGATCCGGACCGGTTTGGACTCCGACTGGGCAGAGTCTGACGGTGAGAACATGGGTGGTCTTGTCGATGTCATCTGGGAGGAGTTCGATCTTGTGACTCCAGAAGAAGTGGACAGGATTA